>NC_056432.1:60825532-61453032 GCF_018296145.1 Oncorhynchus tshawytscha
TTAGACATACTACATACATTTTATGGACTGAGTATATTTTACATTAGTTATCTTGTTTTTTTGTGTTATTTTTAGTCCCACCCTTCAGCTCCCATAATCCCTTTCCCGGCTTAATAATTTAGCCTATGGATCAAGGCTGCAGCTCGTATGTATATTGATCTTTAGACTGGGTACATTTCTCCACACCTCTGCTGTAATCCCTCCCTTCGCTGTCTCAACACACCTTCCACTTCAAACCCAGTGCCTATCTGAGTAAAGTAATGACTCCTCTTGAGGAATTAAAAAGGCATCATTAGCCAGCACCCGAAGGCCACATCTGATGTGCTGCTAGAAGAATGTTCTAGCTGACGCTGAGATGGGGGAGAAAATCCACCCACATTAGTTTTAACTGTGGCAACACTATTTGTTGAATTGAACTGTGGTACACCTGTCTGTCACTTAAATAGCAATCCATCCCCCAACCTATCCATGCATGTTACAGAATTTCATGTTGAATTTCATGTTGTATAATTGAACAGTTCAAACACCTGTTGTTAGGGGCTTTCCTTTTGTTGTTGTAAGGGCCCTTTTTAATGTCGCACACTTCCTTCTCCTTCTGCGTTCTTCCTCATAAATGTATACATCTGGTGTATGCATCTGGCCCTTCTTTGGACACTGTGCTAACGAACCTCCAAACGAGCCTCAACGCCATACAACACTCCTTCCGTGGCCTCCAACTGCTTTTAAATGCAAGTAAAACTAAGTGTATGCTCTTCAACCGATTGCTGCCCGCACCCTCCCGCCTGACTAGCATCACTACTCTGGACGGTTCTGACTTAGAATATGTGGACAACTACAAATACCTAGGTGTCTGGTTAGACTGTAAAAACTCTCCTTCCAGACTCACATTAAGCATCTCCCATCCAAAATTAAATCTAGAATCGGCTTCCTGTTTCTCAACAAAGCCTCCTTCACTCATGCCGCCAAACATACCCTTGTAAATCTGAGTATCCTACCGATCCTTGACTTCGGCGATGTCATTTACAAAATAGCCCCCAACACTCTACTCAGCAGACTGGATGTAGTCTATCACAGTCCCATTCCTTTTGTCATTAAAGCCCCATATACTACCCACCACTGCGACCTGTATGCTCTTGTTGCCTGGCCCTCACTACATATCCGTCGCCAAACCCACTGGCTCCAGGTCATCTATAAGTCTTTGCTAGGTTAAGCCCCGCCTTATCTCAGCTCACTGGTCACCATAGCAACACCCACCCGTAACACGCGCTCCAGCAGGTATATTGCACTGGTCATCACTATCACTCCAGTATTAATGCTAAATTGTAATTATTTTGCCTCTATGGCCTATTTATTGCCTACCTCCCTACTCTTCTACATTTGCACAAACTGTACATAGATTTTTTTTTTCTATTGTGTTATTGACTGTACATTTGTTGATGTGTTGTTATTTTTGTCGCACTGCTTTGCTTTATCTTGGCCAGCTCGCAGTTGTAAACGAGAACTTGTTCTCAACTGGCCTACCTGGTTAAATAAAGGTGAAATAAAAACTCCCCTTACCTCGTCCCTTTCTACTGTTCCCATGTGGAAGAGGTTAATGACATATTGTCCCATGACATCATAATGTTAAAACACTTAGAATGAGTTTATATGGTCACTGACAGTGTTTTATAATGGTCTCCCACCAATATATTGTATTCCAGTCATTTATTTACTTTTTATCTGTTGATTTGTGAATGCTGTACATGCTGTACATCCTAGCTTCTGCACTTTCTGATGTAGGCTAGATGTTGTCATTGGGCTAGCATGGCTATTCATGTCCCCTTACTTTGTTAATTTGTACTTTGCAGAGGAGTTTGGCATGTTAGGGCAGCACAGTACTTGTTCATGGAGGTTTTCTCCTGTTGATTATCAGGTGTGCCATGTGTTTTTGTTTGTCAAGTTATGTTGAAGATATTTTACTGTTAGTTTGCAAGAACACATCATGTACTGTACTGTACTGTACTGTACCTAACGGCAGTTATTTATGAAAGTTGGCTAGCCCAGGCCCATAGGCAATACTGTACATTAGCTACACGTTATACTGTACACAATATTTGTTCATGGACGTTTTACCTGTCATTATCAGAGAATAAAAGATCAACACCAACCCTGATCCTTTGGTCAAATGTAAGCCAATCAAAACACATCACAGAGACAATCTACAACGGTCTCACAGGCACCTGTTTACAAATGGCAATGCCTGCAATTCTCAATAATTCCAATAATTTCAGAGGTCAATGACAGCTTCCCCGGTAAGAAAGGGTCATGTGCTGAAAGACTGCTGACATACTGTGACCCCAAGTATACTGTCACATCCACAGTCACAGCACAGTCAGCCATCTGTAGATACACAGGTAGCCTACTGCACAATGCCAACAATACGATGCAACACAACATGTATAGATACTGGTGGTGTTATTCAAAGAAGAGAAAGATACTGGTGGTGTTATTCAAAGAAGAGATAGATACTGGTGGTGTTATTCAAAGAAGAGACAGATACTGGTGGTGTTATTCAAAGAAGAGACAGATACTGGTGGTGTTATTCAAAGAAGAGACAGATACTGGTGGTGTTATTCAAAGAGGAGACAGATACTGGTGGTGTTATTCAAAGAAGAGAAAGATACTGGTGGTGTTATTCAAAGAAGAGACAGATACTGGTGGTGTTATTCAAAGAAGAGACAGATACTGGTGGTGTTATTCAAAGAAGAGACAGATACTGGTGGTGTTATTCAAAGAAGAGAAAGATACTGGTGGTGTTATTCAAAGAAGAGAAAGTTACTGGTGGTGTTATTCAAAGAAGAGACAGATACTGGTGGTGTTATTCAAAGAAGAGATAGATACTGGTGGTGTTATTCAAAGAAGAGAAAGATACTGGTGTTGTTATTCAAAGAAGAGAAAGATACTGGTGGTGTTATTCAAAGAAGAGATAAATACTGGTGGTGTTATTCAAAGAAGAGATAGATACTGGTGGTGTTATTCAAAGAAGAGAAAGATACTGGTGGTGTTATTCAAAGAAGAGATAGATACTGGTGGTGTTATTCAAAGAAGAGAAAGATACTGGTGGTGTTATTCAAAGAAGAGATAGATACTGGTGGTGTTATTCAAAGAAGAGATAGATACTGGTGGTGTTATTCAAAGAAGAGATAGATACTGGTGGTGTTATTCAAAGAAGAGAAAGATACTGGTGGTGTTATTCAAAGAAGAGATAGATACTGGTGGTGTTATTCAAAGAAGAGATAGATACTGGTGGTGTTATTCAAAGAAGAGAAAGATACTGGTGGTGTTATTCAAAGAAGAGATAGATACTGGTGTTGTTATTCAAAGAAGAGAAAGATACTGGTGGTGTTATTCAAAGAAGAGACAGATACTGGTGGTGTTATTCAAAGAAGAGACAGATACTGGTGGTGTTATTCAAAGAAGAGAAAGATACTGGTGGTGTTATTCAAAGAAGAGACAGATACTGGTGGTGTTATTCAAAGAAGAGAAAGATACTGGTGGTGTTATTCAAAGAAGAGACAGATACTTGTGGTGTTATTCAAAGAAGAGACAGATACTGGTGGTGTTATTCAAAGAAGAGATAGATACTGGTGGTGTTATTCAAAGAAGAGAAACATACTGGTGGTGTTATTCAAAGAAGAGATAGATACTGGTGTTGTTATTCAAAGAAGAGAAAGGTACTGGTGGTGTTATTCAAAGAAGAGACAGATACTGGTGGTGTTATTCAAAGAAGAGACAGATACTGGTGGTGTTATTCAAAGAAGAGACAGAGACTGGTGGTGTTATTCAAAGAAGAGATAGATACTTTGAAGTGCGAAAGAACATAGAGATATGTGTGAAGATAAAGTGCACAGTCTTCCTATTACATTGAATCTCACCTGGCTGTCACTATTCCCTGGGCTCAACAAAGTCACCAACAACAACACAACTGCAGTTTAAAGAAGGACTTTTATTCATCAGAGACACAAGGAAAGAACAGCCAAGATAATTTTATTTATTTTACTAGGCAAGTCTTATTTTCAATGACGGCCTAGGAACAGGGGCAGAACGACAGATTTGTATCTTGTTAGCTCAGGGATTCGAACTTGCAACCTTTCGGTTCCTAGTTCAGTGCTTTAACCACTAAGCTACCCTGCCGCCCCAATGCCAACTAGCCCAGGAGAAGGGAATAGGTGTGTCTGAGAGTGAGAGTGAGAAAGAGAGAGAGAGAGGAGAGCGATATAACGGCAGGGCCGATGAACCACATTGGCACGCCTCCCTCTCTATGAATGCACAATGAGGCCGCTGGGCTTGTTAGCACTTGTCTGGGAAGCCAGGAGCCAGGGGTGAGGGGTTATGTCGGCTAACCCCTCTGCAATTCTATTACACTAGTTTATAGCTCTTGGCAAACGCACGGTGCACCAAAGATACTGAGAGAAGGGTGGGGTTAAAGGGGGACTGCTACGTAGCATCCCACAAGGAGACAGAGAGGGCACACAGGGAGAAGAGTAGAAAGGGAAAAACAGGGAGAGAAAGAGAACATGACCAACGTACACTGTTGCGTGACCAAGAAGCTTGACACGGCATGACACAGATGTAATAAGCATACATCACACACAAGTACAACAGGTGGAGAGGACAACCTTTATATTCTGCCTCCTTACTAGAGAGAGAGAGAGAGAGAGAGAGAGAGAGAGAGAGAGATGTGCAAAACACATGGTTGTGGTTCCATTTGTACCTGGCCTTAAAACAAACGAGGCTAGTCTGCAGGGAGGTAACCCCCGATGCAGTGTTAGCAGTGATCCATCACACTGTGTCCTGTGTGTGTGTGTGACCTGCCCTGCTCACTGCTCTCACTGCTTTCCCACACACGCACACACACGCACACACGTGCGCGCGCACACGCAGACACAGACGCACACACACTCAGCCTCAACCAAAAGGTAATTGAGGAACAGAATAGGCTACAGTGTGATTGCAGGAAAGGCGTTTGGGTTTGTGTCCCTCTGTGGGTGTGTGGTGTGGGAGGTCTGGTGTAAAGAACAGGGCAGGCAGAGCACAGTAAACAGGTCATGACTGAGTGTGGCCAAGCGTAGTGCAGTAGCCAGATGCGCCATCCCATCCTATCCCCCGTCAGGCGCCTGACAGAGACCTGTCCCTGAGGTACAGAAACAAACAGACCAAACTGGGCCGGGAAATCAAAGATTTCATTTTAACTCCCATACATAAAAACAAACAGGCCCAACATGACAGAGACTCAACACAACACATTAATACCTGGGTCTGGGAAAAGACCGTAGACACTGTGAAGCACCGCCTCACAGGCGGTGGTATGATATTATAGGAGATGATTGGTGCCGCCACAATAGAGTATAGACCCTTTACTCATATGTCTCTAATATAGACATAACCCACTGCTTCTCCAAAATTGCACATTATTTTATCAATGTCTTCCAAGAGATTTGTGAATTCATGAATCCCCGAGCTGACAAGGTACAAATCTGTCGTTCTGCCCCTGAACAAGGCAGTCAACCCACTGTTCCTAGGCCGTCATTGAAAAAAAGAATTAGTTCTTTAACTGACTTGCCTTGTTAAATAAAGTTTACTTTTTTTTTTTTTTAAGTATCCTGTAGTAATAAATTATGAATCCTTGTACAAGCGTATCATAAGCATCTTATTGTTGCCTATAATTATATCCACTGATTTGTATTGCTATTTTAACAACATTTTCAAATATCCTTTTTTTGTGAACTTCTGATGCTTCTTTCAAGCCACCATTTTGCTATTGACAGACAAAAGTGAAGAAAAAGCTACCCACGTCACAACTACAACACAGTGCCACACAGTGGAGAAGAGATGAACAACAAACCCCTCTGTAAATAAAATCAATTCATGACTGTTAGATTATGCCACAGAGGGATTTTTATGGGCATGTCCTTTTCCTGTTAAAGTTTGATCACTCTCCAAAGGGAATCATGATTAGTTCAATCTAAGTGGTGCTTGATACTCTACAACACTCACAAATCATTCTGCTCAGACATCCAAGTAACTGTCCAGTGTTTCCAGATTTCTTATTAAATATGACCTATAATTAATTACAATATGAATGAAATCGTTTTCCTTACAAAAAAGGATTATGAAGCATTTTAAAAAGCAGCTTTTCTGTGTTGGAATGGTGCGGGCGTACCCCAACAACAGAATGGTATTGGTATATACCGGTCATGCGAGCAGACCGCTGATTGGCCAGCTCATCCTCCTCAGGAGGATGACATCATCCTCTCTGAGGAAATAGCAAGCATTTTCCAAACAGTCTGTTTGAGATACAAGTTTGAGGTGGGTTTTTTTTATAAGTGTTTTTACTCCAATTTTTGCTTCTACCACAAATATGATTATAGGATGAGTCAACAACATTATTTGGGTGTGAGTTAACAGAATATGAACTTTTAAAAGTGAGCTTTTTACTGGACAGTTACTTTAACATGGGGAGGGAGAGGGAGGCTAGACTACCTTTATTGATCCTCTGTGTTCATCTCTCTCAGGTTTATTAGGAAGAATAAATCCTACGGCACGCGTCCTGAGCAGAGCCAGCCAGGGGGCTGTGGTGTAGACAGCAGCCAAGGAAGGAACTGTAATAAAAAGAGCCTTGATCCTTGAAGTATCATATTAGTAGATTATGAGTGAGGTAAACAGAGGCAGTCAAGACAACCCACCCAGACCCAGACTCGTTATAGGTCTACATTAACAGGCTGATTTCCCCTGGACCAAGGATCGCTCAAGCACGTCTTTGTGTGTGCCCCTCAAGAAAAATATTGTGTTCTATAAAACTTCTCCATAAATGGCCAGGCACAATAAATCCAGGGTAGAAATATTAAGTGGAAGCAATATTTCTCTGGACTCGCTCCAGATTCATAGTAAAACCAAATAGTCGGGATGACCTTACCGTTAAAATATATGTTTCAGCGGGAAATAATGCAATTCCTTTCCAATGTAGGCATCCCTGAGCGGGAACCATTTTCAACCCACTGGAATTCCACTAGTGACAAATCCATTCAAATAGACTATGAAGACACTTGCAATAGATGTGGTCACTGTTCATAACAAATGAAATAATGTATAAAAAAAATATGTAAAAAAAATATTGAAAACATTGCGTTTAAGAGTAAACCCATCCAAGTCAAATACTGTACATGTTTCAGGATACCTGTTTGTTTTTTTAAAGAGCTCGGAATTTGTAGCTCGGAATTTGAATTATTTATTTTATACTTTCTATTTTCTATTTTCATGTCATTTGACCAAAGCACCGGTTCCAATCGAAGTGCCAATGCCGTTTAGAAAACTCCACGCGAATACATTTATCATACGACATGAAAATACAGCTCGTTGGCCACACACAACAGTGGTTGGTTTGATGTTGAAATTAGAATGCTTTAAGCAGCAAAGAACCCTGTACCTACTGTAAAATATGGTGCTGGATATTTTGAGTCTATAGGGCTATTTTGCTTCCGCTGGTCCTGGGGGGCCTTGTTAAGGTCAACACCATCATGAACTTTATCCAGTACCAGGACATGTTAGTCAAAAACCTGGCTGCCTCTGCCAGGACCCACTGGACACAGACGTCTATTCCACTTTGGTTCAACGTCATTTCATTGAAATGACGTGGAAACAACGTTGATTTAACCAGTGTGTGCTCAGTGGGGAGGCTGAAACTTAGCAGCAAGTGGATCTTCCAGTAAGATAATAACCACAAGCACACATCAAAATGGTTGATAGGCCAAATAAATCAACATTTTGCAATGTTTTGCAATCTCAGTCTCCGGACTTGAAGCCCATTGAAATCCTGAGGTTTGAACTGAAGAGGGAAGTCCATAAGTACAGACGAAGGATATAAAGGATCTGGAAAGATTCTGTATGGAGGAGTGGTTTAGGATCCCCCCCAATGTGTTCTCCAACTCATAAAATATTTCTGAAAACGGTTCAGTGACGTTATCCTCTCAAGGTGAGGTATTCAAAACAATTTTGACCCCTACCTGTAAAAATTGTTTTTTTTTAAATGCTTTCCCTTTATCAAGGGTGCCAATAATTTAAATGTTTACATTTTAGTCATTCATCTTAAGATGGCTAGGTGGGACAATCACATATCACAGACATAGAAAGTAAAATTGTCCCCAATACTGTAACTGTCAGTAGAGAGAGCTAGAAAGCGAGGAGGGGGAGGGGGAAGGTGTGGTCAAGTGGGTCGAGGTGGGGAGGGGTCGAGGTGAGGAGGAGGATTATTTAAGATACTGTTTAAAGAGGTAAGGTTTCATGTGTTTTCAGAAGATGGGCAGGGACTCTGCTGTCCTAGCTTCAGGGGGAGCTGTTTCCACCATTGGGGTGCCATGACAGAGAAGAGCTTGGACTGGGCTGGGTGGGAGCTGCCCTCCCGTACGAGTAGGAGGGCCAAGAGACCTGAGGGGACAGAGGTCACCTCTGTAGGGTTTGAGCATAGCCTAAAGGTAGGGAGGGGCAGTTGCTCTTGCTGTTCCGTAGGTAAGCACCATTGTCTTGTAGTGGACGCAAACATCGACGGGAAGCCAGTGGAGTGTACGGATGAGCAGAGGAGCGGGGTGACATGAGAGAAGTTGGGAAGGTGGTAAACCAGGCGGGCTGCAGCGTTCTGGATAAGTTGGAGGGATTTGATGGCACAAGCGTGGAGCCCAGCCAACAGCGAGTTGAAGTAGTCCAGACGGGAGAGGACCTGTGTGCCTGGATTAGGACCTGCGCCGCTTCCTGTGTGAGGTGGGGTCGTACTCTACGGATATTGTAGAGCATGAACCTGCAGGAGTGAGTCAATGCTTTGATAACCATATGTAAATGAAGAATTGATATAAGAGATGTACCATTAAAGGAACACAGAGACGTATTTCAATATGGCATAGTATTTATCACTGATGTTTTCAAAAGGAGAGAGAGAACATGCAAACCTGATGTTTTATTAATCAAAGCAAATGTACAAAGGGAATACATGTTCTACTGTAGAATCCTCCCAATTAGCCCTTCAAATAAGTGGTACACTGTCTGTGATCCTGGCAGTCCAACCACACTGGTCCTCACTACAAACTCATCTGGACCTGGATCCATGGCAAATCTCCCTTAACAATTATGCAAAAGAATGCCAAGGCCTCTTAGCACACTTACCCACACTTACCCACACTTACCCACACTTACCCACACTTACCCACAGGAAACCTACATTCACTACCTGCTGACAACTGCCGCTAAAACATGCCATTGTTGCGTTGCTAAAAGACACACAATGAGCTTTTGTTACAAATTTCACATTAAGTTAATTGCCTCTGGAGGGGTTAGATAGATGCTATGATCAAAACATCCTCATGAGGAGAGTAGGGAGAGGGAAGTTAATGCAGTCCCTCTCTGATGAGGTCATAACAACCCCAATCTGCTTTGTGTGTTAATGATGCAACAGCCAGACATTTTTGGACACTCATTCCCTTAGTGAAGGGTCGGTTGTCTGTGAGTGGAGGAAGAGTCCATCATGAGAAAAGAGAGATAGAGTGATACATAGAGGGGAAAGAGAGAGGGGAGAGAGGATCCAGGCAGAGGACACTGTAGCTACCTAGCTAGTGCTGTGTCTTTAAAATGCCAGGCCCCTCCTCCCTCCACACAGTCAGAGCGGAGCAGCAAAGCAAGTTGTGCTGGCAATAGCCTGAGCCCCACGATAAACCCTGGCATCAGCCTGCCTTCATCCGGCAGTCAGCGAGGACACTTCAGGGCGCAGGGGCAGAGAGACGGGACGGAGAGAGAGTGAGACAGACAGAGAGAGAGAGAGAGAGAGAGAGAGAGAGAGAGAGAGAGAGAGAGAGAGAGAGAGAGAGAGAGAGAGAGAGAAAGAGTCGTCAGGAGCAGCCTCCAGAGGGCTCTGACTGATACAGATCCTCTCCACAGCTCTGTACGCAGTAGCTCTTTCTGCTGTTTCCTGACGCCGGCAGGGTTGATGAGGATGGCGGGTGGCTTCTTCCTTTCCACAGCATCGTCACTAGAGCAACGGTAGCATCAGCATCTACATCAGCAACAGTTTCAGCCTCAGCATCATCAGTAGCAGCAGCAGCCGGATCTATACTCTGCTGCTGGTCCCTATTCTTCAGCCGCCTCCTCTCTCTGGTGTCTAAGAGTGCTGCTGTCAGGGCCGTTCAGCCCACCTCCTCTTCCGACTCCTCCTGCCTCCTCCTCCAGCCTGCCTCCTCCTCCATCCCGCCTCTTCCTCCACATCTCCATCCTCCACATGCTCTCCCTCCTTCCTTCCGCTGAGACACGGCACTGAATGAATTCTTCACCCTCTGACTGGAGCTGCTTTCTCTGGGAAGACAGTAAGTGATGTAGGGAGAGAGAAAGATACAAAGAGAACAAGTGGGGGAGTATAATATGCGTGTGTGCGTGCATGTGAGTGTGTGACTGGAAGAGAGAGAGAGGAGGGTGTCAGTGTGTGTTTTGACAGAGAGATTAAGACTGCAAGAGAACTAGCAGGATGTGTGTGGCTTGGATGATCCTCCTGTGCATTTAATCAGTCAGTATCACCGAGGAGCATAGACTGTAAGCCCTGGACACAGCTACAGCTGCTGATGTAGAGTGAAGGTGTGTGTGTGTGTGTGTGTGTGTGTGTGTGTGTGTGTGTGTGTGTGTGTGTGTGTGTGTGTGTGTGTGTGTGTGTGTGTGTGTGTGTGTGTGTGTGTGTGTGTGTGTGTGTGTGTGTGTGTGTGTGTGTGTGTGTGTGTGTGTGTGTGTGAGAGGAAGGTGGGAGAGTCCTGCTGAGACTAGATGTGCATTTTCACAGCAGCTAAAAAAATCGTCAAGTTCCAGCACCGCAGTTAATTCATGTCTATCTCCCTGCCTTCCTCCCTCTTCCTCTCTCTTCTCTCTTCCTTGCTCTATTGCTGTTGTGTTCTATTTGCAGTGCTGCTGAGTCTAGAGAGGAGAAAAGAGAGAGGGAACGAGACAGAAAAAGAGAGAGAGGAAGAAAAAAACAACTGCTTTCCTTTCCGTCTCTCCAGGTGTCATGTGTGATTGGCCAGCTTGCCCTCTGGCAGTAGCATCAGCCTGGATTCAGTGTGTGTCTCACCCCCCTGCCTGTGCCTGGGCTCCGGCTGTCCCTGGGGACGCGCTACTGGGATTTACCTCTTACTGCTGGATGGAGATGGCGCAGGGCTTTCTGCCTTTTTGAAAACTGTCCACAGAAGGAGAAATACACAGATAAACAGAATAAGGAAATATAATGAATCAATCAGCAGCACAACCAGGCAGACTACTGGATTCCCTTAGCAACAACTCAGGGAGAATAAGAGAGAAGTGAATTGTCTCTTCCTATCTTCTCTGGTGTCTGGTTTCTGGGCGCAACCCTGCAGACCAGAGTGGACCAACAGTCGGATCTGAAAGAGCAGGACAAGGGGCACTGCAAGGGCACGAAGGACACACAAGTCACCCTAACACCAGGGGAAGGACCCTCCTCTTCCACCCTCTCTTTCACCTCCTCCTGTTCATCACCATGTTGGTTTGTCATTCTTCCCCTGCACATTCTATTCATTAGTCACATTTTACTCGCTAAGACATCCGTTTATCCTCATTCCTGCAAACTGGAATAAGCCCTGCCACTGAAGAAAATATTGGACATTCTTCGCACACACAAACAAGCACAGAGAGACTCTCACCCTCCTCCTACCTTCCTTCCTCCTCTCTTTGACGAGAAATGAACAACACATGTCGGTCATCATCTGAGCATAAAATGGATGTGTGCAGAAGTTGCTTTTGATGTGGGCTATTTCTTTATTCCTTCAAGATTAGTTTATTCTCCCGTCACTTCTGAGAGAAAAGGAACACTGCACAGCATAGGACACAGGAGGAATATCTCTTGTTTTCAAAAGGATTTGTCCTCCTCTCTCCCTAAAAAAGACAGAAGCCAAACTGAGGGAGTATACTTAGAAGGCGAAGCTTGTCCCTACTGCCTACCAATAATGTAGACCAAGATCATGAACAAAAAAATAGCAACTGCTGGGAGTTCTACTTTTTTGTTATGCTTGGATATTCTGATCTACAGGGGAGGTTGAACATGAACCCCTTGTTCAGCTTGACAACCTGGGATGCACTCTTTTACAGTAACCTGGCTGACACCAAGTCACTGCATCGTACCCGCTAAATAAGATTGTAAAGGGAGGTGAGTGGGAGGGGAAAAGAGCAACTTCCTCATACAGACGATCTAAATAAATATCCTCCTCAGAGACCGATGCAAACGTATACACTGACACATGAGATGACTAGGCTCTCTGGCTCAACACTATTATATAAGGTGTTTTCACACACACCATCTTAGCTCCTGTTCTTCTCTTTTTCCTCCTGTTCCGTGGATTTAACTTGAGTTTTTTTCATGTTTCTTTTGGCTTCATTTTTGGTACGATCCATCCTGGAGTCATGGATGGAGGAGGGTAACGCAAGGGGGTTGAGCGCTCAGGCCAGGCAAGGTCTTTTGGCTGTCCAGGGGCTTTTAAGATGTTGAGCTCTCCCTGCGTGGCTGGGGCCCCTGTTCGGATCAGTAGCACTGAGGCTCCTTGCGGCCAGAGACATGGACCCCGACTCGGCTCCCCCCCGCCCCTGCCCTCAGCCCGCTGGCCCCTGGCCCCAAGTCGCCCTGTGAAGGATGTCCCTCAGCAGAGCTCCGGCCCGGGACACCTCTGAGACCCCCAGCCAGACCCCCAGAGAACGGATCCGCAGCCACATGAAGATGGTGATCAACCAGCTGGACGGCATTCTCAAAGAGCTCAAGGATGTGGCCAAGGAACTCCGGGAGGTGAGGCACTATAGCGGGCAGCATGCGCCACTGTCTAACTTTACTGGGGACGAGGTTCCGGGGATGGGGGTGGGGGGCTGGAGGAGTAAGGTAGATGGGGGAGTTACTCCTTGAGAGAATTGCATTGCATGAAGTGTATAGAATGCATTTCACGGAATAGAGATGCTTTTAATTAGGATTTGAACGAGATGACATCACTTTGGCTTTGGTGCAGGTGGCAGGAGAACGTCGGTTTCTGCTTCCGTAATTAGAAATACCATCTTCCTTTTGGCATACAAGGGCTAATTCCAATATCATCAAGTACACAACAAAACGTGTCGTTGAGATGTACTCGGCGTCCTATGAAACCCTCTTTAAATAGTGGCTGCAGAAGAAGCAGGGCAGAGCCAGGAATAGGGCTGCAACAGAAACACAGGGGAGAGAAGAGGTGTGCTTAGGTAAGACACAGGACTTGGCACTGCACTAGTTATGTAACCATTTTGTTGTCAGCTGGGTTTCTACTGTATTTTCACAACTGCCATGGTAACGCGATGAAAAGATCAGTGCGTGTCTGCATCAAAAAGGGATGAACAAACAGGAAGAATATGTGTGTCGAACATATAGTGGATGACAGTGTGTGGGTCTCTATGGAATGTCTACTGTACTTTCGATTTCAAATCCATTAATATTAGAATGCAGGGTAGATGTGTGTGTATGTGTGTGTATATGTTTGCGCGTGTCCGTGTGTATGTACCTGTGTGTGCAACGTGCATACACGTGTAAATTAAATGAATCTGGGTAGGTTCAATAGGTTCCTGTAAATCTCGTCAAAAAAGGAAAAAGAGCAAAGGGTTCTTATTAAACCCCTCCTCCATAGGATGTCCAACCCCCTCTCCCTCTCTCCCTCCCTCTCCCTCCCCATCTCTCTATCTCTCTCTCTCTCAAGAGTAAATATTGGCTCCCTGACACATCCCCACTCTAACCCCACCCTGTCTGTTATCAGCTGCCTCCCAACCTCCATCTGATCAGGGGGCCAGGAGCGGGGGGCCGGGGGCACACCCAGTGACCTGGAGACCCAGGGGAGGATAGAGTCCGACCAGACCAAGGGGAGGGTGGGAGGGCAAGGGGTCATAACACACTCCATCACCACCACCTTCCACTGACTTCCCCAGTCTTTCGCCCACTCACCTCACCTCTCCCTCCTTCATGTACTCACATGGGGAGAGGTGCAAAGGCACGGCTCACATCGCTCCGCACCGCTCACACACAGCTCACGCTTCCCTCTGAGCCCAGAAAAACACAACGGGTGCTCTAGTGATTGATGATTATGGGACGCCTGCAAGTGGAATAATGCTGGCTGGAGCTATTTATAAACAAAAACACTAGCTACCTCTGTCTAGCTCTGCCAGCACTAACATATACAGTATTACGGTTCTTATTTCAGAGCCCCGAAAAGGCTTCAATACAGCAGCCGATGTATCATCCGTTCTGAAGGGATCACAAGAAGACGTGTTGAAATTGGTAGCAAGAGAGATTGCATTAGCCACAACACCAGTAGTGGTGGAACTATCAATATTTTGTCATTTGCTCATTTATTCCACTGTGGACTGTATTAAAAGCAAAACGTTAAAAAAGTTGTTTTAAATGTATTAGTGCTCAATGTACCGGCAGATGCATGGCTGCCTAATGTTCCGGAAAATCTCTCATTCTTGGCCACATAAAATGAATAACATAATAGATAACATCTGTCACATAAATAAATTATGAATTACTGGATCTGTTAAAAAAAATGAATAAATAACGGAAGTCAGGGTGACATGGTGAGTGAAAGTGAACTGGACTGACTGGGTGGTGGATCATCACTCCATGTTGGAGGATGGTGTTTGGAGAAGCTTGATGGCTTATGGCAGGAGATGTAAAGATCAGATTATCTCTAGAGGTCCGTAGGGAGCTGGGCTGATTTCAGAGCTCTCAGGGTTATAGCCAAGCAGAGCTCCCGTCAGTCCACATACTGTACCAACAGCTCATAAGTGACTATCTCCACAGCCAGGCCTGAACCCTGGTCATACAGGACCAGGACAGTACGTGGCCCTGGGCCCAGCCCTGCATTCAGTATGTGAGTTAACTCAGACATGCTCCATGGCCACAGCAGGGGAGGCTAACGTACAGTCACCCCATGCCTTCACAGAGTTTAGAAGAAGGGGGTTAAGGTAGCGGCACCATGGCAGAGCCAACAGGGAGTGTTTTTGGAAGTGGATCTAAAACTGGCAATTATAGTATTGCTAGACCCACAGCCTTTCCTCATCTCACTTCAGCCATTGGTCTGTGCTGGAGGTGTGACGACAGGAGAGGAGATGGAGGCATGATACAACAACGTTACATACTATACATACTATACATAAAACTAAACCAAGCCGTAGAGAAGAAGTCATCATAACAACTGTCAGTTTAGAAGGCAGCGCAATCACATAGAGAGATGCCGTTGATCTTATTTACATCCCATTGAGAAATGTATTACAGCGGCTATAAACTCGCCACGCTTCAAGATGTGATGTTTCCAGCATTACCATTCAATTGTGTCACATTTTTGAATCCCATTATGCAATTTCACAGAAAGAATAAAACAGAATCTAAATGAAGTCTCCAAAACGAAGTACACTGATAATATACTCTCCACACATCAACAGCAATAGCAGCTGTAGAGGAATGTTTCAAATCATGTCAACATTATCCTTACAACCTCTGACAGACAAAAAAATGGAATCAAATGAAAATCACAGCATCCTCTGCTATTTTCAGTATGAAATATAATTTTTGCTAAAACTGAATCCCAAAGAATAAAAAGCTATTTCAAATAGCTGAGGAATAGCAAATGTAAGAAAACATCCATATTGGGCATTAGAGAGACACAAGACTGGTAAATTGAAAGCATTAAATGAGGCGGTAAGGACAGAAAAATTGGAGAGTTGGAGGGGAAGAGCAGGCACGCTGCAATACAGAGAGAGACGAGTGGTAGGCACCTAAAGGGAATAGGGAACTGTTATTATGTGGAACTAGTCATTATGTAGAATCATACGAAGAGCAGAGGACGGAAGTCAGTGAGAGGAAAATGCAAATAGGGCGGCCATGAAAACCAGTAGCGAGAATTAACGTTGCTAATGAGAGGGGTGAAGAAAGAAAGACCGGGAGCAATTATCACTGGCAGAGCAGTGTGCACCATTTCCAAGAACTCTGAGTCTGACTGCCAAATCATTGATCTGGGAGAGCAGGACAGCCGTCTCTATCAGTGATAAGCAGAGGTTACATGGTAGGGTAGCTAGCTCGCCTAACAGCAGATCCATTTCATAAGCGTGGCTGTGGAGATTGGCTGTTACTGTGCAGTTCCAGTTTGTTCCAGAGACGAGGCATGATTGCATCAGCAGCGTCACTATCCGTCTTCTCCCCCAAGCTGTGTCTGTTTCTCTAACAAATGGACAGTTAAGCTAAGCTGGGCTATATTGGACTATGCCCATTCACATGCACTGGGTCTGAATATGAATATTGCATTATACAGGCTGGTGAAAGACGCTACCAATTCTCACTGTGGCTCAATGATCCCCGAGCAGCTAGGGCCCCCTCTGATTCATTATTAACAATCAAGGGATCATTGCAAAAATGAAAATGGACAAAGGAAAATGATCTGATTAGAAAGCAGTTTCCAGGGGAGTACTTTTATGTTTTGTGGCGTACTATAAACGGTGCATTGTTTGGGCCCAGTATGATGTGGTGGGAGGAATACAACACACAAACAGCTGGCTGATGATCAGTCAGAGAGCCACTGAGCCTCCGTCCTGATCCAGTCTGGACTGGGCCCCAGCACCACGGTGGGGGACAGCAAGGGAGTCGGCACACTCGGCTAACTGCCACAGAGCTCAGCACCGCTCAAATTTGGTCAGGTAGTCACAGGAGGGCCCTAAATCCAAATCAAAGGATGCTGTTTCTGCATGGGACGTCTATCCTCTCCTCTGTTTGCACCGACGGTGCCACCATTGCAGGCCAGCCAGGTGGCCACCTGACAGCTGTAGTGTCAAAGGTTGGACACTAGGTGTGCAGTCACAGTGACACTCCTTGCCTAGCAGCACAATTATGACAATTGTAAATTGGTGCACCAACCCAACCTCTCAGGTCTGAAAAAAAGATGATCCGTGTGAGAACAGGTGCCTTAATTGGAAAGGTCTTTGTTGAATAAAAAAGAAGATATACAGTGTATATGTTAAAAAGATGCCCCTGTGGCCACAAACAAATCATGTGTTTGCGCTGCAGGTGGTGATGCTGGTTTCCTTTAGTTTACCTGAGCCCACTTATCACAAATTACAATCAGTCTCTGTGCCCTGGTGGACCGTTTCCCAGAAAGCAACTGTTTCCATTTCCCTGCAAGTTCCCTACTGTAGGTTGACTGCCCATACTACCCTGGCCTGCTCTAGTGCTCTCCAGTGAGGGTGCCCCAGCCCAGCACCCTGGTAGCGACTAGCGAGGCAATTTACTGCAGATTAACAGCAGGATTTGGCCAAGCTAAGGGGCCTGCGGGCACGTGGAGTTCACTGGGAAATGCTGAAGGCTTACCGTCACCTCTGAGAGGGAATAGGATCATTAAACCTGCCACAACTGGGCCAAAGGGTTTCCTATAGCTTCACGTCCAACCAGAGATAAAACAGCAGTGATGCAATACTAGGTCAATTTGTTCCTCCTTGTTTGACCTCCTTTGTGTGCTGAAATTCAATTCTCCTTAAATACGACACATGAACAACACGACAGAGCCACTTCAATATCATCTGTATTGACTTCAGTCAGCAACACCCCCTCAGAATGACCCGTAACACTCCTATAATAAAACAGAGCGACACTTTAGCAGTGGGACATAAAGAGTTAAAGCTTTAGTGGCTTCTAACCTTGAGAGGGAGCTGTGGAGAGGAGAGAGAAAAGAAAACTGCACCAGGCTGGCATACCTTTCCACTGAGCCTCTTTTACCAAGCACCGCTGTGGAGCTACTTTAAGATGCAGGGCCAGTGTGTTGACCAGCCCAGCATGCCTGTAAAACCCAGTGGATTAGCAGGCCCTTTGAACTCTCCTTCGCTGTGGACCTTGCACTCAGCATAGATGATAATGAAAGTTCCTGGTTTGAGCCCAGGCGAGGTACAAAATTGGCCCTTATATCAAAGCAGTCATCATACCAAATCAACCTGGTAAGCCACGTATCTTTTCTACAACGCCAGCTATCTGTGACTAGATACCATTACATGAGGTAGAGGATTGAGGGGGCTTGCTATGCATCTTTGTACATAATGTGAAGCTGCAACCCTTCCCCTTCCTCCAGGGGAGGATAAAGGAGAGAGAGGGGAGGGAGAGAGAGATAATGGTTCCTCCTTGCTGTACAGGCTGGCGACAGACCGGTTGAAACAGCTTATATCAATTGTTGCAATTGTGCTTGTAGGCGTTTTTAGGATTGTTTTTGGCCTATCTTTGAGCTGTGAATAAAACCAGTGGGCTGTAGTTAATGGTGTGAAAAATGGCATCCATTTGAAGTGCACAAGCAGGCCCCAGGAATAGAATAGCTACATTACTTGATTGTCTCTGAGCATATTGTACATACGCTGACAAAACCTTTTTCATTGGACTTCCAGTGAAATGTCTGCAAGGTTGAATGTCACTGCACTGAAAGGGCACAAATACCCAAGAAGAAATTGGAGACATGTAGGTTATGAATGTGTCTAAAAGTATGAATAGCAACCCAAATTAATACAGTAGGTGACCTACTTCTCAAGAGACCAATTCTTCTCTCTGTCGGCTGTACCAGGGAAACGCTCAGGGCAGCTAGATCACTATTACATTATGGTTCATTGTGACACACTGAGGAACCTACAGTATTCACGTGGTTTTGGCCAAACTATTAATAACTGCTTTGCTATGATTGGGTATCATGCGTCGACCCAGTTTAAAATGAGCCTATAATGTGATTGTTCTGAGAAGCCCAACGTCATATCAAAGCTTTAACAGCAGGCAACCAAGCATCTGCAGCCTCAAACCTTTAAAAACCTTTCAATCAGGCATTTGATTCATTTGATCAGTTCTGGCAATTCTGTTATAGGCCTACCTGACAGGGCATGCATTGTCTGGTTATTTTCCGGTTTTATTCATGTTTTTGATGAATCACACTGGAGTGCCCTTTAAGTGAGACATTCCACTCCATTCATGTCCTCTCATTTGGTGCCAAACTCAGCATATTGCTTTTACAAAAACGTTTGTCGACGAATATGCATTGCAGTTATTATGCAGGATATATTATGTCCTGATACAGTTGAAGTCGGAAGTTTACATACACTTAGGTTGGAGCCATTAAAACTTGTTTCTCAACCACCCCACAAATTTCTTGTTAACAAACTATAGTTTTGGCAAGTCGGTTAGGACATCTACTTTATGCATGACACAAGTAATTTTTCCAACAATTGTTTACAGACAGATTATTTCACTTATAATTCACTGTATCACAATTCCAGTGGGTCATAAGTTCACATACACTAAATTGACTGTGCCTTTAAACAGCTTGGAAAATTCCATGGCTTTAGAAGCTTCTGATAGGTTAATTGACATGATTTGAGTCAATTGGAGGTGTACCTGTGGATGTAGTTCAAGGCCTACCTTCAAACCCAATGCCTCTCTGCTTGACATCATGGGAAAATCAAAAGAAATCAGCCAAGACCTCAGAAAAACAATTGTAGACCTCCACAAATCTGGTTCATCCTTGGGAGCAATTTCCAAATGCCTGAAGGTACCATGTTCATCTGTACAAACAATAGTACTCAAGTATAAACACCATGGAACCACGCAACCGCCATATCGCTCAGGAAGGAGACGCGTTCTGTCTCCTAGAGATGAATGTACTTTGGTGCGAAAAGTGCAATTCAATCCCAGAAGAACAGCAAAGGACCTTGTGAAGATTCTGGAGGAAACAGGTACAGAAGTATCTATATCAACAGTAAAACGAGTCCTATATCGACATAACCTGAAAGGCCACTCAGCAAGGAAGAAGCCACTGCTCCAAACCACCATAAAAAAGCCAGACTACGGTTTGCAACTGTACATAGGGACAAAGATCGTACTTTTTGGAGAAATGTCCTCTGGTCTGATGAAACAAAAATAGAACTGTTTGGCCATAATGACCATCGTTATGTTTGGAGGAATAAGGGGGAGGCTTGCAAGCCGAAGAACTTCATCCCAACCGTGAAGCATGGGGGTGGCAGCATCATGTTGTGGTGGTGCTTTGCTCCAGGAGGGACTGGTGCACGTCACAAAATAGATGGCTTCATGAGATAGGAGAATTATGTGGATATATTGAAGCAACATCTCAAGACATAAGTCAGGAAGTTAAAGCTTGGTCGCAAATGGGTCTTCCAAATGGACAATGACCCCAAGCATACTTCCAAAGTTGTAGCAAAATGGCTTAAGGACAACAAAGTGAAGGTATTGGAGTGGCCATCACAAAGCACTGACCTCAATCCTATAGAAAATGTGTGGGCAGAACTGAAAAAGCGTGTGCAAGCAAGGAGGCCTACAAACCTGACTCAGTTACACCAGCTCTGTCAGGAGGAATGGGCCAAAATTCACCCAAAGTTATTGTGGGAAGCTTGTGGAAGGTTACCCGTAACGTTTGACCCAAGTTAAACAATTTAAAGGTAATGCTACCAAATACTAATTGAGTGTATGTAAACTTCTGACCCACTGGGAATGTGATGAAAGAAATAAAAGCTGAAATAAATCATTCTCTCTACTATTATTCTGACATTTCACATTCTTAAAATAAAGTGGTGATCCTAACTGACCTAAGACAGGGAATTTTTACTAGGATTAAGTGTCAGGAATTGTGAAGATTTTAGTTTAAATGTATTTGGCTAAGGTGTATGTAAGTTTCCGACTTCAGCTGTATGTTGTAATGTATTATGTATTGGTCATTAATATGACAACTATTGAGAATTATTCATTGTGAAGGGAATTGTTAATTGATGAAATACCTGTTTAGGGCTTTTAACATGTTCAGGTGCTCATTTTCAACCCCCTAGAGTTGATGTCAGCAGGGAAATCAAATTAGCATAATAAAAACATCCACATCATACTCTGTCTGTTTAAGCTAGAGATATATTTTTTGCATGAGCTGCGTCTCAATCCACCCCATCCGCCAATGTCGGCCTTCCGCTTCCGTGGTGGAAGGTGGCAGGGCTACAGCGCTTTTTGCCAGACCAGGACACATCCCGAAAATCGGTCTTGTTACAAAAACTTATGCAGAGTCCGAACGGTTTGGGCTTGAAAGTTGAGACTGTCACAAACGTGATGGTATTCTCTGTTTTGCTTTAGGACCCCCACAAGCTTCACGGGACTCGTCTGAAGTTGGTTCTGCCGATGTGCCAACTTCTGTCTGCAGTGTCCGAACGGTTTGGGCTACAAACTAATTAATGTGACCCCACCATCGGAAGTTGAGCCCCTTACGAAACACACACATGGCGGCCAAACAATTGGACGAATTGGATAGGGCATTTCCACGTCAACGGTATATGGGTCATTCCAGGCAACAACAAAAAAATACGAAAAGCTTTTTTAAATCTCTCAGATATAGGACAGACACTTCAAATCATACTTCCTTTTGTTGTTTGCTTTGTTATTTTTTGTTGTTGGGGGGGTTACAGGTACAGTATTCATGTCAATTTACACACTTTATACCATATGTACTCATAGGCTGCCACATTAAATAATACAAAGTTGAGAAATACATACAGAGAAATTATCATATTGATCACACAGGATTTTTAACTAATAAATTGGTATGTAAAGAAAAATAAACAGAAAGAGGTGGGCTTACACCCAGGATTTTGTTAATAAAGTCATTTAAAGAAATAAAAATAGAGGTCAAAATTATTGCCACCCCTTTTTTCAATACTCTAGCACCCTCCCCCTTGCGAGGATAAGGACACTGAGCCTTAAATGATTTATGAGATTGGAGAAGACATTGGGAGGGATCTTAGACCATTCCTCCTTACTGAATCTTTCCAGATCCTTGATATCCTTCATCTGTTCTTATGGGCTGCTTTCTTCAATTCAAACCTCAGGTTTTCAATGGGGTTCATCAGGAGACTGAGATGGCCATTGCAAAATGTTGATATTGTGGTCAATTAACCATTTCTTTGTGATTTTAATTCATGCTTGGGGTTATTGTCTTGCTGGAAGATCCACTTGTGGCTAACTGCCTCCTGGCAGAGGCAACCAGTTTTTTTAAATAAAATGTCCTAGTACTTTGTAAAGTTCATGATGCCATTGACCAAAACTCCATTGGTCCCTTTTTGAGTGAAGAAAAAGCTTTTCTTTTAAGGGCTACAAGCAGAACACAAAACTATTTGACATAAACAGTTGCATTCATGAGTTATATTGAAAAATGTCAATAAACAAATCAGGTCCGCCGAGCTTAAAATTATCTCCAACTAGTCAGTGACAGCTGTGTAGAGTTTGGAGTTTGTGACAGCATCTACGTGAGCGTATTACAGTATTATAGACAATTTGTCCTGGGATTTCCTATGATCTTCTATGTAGACGAACCGCTTACCTTCTAACGATTCTTGTGTGGCTCTGTGTCGTTATCCTCACAAGGGTAGGGTGCTGGTGTACTGAAAACAGGCGCGCCAATAATTATGTGTTATTTATTTTACACAGTATTTTTTGCTCATCTTCATCAAGGGTGCCAATAATTATGGACCTGACTGTATACCACCATTTTGCACCTGAATCCTAATGCTTCACACCCTCCTGACAACACCATATGGTCCACTATTCTACAATGTTTCAGTAACATTTTAGCAGGCCAACAATACTGTTGTACCTTTTAATAATGTTGTTCACAACATCTCGTAAAATTCCCTTGAACGCCCCTCCAACTGGGGATGATTAGTAACCTCTGATGTCATTTGTCAATAAGACAGCAAGCATGGCAGCATCTTCAGCCTTCAACCTATTGATTTAGAAAGTGACAGCAGCTTTTTATGGACCAAAAAAATATTTTTTAAATTCACAAGCCTTTCAATGACCTACATGTTTGATGGCATTTCCCAGCTCAAGCACGTGAATGCACCCTACTCAGTAATTATGACTTCACAACTGTCATTTATCACAGTTGGTTATGAACGCAACGTTATTCCCAGAATCCGCAAACTTAAATGTCATTCATTACCTAATTTATATTCTTGACTAGCCTGTGTGCATATTTCATCTAAGTAGGGTGAGTTTCCCAAAACCTCTGAAGCACTAAAATCATCTGAAATCTATTGGTAGGCAATCGATCTTAGTGCACACACGTTTTGAGAAACCCACCTCAGATCAGTTGATAGAGATAGGTTTACAATTGGTGACTGACTGCAGGACCATGGGCCTGGAACTTCAGCCAGACATTTCCTTCCACCCAGAGAGATAGAGATCCAAACCTCCTCTCTCTCTAACTATTTATATGCTGCTGTAACCTTGTGGTAGCAGTCACACTCCGCCTGCCACCTGGCTCCGCATGGATGACTGCCACCACTGTCATTGTCAATAGTGTTCAGATGCAGGCGTCAGCTGCGGGCGGGCAGGCAGGAGACCAGGCGGGCGGTGGGGAGGGTGATGAAAGATGCACAGACAGACGAAGGGACAGATTAATTATTCAGGGACACAGGTAAGAGCAGACAGCGGGGAAAGGATGTGTCAACAAACTGTTTTGATGATTAATATTTTTGTCCCGGGTCATTTGACAGTGGTGGTGAGGGTATGAAAGGGCATTAGGGTTGCATGTGTACTCAGTCACCCTCTAACAGTCACCTGCTCACCTCCACCTTCAGTGAACCTAGACTCACCCCAACCCGCGACAGGGCCACGAGTACAGCCATCATACCAAGTCCCTCTCTGCCTATACTCTTACATCTGCAGGCTGGAAGTGAATATTTGGTTATATTGTATCTGTGTTGTTACTAGTCTAGGGTGAGTTGAGCTTACTTCCAGGTGGCATGGCAGAGTTTATGCAGGATCTCTAGGGGGTGCACACACACCCCCTGCTGAAGTGACATCCCTTTTTATATGTAAAGCTACAGAGGCTGACAAGAGACTGACAAGAAAAGAAGCTCCACTGTCCTCATTTCAACTATGACTCACGTCTCCCTTGCCTTACTCCTGGTTCTGGTGCAGAGAATATTCAGTGGAAACTATATAGCTGATGGAGATATTGCAAGAATGACTTCATGTGTTCTGATTTTGGGGGCGAAACAAATAATAAGTCGCTCACTTTGCAGCCGTGTCAGCAAGTCAAGTGGAGGTACAGTAATGTTTTTAGTGTGTCAACCGCTTCCCATTCTTCCTGTAGTACCACTGACCATGTTCTTACGCGTAAAACGTCCATCCGTGGCATTAGCTCGCCTGAGTCTTTAATCAATACAGCGGGAGTAGAGAGGGATATGGATAGATGTAGAAGAACACCGTGGTGAGGGTGAGGGATGATGGAGTTTAGGGGTATCATGACTACAATGACCCTCACAGAGCTAAATCTTATCCCCCTGTCAAATAAATCTCAGCCCCTGACCCAGAGCTTTCACTTGATTATTCATTCTGTGTGCTCTTGTCACTTGCCAAAAGGCAAACTAGATGACTCATTGGCAGAGTGTTTAAAGTCTAGCTGTCCTTGTTTGGCTGAGAGCTGCTGCAATTGACATGGGATGAAATAAAGGATGGAGGGATGGGGGTTGGGGCGGGCCACAAAAATGCAATGGACATCTCCACTGTGCTAATGTCATGGGTTGAATTATAAACCCCAGAATCAGCTGTTACTGTTGGCAGAGCAGAAAGTCCAGGGTGATGAAGTGCTTTGCCCAAAGTCAGGATTTTTGGCTTGGGTGAAGACACCCAGGTCAACACATTGTTGTGTTTGGGGGTCGGTTTGTATCAGCACAAAAAACAAAGAGCAGGTTACATGGGGACAATGGCACAGCATCAGATCTCCTGTACTGAACGAGGCTGCAAGTGTGCAGACAGTATACATGTGTATGTTGCAGAACACTGTGAAAAACTGAGAAAGGACAAGATAGTGTGTGTGTGTGAGTGAGAGAGAGAGAGAGAGAGAGAGAGGGAAAGGGAGAGAGAGAGAGACTGAGAGAGAGAGAGAGAGAGAGGGAGAGGGAGAGAGAGAGAGAGAGGAGCTTATCTCTGGCTACAGGCAGCAGTTACTCCCAGAACCATGCCTGGGACCAGGAGGGAGGGTCAGCATGTTTCAGTCTACAGTTCTATGGATGTGAGTCAGTGGCAGATGCATGACAATAAAAACTGGGCCTGACTATTAAACACCTGTTATTCCTGCATCCACACTGGGAATTCACAGCAGTTGCTGCCTTCCTGATACAGGATTGAGTAGACAAAAATAATCTCACTGTTGATGTTGACAAAACTAAGGTCTGTATGAATGTACTCACTTATCTGAAACTGCAAAAGCATGATTGTTTTTCATGTTAAGTAGAGCTATTCGGCCTCCCGGGTGGCGCAGTGGTTAAGGGCGCTGTATTGCAGCCGCCAGCTGTGCCATCAGAGACTCTGGGTTCGAGCCAAGGCTCTGTCGTAACCGGCCGCGACCGGGAGGTCCGTGGGGCGACGCACAATTGGCCTAGCGTCGTCAGGGTTAGGGAGAGTTTGGCCGGTAGGGATATCCTTGTCTCAACGCGCACCAGCGACTCCTGTGGCAGGCAGGGCGCAGTGCGCACTAACCAAGGTTGCCAGGTGCACGGTGTTTCCTCCGACACATTGGTGCGGCTGGCTTCCGGGTCGGATGCGCGCTGTGTTAAGAAGCAGTGCGGCTTGGTTGGGTTGTGTATCGGAGGACGCATAACTTTCAACCTTCGTCTCTCCCGAGCCCGTACCGGAGTTGTAGCGATGAGACAAGATAGTAGCTACTAAAAACAATTGGATACCATGAAATTGGGGAGAAAAAGGGTTAAAAAAAAAGTAGAGCTATTCAAGTATTGAGGGCAGATATACTTTTTTATGCCTTTTTTATGACTTTAACATGCATACGTTACATTCACTTTTACAGCGCACCAAATCCATATCCACCCATCTATTTAGTCTTGTGTGTGCCATGGTTGACTTTGCAAAAATAGCATAACTCGATCCTTTCCCATCTGCCATGGACCAGGAAAGCAGGTTAATTGATTTGTGAGGGAACAATCGAGTGGTGACATGAATACGAATTACCCAATCAACAATCAATCTGCGTCCGTAGTCATGCTAATCAGGTAAATCCGGACGTGGTCATGAACTGCAGGTTAGTTTGGGTTGTTGACTTGTCCTGCATGCTCAACTCATGGAGCATTATGCATTCAGTGAAGTGCCCACATCCCCCAATTAATTAAAGCGTTCCTTAACGAGCCTTGATGTGAGCAGCAATGTTATCTTTCCCATTTGCTATGTAAATGACGTCCTCATCTTTCTACTTATCATACCATGTTGGTAAGATCAATGAGAGATTTCTTGGGTGCTCAGTCCTGCAGAGTGATGAATGAACAGCAAAGCTGCCATTGTGGTCTCTCATCTTTGATTCGTCCAAAAAGGCAAAAGGACGCCATCTGTAAAGTGCATCAAATATGTTCATGTTCTTTCTTTTAATTGAATCAAGTTATTAGATAAAGAAGAGTTGTTGAGAGAGTTAAAATGACATATAGCCTTTTTAAGAATTGTGGTGCAGTGCAGAGCAGTATTTGGGGTATTTTGAAAAAGGCGTTGGTCTTTGGTTAGGACTATAATAAAATGGTGTGTGAAGAACAAAAGAAAGTGGTGCTGATGTAGGGATGATGTAAATCTGCAGGAAAAACACAACGTGTTAGACAGTCAGGAGTGGTGTCTGTTTTAAAAGCTTGTTTGACAAGGCTTTACCTTGACACCAACAGGAGACAGTGCCCTTTGCACGCACGCTCGCTGTAAATGTCTCTGTAAATGTCTCACACACTCCTTTCCAGCAACAGTAATTGATGCCTGTGGCAAAAAGAATCTTCAGCGTTGTAGGCTATGACACCTTTGCAGAAGGTTTTCACTGGCACTCAAAGATGCATGCACCTGTGGGAAATTCACACACCGTCAAAAACCTTCCTCAACTGCCTGGACCAGCGGCAGAAGGCAGGACGGCCAGCCAGACAACTAGACCAGGTTGACACCATTACTTCTTCTGACTGCTGATTGCTGGGACAGAACTTTGCCTCCTTTCAAAAGTGTCCTGAGACCCAAATGCTGCAGAAAAGGTGGCAGAGAGACTATGGCAGGAAGTGTCTTAAGACTCTCTAAATCTCAGCCCAGTTCAACTCAAACTGTTCTTAATCTAAATTCTGCAGAAAAAGTGGCAGAGAGACTATGGCAGCCATGCTCTCAGACTTGTTCAAGTGAAGGGCATATCTCTGGATGATTGACTAGATGATACTGTATACGGTCTCACTCTGGCCTCTCCTAGCTGTAGAAGGGAGGGATGAAGGGGCCGTGTGGGGCTTTCCCTCCCCAGGGCTCCTGAGGTTAAGAGCTCTGGGTTCTGGTTTGATGTCTAGGTAGAATGAGGCCTAGTGTGGCGACACAGAGTATCTAGTTGCCCAGAGAGCACATTTGGTTTCTTGAAAGTTGTGGGAATGTACGTTCTTGGTTTCCCATTAGTTCTGGGAACGAAGCCATAAGTTACCTGATGGTTAAAACGGAAAGTTTTTAAACGTTCTGAGAACGGAAGTGAAATTTTGGTCTGTTCTGGGAATGTACATTTTTAGGTTGCAGGGAGGGTCTGATAACGTTTCCCTGTGGTTCCTTGAAAGATTTCCTGGGATGTTTTATTAACTTTATGAGAACAAAAATGATAGGTTATTTGAAGGTAATTACATGACGTTAATTACGTAACGTTCTGAACATGTTTCAATAACAATTTACAAAGCTGTTCATTTTAGACTTTTCAAACAGACCTATTCAAAGGAAACAAGCACTCATTGAGATCAGGTGTGACCAGTTAGTTGGTGCGGCCAACACACCTGAACAAACTTAACAGGAGTGTCAGCGTCAGTGGTGTATAGGTGAGGACGGAGTCAAGCGCAGGAAACAGAACTGAGTAAAAAATAACGTACGTTACTTCGGGAAAAGAAACAGGACAATAAATCCATGTAGCGATAACAGACCCTAACACACAAGACTAACACAAAACAGGAACAATCACGCACAAAACATAATGAGAACCAGAGGGTTAAATAGGGAAATAATTATAACGTAATGGGAACCAGGTGTGTACACTCAAGACATAACAAATGGAAAAAGAAACGTGGATCGGTGGCAGCTAGAAAGACAGTGACGACGACTGCCGAACGCCGCCCAGACAAGGAGAGGCACCATCTTCGGCGGAAGTCGTGACAATGAAAGGATAGAGAGAGTTTTGTTGATGCTGAGAATGGAATGTATATGTTTTTAAATAACATTCTTGCAAAAGTTATTTAGGCGCATTAACACTGCACGTTAGCACAGGGCAAAGAGCCTCCTTAGCCCTGGGCTAAGGGAGATTTTAGCCCAGGGCTAAGCGAGTGTTCACATTTACACATTCTAAAGTGGGCTAGCACCAACCTTAGCTCAGGGCTAGTGGGCCCTGCTCTGGCGGAGGGTTAGTACCGACTTTGTGGTTAGCCCCAGAAACACAGTGCCAAAATAGCCAGCGTGAAACAGGGTCAAGAACAATACCTATAAAGCTCACTGTCCAATCACAAAAGCTGCACTATCACTTAATTTACATATGCTCGTGATGCCTGTAATGCATTTTGATAAATACATTCTTATTATTTCATCCTTCATCCTTTATCCTGAAGACAAAATCAAAAACTTTCATGTGTACAAAAAATTGGTTGCTATACCTTACAAAAATGGTTGCTATGCAGGCTGGCTCATGTCTTCTCACCTAGCCAACTAAAGTTACAAACTTTATAGTTGGAAGGGCAGCAAACCCTCCATTTTTGTCATTTTTCATAACTTTCTATTGTTATTCAATTGGATTTATCCATGATAACAATATTGTTCCATGTTTTTGCCTGGATCAGAAATGTTAATGTCTCGTTCATGCACAGCATTTTCCATACAAGGGCGAGATCGAATTTTAAAAGTGAAACATTGTTTCCGGGGTCTGACAAGCAGACAGCAAGGTTTATACAAACCATCACTGTTGGACATAATATGCTAGGCTAGAAGCAAGAAGAAACAATGTGTTAAATTGCTTATAACATTGGTCGCGTGTCAGAGACAGAATGTTGGTCGCATGTTGTGTTTGTCCGTTAGCCCAAGGCTTTGGAATACCAGTGTGAATCGGAGCCAGTCTAACCCGGGGCTGAGAACAATGCAGTGTTAAAATGCATTTTGTAAAAAGACCCCTGTAGATATAAAAAAATATATATATTTCAAAATGATTTGATTAAACATTGAATTTGGCCTGCTATTATCCCATACAAAAACATTTAATAACATATTCATACACGGCAAAACAGAGAGTCAAAAGTTTGTTTTGAAGTGTCTGTCCTATATCTGAGAGATCAGGAAATTATTTTCATTATTTTTACCCATATTGAACACCTTTTTTTGGGCACTAAATTACTTCCATACATTCTTCCATCCATTGGGGTGGCAGGTAGCTTAGTGGTTAGAGTGTTGGACTTGTAACCGAAAGCTGACAGTGTTGTTCTGCCCCTGAGAAAGGCAGTTAACCCACTGTTCCTAGGCCGTCATTGAAAATAAGAATTTGTTCTTAACTGACTTGCCTAGTTGAATAAAGGTAAAATTAAAAAACACATTTCTTTAACTTGTACCGACTACCATCAGATGAGAATTATGAGGCTTGTGGGCATCCTAGAGCAAAACAACCAACATGTACATATGTGTTTGTGAGTCTCACCTTTCGATAGTGGGCTCATATTAATGTGTAGCCCAAACAGTTCTGACGCTACAGACAGAAGCTGGCAGATCGGCGGTACCGACTTTAGACGAGTCCCGTGATGCTTGTGGGGGTCGTAGAGCAAATCGGAGAGTCTCCTCTTTCCACAGAGGGGTATTATTAGTTTGTAGCCCAAACAGTTCCCACGTTACAGACGTTTTTGTGAGAAGACCGGTGTTCGGGATGCCTCATGGTTTGACATTCACCACTGTAGCTCTGCCAGCTTTCACCGCAGAATCGGAAGGCCGGCATTGGCGGATGCAGTGGATTGAGAGACAGCCCAGCAAATAGAGATATCTACAGACAGATTTTGTTGTTCTTTTATACTAATTCTAATTCGACATCGACTCTAGGGGTTAATGTTCTCTGAACGTTCTGAGAATATGACTTTAAATAGAACCATGAGGAAACCTGTAGAAAACCTTACGCTTTAGGTACTAACATTCCCTTAGAAAGTGTTTTTTCTTAAAGTTGTCTGAATGTTCTGAGAACATGACTTTGAATAGAATCATGAAGAAACCTGTAGAAAACGGTATGATGAAGTACTGAAATTCCCACAGAAAAACGTTGTTTCTTAACGTTCTCTGAACAATTTGAGGACATTACTTTAAATATTACCATAAGGAAACCTGTTGGAAACATTATAGGAAGGTTGCATGCAAAACAACCATAATACAACCAAACACTCACCAAGCTCTAAGAAACATATGGTTCTCAGAATGTTATGTGCTAGCTGGGTAGAATGGAGCCCAGTGTCGAGACAGAGTATCTGGTTACAACTAGGCCTAGTGTGGAGACACAGAGTATCTGCTTACAACTAGGCCTAGTGTGGAGACACAGAGTATCTGCTTACAACTAGGCCTAGTGTGGAGACACAGAGTATCTGCTTACAACTAGGCCTAGTGTGGAGACACAGAGTATCTGCTTACAACTAGGCCTAGTGTGGAGACACAGAGTATCTGCTTACAACTAGGCCTAGTGTGGAGACACAGAGTATCTGGTTACAACTAGGCCTAGTGTGGAGACTGTATCTGGTTAGAACGAGGCCTAGTGTGGAGACTGTATCTGGTTAGAACGAGGCCTACTGTGGAGACTGTATCTGGTTAGAACTAGGCCTAGTGTGGAGACTGTATCTGGTTAGAACGAGGCTATACTGTAGCTACAGTTGGTCAGGCAATTAGATAGGCACTGTGTGAAACACTACCTCACGCTGTTCTCAACCCATTGCTGCATGCCTGCCTGCCTGCCTCAGCACAATAAATATGTATGAGTTAAAGCTGAAATGTAGGGAGGGACTAAATAAACCATCCAAATGCCAAACAATTGTCATACCCATACCTGTTGCTGCGGAGTCACTCTTTTGTGACAAAACTGGCCTAATGGGTTATAGTGTACAACAGAGGATGTTTATAACTTGAGTGCCCCTGAGCCTCTATCCAAAATCACTCTGCATACCAATCTTCCATCTTCAGCTTGACTTTTTAATGACTCAATGGCTCTCAGCAAGCTTGTTTTATTCTGATGCTGTACTAGCTTTTCTGATGTCCAGGCAATGTCAAACAGGCACGCACGCACGCACACACACACACACACACACACACACACACACACACACACACACACACACACACACACACACACACACACACACACACACACACACACACACACACACACACACACACACACACACACCCACAGATCTGAACTAACCTTTGGAATAGTCATAGCTTTATGGGTGATGCATTTAGAGCCAATCTTAACATAGAAAAAAGGATAACAAGATCAATATACCCTACTTTTCTATTCACAAAGATGTTCTTTTTTATCTGGGAGGCTAGTTCAGACAGAATAAACTTTATTGATCTCTGACTCCAGGACACCACAGAGTATCCTTGAAGAATAACAAACTTAGTTAGTTACATTCAACCCTTAACTTTGCACACTGTCTAATAGTCTAACAAGCATGTTTGGAAACAATAGTGGATCATTGAATTGCAAATCAAGACCAGACAGCATCCACCCGCAGTGTGAAGCTTTTAAAAACATGCAATAAAACTTTACACAGACCACAGACAGTATTTAACACTACAATAAACACTGCTAGCACATTTGATTCCTTGGAAGTTGTGGGAGCGTACGTTTTGGGTTTCCCATTGGTTCTGGGAACGAAGCCATATGTTTCCTGACCGGTAAAATGTAACGTTTTTTTTTACGTTCTGAGAACGGAAGTGAACATTTTGCCTGTTCTGGGAAGGTTTATTTTTAGGTTGCAGGGAGGTTTTACTCTGGGAGGTTTTACTGCTCTGAGGATGGAAATTATAGGTTATTTTGAGTTGTTTTAATAACTCCCTTCAAAAATTCCCTGAATGTTTCAGTAAGACTTTAATAAACCTGCTAGCTCATTTAGGGTTAACTTTTTTGAACGCCAAACTCCAAAAGCACAGATAGGGCGTAGGGAAATGAATGTCCTTAGGCACTAATCATGCAAAAACATGTTTATTGTGGCATGGCATCAGTGAGATTCAAAACTATAATCTTCTGTTTTCTATCCATGAAATGAGTTCACCGTGCGCCACCACGAGGGATCTAGCGTGCATTGTTTTTTTATACGTACAAAGCTGTTCAATTGTGTCTATTTAAACAGATCCCATTTCAAAGGAAGCAAGCACTCCTTAACATCAGGTGTGGTCAATTAGATTGAACACATTTGACAAAATAGAGGATAGAGAGAGTTATTAAATGTGCTGCAAATGTTCCAAAGCCAAGCAACTATCCTGCACCATTCCAAGAAAGTTGTGGGAAGGTTGTATTCTTTTCGTGATCAGTACACCTCAACGGATCATGTATTTTCAGATACGTGAGGCAATCCTTTTATTAAAAATTAAAAACTGAAATATCACATTTACATAAGTAATCAGACCCTTTGCTATGAGACTCAAAATTGAGTTCAGGTGCATCTTGCTTCCATTGATCATCCTGGAGATGTTTCCACAACTTGATTGGAGTCCACCTGTGGTAGATTCCATTGATTGGACATGATTTGGAAAGGCACACACCTGTCTATATAAGGTCCCACAGTTGACAATGCATGTCAGAGGAAAAACCAAGCCATTAGGTTGAAAGAATGGTCCGTAGAGCTCTGAGACAGGATTGTGTCAAGGCACCGATCTGGGGAAGATCACCAAGAAATGTCTTCAGCATTGAAGGTCCTCAAGTACACAGTGGCTTCCATCAATCTTAAATCGAAGACGTTTGCCACCACCTAGACTCTTCCTAGAGTTGTCAGCCCGGCCAAATTGAGCAATCGGGGGAGAAGGGCCTTGGTCAGGGAGGTGACCAAAAACCCGGTGGTCACTCTGATAGTGCTCTAGAGTTCCTCTGTGGAGATGGCAGAACCTTCCAGAAGGGAAACAATGTCTGCAGCACTCCACCAATCAGTGCCTTTATGTTGGAGTGGCCAGACGAAAGCCAATCCTCAGTAAAAGGCACATGACAGTCCGCTTGGAGTTTGACAAAAGGAACCTAAAGACTCCCTGACCATGAGAAACAAGATGCTCTGGTCTGATGAAACCAAGATGCAACTCTTTGGCCTGATTGCCAAGCGTCTCGTCTGGAGGAAACCTGGCACGGTCCCTATGAGGTCTTTACAGCGGCAGGGACTGGGAGACTAGGCAGGATCGAGGGAAAGATGAACGGAGCAAAGTACAGGGAGATTCTTAATGAAAACCTGCTCCAGAGCGCTCAGGACTTCAGATTGGGGCGAAGGTTCACCATCCAACAGGTAAACGACCCTAAGCACACAGCCAAGAGAACGCAGGAGTGGCTTCGGGACAAGTCTTTGAGTGTCCTTGAGTGGCCCAGCCAGAGCCCGGACTTGAACCCAATCGAACATCTCTGGAGAGACCTTAAAATATCTGTGGAGCAACTCTCTCCATTCAACCTGACAGAGCTTGAGAGGATCTGCAGAGAAGAATGGGAGAAACTCTCCAAATACAGGAGTGCCAAACTGGCGTCGTACCCAAGAAGACTCAAGGCTGTAAAAGTTGCTAAAGATGCTTCAACAAAGTCCTCAGTAAAGGGTCTGAACAGTTATGTAAATGTGATATTTCATTTTTTTATATTACAGAAATTTGCAAAATTTTCTAAAATTGTCTGTAGATTGATGATTGAAAAAAATTTAATGTGGAAAAAGTCAAGGGGTCTTTAGTCTTTCCAAAGGCACTGTATATCAGTGGAAGATCAGTGGAGTGGAGATGTTGTTTCCTTCCTTCGCCACCTGAGGGCGGTCCGTCAGGATATCCAGTTGCACAGGGTCTCAAGCTTAATGATGAGTTTGGAGGGTACTATGGTGTTAAATGCTGAGTTGTGGTCAATGAACTGTGTTGGTTGCACTGCATCATCCTCAAAGTGCGCAAAGAAGTTATTTAATATGTCTGGGAGCAAGAAGTCGATGGCCGCTGGTTTTCTTTTTGTAATCCGTGATTGTTTGTAGACCCCACTGTTGAATTGCGACTCCACTTCGTCTCTATACTGACACTTTGCTTGTTTGTTTGCCTTGTGGAGGGAATAACTACACTGTTTGTATTTGGCCATGTTTCCAGTCACCTTGCCATGATTAAATGCGGTGGTACGTGCTTTCAGTTTTGCTCGAATACTGCCATCAATTCACGGTTTCTAGTTAGGGAAGGTTTTAATAGTCACAGTGGGTACAACATCTCCTACACACTTCCTTATAAACTCGCACACCGAGTCAGTGTATACATCAATGTTATTGTCTGAGGCTACCCAGAACATATCCCAGTCCACGTGATCGAAGCAATCTTGAAGTGTGGAATACGATTGGTCAGACCAGCGTTGGATAGACCTAAGCAAGGGTGCTTCCTATTTTAGTATCTGCCTTTAGGAGGGGAGCAACTAGGAGGGCAGGGGAGGGCCTTGTATGCATCACAAAAGTTAGACTAGCAGTGGTCGAGAGTTTTACTCAGTCATGTACTGCAATCGATATGCTGATATAATTTATGTAGCCTTGTTCTCAGATTAGCTTTGTTAAAATCCCCAGCTACAATAAATTCGTCGTATTCCTGGTCGTAGTGCTGGTTGTGCTGGTAAGTTGATGTCTCTCTGATATTCAATAGTTTTTCCCAACTGTATGTAATAACACTTAAGGTTTTCTTGGCTAACAATGTAAGAAATAATACATAGAAAAACAAAATACTGCACAGTTTCCTAAGGACTTGAAGCCAAGCCGCCATTTTGCATCTCGCTAATAAGATAACTTTCAAGGGATAAACTAGAAGGCTAGTTTATCAAATATTGTTTGATTTGCTTGCCATCTATAGTGGTGATGACAGTAGTCTGACTGACAACTTTACCAGGATGAGGACTTGCCGATATCAATCTATTTCTTGAAGTCTAATATCTGATGAAGCAGTCTAAATGACACGTTGTTTTCTTAGCTAGCTACATGCCAAATGGATAGCCTACGCTCACCTATCTGAAAATATGTGATCAATTGATGTTTACTAATTGTGAAAAGCATGCAGTTACTTGCTGTATAATCGAAAATGTGTCGTTCTGACTATGCTCTTCAAGATGTGATGATATTAAAACCAAATAGTTCCAACATGTATTTAACTATCCCCTGAAAACGGCACATTATCAATGGTTTTATCTGAGCTGTGGGTTTTCTTGCCCCCCAGCAGCCAAATCAAACACTCTGCACTGTATTCTGATGTTTTGTTGACAAAGACCTGTCCAAACAGCTTTAAAATTGGGATTGTGTTCTGTTTATATCATAAGGCAAATATTTAACTTTCCTTATTTGATTTGGTTTGAATTGACAAACAAACCAACAGCCAACAGATGTCAGAGCAAACATCAGCCAGGACAGAGTGGGGACACTGCCCCAGGCAACATATCTGGAAGGGGCATTAAGCCATTAAGCCAGCTTTAAAAGGGCAATCTGCAGTTGCTATCTCTTTTTGGAATTCTATTTACCCATTGATTTTTGAATAACATTACTTATACAGTAAATGTCTCATGAGCTTAGTTCAACTGTTGTACCCCATCAGAACCCAAAATATAAGCTTGCTTAACTCCAAGGATTGATAAACATTGTAAATGTAAACACACACTGTATAGCCTGAAAACTATACATTTGATATCTTCGATAGGCAGTTATTTATCATTTGAGAGTAGTTACATTTATCCAGGCCCATCCCTCAATGATCTGCAATGAGAGAAGAACAGTGCATTCGGAAAGTATTCAGACCCGTTGACTTAACAAAAACATTCTGTTAGGTTACAGCCTTAATCTAAAATTGATTAAATTGTTTTTTCCCCCTCATCAATCTACACACAATACCCTATAATGACAAAGCAAAAACAGGTTTTAGAAATGTTTGCAAATTTATAACACAAAACAAACTTAAATATCACATTTACATAAGTATTCAGAACCTTTACTCAGTACTTTGCTGAAGCACCTTTGGCAGCGGATAGAGCCTTGAGTCTTCTTGGGTATGAGGCGGCAAGCTACAAGCTTGGCGCACCTGTATTTGGGGTGCCAAATACAGAGAATCTTCTCTGCAGATTCTCTCATGCTCTGTCAGGTAATTTCAGGTCTCTCCAGAGATGTTTGATCAGATTCAAGTTCGGGATCTGGCTGGGCCACTCAAGGACATTCAGAGACTTGTCCCAAAGCCACTCATGCCTTGTTTTGGCTGTGTGCTTGGGGTCATTATCCTTTGCCCCAGTCTGAGGTCATGAGTGCTCTGGAGCAGGTTTTCATCAAGAATCTCTCTGTACTTTGCTTCATTCATATTTCCCTCGATCCTGACTAGTCTCCCAGTCCCTGCAGCTGAAAAATATCCCCTCAGTATGATGCTGCCACCACCATGCCTCACCGTAGGTATGGTGCCAGGTTTCCTCCAGATGTGACGCCTGACACTCAGGCTAAAGAGTTCAACCTTGGTTTCATCAGACCAGAGCATCTTGTTTCTCATTGACTGAGTCCTTTAGGTGCCTTTTGGCAACTCCAAGCGGGCTGTCATGTGCCATTTACTGAGGAGTGGCTTCTGTCTGGCCACTCTACCATAAAGGCCTAACTGGTGGAGTGCTGCAGAGATGCTTGTCCTTCTGGAAGGTTCTACCATCTCCACAGAGGAACTGTGGAGCTCTGTCAGAGTTACCATCAGGTTCTTGGTCACGTCCTTGACCAAGGCCCTTCTCCCCCGAATGCTTAGTTTGGCCAGGAAGATCTTGGTGGTTCCAAACTTCTTCCATTTAAGAATGATGGAGGCCACTGTGTCCTTGGGGACCTTCAATGCTGCAGAATGTATTTATACCCTTCCCCAGATCTGTGCCTCGACACAATCCTGTCTCGGAGCTCTACAGACCTCATGACTTTGTTTTTGCTCTGACATGCACTGTCAACTGTGGGACCTTATATATACAGGTGTCTTTCCAAATCATGACCAATCAATTGAATTTACCACAGGTGGACTCCAATCAAGTTTCATCAATGAAAACAGGATGCACCTGAGCTCAATTTAGAGTCTCATAGCAAAGGGTCTGAATACTTATGCAAATAAGGTATTTATGTTTTTTTAAATAAATTTGCCGAAATGTCTGAAAACCTGTGTTGGCTTTGTCATTATGGGGTATTGTGTGTAGATTGATGAGAATAAGAATAAGATGTGGAAAAAGTCAAGGGGTCTGGATACTTTCTGAATGCATTGTAACTATTCTACTTGGGGGGGGGGGTGTTTCTGAAATAGCTATCCATTTGTCTCCACTTCATTAGTAGGAACAGAGTGTTGCTGTTGTCTGCTGTGATATGTGGTGGATGAGTATCTTGAGGTGGTTATCTTGGTGGATGAGTATCATGTATTGGTTGGCTTCTAGTGTGTAGGAGCATCTGCCTGTTACTGTACCCCTGAACTTCTACCACATTATCATCACCTTCCACACTGAGGACAGAGCGATGATGGACTGCACCTTCCACTTCCTGGTCATGTATTACTAATCCCAGATAGACAGGCTGCCTGCCTGCCATCCTCTCCTTGCTCTCCACAGCCCAGGAACTGCTAGCAGCAAAGTTTGTTCTCCCTTTTGTTGTTGTTTACTCTCGTGGAACCATTTCCAAGTCACCTCTAAGTGTATGATTAACCAACTTTTTGTTCTAGACTGAAGGGCACGATTTGATGCACATCCTAGTAGTTTATAGGGACCATGTTGAATCAATCAAGAGGCTTCTGCACCCAGCGTAAGAGTCCTTTACGTAATCTCATTGTTCCCCGGGTGTGGAGTCCATTTTACCTTACTGATTAAAGTGCTACTTATTGTCATAGTGAACTACAGGGAGAAGTGTCCTTCACAAGGAGGATGGCCTGAGATGAGCCAGTGTCCACACCCCAGCAGCATAGCAGTAGGGAGGCTGGTCTAGTGTCTGTGTGTGAGTGTGGGCTTCCAGCCCCCTGCCGGCAGCACTGAGGCACATCATTAGGAGGGTCTAATCAAGGCCAGACAAAACAGCACAGAACAGTCACGGTCCACTCTGTCTAAGTGCCAAGCTAGCTAGCTGCCCGCCAGAGGCATGAAACAAAAACATGATCCCCCAGCAGGTAGGCCCACTTTAGGGTCCAGTCTGCACGGCCTCCCCTTCTCCATCATGGGCAGGCTGGATGGTGAGGCTGGTTCTATGTTTTTATTGGCTATATTTAGACTAGTCTGCTTCCCTGCAGATAGAGTGCTAATCAGGCCACTGCAACACCAGAGAGAGAGAGAGAGAGAGAGAGAGAGGGGGGGGGGGGGGTTCCTGGCCATCTCTCTCTGATACGCTATTCTGCCGTTTCTCACACCTGTATTTGAGAAATATTTGATATCTAACGCAGTACTGCTCTTCACATATAATGCTATGAAGGAAGATAATATGGATGCAGTGATATCACAGACAAGGAGCATAAAGTATAGAGCATGAAACAATGATTCAATATGCATACCAATGATATCACTTAAAGTGATGGCCTCCAAACGGGATGGATCTATAATATTATCTATAATTAATAATACAAGCCTCCTCTGCAAGCATTGCCTATTATTTATTATCATACTGTCATCATTACTCTCCATTATGTATTAGAGTGAGTAAATACTTTAATAACACGTCAAATGGATAATTCATGGTATCTTGAGCAGCTTGCAGGGGGAATGTGAACTCAAACGGCAGGCAGGGTGAAATGGGTTGCATCTTTAGCGCCTGGCTTTCCTGCCTTCTGACCACCGTTGAACAGGGATAACACAGTTTCTCTCTCAGCTTACAGTGCTGGCCAACTCTCTCTCTCTCTCAGCTTACAGTGCTGGCCAACTCTCTCTCTTCTTCATTCTCTCCCCCCCTCTCTCTCTCTCTCTCTCAGCTTACAGTGCTGGCCAACTCTCTCTCTTCTTCATTCTCTCCCCCTCTCTCTCTCTCTCTCACCATCTCCCTATCTCTATCCATCTCTTCTTTAATCTAACACCCCCTCTCCCTCTCCCTCTCAAAATGAATCCAGATGCCAAATGAAAGCACTAGGCAGAGCAGTGCTGAATTAAGAACGAGGCTGCATCAGGTACATTCTGAGTGAATTTTTAGGGCAAATTACGCATTTTATCATGTCATTCCAAGTCCTAGTTTATTATTACAGAGGAGAATGTCTCCTGGTTCCAGTGAAGAAGGTGGCTTGGTGCTGGAGTGAGAGGTGCAGTGTAGTAGTGACAGGATGTGTTGTTGGCAATTGTGCATCTTCCCCTGTCTGCCTGCCTGCCGGGGGGATTCAGACATATGGTAGGCAGGTAGAAGAAGTTATCATAAGAGAGCACATCCTGGCCTCTTCCACTGTCTCACAGTCCTTGAATTCCCCTGACTCCATTTAATAAACAGGCACTCTCCTCCGGAGTCAGCAGAGATGCGCCTTCCCTACATTTCAACACTACCATTACACTGGCCATGGGGAGAGGAGGGTTAGAGAGAGGACGAGAGAGGAAGCAAAAGATAGAGAGGGACAGAGGGGGAGAGAGAGAGAGAGAGAGAGAGAGAGAGAGACAGAGAGGGACAGAGGGAGAGAGAGAGAGAGAGAGAGAGAGAGAGAGAGAGAGAGAGAGAGAGAGAGAGAGAGAGAGAGAGAGAGAGAGAGAGAGAGAGAGAGAGAGAGAGAGAGAGAGAGAGAGAGAGAGCAAGGGGAGTGTCAGGGTGCTTCATCATCCCCAGTGACAAGCATAGCACACAGAGTGGGAAGCGGAGCACATGTCCATGTGCAATCTGCACCCTCATACAGCAAGCAGCAGGCTGCCAGGCTGCCAGGCTGCCAGCGGTCACCTCGCTCCACTCAGACGTCTGGCCAAGACCATCTATCCTGTCCTCTATCCCACCAACAGCTGCTGGCCCACATCCAGGGGAGGCTACGACACTTTTAATTGCGTTTGTGTTCTGGAGGGGCTGCTTCGATTACATTTACATTTTGATCATGAGTGAAGAGCCTCATCTCCAGAGAGAGGAGAAGCTCCAGAGTTATTGTTGATAAATAACAACCACTACAACCTTGGTGGTGAAAAGCCCACCGACGTTAAAGCATCGTAATTCTAAGTGAAAGCAACAATGCAAAACATAAATGGATTGCCTTTTCGAGGTTTCATCAAAAACCAAGTAATATATATTATGTCATCCACTTTCTAATTGAATATCTTATCCCCCCCACACTCCCTCCTCTCGCTCCCAGCCCCTCGCAGGATCTTGGCGATGGTGCAAAATGTATCAACCTCTGCATAATACAACAAACATAATTTCCTTGTCGCCTGCTGTTCCAGAGAGGACGAAAATGCTCAATGCTCTCCTCCTGAACACAGAATAATCATCTAGGATTTATGCCCCCAGCTTGTATCAAACTAATTGTGCGTAGAGAGGGGAGGGTCAAGCCAATATCTCATATAAATGGATTTCACCTTGTCATCATAAAATTGCATTAAAATAAAAATTGTCTCACTCTGTTTTTTTTTCACTTCCTCTCAGCAGATAGACCACAGTGAAATAAAATGTGAAAGAAATGCAGAAATATAGTGTGGGTTAACAGTACATTGACTTATCAACCTGAATTCCACAGCATGGCTGTACATGGGAAATGATCACATGTCATTGATGTGGACAGTGTTCATTACACAGTGCAGTAGATGAGTAATGATCACATGTCATTGATGTGGACAGTGTTCAGAACACAGTGCAGTAGATGGGAAATGATCACGTCATTGATGTGGACAGTGTTAAGAACACAGTGCAGTAGATGGGTAATGATCACATGTCATTGATGTGGACAGTGTTCAGAACACAGTGCAGTAGATGAGTAATGATCATAAGTCATTGATATGGACAGTGTTCAGAACACAGTGCAGTAGATGAGTAATGATCACATGTCATTGATGTGGACAGTGTTCAGAACACAGTGCAGTAGATGGGTAATGATCACATGTCATTGATGTGGACAGTGTTCAGAACACAGTGCAGTAGATGGGTAATGATCACATGTCATTGATGTGGACAGTGTTCAGAACAGTGCAGTAGATGGGTAATGATCACATGCCATTGATGTGGACAGTGTTCAGAACACAGTGCAGTAGATGGGTAATGATCACATGTCATTGATGTGGACAGTGTTCAGAACACAGTGCAGTAGATGGGTAATGATCACATGACATGTCATTGATGTGGACAGTGTTCAGAACACAGTGCAGTAGATGAGTAATGATCACATGTCATTGATGTGGACAGTGTTCAGAACAGTGCAGTAGATGAGTAATGATCATATGTCATTGATGTGGACAGTGTTCAGAACACAGTGGGTAATGATCATATGTCAGTGTTCAGAACACAGTGCAGTAGATGGGTAATGATCATATGTCATTGATGTGGACAGTGTTCAGAACACAGTGCAGTAGATGGGTAATGATCACATGTCATTGATGTGGACAGTGTTCAGAACACAGTGCAGTAGATGAGTAATGATCACATGTCATTGATGTGGACAGTGTTCAGAACACAGTGCAGTAGATGGGTAATGATCACATGTCATTGATGTGGACAGTGTTCAGAACACAGTGCAGTAGATGAGTAATGATCACATGTCATTGATGTGGACAGTGTTCAGAACACAGTGCAGTAGATGGGTAATGATCACATGTCATTGATGTGGACAGTGTTCAGAACACAGTGCAGTAGATGGGCAATGATCACATGTCATTGATGTGGACAGTGTTCAGAACACAGTGCAGTAGATGGGTAATGATCACATGTCATTGATATGGACAGTGTTCAGAACACAGTGCAGTAGATGGGTAATGATCACATGTCATTGATGTGGACAGTGTTCAGAACAGTGCAGTAGATGAGTAATGATCACATGTCATTGATGTGGACAGTGTTCAGAACACAGTGCAGTAGATGGGTAATGATCACATGTCATTGATGTGGACAGTGTTCAGAACACAGTGCAGTAGATGGGTAATGATCACATGTCATTGATGTGGACAGTGTTCAGAACACAGTGCAGTAGATGGGTAATGATCACATGTCATTGATGTGGACAGTGTTCAGAACACAGTGCAGTAGATGGGTAATGATCACATGTCATTGATGTGGACAGTGTTCAGAACACAGTGCAGTAGATGGGTAATGATCACATGTCATTGATGTGGACAGTGTTCAGAAAACAGTGCAGTAGATGGGTAATTGTGTAAGTCGGCCATACTGTTTTTGGGAATTGATGTGCACCTGCAGCATTGACCTGATGTTTTCTTGCAGGGTTCAACAGTAAGAACTGAAATCCTCTACAGAATAATGCTTTGCATTGCCTACATGAAGGTGTAATCAGCTACCATACACAGAGCTGTCATGTTTTCCTTGACTAAAGATTCAGCAAATAATGTAGAAGCAATGCCAATCATGTCAACCTGCCTATTAATGCATTGCATTTACCCTATTTTACATGGGGAGACCCCTGTTGCTATTTGGTTTACACAACTTTCCTCTTTTCAGTTGTCAAATATCATTTTTTACTTTGCAGTATTGACAATTCCTTTTGTGGAATGGTAGGTACCTCAGTTGAAACACACAACCTTCCCTGAGTGTCATATCAAAAAGCTCTGCAATTACCTTTGTGTTTTCCCAAAATAGGACTTTTGTGCAATGTTCCTGCATTGTTAATGTTAACCTGCTTTGGGTTCTGTTGGTTTTTAAGTGCAAATGAATGCACCACTAACTGAAATTCCATGAGTGTTCCTGCTGCCTTTTTGCAGATAACTCTGTGTGGTTGTACAGTGTGTGTGTACAGTGTGTGTTTGTACGGTGTGTGTGTACAGTGTGTGATGTGTACAGCGATGTAGTGCACAGTATGTGAGTGAGAGTTTCTTAGTGTGTGTGTGTGTGTGTGTGTGTGTGTGTGTGTGTGTGTGTGTGTGTGTGTGTGTGTGTGTGTGTGTGTGTGTGTGTGTGTGTGTGTCTATGGCTTGGAAGTCACCTCCGTGGGGACGGGGAATGGCATGTCACATTTCATAGACCACTGTACCATTAGTTTGAGGGTTGTATTGACGGTTACTGTACAGCTGTCCTTGTGCTACAGAACAATGAAAACACACAGACATATCTGCACAATTGAACTGTAGAGAGAACCACATGCTACACACTTAATTTCAGGCTGATGCATCTTTTCAATAGCCTACATGGTCATTTCTTTATAGGAGGCCTTGCATCGTGTGGAGGCATCATCTCCACACGTTGGAGGATGTAGAACACCAACACATTCCCTTAGTTCTATTACGGAACTGAGATATGGCACACTCTGCTGTTCTGCTTTTTAACTCTAGTGAGCAGAGGCATGTGTCTGTAAATCAGTAACTTGTTGGTTTGACAATACACAAATGAAGTCCTAACTAAGTGAGCTCTCCAGCAGGTGAATATGAGTCACGGGGTGTTAGAGAGCCAGCTTACTTTGAGGAATCAGTACGGTTGAGTGGTGGATCACAGTTAGTCTCTGGAGGAGCTGCCCGAGCCTGTCTGAAGCAGCTCCGTAGAGCTCAGTTCAGCTCAGAGGAAGATCAGACAGTATGTTCAAGCTGTTCAATTCTGCTTTCTGTCTCTTAACACAATGCAGCATGACCATCCAACACACACCAGCAGTATAGTGCCATGCAGTTGTTGCATGCACACACACGCACACACGGGCACACACACACACATGCACACACTTTAGACAGAGACACAGCCACCATGGCAGAGCCCCATGTGATAATAACGACAATGTCACCATGAGGAGGAAGTGGCGTGGAAATAAAGAGAGGAAATAGATGAGGCACGCTAGATTCATAGAGCCACGCAACAGGAAGAAGGGTTGACAGTAAACCCTGTAATTCCATTGGGTTTTTTCGACATGGAGGGAGAATGGAACTGACAACAGCTTCAGGGGCCAGAGCTCGATGGAGTGAATACCAGAGCGGAGGAGAGAGAGAAAATAAATAAAGAATGTGTCACCTAGTGGGAGGAGGCACTGAGCGGAGGCAGAAGCTGTCAGAACTCTGCTGCTGTCTGCAGATTAGATCTGGGGCTATTTAAAGACAGAGAGCACGCCAAGCCCCCCGTACAACGCCATCCACCGACGACCACTGTCCACACACACACACCACAACCCCTCCTACATCATGACATCATCAGCGGCCATCAGCTTTTGATTGAGGCATAAATGACTGGAAGGGAAGTGAGGGGGAATAATTCCACCACGGGTATGAGTAACCTGATCACATTGCAGGGCATGATGCATCAATGTCTGCTGTGTACAGTCAGTGGATAAAAGCCAAGGTCAAACATGTGGGTTTGGCTGGTGACTAAGATGGAGCAGAGCAGAGAAGAACTGCACATGTGCATTTTCAATGGGTGGGACAAAAGGGTTTTGTTGACTTATTTGTTGACTTTTGTTGACTTATTAATAGCTGGAATTCACTGACACTAGAATAATCTCTAGCTACCTCACACCAGGATTAGACCAGGGATAGCCAAGCAGCCAGGCAAGGAGGCCGTGAGGGAGGCAGGTGGGGCAAACAGGAAGGGAGGCAGATAAACAGGCATACAAGCAGGTAGGCAGGCAGACAGACAGGCGGTGTCTGGCCCATACTGTCTATAAAATGTATCCATATTGTGTGTGTTCATGACAGTGCACATGTGTGTTTATATGTGTGAGAAAAAGAGAGCAAGTTGATTGATGATTGAGATGTGTGGGTGTATGTGTACCAGCCAGAGTGAGAGAGTGGCGCCGACAGAGAGGGTCGCCTCGCTTCAAGTCCTTAGGAAACTATGCAGTATTTTATTTTTATGTATTATTTCTTACATTTTTTGCCCAGAAAAATCTTAAGTGTTATTACATACAGCAGGGAAGAACTATTGGATATCAGAGTTAATTTACCAGCACTACGACCAGGAATACGACTTTCCCGAAGTGGATCCTTGTTCGAAGCACCCAAGGAATTCAAACTGATTCCAGAGGCTGACCCAAAACAATGTCGCCACAGAAGAGGTAGACAGATTGGCCTTCTGGTCAGATTTCCGAGGAGGCACGCACACCACCCACCGGTTCCGAGTATGTTACTAGCTAATGTCCAGTCTCTAGATAACAAGGAGGACAAAATTAGGACATGGGTTGCTTACCAGAGAGACATCCGGGATTGTAACATGCTCTTGTTTCACAGAAACATGGCTCTCTGGGGACATGCTGTCGGAGTCAGTACAGCCACCGGAATTCTTTGTGCATCGCGCCGACAGTCATAAATATCTCTCAGGGACGAAGAAGGGTGGGGGTGTATGTTTCATGATTAACGACTCATGGTGTATAGTTCCTTGCAAAAGTATTCACCCCCTTTGGCATTTTTCCTATTTTGTTGCATGTAATGGATTTAATGTAATGGACATACACAAAATAGTCCAAATTGGTGAAGTGAAATGAAAAAAATTACTTGTTTCAAAAAATTTTAAAATAACGAAAATGGTGCGGGCATACTGTATGTGTATGCGGACAATGAAAAAAATTACTTGTTTCAAAAAATTTTAAAATAACGAAAATGGTGCGGGCATACTGTATGTATTCACTCCCTTTGCTATGAAGCCCCTAACTAAGGTCTGGTGCAGCCAATTACCTTCAGAAATCACATCATTAGTTAATTTAAGTCCACCTGCGTGCAATCTAAGTGTCACCTGATCTGTCACATGATCTCACTATATATATACACCTGTTCTGAAAGGCCCCAGAGTGCTGCAACACCACTAAGCAAGGGGCACCACCAAGCAACCTTGAAAACCAAGGAGCTCTCCAAACAGGTCAGGGACAAAGTTGTGGGGAAGTACAGATCAGGGTTGGGTTATGAAAAATATCAGAAACTTTGAACATCCCACAGAGCACCATTAATTCATTATAAAATAATTGAAATAATATGGCACCACAACAAAGCTGCCAAGAGAGGGCCGCCCACCAAAACTCACAGACCAAGCAAGGAGGACATTAATCAGAGAGGCAACAAAGAGACCAAAGATAACCCTGAAGGAGCTTCAAAGCTCCACAATGGAGATTGGAGTATCTGTCCATAGGACCATTTTAAGCCGTACACTCCACAGAGCTTGGCTTCATGGAAGAGTGGCCAGAAAAAAGGCATTTCTTAATGAAAAATATAGCAAACATATTTGGTGTTCGCCAAAAGGCATGTCCCCAAACATATGGAAGAAGGTACTCTGGTTAGATGAGACTAAAACTGAGCTTTTTGGCCATCAAGGAAAACACTATGTCTGGCGCAAACCCAACACCTCACATCACCCAGAGAACACCATCCCCACAGTGAAGCATGGTGGTGGCAGCATCATGCTGTGGGTATGTTTTTCATTGGCAGGGACTGGGAAACTGGTCAGAATTGAAGGAATGATGGATGGCGCTAAATACAGGGAAATTCTTGAGGGAAACCTGTTTCAGTCTTCAAAAGATTTGAGACTGGGACGGAGGTGCACCTTCCAGCAGGACAATAACCTTGCTCTGCTGGTCCGTCTGGTGGTGGGTGATTCTGTAACGGTTTTCTAGTGGTGATGAAGGGTGAGAGTCGGACCAAACTGCAGCGTGTCGATTGCGATCCATGTTTAATATAACAAAGAAACACGAACTTACAAAAAACAATAAACGAAACCAAAACAAGCATACTGTTAAAGCAACACTCGAGTGGTTTATTAAGGGGAACCATTTAAATGTCTTGGAATGGCCTGGTCAAAGCCCAGACATCAATCCAATTGAGAATCTGTGGTATGACTTAAAGATTGCTGTACACCAGCGGAACCCATCCAACTTTAAGGAGCTGGAGCAGTTTTGCCTTGAAGAATGTGCAAAAATCTCAGTGGCCAGAAATGCCAAGCTTATAGAGACATACTCCAAGATACTTGCAGCTCTAATTGCTGCAAAGGTGGCTCCACAAAGTATCAACTTGGTGGGGGGTAGTTATGCATGCTCAGGTTTTCCGTTTTTCAGTTTGCGCAAAACTGAAAGCGCGCACCACCGCATTTAACCATGGAAAGATGACCTGGAATATGGCCGAATACAAACAGTGTGGTTATTCCCTCCGCAAGGCAAACAAACAAGCGAAATGTCATTATAGGCACAAAGTGGAGTTGCAATTCAACGGCTCAGACAAAAGACGTATGTAGCAGGGTCTACAGACAATCACTGACTACAAAAAGAAAATCAGCCACGTCGCAATACACTGACGTATTGCTTCCAGACAAACATAACACCTTCTTTGCCCGCTTTGAGGATAATAGAGTGCCACCGACGCGGCCCGCTATCAAAGACTGTGGACTCTAAAATTCTCAATGGCCGACATGAGTAAGACATTTAAACGTGTTAACCCTCTCAGGCTGCTGGCCCAGACGGCATCCCTAGCCACGTCCTCAGAGCATGCACAGACAAGCTGGCTGGTGTGTTTACAGACATATTCAATCTCTCCTTATTCCAGTCTGATGTCTGCTGTCTGCTGTCTACAATGTCTACTCTGTATTTCAGATCAATTTGATGTTATTTTAATGGACAAAAAATGTGATTTTCTTTCAAAAAACAAGGACATTTCTAAGTGACCCCAAACTTTTGAACGGTAGTGTACATATTCTTATTCCATCTCTTTACTTAGATTTGTGAGTATTAGGTAGTTGTTGTGGAATTGTTAGATTACATGTTGATATTGCTGCACTGTCAGAACTAGAAGCACAATAATTTCGCTACACTCGCAATAACGTCTTCTAAACATGTGTATGTGACCAATAAAATGTTATTTGATTTTGAGTGCCTGGGTGTATGGTGTGCGTACATGCGTGCATTAGTAATTTCTCCATCCAGCCTCCAGAATGCTCCCTCCAATAGTTGTCATCAACCGGAGACAAGGCTGCCAGAGTGGGAGACGAGAGCTCCACACACTGAGGAGTCAAAACAACTGGACGACTCCAGAACCATGCAACATTGGGGAGGTCTGGTTACTCTCCGTTCTACATAAAGCATGGACATGGAGTCCATTGGTTATTAATGCAGCCTTTTCAAATATTTCTAGAAACATTCTGCAGAACAGTGTACGATAAGTGAGTGAGGAGTTTGCATCAGTGTTTCCTTAGAGAAAGGTAGGCGTTGCATCACCTGGACTGGTAGTGGAGCAGCACAGGTTTAGAGAGAGGTGTTTTCATTGGCAGGCTGAGGACAGGCCAGGGTCAGGGAGAAAGGAGAGATGATAAAGAGATAACTTCATCAGAAAGAATGTAAGGAAGGCTCATCCAAGAGTGACTCACAGAAACCTCCAACATGCAGATGGCATGGTGAAGCCTCGTAGCTAGCTAGCTTCTACCTGCTAATTAGCTGCAGGCCCGGCTTCATACTTTTCCCGTGCCAACACTGACTTTATTGAAAAGCTGAATATGCTTTTACGTGGAACAATACATCTCCATTCCATCCAATTTGGGTCAACAGCACGGCAACAATAGCGCCACTGTTTATGGACTGTACTGGCAATTTAAAGAGAAAGAAAGAGAAAAGATGGAGTGAGAGAGAAGAGACAGAAAAGGACTTTTCCTGTCTTTTCTCCACCCACAGTACTGTATGTTGCTTATCTCTCTCTGTTAATTGCCCACTTTAAATACATTCCTACAGAATACACATACAGGCTAAGGGCGGAGGACTCCTTATCTGTAATGAGGGGAGAGAAACATACAATGTAGCAGGCTTAAGACAGCGAATCTGATGAATGCACACAAGGTTGCCTCACTATGATGTGTTCATGTGTTTTAGACTGCTAGCTAGGCGACTTTACTCACCATAGAGCCAGGGTTGCCTGGTCCACTCTGTCATATCAGACCAGAGTTATTGATGTGCACTGGAGAAGAAGTCAATGTGCTGGTGTGTCCTTCCCACACACTCTAGCAAGCAGACATCACAACCACTTCTCCCTCCCCCTTCACCCCCTCTATTGTATTATAACTCCATGCCAACCGCTGCAACCTGTAATTACCAAGGGACACACATACAGACACATGCCCACACATACACACACATGCACACACACACACACACACACACATTTCACACACAAAACATACACATACACACTGAACAAAACAAATCAGGAGGATTGTTGGGAGAAAAATGCCAAAAGGGAGCTATGTAATTAAGATGTTTTCTCTGTGAATGAGCATGTATATATCCTCAAACTATTTTAAGTCTGCAAGCGATTAATATGTATCAGGTCAGAGCATCCACATATTTCAACACATAATTAAAGGAGTATGACTGGATCCAAACACATTGACTAATGACTCCCACCAGGAGAGGTCTCCAATAAAATACATACAAAGCAGGGGAGAAATAAACGGCCCACAGTGGAGCCCTGTGCCAGCACACCCGGGCATCACTAACGACTCATTCTCAAATTGGAAGACTAACGTTTTACATCCAGCAAATATTTGTTGAAATAAATGTTTTTTTTGTTCCAAGTGTAAAACCTTGGATACAGAGAGAGACACAAAGAGAACTGGGAAAACGTTTCAATGTTGCTATAACACAATCTGAAAGACACCTGGTTCTGACTGGCTGTGATGATATCAGCTGCTGTCGTGGTAGTACTCACATTCACATTTGACTTTCCATATACTTCAATGCAGTTGATGGGTGATGTTTTGACAGTGCAATTAAAGTAACGCTGTTGTCAAGCAAGAATGCAACTCTTGGAATTCTCAGCGTAGCTCGTATTTCAAAACACACTTGAAATGTCACAGACAACATAAATGGCTACATTGAGTGCATCACGCATCATGAATCTCCAGTTTAATTTTAAACCCAGACACAATAAATTCACCCTCTGTAGGTTGGCATACAATTAAATAAATGTCGCTATAATTATTTGGAGTGATGCAGTCTATTTTGCTCCACTTTTTTGTATTGTCAAAATTTCCTTGATGGCAAAGGTTATCTTGTTCTACAACATAATCCCTAATAACCTAGTTTAACCCCCTGGAGATGATACATTGAGTGCAAATTGATATTTCTGACATCCCGCTGATGGCTTACACAACTTCTTTCACTGTGACACCTCACCTACACCGCCAACCTTTTTTAGTACGCATAAAGCAAGAGCACCCTTGGTGTTCTGATGTGGAGAGTCATCAATCTATCTCAATGTTCATTTGTTTGCGGTACCTCCTTTGGGAGAGGTTCCTGAGAACACATGAGAACATTTAGAAAGGCCCAAGTAGGTTGTTGATTGGCTGACAGGTCCTCTACCTCCCCAAGGAGTTGATTGGGGAAGAGTTGTCTAAAGCTGGTAATGACATACCGTGCGGTATTGGAAATCAGCTGTTTGAGTGTTTCACCTGACATGTTAAAATTGGTCGTCATGGAGTTTCATTGTTCAAATGAGATCCTACCTACGTACAGTATGTGGCTATAGGACGTCATTTAATCCAGGCGCAGTGTGGGGTGTGAGTGGGGAGTGACAGGCTCCCTGTATAGTAGAAGTCAGTTATTGTGTGGAGGTGAGACAGGTATGTGGTGGCCAGATGGTGCCTCGCAGGGGACGGCAGGATGTCTCCTACTGATTTTGTTTGCAAATAGCCCTCTGTAAAATGTCTGATAAAGGTGTTGCAGCTTCAAAGACATCCTACCGCTTGTAGGAGAGAGAGCGTGAAGGAGACGCGTTTTGACAGGTTTTGTCACCAGTTGAGAAGAACGCCCTACAGATTGTCACATATAGAAATGGCGGAAAGCTGGAAGCAAAGACAAATTGTTTAGTCATTTCAATATATCCATTTTCTACTTCACTATGGTGAGGAGTGCACCATCTAGCAAAGCACTGAATTCACCTATGCAGAGTACCCATCATGCCCCATTTCTGGTTTCATGACCTCTTGGACATCCTGTTATCTACAGTACACTTGGTTGAAAGTTCAAATCTACCCATCAAATCTATCCACCAATAAGTCAATTGCTGTCCATGCAGGGATACTCATGTTCATAGGCTGGTAAAGAACTTTCTGAACTGAGGGAAAAGGCCCTGGGGCATTGTAAACATAAGCGGATTTGCATAGATGGAAACTCATATCTGATTAGTATGGGAACCATGCCTAGTAACATATCATTGATTGTAGGATGTTCCTGTAAGTGTTTCCGTGGAAATGACTACAGAGACCTTTACTTGAGTGAACACAACAAAGACAAACAAGATGGAATAGAAATGGATTCGCCACAGATATGTAGTAGTGCACAGTGAAACAAAAAAGAAATTGCATAAGTAGTATTTCTCTAGGCTTCAATATTTCTACTTCGGTATGGTCGAGCAGGCTACATTTGTTGGGTAATGATATATGGGGTTCACACAATAAAATAAAATAGGGCCGCACTCCCATTAAGATAAGCGTAGCGGGCCAAGGAAACCTGGAAATACCAGTAGCATATTGATCGTGTGCCCTGTATTTAGAGGAAAGTGCATACTGCTTTTCTTTCTCCTGGGCATGGCTCCTAGAGCCCCCTGTGCCCCCAGAACAATGAGAACACACACAGACCAGGGTCTCATTGAGGAATAGGGTTAGGGCAGCTCAATTTATGGATCAGCTGTTTTGTTATGTTGACACTGTTGTACTGTAAACAGAAACGATAATGTAAAAATATTGCCCAATACCCACCACCACAGACACTCAAACACCTATTCGTGGACACGCACACAAACCACACAGGCACTCTCTCTCTCATCCAAATACTTCATTAAACTGAGCTGGTTTTGAGATAATCTTGACTGGGGGAATTCTCTGCTCACTGGGTTGTTGCTTTCAGTGAGACTTCCAATCTCTCTGTCAGCGAGGTTGGAAGATTTACCACTGGATTGGGCTGAGCTTCTTCCTGTGGTGCAACGTCCTCTCTACCAACAACAGCCAGCCCGATCCCTATGTCCCTACTCTCCCCCTCCCTAGTCCAACACACCCCAAACTATCACTGGCAGCCAGGCCTTTACTGTCCCTCCCACAGAAAGACAGTGTCTATGATGTGTCTGCCTGGTACAGTAGAAACTGCTCGGCAACCAAGTCATTAAAAGGGTCAGCTTGGCCTGACTGCTTCTCACAACACACTCATTTCCTAGGCTGCTCCCAGCGTGACCTGATGCCACACGAGCTGCCTGGTGCTTAATCCAAGCGCTATCTCTGGGAAGCAGACACAGTGAGAAGCCCAGTAGCGTGGCGCCTCCATCTATTTCAGGTCATTACAAGCGCTGGGGATCCTCAAAGATAGAACCAATGAAGGAGAACCTCCATAAATGTCCAGCATGCATTGCTACAGTACACAGCCATGCCTTGGTCGGTGGAACACACTCTGTGGTACTACTAAAAGCATGGTCTGTTCCTCCACAGAGTGTTTCAGTATTTACGCCTTACATCTCTGGTCCCTACAATCTCCCTCTATGTTTATACAGAAACATACCAATTAGTTACAGTATATACCAAACGGCAGGTGGGGGGAGTCAGTCGGCCAAAATAATGACCTGGATTGAGCTATTGAGAGCAGTGGAGTAAAAAGAGTGGTTAATGTGATGTATCAGCCCTCCAGGACTGCACTCTGGCTGCAGTCAGAATCCTAAACTTGGTTCTGTCCTGTCTTGATTGATGTCCATTATGCAGTGAGATTGTGATTCTGCTTTTGATTAGCGAGTTGTCAGGGAGTGTTGCCGGCTCTGCTCTCATCCTCATCACGGCGACCGTGTTGTTTGTGAATATGTACAGCCTCTTTAAGGCTTCCATAAAGATGAGTGTTTTGGAGGGAAAGATTAAAAAGTGTAATGAGGGAGGGAGGGAGGGAGGGATGCACGTGAACCTCCAGGCTTATAGTCCTCTCTCATGACAGGATAATTACAGCTTGCAGGGAGCATTTCAAAGACATCGTTTATCCCACCGGTGCCGACACCGAGAAACATCACAGTCTCACCAATCAGGTTGACTGCTTTGGGTTAAATCAGGCAGGTCTTTCTAACATGGCTGTTGTGACTTCTTCCTCCTCCCTTATCAAACCTCACACTTTGCTGGGTCAATTATGGAATGTTCCTGACTGAAAACTTTACCAGAGAAAAGGGAATATTTAGATTGAATAGACTGTGAGTAAGGTGCCCTTTAGGAGTAAAAAAAAAAAAGAAATACAGTCCTATTTATGTTTCAGAAGCACAGCAGACCTACAATTTTCATTGGACAATAAAAAGCCATTTTTCAAGGGAATTCAGTAAACATGTCCTTTCAGAGTGGAGCTAGGATGATGAATTAGTTTCAGTGGGATGTGATAAACAGTATCTCAGAGATACTCCAACAACAGGACGCTCTGCTATCCTTGTACTGAGGAGAGCTAAATTATGTGGAAACAGGCATGGGGCACTGGGTGAGGAGGAGCCGGGAAGCTGCAGGAACCAAATACATTAAAACTATATTTGCAAACGTTTCACTTCAGAGTCAGCATGCTAGGCTATTTTGGTAATTGCTGAGGCTTTCTAATTGGCATGAACTGCTCCCCAACACTAGAAGTGCTGCACAACGACAGGCTGGGAATCCGTTGTGACATGTTGAGAATAAAATGACATTGAGACGTTTTAATTGCGCTATTGAACACATTTCACATTTTCGCTCTGAAAAATAAAATCGATGCCAGACGCTTGATGTAACATAATTAATGAGTAGCAAACTTTTCGAAGTAAACTTGAAAAATGACAGGGGGAAATGCAGAGAGAGAGAGAGAGAGACACGGGAACAGATGGAGGGTCACATAAATATTGTGTAATGGTTTTAAACCTCTGCATCACAGAGGAAGGATTCACTGATACAGCATGTGTATCTGTCTCATGAAAACTCAGAGGTGGTTATTACATTTAACGTGTTTTGCATGTCTCTTTAAAATAATGCTGCATTGATTGCATAGCAGCAATTGTAGTACAGTAGTTGCAATAAAACTGGCACTTGAAGTAGTTGTAGTAGTAGTAGTAGTAGTAGTAGTAGTAGTAGATTATAGAAGTGGTAGGGTAGTGATAAATGAATAAAGGAATGATGACAGTGGTTAAAAGCATGGCAGTAGCTGGCAGCCACTATTCTTTTTTTTCCAGACTCCGACCTCTGTAAGTCATTCTACACTGCTACTACCAACAAAGATACAAAGTGGTCTGTAGACATTAGGTTGGAATGATTCATATTGGTCTGTGAATTACAAAACTAATACATATAGCCTATTTGGAATACATGTATGCAAAGTATTTTCAAGAGATGAGGGATTTCCTTTGTTTACTAGACAGACAGCTAGCTGGAAGGTTTTCCTACATCAAAACCACCAATGCATACCGAAGCAAACGTACCACATTAAACATCCGTTTATACATCAATGGAGTGATAAGAGCATGCGGTAAATATCGGCCTCCTTGTCAACAGGCAATTCAAACACTCATTATCACATTTGCTGGTTTTGACCTCAACAGCTTGATCATGTTGCTGCTTCAAATACAACGACCGGAACAACAAGACAAACTGCATAAAAGGAGCACAACTCCGAGACAGGACATTACACACAGACAGGTAGTAGAAATAAAGCTTTGACACCGCTGGTATATAATTGGCTACATTACCGTTTTATGTAGCGGGGAACGTTAGGAAAGCAGGGGGGGGTTTAAATAAGCAATCTGCAGTAGCTACATCCATTTTTTTGTCTTAGAAATCACTGAACATTGATTTTTGAAGAATATAACTTAGAAATGCCTCATAAACTTAGTTCCTGTCGCACCCAGTTAAAACCCAAAATACAAGCTTGTTTTACTCAAGTGTTTGTAAACATTGTAAATGTCAACAAACACTGCATGGATTCAAAACATGGTTAAAACTATCATTTTGATATCATGGCTGGTTGGTCCTTGCTTCCATAGTTCTGTCTGTAAATCCCTCAGTTGTTTACCAAAACAGAGGTGGGGTGTCCACTTTGTTCATTGTTTCAACTGAAGAATGGCCCTTTCATAGAGGACACTACTGAATCGAATTCAGAGATCACCGCTGCACTGTCTCAGACAGCTCTCTGCAGATGAGAGCAGAGCTAAGGCTTTAACAGAGAATCACAGCTTCAACCATCACTCCATGTCCAAATACTTCCCTCCTGGTTCCCCCTCCTCACTGTAAGGCTCTGTCACAGGCTGTGCTCCAAGTGCCCTTCTTCAGCCTGACCATCAATTACCCAGCAGGCCAATCATGGCAGATGGAGAGTTGGGGGTGGTAAACCTCAGCTGACTTTCACACACAGCCTTTCTCACAAAGCCACCTTTGAGCACTCCAAAATGACGAGGCTCAGTTTTGAGTACTTGGCCCAATTATGATCATGTGCTTCGAGCCGAGCTGGGATTGTTTTGAGTCTGTCACAGTCACAAGCTGCCACAATCCTGCCGGCACAGACAATGGATAAATAGAGAGTGTGGATGTATCTCCCAAAAAAGAAAGAAAACAATATCTTCTCTGTAGTCATTATCAATCAAATTCAATCAAATTAATTTCTATAGCCCTTCTTACATCAGCTGATATCTCAAAGTGTTGTACAGCAACCCAGCCAAAACCCCCAAACAGCAAGCAATGCACGTGTAGAAGCACGTTGGCTAGGAAAAACTCCCTAGAAAGGCCAAAACCTATGAAGAAACCTAGAGAGGTGGCCAGTCCTCTTCTGGCTGTGCCGGGTGGAGATTATAACAGAACATGGCCAAGATGTTCAAATGTTCATAAATGACCAGCATGGTCAAATAATAATAATCACAGTAGTTGTTGAGGGTGCAACAGGTCAGCACCTCAGGAGTAAATGTCAGTTGGCTTGAGAGTATCTCTACCGCTCCTGCTGTCTCTAGAGAGTTGAAAACAGCAGGTCTGGGACAGGTAGCACGTCCAGTGAACAGGTCAGGGTTCCATAGCCACAGGCAGAACAGTTGAAACTGGAGCAGCAGCACGGCCAGGTGGACTGGGGACAGCAAGCCAGGTAGTCCTGAGACATGGCCCTAGGGCTCGGGTCCTCCGAGAGAGAGAAAGATAGAAAGAGAGAAAGAGCGAATTAGAGAGAGCATACTTAAATTCACACAGGACACCGGATAAGACAGGAGAAATACTCCAGATATAACAGACTGACACCCCGACACATAAACTACTGCAGCATGAATACTGGAGGCTGAGACAGGAGGGGTCAGGAGACACTGTGGCCCCATCCGATGATAACCCCGGACAGGGCCAAACAGGCAGGATATAACCCCACCCACTTTGCCAAAGCACAGCCCCCACACCACTAGAGGGATATCTTCAACCACCAACTTACCATCCTGAGACAAGGCCGAGTATATCCCACAAAGATCTCCGCCCCGGCACAACCCAAAGGGGGGCGCCAACCCAGACTGGAAGACCACGTCAGTGACTCAACCCACTCAAGTGACGCACCCCTCCTAGGGACGGCATGGAAGAGCACCAGTAAGCCAGTTACTCAGCCCCTGTAATAGGGTTAGAGGCAGAGAATCCCAGTGGAGAGAGGGGAACCAGCCAGGCAGAGAAAGCAAGGGCGGTTCGTTGCTCCAGTGCCTTTCCGTTCACCTTCAAACTCCTGGGCCAGACTACACTCAATCATAGGACCTACTGAAGAGATGAGTCTTCAATAAAGACTTAAAGGTTGAGACCGAGTCTGTGTATCTCACATGGGTAGACAGACCATTCCATAAAAATGGAGCTCTATAGGAGAAAGTCCTGCCTCCAGCTGTTTGCTCAGAAATTCTAGGGACAATTAGGAGGCCTGCGTCTTGTGACCGTAGCGTACGTGTAGGTGTGTACGGCAGGACCAAATCGGAAAGATAGGTAGGAGCAAGCCCATGTAATGCTTTGTAGGTTAGCAGTAAAACCTTGATGTTGTTACTGAAACAGTAATAAGTGGACTGGATAGGTCACTGTAGCTACAACTGTATTGCAGTTGAGCTACAAAGGACCAAATAACAATTCCATAGAAAATGGCGAGGGGTGGATGGAAACCAGTGGCCTTGCACCCTGAGGTCCAACAATTGTGCCACAAGGTTTCCTGTTATATTCTACTTGTCAGCATTTGTAAATATGAAGAGTGTTTAGCTCTATTCAAAAGAAAAAGTGCTCTTTTACAAGTCAGGTGTTAAGCCAAACAATGTTTCAAAGCCGATTCTGTGTCGTGGTCCAGCTGCAATCTGCTGTGACATCATGAGCTATGGAACCCAACAAAAGGATGTGATTTTACTCTAAAGCTTGTAATTACTGTTGCTGGTCCTCATTGTGCTCTCTCCATACCAAACACAGTGTGTCCCTCACTAATGACTTGTTCCTGATGTGTTCATTCATCCTTTACGCTTAGGCAATCTGTTTACCCAATAATTCACTCTATAGCTCACTCATGCCACATTTTTCTTTCTTCCTGGAAGAAAAGACTGAGATTACTGATCACTGTTGCTGCATTGAGCCCATATGTTGTTCTTGCAAGTTCAAATCCCCGAGCTGACAAGGTACAAAATCTGTTGTTCTGCCCCTGAACAGGCAGTTAACCCACTGTTCCTAGGCCGTCATTGAAAATAAGAATTTGTTCTTAACTGACTTGCCTAGTTAAATAAATCAAATAAATAAAAAATATGTGACCTAGACTGTTATCAAGCTAAATTTGCCTACATGCTGGAAGCTGATGACGGTGTAACAGTGCCTGGGAGAGAGGGCTCACGGTGGGTTAATCTTGGGGAGAATATCTCATGATAGGATGTGAGCTGGGCCACCAATGATGTTTAACGACTATAATCATAATTTGTAGCATTTAAATATCTTATCTTAGCAGATGTGTCAGTCAAAAAGGCTTTGGCTGGTAGTCAGTGTTTGCCATTCTTTTGTATTCAAATCCATTTTGTTTTTTACAAAAGGGATTTGTCTAACATATTATGACTGGAAATGATATGCCTCTGTTCTTTATTAATTGATATCCAATTAAGGCAGTTAAATTAGGTCAGCGTCAGGCGTTCAGGCGGACTGGTGAAATGATTCTGACAGACCATACTTTTCTAAACACATTGATTCAATTACATCCCTTTTTTTTCCCAGGATGAGTAATCAACTAAACAAAGCCATTCCATTCCCTCTGGGTGTGAGAATCATCCCGCATTAGTTTAAAGTCTGCAAATCATTCAACAGACAGGTTGGTTTACCCATTCAGCTCGCCGCTTAGTGCCCCCACAGAGGATCTGCTCCCACAGGGCTGACTGTCAATGGAGGAAAAACATAGCCCTGGTACTGAAGCTCCTGTGGCATGCAAAGCTGCTCAGCCAGGCCTGGCACACCCACACAGAAACCTATGCACGCCATACACAAACCTGACAATCTGTTTACCCAAAGCCCTATACAGATACACACGTCACATGCCTACATTAGATATACTACAAAGAAACAGAATGATTGAAATCAGGAATATGAGGATGGGCTGTTCCAAGACTGGTTCAAATGCAGATGGTTGAATTCACTACCATGATATGGACTATGATAAGAACAGGACGCTTTGGGTTTGTAAATAATACAAATCGGTACGTTTTGGACAAATATTGCATGATAACACCCTCCATCGCTCCTCTGTTGTATGATGTACTGTAGCCTCCCTATAGTCCCTGTGAGAACTTCCAAAATGTTTTCCTCCATCTGTGAACAGTTGTTGGTGGGCAATGCAAGGCTTTATTCTTTTTCTATTTTCTAAATAGACACTCTACATACAGTGGGGCAAAAAGTATTTAGTCAGCCACCAATTGTGCAAGTTCTCCCACTTAAAAAGATGAGAGAGGCCTGTAATTTTCATCATAGGTACACTTCAACTATGACAGACAAAATTAGAAGAAAATCACATTGTAGGATTTTTAATGAATTTATTTGCAAATGCAGATGCAGATGAAAATTACAGGCCTCTCTCATCTTTTTAAGTGGGAGAACTTGCACAATTGGTGGCTGACTAAATACTTCTTTGCCCCACTGTATTTATGTAAGATTCTGTCCTGTCGTGATCTGTCAGAGATTATGAAGCTCTTTGATGCCAAATGGCTGTGTTTGCACTAGATATCACCTGAGCAATCAGTTAGCACATCAGCTGAATGATACTGGGTTTTTAATCAGGGTATTTGTGTAGTCAGGTCTTTGGGACTGTTAATTGCTCCTTTAAAGTCATTGTGCTGAAATAATTAATTAGGGTTTTAATCCCTCATGCAGACAGGGGATTGTTTTTCTGATACTGCTCATTTGATGTCACAATGAGCAGTTGAAAGCACAGAGGCAAATAGCAAATAGCAGATTTAGGTGGAAAAAAGATCAGCATATCTCAGCTCTTCAACAAAAATGTTGCTCCAATTCCATATGCACATGTTCTGAGAAACACTAGTATTAATTGTGGAATGGTTTAGAGAAATGTATCACTTACAAACTACATGAATGCTGAGCATTTTTCCATTTTACAATAGATTGCTTACGAGAGCGCGATGTGTTGATTAAGGTGCTCAAATGTCAAGTGTTTGAGGCTCGAATTTTATGTGCCATCAGCAAATCAACAAAATCAATGGTGTTGTGGGTTCAAGTGCTTTCTATTCATGAGACCATAAACACTCATACAGCGTGGGTGGGTGCTGATGAGGAGTATTGAGGTTGATTTTGCCAAGCCAGGTTGATAAACTACCCTGCTAGTTTGACTCCCTGTACAGTGGGTGAAAGTCAAGCTTCATTACGGCTTGATTTAGTGTGAAGTACATTTTCTTCATACTAGTAGAATGTATAGGTATCTTAAATCGAATCGTGTAAAGAGTGAAAATGACTGCATAAAATAAATAATTCAAATACGGAACTATATTGTAGGCCTGTGCTTTTAAAAAAAAAAGGGAAATTACGTTATTTTAAACTAATACAATTTCTCAGAGAAAGAGATTTTGTTTACCAAATGATAATTTTCTTTCTCAAAAAAGGTAGGGGTCAAAATTATTGGCTGTTTTTAATATCTTTGAATACCTCACCACACGAGGTTAACGGCATTGAGCCTTAAAAAACACATTGGGAGGGATCTTAGACCATTCCTCCATACAGAATCCTTCCAGATCTTTGATATCATTTTACTGCTCTTATGGACTGCCCTCTTCAGTTCAAACCACAGGTTTTCAATGGGGTTCAAGTCCGGAGACTGAGATGGCCGTTGCAAAATGTTGATTTTGTGGCCAATGAAACATTTCTTTGTGGATTTCGATGTGTGTTTAAGGTTATTGTCTTACTAAAAGATCTACTTGTGGCCAAATTTCAGCCTCCTGGTAGCCTCCTGGTACTGAATAAAGTTCATGATGCTGTTAACAATGGCCCTAGGACCAGTGGAAGCAAATAGCCACATAACATCAAAGATCCACCACCGTATTTTCTATTTTACCTACTGTAAAATATGGTGTTAGATCAAATCAAAATCGAATCAAAGTTTATTGGTCACGGACACAGTAAATTAAGACATCAGAATGAGCATTATCAAAACGAGCAATGTCCGGAATATAAATAAATATATACATGCATGTATATGAATGGTATGTATAGACAGTGTAGACAGTATATGAATCGAAAAGGTATGTACAGCAGTAGTTATATAGTATGAGCCATGACTAGAATACAGTATAAAGTGGTTAAAACAGTATGTAAGCATTATTAAAGTGACCATTGTTCAATGATTTTATGTACATATGGCAGCAGCCTCTAAGGTGCAGGGTATAGTAACAGGTGGTAGCCAGCTAGTGACAGTGTCTTACAATTCAGGGCAGATCTTTGATGTTATGCTTCCACTGTTCCTAGGGCTGTTGTGAAGGTCAACGGCATCACAAAATTTACCCAGTATAGGACATTTTAGCAAAAAAACTGGTTGTCTCTGCCAGGAGGCTGTATCTTGGCCACAAGTGGATCTTCCAGCAAGACAATAACACCAAGCACACAACAAAATCCATAAATAATTGGTGAATTGGCCACAAAATCAACATTTTGCAATGGCCATCTGTCTCCGGACTTGAACCCCATTGAAAACCTATGGTTTGAATTGGCAGTCCTTAAGGGCAGACGAAGGATATCAAGGATCTGGAAGGATTCTGTATGGAGGAATGGTGTAGGATCCCTCCCACTGCATTCACAAACTCATAAAACATTTTAGAAAAAGGCTCAGTGCCGTTATCCTCGCAAGGTGAAGTATCAAAAGGTTGCCAATCATTTTCAACCCTACCCTTTTGAGATATGCTTTATTACTTACTAAACAAAATCTCTTTCTCTGAGCATTTCTAGTAAAATACTAGAAATGACAATACAATATAGCTCAGTATTTGTATTATTGATTTTAAACATGTAATTTTTGCTCATCTTCATCAAAGGTTTCAATCATTTCAGACCCCACTGTATGTCTTCACAGTGGACGTTAAAACATCATATTATTGTAAAGTAGTGTTTAAAAACATGTCTATACCTTCAAATCATCTGCCCCCCTCTCGCGCCTCCCTCCTTGCTATCCCAGGTGGTGTGTGAAGTATTTGTCTTGATAATGGAAAGGATATTCATGTATAGTTAACAACATATTAAGTCAAAAACATAATGTATAATGATGTAGACCATATCTTCTAAACATCTATTCTGTCCTCTCTCTACTCTTCTAGGTGGTGGGTCAGATCGACAAGCTGACGTCAGACTTTGACTTTGACCTGGAGCTGGATGACTGGACAGTGGCCACAGCGAGCAGCACGTCCAGCAGCGAGAGGGGCCTGGGAGAGGCCTTCAGGCTGGACTTCCTCAATCCTGACGTGCTCTCAGACAGCTGGGAGTTCTGCAGCTATCTGGAGGCCTCCGTCGCTGCAGCAAACGCCGCCCACAAAGCAGCGCCAACAGAGCAGCCCACGGATGCAGGGCTGGAGCCGGGGGCGGGGCGTGGGTGCATCCCTACCCAGACCCAGACCCCAACCCCACCCCCCACAACCGCCTCAGCCTACTCCCAAATGAATGGGGGGCTGCCCATCCCTAACGGACCTCTCATAGTCACCCCAGACTCGTCCAGTGCCAGCGAAGAGGCCACCAGCTCCACACACAGCCACAAGACCTCTCGCACGTCTGGCACCAGAGAGAGAGTCCGCTTCAGTGACAAGATTCTATACCACGCCCTGTGCTGTGATGATGACGAGGAGGATGAAGAGGAGGGAGATGAGGAGAAGGGCGGCTGTGCGACCCCAGACACTGACGATAGTGAGCCCAGTCCTAGTCAAGCCGGCTCGCCCACACCACCGCTCTCCTCCTCAGAGCACTCCGTCCTCCATAACTGTCTGGACCCTTCTTATGTCTCGTTCCCAGTGAACGTGGCAGCGGGGACTCACACGCTGCCCAGAAAGGGTCTTCTCAATCCCGCGAGCTGCCGGAAAAAACTGCTACGGAACAGCAGCACACAGACTGTTTCAGATAAAAGCACCCAAACAGTACTGCCCTATATTCCAGCCAAACAGAAAACAAAGGACCACTGAGAAACATTAACTTTACAACAACAGAACTAATGAAAAAGGACTGTGTACTATTTAATATTAAATACATAGATCATAGATTAATACACAAATAAATAAATACATATTAATTACTAAATAAATACATGATATGGGAAATTACTCGACTACCTAAAGTCATTCTGAGGCTCAGGGAAATAAATGATAAAGGCAGTTCCTTATGGCAGTAACAGAGAGAAAAGGGATATTGACGGACCAAAAGGCTAGTGCCTGCTAATGTTAAGAAATGGACCGAAAGGATTCCCTATTTCTAACCATTTGCAACACTTATTGAGATTACTAAAGCAATCTTTTTTCTAGGAAGTTGAAATTGTTCTGAAATCGGAAAGTAAATGTGAAGAGGTCGTTTCCCTCCTCGTACACCAGTATAAATCACGAGAAAATATCATGCTTGTTCTTTAAGATGTGGTTAAAAAACACTGCACATTCTGTACACTGAGAATCTGTATAAACATTGTCTTTTTCATCTTCCAATTATTTCAAATGTCAAGGGGGTTCCTGGTGTAACAACAGGGAGTGTATCTAGATGCACAAGTCAAGCCTTCTTCTCTCTTTGATGTCATCATAAGTGAGTCAAGGCCCAGAAAAACATGGTTTGACCTGCCCTTGATTTTATTAATCAATTCAATAATTTATCTCTTGATCTGCTGCTGAAACTGTAGTTGTGGAAAGTAAGAAGAAAAACAGGTATTTCTGTGAGATTCTGTGCTCCAACTCCACAATGTGACATTTCCACTTGATCTATCCGTTCCTCTCTGCAAGGGAGCAAGGTTGTTAGGGGTGAGGACTTGAATAGAAGTGCACAAAGTCAAGATGCAAAAGGTTATGTCTCTCCATTCTGAATCCCAGTAGGGATTTGGACTCAATAGAGCAGCATTTTATTCACAGGGATTATGCCAATAGCAGTGCTGATCAATAAGGCTGATTGAGAGAGTGCTGTGAGAGGTCTCTCTGCTGAGCAGGCAGACCCTGCTCCTGGGGGCCCACAACAAAAACTCACAGTTAGACCTCCATCTATTTCCTCTGCTATTAGTGGCAGACATGGACAGACGCAGCCTTCAAGAAAGAGATTGGCATTTAAGAAATGTGTGGCCGGGCGTGAAAGAGTGGGTGCAGACAGAGAGAGATGGAGAGAGAGAGAAGGGGGGGAGGAGAGAGAGGAAGAAAGAGAGGTGGGAGAGTGAATGCATTGGAGAATGCAGGAGAGGGTAAAGGGCTGACCTCACAAAGAAAATGTGCTGCTAGATTGTTGTTAATCAACCCTCGGAACACAATCATTTCCCCTCTAATCACCAGGAGCTGACTCATGTCTCTGAGGATGGCCAGAGAGAACTCTCCTCCCAGATACAGATCTATTACTGTCCATAGGCCCCCAACTGCCCTGGGCCCCAGGTTATAGTACAGAAGAGAACACACACATAATCAGGATTGGACTCTTTCAAGGACAATCCTTGACTACACATTCCATATATTTATCACATATTTTACATCTCAATATCTTATGTAAAGGGATTTTGTTAAAACACACATAATGAACACATCTATAATGTTTTCAAATAAAATAAAATCAAATGTTATTAGTCACATACACACGGTTAGCAGATGTTATTGCGAGTATAGTGAAATGTTTATAGATATGAAAGTGCAGCAGGTAATATCAAAACATTCCACAAAAAAAACTAATATCTAACAAATTCCACAACAAAGCAGTGACAGAGTGGCTAAGATGCAATAGATAGGATAGAATAGATAGTGTAGTTAGTATACAGTATACTGTATAGACATATGAGTTCAGTAATGCGAGATATGTAAACGTACTTAATGTGGCATTATTAAAGTGACAGGTGTTCCATTTATTAAAGTGGCCAATGATATCAAGTCTGTAGGTAGGCAGCCACCTCTCTGTGCTAGTGGTGGCTGTTAACAATCTGATGGCCTTGAAATAGAAGCTGTTTTTCAATCTCTCTGTCCCAGCTTTGATGCAGTTCTACCGACCTCGCCTTCTGGATGGAAGCGGGGACAACAGGTAGTGGCTTGGGGCTTTGTTGTCCTTGATGATCTTTTTTGCCTTCCTGTGACATCGGGTGTTGTAGGTGTCCTGGAGAGAAGGTAGTTTGCCCCAGTTGATGCGTTGTGCAGACTGCACCACCCTCTGGAGAGCCCTGCGGTTGTGGGCGGTGCAGTTGCCATACCAGGCTGTGAAACAGCCCGACAGGATGCTCTCAATTGTGCACCTGTAAAGGTTAGTGAGGGTTTTTGGTGACAAGCCACATTTTTTCAGCCTCCTGGGGTTGAAGAGGCGCTGTCTGTGTGCGTGGACCATTTCAGTTTGTCGGTGATATGTACATCGAGGAACTTAAAACTTTCCACCTTCTTCACTGCTGTCCCTTTGCTGTTTCCTGAAGTCCACGATCATCTCTTTTGTTTTGCTGAGATTGGGTGTGAGGTTATTTTCCTGACACCACACTTCGAGGGCCCTCACCTCCTCCCTGTAGGCTATCTCGTCGTTGTTGGTAATCAAGCCTACCACTGTAGCGTTGTCTGCAAACTTGATGATTGAGTTGGAGGCGTGCATGGCCATGCAGTAGTGGGTGAACAGGGAGTACAGGAGAGGACTGAGAATGCACCCTTGTGGGGCCCCAGTGTTTAGGATCAGAGGAGTGGAGATGTTGTTTCCTACACCACCTGGGGGCGGCCCATCAGGAAGTCCAGGATCCAGTTGCACAGGGCGGTGTCGAGACCCAGGGTCTCAAGCTTAATGATGAGCTTTGGAGGGTACTATGGTGTTGAATGCTGAGCTGTAGTCAATGAACAGCATTCTTACATAGGTATTCCACTTGTCCAGATGGGATAGGGCAGTGTTCAGTGTGATAGCGATTGCATCGTCTGTGGACCTATTGGGGCGGTAAGCAAATTGGAGTGGGTCTAGGGTGACATGATCCTTGACTAGTCTCTCAAAGCACTTCATGATGACAGAAGTGAGTGCTACGGGGCGATAGTCATTTAGTTCAATTACCTTAGCTTTCTTGGGAACATGAACAATGGTAGCCATCTTGAAGCATGTGGGGACAGCAGACTGGAATAGGGATTGATTGAATGTGTCTGTAAACACACCAGCCAGCTGGTCTGCGCATGCTCTGAGGATGTGGCTCGTGATTCCGTCTGGGCTGGTGGCCTTGTGAGGATTAAAAAGTTAAAATATTTTACTCACATCGGCCACAGAGAAGGAGAGCCCACAGTCTTTGGTAGCGGGCCTTGTCAGTGGCACTGTACTGTCCACAAAGCGTGCAAAGAAGTTCTTTAATTTGTCTGGGAGCAAGATTTTGATGTCTGTGGCTGGGCTGTCTGTAGATCCTGCCACATACATCTCGTGTTTGAGCCATTGAATTGCGAATCCACCTTGTCTCTATACTGATGCTTTGCTTGTTTGATTGGATAACTACACTGTTTGTATTCGGCCATGTTTCCAGTTGCCTTGCCATGATTAAATGCAGTGGTACGTGCTTTCAGTTTTGCTCGAATGCTGCCATCAATCCACGGTTTCTGGTTAGGGAAGGTTATAATAGTCACAGTGGGTTACAACATTTACTATACACTCCCTTATAAACTCATTCGCCAAGTCAGCATATACGTCAATGTTGTTGTCTGAGGCTACCCAGAACATATCCCAGTCCACGTGATTGAAGCAATCTTGGAGCGTGGAATCCGATTGGTCAGACCATTGTTGGATAGACCTAAGCATGGGCGCTTCCTGTTTTAGTCTCTGCCTATAGGAGGGAAGCAGCAAGATGGAGTCATGGTCAGATTTGCCAAAAGGAGGGCGGGGAGGGCCTTGTATGCATCCTGGAAGTTAGAGTAGCAGTGGTCGAGTGTGTTACTCACTTGCGTACTGCAATTGATATGCTGATAGAGTTTAGGTCGCCTTGTTCTCAGATTAGTTTTGTTAAAATCCCCAGCTACAATAAATTCAGCCTCAGGACGAATATCTCATTGAGGCTGCATTTATTGTAGATGGGGATTTTAACAAAGCTAATCTGAGAACAAGGTTTGCATAAAGTCCAGTGAAGTTCCTTGATGGCCGTCTTGGTTTCCACTTGCGGGGGGATATACGCGGCTGTGACGATAACCGAGGAGAGTTCTCTTGGGAGATAATATGGTTGGCTTTGATTGTGAGGAATTCCCATTGTACTGAAAATCCTGTTGGCTGTATGGACTCCGACAGCATGTCCCAAGCTAGCCATGTCTCCATGAAAATGAGCATGCTACAATCCCGAATATCTCTTTGGAAAGCATCTCTTGCCCTAGTTTCGTCAACTTTGGAAACTAGGGACTGGACATTAGCGAATAATATACTCGGAAGCGGTGGGTGGTGTGCGCGCATCCAAAGCATCACTAGAAGACCGCTACTGCACCCTCTCCTCCTCCAACGGCGTTGTTTTGGGTCTGCCTCTGGAATCAGTTCAAATGCCCCGGGAGGTGCAGACAAAGGATCCGCTTTGGGAAGGTCGTATTCCTGGTCGTCGTGCTGGTTGTGCTGGCAAGTTTATGTTTCTCTGATATCCAATAGTTCTTCCCGGCTGTATGTAATAACACTTAAGGTGTTCTGGACTATCAACGTGAGAAATAATACATAAAAAACAAAATACTGCAGTTTCCTAAGGACTTGAAGTGAAGTTGCCATCTCTATCAGCACCATCTTGGTTTCCTACTAAAGAAAGGCAGATTATTGATCTGTAGGCTGGAGTAAAGGAAGCATAGCATGAAACAAAACCAAATATGTTGCTCTGTGAAGCACAGTATCTTGACTGGTCCCCTGTGTAATGGGTCCTATGTGTAGCTGGTGTAGAGAGTCAGGCACAGGACAGCAGATATGAGTAATCAACGTACTTTTACTCAAAATGTCAAATATACAAAGTAACAAATACACGCACACTATGACAGACTGAAAATACAATAAACAGTCACTCACAAAAAAACATGGGGGAACAGGGGGTAAAAAATTAACAAGTAATTGTGGGATTGAAATCAGGTGTGTAAAACAAAGACAAAACAAATGGAAAATGAAAAGTGGATCGGCAGTGGCTAGAAAGCCGGTGACGTCAACCTCCGAACGCTGCCCGAACAAGGAGAGGGACCGACTTCGGCGGAAGTCGTGACACCCTGATATGAGAAACATGGTCATGTCTCTAGTCTCAGTGGTGTGCTGGTGAAGAAGTGAAAGTGGAATTTTAGTTTGCAACACCTAACACACTGAGTAATGCAGAGTAATATTCAAAGATAAGGGAAACAATATCATGCTATTTTAAAATGGTTACCCATTATAATACACTCTTTGACAAAATGTCAATTGAAATAATTATCTATTAATTCATTATATTGCATACAAGTGCCCTCCCTGTATTTGGTGAATCAGCTGAGAATACTTTGAGTGACTGCAAGGTAAGGTCAAAAATGAGCAATTGAATAACGCAATGCAAAAATATTTCTCAGTTAGTCTGAGTCCAGCAAGAATACATAGATATTTTGTCTAAGCTCACACATGTACAGAGATTTTGGTTGTGGCTTTTGACTGAGAAAATGTCTTTACTCTAAACCCAATATCAGCTGATAAGCACTGCACTAAAGGAAGGTGATAACCACAGCATATAGTATAAACACAGCCGTTTCTCTCAATGGGAAACCTCTCCTTTAGGTCAGGATACATTTCAAACTCACATGGCAACGGGCATAGACATCTTGGTGATGAGTGAGAAAGGAAATTAGCCTCTTTAATCGGTGAAACGATCATTTCAAATGTGATGCTGAGACAAAATGGAGAGGATGGAATCATGTATAAATTATCGAAGCAGCAGCGACGCACTTGTCTTGTGGCACGCTTTCACATTCTCATTCCGTCTTGCTCTGTTAATCCAGGTAGTCTGTGTCTGTCTATGAGAACGATGCATTGAACAGAGATCAATGGACGACTCCCGCAGCATTGGCTGCCATTTCACTGCTAGACGGAACATCAACAGGTCATCACACTCATTAGCATAAACAAACAAAGCTGGAGCGGTACGCAGAAAAAGCATCAATCAGACCAAAACAAACTAAGTCCTTATTGTGAAGCCTATACAGCCCCAAGGCATTTCATTTATATGGAGGGAATTTGAACTTCCAGTCTTTTAATAATCATATCCATGATGAAATCACCCCTGGCTGCAAGTATATAGCCGTTTGGCACTGGAGTGGAATACATTATCATTGACGATGAATGCTAGATATTTGGACAAAACATTAGGAATGTTTCTCTTGCCAGTAGGCTAGTTATTCATTTGTAATAGGGCATTTCATCGTCCCTGGTCCTCTATAGGACAAACTGGAGAGGCATCCAAAGGTTAAAGAATATAAGCACACGGATGCCAATGATTACTGGACAAGCAGGTGAGGTTGTTTTGTGGTGGTGTTTAATGAATGTGAGGAGTTATAGCAATACTATGTGTGTGTGTGTGTGTGTGTGTGTGTGTGTGTGTGTGTGTGTGTGTGTGTGTGTGTGTGTGTGTGTGTGTGTGCGTGCGTGAGTCATAGCATTTGATTTGACGTCACCAGTAAATCAATCTTAGAGCCAGGCCGCACCCTGATCAATGCTCTAATCACTGCCCAGAGGGCACTGTTTCTGTTTCAATGATCACCACAAGCTCACAAATTAGCACTGTTACACTGATGTAAGACAAATGTACTCCATGTATCACTATGCAAATAGTTGACGTGACCATTTTACGACAATCTGAATAGGTTGTGATACTTCTGTGATTACTGTAGATCTTAAAAATACAAATTTAGTGGGTGCTTATATTTGTTTGATTTCACATGTAGAAGTGTGTATTGTACATGTGTGAATTGGAAAGGTGTTTTTTTCATATCCCAACTCACCCTGAGACACCCTCAAAATGTGGGTATCAACAGTAACCCTGGAGCAATTAGGGTTAAGTATCTTGCTGAAGGGCATATCGACGGAGTTTTCACCTTGTCAGCTCGGAGATTCAAACTAGCGACCTTTTCGTTACTGGCCCAATGCTCTAACCGCTAGGCTACCTTGCCACCCTAGTAAAATTACATAAAATCACACGCACGCGCACGCACGCACGCACGCACGCACACACACACACACACACACACACACACACACACACACACACACACACACACACACACACACACACACACACACACACACACACACACACACACACACGCACACACGCACACACACACACTTTCTCTATCTCTAAAGATCCCTTGAAGAAAATGGATGACAGATCTGTGTTTTCTTTGCTGATTGGTAAGGGTCTATGAAGTGGAGAACTCAATACAGTCACACTGATTACTATAGATTGGCTAACGGCTGGGGATACTGAGGGTCGATTTGTTTAATCTCTGTGTCATAACTTTCCTGCTGCTTCCAGAACAAACTATTTATGTTCCGTCCTCCCTCAATCCGCCATCCTCCTCTGCCGCCCACCCATTCCAATTTGTGACATCTTTGAATTTGGCACTCAGTCACCGCACGACTCACATCTACCCTCCTCACCAGTGAGAAGACAATTATTTAGACTGCAATGTTGGTCCAACAAGAACAAAGACACTGCAATGTGTCAGCGAGCAGCCATCAAATTCAGAGCCCCTTAACTATATCCAATTCATATATCATTGTATGATATTGCCTACAGTTTGCAAGAAAAGCCTTGGAAAGAGGGAAAGCTTTCAACTTAAGACCTCTTACTATCAGACAGCTGCCCATGTGGCAGGTAATTTTCCTATATAAAGTGGCATAGGCTCGTATCTTGGAAAATACTACATACTGATCGGATAAGGTCTGCAGCAGCGCATTAAATGGAACCAAGGAAGGGTCTTTGGATTGATAACCACGGGCACAGGGTTGGCATACAGAGAACCCATATCGGGGAGCAACCAGGTGTGGAGGTGGGCATGTGTCTGACAGGCACAATGGGACACTGGATCCATACATGGAGGCCTCCCTCCAACCAGCCCAGTCAGAGCTTATATGAGGAGGGGGAGCTGGATAAGGCCACGGGCTCTCGGAGTTATTAATGAACAGGCATGGAGCAGCCACAGATAAGATTAGACCTTCACAGGTGATGAAGGACATGGGGCGGGGCTGTGGTGGTAGTGGTGGTGGCGATGGGGGAGAGATTACAATTCTACTAAATTGGCACACAATCATTTAAACCCTGTCCATATAAAAATGATACAATTTTAAATTGTGACTTAAGCAGAACAAACAACAAAATAGAAAAATAAGTGAAGAAGGTTACTAAGTGTCATTTCAGCTCAGTGGTGGAATGATAGAAAAATTGTTGGCATTGGGGAGTGGAGAGACTGAGCTCTAAAAAACAAGGTTCCCCAACCATGCTTCTCTCAGCCTCATCACTACAGTATGTTGATCCCAGAACCTAAACCCCATCCAACAGAACTCAATCAGATGGACTGCATCAGTAGAGCAGTAGAGCCACAAAACAAAGGACCGAACAAATACACCTCAGAAACTGAACTATGTAGGTGTCACTGTATAACCAGCCATAAAATAATGCAGTATATGTCACAACAAGTGTACATATATGTGTCAGGACAGCGTTGTGACCATATTATGACAGGTTATGACAGTCATGTCAGCTGTTATGACACATTATGACATGATTATGACCGTGTCATAGCATGTTATGACGCTAGGTGTCAAGTAAAGTGTTACCCTAAAATCAACTTAGTACTGTATAATACCCAATGAAATGGGCTCAAAGCAATCACAATATGCAATTCATTTCTACTAGGTACTGACTTCCGTTTCTTTCTGAATAGTTCATCTGCAAGTAATCAATTGATTGTCATAAATACATTTACTGCACCGGTGTAATTTCTTTCTTGTTGGAAGTTAATAGTACCTTGTCTGACTGGCGATTCCAAAAACATCACATACAGTGCATTTACGATTCAGGATGAGCAAGTAAGAGAGAAAAGTGGGGAGTCATTTGCAGAAGCCATTTCCTGTAGTGGGAGAAAGACGATTGCAACTGATGAAAACCCAGCACCTGCTCAAATGATCCAGCCATACAGATGCATACAAGTTATATATTGCATGAAATTGCTCAGAAATCAGGCATAAGATTATATTTAGCAGCCGGGCGACAGTTTCATGATGACATCATAAAAAAACAGTACAACTGCAACAAAGAACAGACACAGTCCCCATGGAACGTTCTTGACTTTAAATAACATACTGAAGGAGATACAGGGCAGTGTCCCCAATGCCCCAGGGCAGTGATTGGGGACACTGCCCTGTGTAGGGTGCCGTCTCTCGGATGGGACGTTAAACGGGTGTCCTGACTCTCTGAGGTCATTAAAGATCCCATGGCACTTATCGTAAGAGTAGGGGTGTTAACCCCGGTGTCCTGGCTAAATTCCCAATCTGACCCTCAAACCATCACGGTTACCTAATAATCCCCAGTTTACAATTGGCTCATTCATCCCCCTCCTCTCCCCTGTAACTATTCCCCAGGTCATTGCTGTAAATGAGAATGTGTTCTCAGTCAACTTACCTGGTAAAATAACGGATAAATAAATAAATAAATAGAGAAATAGATGACACTCAAACAACTATATGGTGGTCTGGTAATGTGTTCCAGTAACTTCCTGTATTAGGCCTGAATGAGAAAGAGTGGAACCTGGATGACCTAAATACACAGTCAATTTCACTAACAGAAAACCACTACTAAATTAATTTTCAATAGGCCCATGGTTATAGATGACTCCAGAATATAAATGCCCAGAGCAGCTAAGTGCAGCAGCAGCTATAGTAAGTGCAAGTAGGCAACTCTAATTCTGACAAAGCACTGTAGAATTCTAAGAAGACACAGGCAGCAGTTCTTTCCTGGGAACTCTGCTTTGGCAGACTGTCAGCATTTTCATGGCATTTACAGGTAAAGGCCAGGAGGCCAGAGTGTTGTTGACAGTTTTGTAAAACCAGCAAACAACAGTTAAGTGATGATGAAGACAGATGCTATGTACAAGGCACTCCCCAAGTTGCCCTTATGTTCACCTTCAAGGAGAGGGCTTTCCCCATCTCTTACTTGAAATGTTTTCCTGTACACACCTCTCTATAGTACATAATTTATTTTATTGCCTCCTCTAACTTTAATGTGTCCTCCATTCCAGTTCTGGAGGCCCATCATTGAGGTCTTCATCAAACATAAAGTGATCAACAGGGGGCCAAGGACAGGTAAGAGTCACTCAAACAGGGCTAGGACAGAGGAGGAGAGAATGAGAGAGAAAGAAGGGTGATGGTATAGCTGAGTATTCTGCAATAGCAGATGTTACAGGGAGATGAATGATTGTTGTATGGATTAGCCTCGCCCTTCATTGATACACATTGAGACAATGCAGGGCTCCAATGAGAATCTCCCTGAAATAACCAATGGTTGCAATAATTACTGCCAACCTGGGGGGCCACCAGCAGGGCCCACTTCCATTCTATTAACCTCTTCTGCTCTTTTCCTATCCAATTAGCACAGTTCTTTATTGGTGTAATTTGGTGGTTTTAGCCATTTCTCCTGGATTCAGGGAGTGAAGCAGGTCACAAGCCTGACTTGGGATCCTGTATGTTGTGTTGTCGCTGCTGTGCATCACCAATACATCAGAGCAGTGATTATTCTCAAATGAGAGCAATTAGTCAAATGTCAGGTTCCGGCTCGCACTCTCTGGGTGGCTTGCTGACAAAGTCGCTCAGAGGTACCCTGTATGTCTAAAGATGAATAGCTGTGGGATGTCATTAAGTCATCTTGCTTCAATAGAACGTAACGAATAAACAAATAAATAATATATCCTAAGTTTCTTTCATAATTAGCCACTGAGCACCAGTGACATTTGAACACTCAGAGGCATCGACCTATCCTGAGTCAGCAGCCAGACAATACTGATACCGCCATATACCCGTCTAGTTCAGAGTAGTAGTGACATGCTAATCGTATCATAAAATACACTATGAAATGCCCCTGGTTTTAATACGATCAACATGGTCTCCACTCCCAGCACTGTACTATAGTGCTTTAGCCTGAATGTCACCTTAGGGAAAGGCATTCAGAGAGCAGCTGTAAGTTATGGCGTTTTGGCACCCTTTCAAAAGTGTGTTCTAGTGAATTGGTCAATCAATGCTCTCTTTTGCTTGTGTCCTCGCTCAGTGCGGCGTCCCAGCATCAGTCTCAGCCTGAGCCTGATGCACCTATAAAACCTATCAAACACAGCAGTTAAATTGCTCTGTGGGTCTGGGTAGGCCTGGTGTTTGGCATCAAGCCCTCTGCCACCCTCAGTGTTAGGCCAGGGGGTTTAAGAGCATGTCAGGTGTAAATCTCCAGGCTGACTGATCTCCCATGTCTCCAGCTAGGATTTACCAGCTGCACAGAGAGAAGCAGTGAGAGGCCAACCTCGCTAGATGCCAAGCAACACGGAGTGATTAGATCAATAATTGTTTTACGTGCAATAGACACTTAACAATCAAGCATTGATCATTCAAACAAGACTTACAATCCTTCAAATTCTACATAAGTCTGTATATAGTGGTTTTAAAACCGACATGGAATATTCACTTTTGGTAATGGTTTACTGTGCCATTTAAAGCTTTATTCCTCTGTGAATGTGTCACAAAACTGTCACTGGCAGTTTGTGGGAAGAAAAGGGAATATTTAAGGCAGAGTTTACCACATATACAAATAATAAGACCAAAAGCGAGGAGTGTGAGGCTGAAGAAACTGCAAGGTCAACAACAACACCACAAGAACAAAAACAGAGCTTGCACTACAATTCTCCTAAAGTGCTTCACTGCAAGGATAAAGACTATAGACTAAAATCAAATCACAAAACGAAAGAAAGACTGGCAGCAACTTTAGGCAGAGTCAAATTTAATTAGCCTTTTAGCAAGAAGTTCTGAGTTTGAGTAATGACAAATACCCAATTTAAATCAACTGGCACAAGTGCTGTCCAGACCCTGTCCTTTTTTGTCTCCCCAGCAAGGACATTTGGTTCCTTGGAAGTTGTGGGAACGCACGTTTTTGGTTTCTCATTGGTTCTGGGAACTGTCATGACGTGGCTCCTTCTGGGTATAGAGCATGGCATCCCCCTCTCTCTCCCTCCTATACCCAGGTTCTGTTATCTCAGGTTGTAAATTCCTGGAGGAGACTCTCTCCTCCTGGCCATGCAGTATATAGAGAGAGAGTTTCACAGTAGAACAAAGGAACTTCTTCTACATCACAGAACTTGAGATCTGAACAATATCCATGTTTTGGAGAATGTGTAAACGGTTGGTGGAGAAGCCAGCTACGACCCGGTCCGTTTTGTTTCATGTTTGTGACCTCATGAAAGACAATACAGCGACATTACCATAACTCTGTTTATACAGGTGCCTCCAGTATGAGGTTTGCGTCTAATTACTGTATAAAATGAACGAGTAAAGATGAAAGTATTTGTGAAATGATGTAATGATGTTAATGTGAGAGAATTGTATTCCCTTTAAAGTTTAACTAAGTCATTGGCCCGCCCCCATGAGCACAGAGAAGATCTGGCGTCATGAAACAGCCCTTTTCTACTGTTATGAATAAAAAAACCCACCTGAAGAAATCCTCTTCAGACCACGCATACCTCGGTCAGCTGAGGGGGCACAGGTTGAGTTTAGACCACAAAAACCTCAGTATAAGCTAAGGTTGTAATGGTTGTTGAATTCCTTACCATACCATGTGGAGCATTGGCTACACAGCTGGAAATAGTTAAACTCTGAGACTATCGATCCTGACAGAATAAGAGCAAATCTTAGATACTAATTACTAGTCTGCAACTAGACATTATTTCAACCAGAGATGCGAAGACCAACAACCGCCGAAACATCTATCTATAACTACATTTCTGAATGGTACTCTGAAGTATCCAATATAACCACGAAAGACTTCAGGGAAGCAGAGAGACGCTTGAACTTTACAACAGAAGGACTGACAATTCCAAAAGAGATCACAACGACACACTGGGGGTATATATATATTGATTGCAATTATTCCCGAATGAGTGAGCATTCATGTGCAAAGGATTAGCATTTCAATTAATATAATTATCAACTGTGTAGTGACTCATTTTTGTCTTTCCCGCCCTTCTCAGTCCACACCCACTTTCCTTTGTCCGCCAAGCCGTCATATCGGTTTTGATATCAATATCTACTGTGTTGTTTGTTTATGCATTTCTGTGATTATTTAGTTAGTTAGTAAATAAATTATTAAGACAATTGGTGTATGGATGATTCATAGTAAAGGCTGGGTTCGTGCAGATAACCAACAATTTACGACGTTTGGAATGAGACTAACGTGAGGTAAAGAATAATTCATTAATTAGAAGACTAACTGATCAGATATTAAAATATCTGAAAAGTTATATTAGGAAAATTATAACTTTGTAATATGAAGATTTTCATTGGTGCCTCGACTTCCTAGTTAATTGCATTTACATGATTAATTTAATCACGTAGTAATAATTACAGAGATTTAATAAAATAAGTCTTCAATTAAATGATGCCAAAGACACGACAGAACGAAGCCATATGTCTCCTGACCGGTAAAATGCAAAGTTATTATTAACGTTCTGAGAACAAACATTATAAGTTATTTGAAGGTAAATGTCACGGATCCCGCCGGTACTGCTGCTCATTTTGTTCACCAGTTCCGGAGGTCTACGTCACTGACTTTCTAGGCTTCACTGAACGGGATTAATTATCATCACCCCAGGCTGTCTTGTCTGATTACACAAACCTAGTTCCCATTTCCCCTGATTAGTATGTTAAATATGTGCCCTCTGTTCCCTCTGTCTTTGTCGGTTATTGTTTCCATGTCCGTTGGTCGTGTGAGTACCTATTCGTTGGTTCAACTGTTATGCTGCGTGCTTTATGTATTGTGTATTACACATATCGTCCCGTGTCGTTCAACAAGGTTTACCCTCCCTCTTTTGTTTGGGTACAGCCCAGTGTTTTTGTATATGTGTTTGTTTTGGGTGTATTAAAAACCCCTATTGTGTATTCCTGCGCCTGTCTCCAAATCCCTTATAGCAGAGCGACAAAATAACCGACCCGCAAAATGGAGACAGCAGGAAAGGCCGAGCTGGCGACCACTGTAGGGACAGTACAGCACCACGAGGACTGTCTCTCCAGACTCGGTATCGCCATGGACAGTGTGCTGGCAATCATCCTGCGCTTGTAGGGGAGTGTGCAGTCCCTCCAGTCTCCTGCACCGAGCCCGGTACCAGCTCCCACGCCACGACCTCTTACTTTCTCTTTCTCTCTTTTTCTCTCTTTCTTTCTCTCATTCTCCCTCCCTTTCTTTCTTTCTTTCTTTCTTTCTTTCTTTCTTTCTTTCTTTCTTTCTTTCTTTCTTTCTTTCTTTCTTTCTTTCTTTCTTTCTCTCTTTCTTTCTCTCTCTCGGAGGACCTGAGCCCTAGGACCATGCCTCAGGGCTAACTGGCCTGATGACCCCTTGCTGTCCCCGGTCCACCTGGCCTTGCTGCTGCTCCAGTTTCAACTGTTCTGCCTGCGGCTATGGAACCCTGACCTGTTCACTGGACGTGCTACCTGTCCCAGACCTGCTGTTTCCAACTCTCTAGAGACAGCAGGAGCAGTAGAGATAGAGCAGTAGTGCCAACTGACATTTACTCCTGAGGTGCTGACCTGTTGCACCCTCGACAACCACTGTGATTATTATTATTTGACACTGCTGGTCATCTATGAACATTTGAACATCTTGGCCATGTTCTGTTATAATCTCCACCCGGGACACAGCCAGAAAAGGACTGGCCAACCCTCATAGCCTGATTCCTCTCTAGGTTTCTTCCTAGGTTCTGGCCTTTCTAGGGAGTTTTTCCTAGCCACCTTGCTTCTACTCCTGCATTGCTTGCTGTTTGGGGTTTTAGGCTGGGTTTCTGTACAGCACTTTGTGACATCCGCTGATGTAAGAAGGGCATTATAAATAAATTTGATTTGATTTGACCTACCTCCATTCCATCGGAGCCGGTCCATGGAATACCCCTGTCCCTCCCGGAGCGCTTTGACGGCGCACCAGCAAGATGCAAGGGGTTCCTTCTACAATACGACCTATACCTCACTCGCTACGCCGGTGCTGTTTCCGGAAGAGACAAGGTTGCTACCGTCATCTTGGCACTGACCGGACTGGACAGGACCTGAGATCGAGTCCTATGTGCGCTTCACCCTCGTCTTCCGCTCAGTGTTTGATCATCCTGTGGAGGGCCAAGAGGAAGGGGAGCCTCTACTCCAACTACGCCAGGGATCTAGAACCAACTCGGCATTTCGGGCTCCACCGGATGGAACGAGTTGGCAATGGTCATCGTTTTCCGCAGCGGACTGCGGGAGGAGGTACAGCTGGATGATAATGATGATAATCTGAAATTCGATGGTGATCTGGTTGGATAACCTCCTGCAGTTCCAAAGAAGAGCGGCGCGGAATTCGGAGCCCATGGCTCTCCCTGCTCCGTGGCCAAAGCCGATGGAGGTGGGCTCGGCACATTTGCCCGAGGCAGAGCATAGGAGAAGGAGGAATCTGGGCCTCTGCTTCTATTGTAGAGAAAGAGGTCATTTCTCCTCGACTTGCTCTCTATCCAATAGGAGGCGAGGAAGTGACAAGCCAGGGAATTCAACTGCGCTGACCCAGGTAGGAGGCAAGATCTCCTTGTCTGTCAAATCAACCAGTGTGTTTTCCCGTTAAATTCCCTGAGTACCCTAGCTCTTCACTCCAATTAGCTCTGATTGACTCTGGAGCTGCCGGGAATCTCTTTACGCATTCCTTTGATTTCCCTACAGTCACCCATTCCAGTTCGAGCCCTGGTAATCGTCCAGTAGGGACAGGGCTCATACATTACATTACTGTTCCTGTTTCTCATTCAGAACAGATCACTTTCTTGATTATAGACACCCCCACGCACCTCATTGTTTTAGGTCGCCCCTGTTTGAGTTTGCATAACCCGGTTATTTCCTGGTCCAAGATGAGACTGCTGGGTTGGTCACAGGAGTGTCAGGGGAGGTGTCTCGCGGTGTCTGTCAACACCACTATGGTGGAAAGTCCGGACTGTGCTCCTCAAATGGATTTATCAGAGGAGTATAAGGATCTGCACCAGGTTTTCTTAAAGACCCAGGCTCGACGCTGGCCTCCCCATCACCCCTGGGACTGTGCCATTGACCTGTTGTCTGACACAGCCCTCCCGAGAGGACATGTCTATCTCCTCTCCTATGTGGAGACAGAGGCCATGGAGACCTAAGTACATGAGAGTCTCCTGTCACCAGCCTCCTCAAGCTTTTTTTTTGTCAAGAATAAAGATGGGGTCCAATAAAGACTGCGCCCCTGCATTGATTATCGAACACTGAACAAGACCACCATCAAGTTCAGCTATCCTTTACCCCTCATCCCAACCATCATCGAACAAATGCACGGGCGCAGTACTACACGAAGCTGGACTTGAGGAGCACCTACAACCTGGTGCGCATTCGTGCAGGAGATGAATGGAAGACTGCTTTTTCCATGACCACGGAGAGGGAGTGGAGATGGAGGAGCAACGCGTCAGCGTAGTCAGGTCATGGCCCATCCTCAACTCCATGAAAGGAGTCCAGCGATTCCTGGGGTTCGCCAACTATTTCCGGAGGTTCATCCGGGGCTTCAGCATGGTGGTCGCACCTCTTACCTCCCTGATGAGAGGAGGCCCCCAGTGGCTCCGTTGGACGGCGGAGGCGGAGATGGCGTTCGAGACGCTGAAGGCACATTTCACCACTGCTCCCGTGTTGGCACATCCCCTTCATTCCCCCTCACTCCATTCCCCCTCACTCCCCTTCATCGTCGAGGTGGATGCCTCCGAAGTTGGAGTCGGGGCAGTGCTGTCTCAGCATACCAGAACCCTTCCAAAGCTGCGGCCCTGTGCTTTTTACTCTAAGTAGCTGAGCCCCACCCAGGGGAACTACGACATAGGGGACCTGGAACTCTTGGTGGTCAAGAAGGCTCTGAAGGCGTGGAGGCACTGGCTGAAGGGGTCCAAACACCCTTCCATGTTGTGGACGGACCACCGCAACATAGAGTACATCAGGGCAGCGAAGAGGCTAAACCCGAGAAAGGCCAGGTGGGCTGTATTCTTCATCAAGTTCCAATTCACAATTTCCTATAGGCCAGGTTCGAAAAATGTGAAGGCAGATGCCCTGTCTCACCTCTATGACACAGAGGAGAGGCAGGGAGAGGAGACCCCCGTCATCCCTCCGTTCCACATCATCACGCCAGTGGTATGGGACATACGGCAGACCCTGTGTACGGAACCCGTACCTGCACAGTGGCCGGAGAACCGCACTTATGTGCCCACAGGGGTGCAGGACCGCTTCCTTTGTTGTGCCCACTTGATGCCTGTATCTGGTCATCCTAGGATAGGCTGTACCATCGCCTGCCTAATAGAGAAGTACTGGTGGCCACCTTGGCTAGGGACGTCTCTTCCTGCTCCATCTGTGCTCAGTCAAAGGCACCCAGACACCTCCCTTATGGAAAGCTCCTTCCCCTGCCGGTTCCACAATGACCCTGGTCTCACCTCTCGGTGGACTTTGTTACTGACCTTCCCCCCTCCCAGGGGAACACCACCATTCTCGTCATTGTGGACCGGTTTTCCAAAGCTTGTCGCCTCCTTCCTCTTCCTGGGCTTCCGTCGGCCATGCAAACCACGGAGGCTGTTATTACGCACGTCTTCTGGCACTATGGGATCCCGAAGGATATTGTGTCAGATTGTTCACCTCACGGGTATGGAAGGTGTTCATGGAACGCCTGGGGGTCATGGTCAGTCTCACCTCTGGGTATCGGCCTCAAGCAAATGGGCAGGTGGAGAGGGTCAACCAAGAGGTGGGCAGGGTCCTGCGGTGTTACTGTAAGGATTGGCCGGGGGAGTGGACAGATTTTCTACCTTGGGCGCAGTACGTGCAGAATTACCTCCGCCACTCCTCCACTAACCTCACTCCTTTCCAGTGTGTGCTGGGGAATCAGCCGGCCCTGGCACCTTGGCATCCGAGCTAGACTGAGGAGATCTGGAACGCTGCGCACACCTGTCTCCAGCGCGCCGTGCGCAAATGCGATGAGGAGTTTTCTCCCCAGGTGACCGGGTCTGGCTCTCCACCCGGAACCTGCCCCTCCACCTGCCCAGCTGGAAGCAGTGGGGCCGTTTGAAGTGCTGAGGAGGGTTCATTAAGTTTTTTAAAGTTTTTTTACCTTTATTTAACTAGTCAAGGCAAGTCAGTTAAGAACAAATTCTTATTTTCAATGACGGCCTAGGAACAGTGGGTTAACTGCCTGTTCAGGGGCAAAAGGACAGATTTGTACCTTGTCAGCTCCGGTTTTTAGCCCAACGCTCTAACCACTAGGCTACCCTGCCGCCCCAAGTAACGTACCATTTACAACTCCATGTTGATTACCGTAATAACCCAACCTTTCGTGGCTCTCCTCATCCCAGTGATGCCCCGCCTCCTCCTCGAGGGAGGTCCAGCGTACAAAGTCCAGGAGGTCATGGATTCGAGGTGTCGGAGGGGGTGGGGGCGTCTCCAGTACCTCATCGACTGGGAGGGGTACTGCCCAGAGGAGCAGTGCTGGGTTCCTGCGGTGGACATCCTGGACGCTTCGCTGACCAGGGATTTTCACTGTCGGTGCCCAGACTTACCCGCACCGTGCCCCTGTGGTCGCCCTCAAGGCCCGTTTCATCCCACTGCACCGGGAGGGGGGGATGCTGCTTGTTCTGTTCACTAGTTCCAGAGGTCTACGCCACCGGCTTTCTAGGCTTCACTGAACGGGATTCATTATCATCACCCCTGACTGTCTTGTCTGATTACACACACCTGCTTCCCATTTTCCCTGATTAGTATGTTATACTGTATATGTTCCCTCTGTCTTTGTCGGTTATTGTTCCCATGTCCGTTGGTCATGTGAGTACCTACGCGTTGGTGTTATGCTGAGTGCTTTATGTATTGTGTATTACGAGTATCGTCCCGTGTCATTCAATGAGGTTTACCCTCGCTCTTTTGTCTGTGTACAGCCCAGTGATTTTGTATACGTGTTTGTTTTGGGGGTATTAAAAACACTTATTGTGTATTCCTGCGCCTGTCTCCAAATCCTTTATACCAGTGTGACCGTAATTAAATAACCTTCTGAGAACATGTTTCAATAAGACTGCTAGCTTACGATAACTGTTTTGCACTCCAAGCACAGATAGGACACATGGAAATTAGTTTGCTTAGTCATTAATCATGCAAGCATATTTCTTTTTACAGCACAAGTGAGATTCGAACCTGTGATTTTCTGGTCCCTAATAATGTAATTAGTCCGCGGCGTCACAAGAAGTGTGCTAGCTTGTCATTTTTTTTAACTCATAAAAAGCTATTAATTTTTGTCCATTCAAATAGACCCGATTTCAAAGAAAACAAGCACTCATTAAGATCACACTTAACAAGATAGAGGATAGAGAGTTTTGTTGATACTGAGAATGTAATTTATAGTTCTAAGAATGTTATTTTTAAAAAATATAACTCTTTGAATGTTACACACTTTTTCTTGTGGTTTTTAAGGATATTTTTCTTAATGTTCTGAGTACATGACTTTAGATAGATGTCCACTCCCTCATGATCAGATACCCACTCCTTCATGAGGAAACCTGAAGAAAATGTTGTGCTGAAGTACTAAAATTCCCACAGGAACATTGTTTCTTCACGTTCTCTGAACGTTCTGAGAACATGACTTGAAATAAAACCATGAGGAAACCTGTAGAAAACGTTATGCTGAAGTATTGAAATACCCACCAAGAAAAATTCTAACCATTATGTTCTGACCTGGGTTTAATGCCAAATAATCTGTTTCCTCAAAATACTCATATACTCTACAATAGCCTAGCTGTCCAGTGCTTGTAAAAAAAGCTATTCATTTCAGGCCTGTCTCTTTGAAGCAGTTCTGTGTATCATGGTCTCTTTTCTCTCCTATCAAAATGAATGGATTATGATTACAGGGAACAGGAACAGGAACTGGATTGTAATATATCCTTCATCCTTTGCTTCCACTTTCATTTTCTGCTTCCTCTACCTTTTTTAGTGTCAGTGGTTAATGTACTTATTGCCCTCATTCATCCCCTCACTCTGACTGGACTGGTGAATTGAGAGTGGAAATTCATTCTCAGACCATTTCCAGCTATTTCCCCAAGGTCTGGTCTGAGTCCCATCGCACAGTGTTTTTAGAGAGTGTAGAGAAAGGTACTTGGCAGGCTAGAAGAATACACTTCTGCTTAATTAATCCCATTCCTTATTTTAGGTATTAAAAGCCAATGGTCTGTTTAACAACTTTCCGCGACACTAAATGGGCAATTAGTCATAGCCTAATAATTTTTCATACATTTTATGGATATGTCCAGGGCGGGTGGTGCTCCCTGGAGGGGCATCTCACTACTGACAATCTGACTTTAGTCCCCCCCCCCAACCACAAGATTAAGTCACTTCCTCTATGCTTCTTGGTCCCTCTCCTCAACAACTTTATCTTTAACCGTGTCATGCTCCATGATCAGATACACACTCCCTGATAGCCCTCTTCTCTCAGCCTCCCAACCTAGGCTAGCTGCCTGATTTGATAGCATGTTGGGGAGACAAATGTGCTGCATATTTCAGAGATGGGATGTTGGGGGAACCATCCGCCTATCGTCCATTCCAAAAATTTTGAAAAAGGCAAGAGGAGCTCGACGGAGGCCCGGGCGTAATCAGCTGTGGCACATTGATAAGCACTCTGTGCCAGCTGTTCCAGCTAGGCAGACATTCCATTCTTGGAGAGTAGTGTTATGCAGCAAGCTTTTCTGACATTCATTCAAATCGTAGGGAAATTAAGACCACTTAAATGGAGAGGGCCACCCACAGCCCAGGTGTATATAGGATTTCGATAACGCTCTCTGTTCTCTGAACAAGCACAGCTGTTCATCTACACCGCCAGCATTGTGACTCCACACAGGCTCAGGGTCAGGTTGTTCCTCAGAGAACAACGGTCACAACATTAATAAAAGAATGAGCCTTATCTCTCGCTCTCTCTCTCTGATAATATGTTTTAACAGCCACGGAACCACAGGCTTTAAATAAAATCAACTAAACACAATTGCACGTCTTTGTAGCCCGGTTCCAAAATCCATCTGAAAATGTAAATCTGCTAAGCATCCTATATTCGAAGCCTCTCTGCAAAACATCATTAATGCCCTTTTATCATAAAGTGTTTTTTTCTCCTCTCTCTCCTTTTCTAAATCTGATACTCCCAGCGTTTGCTGAATGGAGTTTTAGATTAGACATATTTTTCATCCTTCACAAAGCCATTATCAGTTTGGAAGGTTTGGTGTGACTCACAGCACATCCATTTCCAACCTCCAGCCAGTTTGGAGTGGTGTCAGTGGAAGTTGATGTAATCCTCCATTGGGTAGCTTGGGCAGCTCCATTTCATCTGTAATCAGCACTTCGTTTCCAAGGGTCAGCAAACACAGGTCTCCATGTTACATTTTCATGAGCTATTCACTGTCAATAACCAAACTGCCCAAAATCATTGAAATCAGTCCATGTCATTATGCTAACTAATGCTAAATCAACATATCAATCAGCTTTGAACAAGCAGGAAAGCACCAGGCTCTGGCCTGGACTATTAACCCCTCGAATGCGGAGGTCATCTCTGAGTGGATCATACAGCTAATGTCTCAAATGTCAGCCCCAACATAGCCCCCCAAGCGTCTGTCACTGTGGGGAACTTCCTTTAGCCATGACATCATGAGTGAGAGAGGCAGCAGCAATGGAATAGGTCATTTCTGACAGTCTATTGCACAATTAATCTCTGGTAATGTCAGTTTGATAGCGTTTCAATCTGTTTTTATCCCTCCATGTAGTCCATGTACGGTCTGTTAGTAAAGTATGGACAGTCATGTCAGGTGATACAAAGCTACGGAAAGGGATCCAGAAGGCAATATACTGTAATGACTGACACCAACGTATGACACACGTACAGTGCCTTCAGAAAGTATTCATACCTCTTGGCTTATTACACATTTTGTTGTGTTACAGCCTGAATACAAAATGTATTAAATACAGTGCATTTGGAAAGTATTCAGACCCCTTCCCTTTTCCCACATTTTGTTACATTACAACCTTATTCTAAAACCACGACTCCATTTTGTTGATCCCTGCCTACAGACAGAAACTAAAACAAGAAGCTCCCACGCTGAGGTCTGTCCAACGCTGGTCCGACCAAGCTGACTCCACACTCCAAGACTGCTTCCATCACGTGGACTGGGAGATGTTTCGTATTGCGTCAGACAACAACATTGACGAATACGCTGATACGGTGTGCGAGTTCATTAGAACGTGCGTTGAAGATGTCGTTCCCATAGCAACGATTAAAACATTCCCTAACCAGAAACCGTGGATTGATGGCAGCATTCGTGTGAAACTGAAGGCACGAACCACTGCTTTTAATCAGGGCAAGGTGTCTGGTAACATGACTGAATACAAACAGTGCAGCTATTCCCTCCGCAAGGCTATCAAACAAGCTAAGCGCCAGTACAGAGACAAAGTAGAATCTCAATTCAACGGCTCAGACACAAGAGGTATGTGGCAGGGTCTACAGTCAATCACGGACTACAGGAAGAAACCCAGCCCAGTCACGGACCAGGATGTCTTGCTCCCAGGCAGACTAAATAACTTTTTTGCCCGCTTTGAGGACAATACAGTGCCACTGACACGGCCTGCAACGGAAACATGCGGTCTCTCCTTCACTGCAGCCGAAGTGAGTAAGACATTTAAACGTGTTAACCCTCGCAAGGCTGCAGGCCCAGACGGTATCCCCAGCCGCGCCCTCAGAGCATGCGCAGACCAGCTGGCCGGTGTGTTTACGGACATATTCAACCAATCCCTATACCAGTCTGCTGTTCCCACATGCTTCAAGAGGGCCACCATTGTTCCTGTTCCCAAGAAAGCTAAGGTAACTGAGCTAAACGACTACCGCCCCGTAGCACTCACATCCGTCATCATGAAGTGCTTTGAGAGACTAGTCAAGGACCATATCACCTCCACCCTACCTGACACCCTTGACCCACTCCAATTTGCTTACCGCCCAAATAGGTCCACAGACGATGCAATCTCAACCACACTGCACACTGCCCTAACCCATCTGGACAAGAGGAATACCTATGTGAGAATGCTGTTCATCGACTACAGCTCGGCATTCAACACCATAGTACCCTCCAAGCTCGTCATCAAGCTCGAGACCCTGGGTCTCGACCCCGCCCTGTGCAACTGGGTACTGGACTTCCTGACGGGCCGCCCCCAGGTGGTGAGGGTAGGCAACAACATCTCCTCCCCGCTGATCCTCAACACTGGGGCCCCACAAGGGTGCGTTCTGAGCCCCCTCCTGTACTCCCTGTTCACCCACGACTGCGTGGCCATGCACGCCTCCAACTCAATCATCAAGTTTGCGGACGACACAACAGTGGTAGGCTTGATTACCAACAACGACGAGACGGCCTACAGGGAGGAGGTGAGGGCCCTCGGAGTGTGGTGTCAGGAAAATAACCTCACACTCAACGTCAACAAAACTAAGGAGATGATTGTGGACTTCAGGAAACAGCAGAGGGAACACCCCCATCCACATCGATGGAACAGTAGTGGAGAGGGTAGCAAGTTTTAAGTTCCTCGGCATACACATCACAGACAAACTGAATTGGTCCACTCACACAGACAGCATCGTGAGGAAGGCGCAGCAGCGCCTCTTCAACCTCAGGAGGCTGAAGAAATTCGGCTTGTCACCAAAAGCACTCACAAACTTCTACAGATGCACAATCGAGAGCATCCTGGCGGGCTGTATCACCGCCTGGTATGGCAACTGCACCGCCCTCAACCGTAAGGCTCTCCAGAGGGTAGTGAGGTCTGCACAACGCATCACCGGGGGCAAACTACCTGCCCTCCAGGACACCTACACCACCCGATGCTACAGGAAGGCCATAAAGATCATCAAGGACATCAACCACCCGAGCCACTGCCTGTTCACCCCGCTGTCATCCAGAAGGCGAGGTCAGTACAGGTGCATCAAAGCTGGGACCGAGAGACTGAAAAACAGCTTCTATCTCAAGGCCATCAGACTGTTAAACAGCCACCACTAACATTGAGTGGCTACTGCCAACACACTGTCAATGACACTGACTCTACTCCAGCCACTTTAATCATGGGAATTGATGGGAAATTATGTAAATATATCACTAGCCACTTTAAACAATGCTACCTTATATAATGTTACTTACCCTACATTGTTCATCTCATATGCATACGTTGATACTGTACTCTATATCATCGACTGCATCCTTATGTAATACATGTATCACTAGCCACTTTAACTATGCCACTTGGTTTACATACTTATCTCATATGTATATACTGTACTCGATATCATCTACTGTATCTTGCCTATGCTGCTCTGTACCATCACTCATTCATATATCCTTATGTACATATTCTTTATCCCCTTACACTGTGTATAAGACAGTAGTTTTTTTTTGGAATTGTTAGTTAGATTACTTGCTCGTTATTACTGCATTGTCGGAACTAGAAGCACAAGCATTTCGCTACACTCGCATTAACATCTGCTAACCATGTGTATGTGACAAATAAAATTTGATTTGATTTGATTTGATTTGATTTGATTTAAAATGGATTAAATAAAAATATTTCCTCATCAATCTGCACGCAAAGCAAAAACAGATTTTTGTAATGTTTGCACATTTATTGTAAATAAAAACAGATATAGCATATTTAAATACGTATTCAGACCCCTTACTATGAGACTCGAAATTGAGCTCAGGTGCATATTGTTACCATTGATCATCCTTGAGATGTTTCTACAACTTGATTGGAGTCCACCTGTGGGAGATTCAATTGATTGGACATGATTTGGAAAGGCACACACCTGTCTATATAAGGTCCCATAGTTGACCAAGCCATTAGGTCGAAGGAATTGTCTGTAGAGATCCAAGACTGGATTGTGTTGATGCACAGATCTGGGGGAAAATACCAAAACATTTCTGCAGCATTGAAGGTTGCCAAGAACACAGTGGCCTCCAACATTCTTCAATGGAAGAAGTTTGGAACTACCAAGACTATTCCTAGAGCTGGCCGCCCGACCAAACTGAGCAATCGGGGGAGTAGAGCCTTAGTCAGGGAGGTGACCAAGAACCAGATGGTCAATCTGACAGAGCTCCAGAGTTCCTCTGTCGAGATGGGAGAACCTTCCAGAAGGACCACCATCTCTGCCCAGCACTCCACCAATCAGGCCTTCTGGTAGAGTGGCCAGACGGAAGTCACTCCTCAGTAAAAGGCACATGACAGCCTGCTCTGAGTTTGCCAAAAGGCACCTAAAGGACTCTCAGACCATGAGAAACAAGATTCTCTGGGCTGATGAAACCAAGATTGAACTCTTTGGCCTGAATGCCAAGCGTTATGTCTGGAGGAAACCTGGCACTATCCCTACGGTGAAGCATGGTGGTGGCAGCATCATGCTGTGGGGATGTTTTTCAACAGCAGGGACTGGGAGGCTAGTTAGGAACAAGGGAAAAATGAACAGAGCAAAGTACAGAGAGGTCCTTGATGAAAACCTGCTCCAGAGTGCTCAGGACCTCAGATTGGACTGAAGGTTCACCTTCCAACAGGACAACGACCCTAAGCACACAGCCAAGACAACTCTGGAGTGGCTTCGCGAAAAGTCTTTGAAAGTCCATGAGTGGCCCAGCCAGAGCCCGGACATGAAACAGATCAAACCTCTCTGGAGACCCAAAAATAGCTGTGCAGCAACGTTCCCCCTCCAACCTGACAGAGCTTACAGGTGTGTCATGCTTGTAGCTTCATACCCAATAAGACTCAAGGCTGTAATCGCTGCCAAAGGTGCTTCAACAAAGTACTGAGTAAACGGTCAGAATACGTATGTAAATGTGATGTTTCAGTTTGTTTTGTTTTTTTACCTGTTTTGGCTTTAAAATTACGGGTTATTGTGTGTAGATTGATGAGGGGGAAAAACAATTGGATACATTTTAGAATAAGGCTGTAATGTAACAAAATGTGGAAAAAGTCAAGGAGTCTGAATACTTTCCGAATGCACTGTAATTGTTTTTTCTCACTGTTGTGGAAAACGGATCCAAAGAGTAGGCAAATACTATGAGTATAATAGTAAACCTTTAATCAAGCACTTGCTAGGGAGGTCTGTCTGCGGGAGTAGCCAGGAAATAACTCAGAGTACAGATAGTTGCATGTCCCTCATATAGAGAGAGAGGTGATTATACAATCATATTAGTTACACAACAGTTTCTTTTATGCAAGCAACAGTTAGTTACAGAAAACATTGGCCTTGTTCTTCTGCATTAGTAGCTATGCATACTATGGTGGTACATAACAGAATGGCTCAAGATATTCTCTTAGCATCTAAAGCAGGGACTTGTGCGGTGGTGGGTCAAGAATGCCGTACTGACATCCCTGACCCCTCCACTAGGGTGGCTGAGGCAGTTGCTACTATCAGAAAGGAAGTTGCTACTGTGGCAAAGAGAGATCAAGAATGAGGCCGGGACCTGTTTGCATGGGTAAAAACTAGCATGGGGAACTTTGGAACTCTCGCGCTGCAGTGTCTCCTGGTGCTGGTTGGATTCCTTTTGCTGTCCTTCTGTCTGTTCTCATGCCTGGCCTTGGCGAGGAGATTGTGTCAAACAGCAATATCTCCTTCCCACCAGATGGTCATGACAGTGGTGAATTTAAATGACTTGATTGATCTCGCCACCTTCTCCCCCTTCATTGGGGATCCAGATTTCCCTATGGGAGATGATAGTGACTACTGTCATCGAAATGAGCCTGATCCCTACGCCCCCCATTCTTTCCCAGATTATTATTATTACGTTATCCTTCAGGAGTTCCATTTAGATTACCCCCTTTTGTGTAAAAATACACATTTCCCAGAAACGGGAGGTTTTAAGTTCTGTCTGACAACAGCTCAGATATCATGTACTGTGATGCTTATGGTTTCCATAGCATCAAAGGGGGAACTGTGGTGGTAGAATTTGGGGGTAAACTAAGTTGAAACTCTTGAAAGTTGTATTCTGTCCTTGCATGAACTGCATTTCATGGACTCCTACGCCAGTTATCTCTCTGCACCCAGCAGTCAGCTCCTCTATATCTTCAGCAGTATCCTTACCCATCCTTTCTACTTCTCTAGACAGTTCTCGAATGGAGTCAAGCACAGTTGCCATGCCATAATTGGGAATTAATACGGAGAAAAAAACAACGTTTTACAGGGCCGGCTACAATGGTCCTCCTGTACAAGTGGGAGGAAGCATGATTTGGGTGTTCTAGGGTAGCTTGTACAGCAGGAACAACATAGGCAGCATAGCATGATCCTGACCAAGGTGTAGGTAGATAATGATAAGCTTTCCCCCCCACACATATTGTTCCATTTACTGAGGAAGTTGGTTTAGCATACACATTGGTATTCTTAAGCTTATAATGTATTCCCAATGACATGATAGGGTGGAATGTTACATTTTTCAACAGCAGGGGTAGGGTAAGATTATTGTAGACGGAAAGATTATACTTATAGAGTGGTTCTATTTGCTATATAACACAAATAACCTGGGGGCAAATAGGCCATGATGATTGGTTGTTTAGGCAGGGAGGTGTGATTAGTCAATCAAATCTTCTCATATAAAACACCTCATCTTCTACCCAACCAAGCTCTGGGTCTGTTAGGTTACCTTCTTTGGTCCATATCAATATTTCATAAGCATTAAGGAGTATTGCGAGCAATGGTATAGTCTCGGCACTATCTGATAATAACCCACAAACCCAACAATCTGAAACATTTTGTAATACTAATTGTAAGAAAGTGTTTTACCCAGGGAAACCCCCATAATGTTCATGTCCTCTTTTCTTTCTTTTTAGGTCAGCGGGGTCATCGGAGGTCAGGTCACTTTCATCTGCTTCTGGGCTTCTCCATGTGTAAGCCAGGCCTTACTGGAGCGGGGAGGTCGAGGTGAGTTTACTAGCACGTTACTAGCACGTACAGAAATATCTCATTTAAGTAAGTATTCACATCCCTGAGGCAATACATGTTAGAATCACCTTTGCCAGTGATTACAGCTGTGAGTCTTTCTGGGTTAGTCTCTAAGAGCTTTGCACACCTGGATTGTACAATATTCGCACATTATTATTAAAATTATTCATCCTCTGTCAAGTTGGTTGTTGATTATTGCTAGACAGTGATTTTCAAGCCGATTTAAGTCCAAACTGTGGAGGCAACTCGGGAACATTCAATGTCATCTTGGTAAGGAATTCCAGCAGTGGAGGCTGCTGTGGGGAGAACGGCTCATAATAATGGCCGGAACGGAGCAAATTGAATAGCATCAAACACCTGGAAACCATGTATTTGATACCATTCCATTGATTCCGCTCCAGTCATTACCATGAACCTATCCTCCCCAATTAAGGTGCCACCAACCTCCGATGAATTCCAGTTTATATTTGGCCTTGTGTTTTAGGATATTATCCTGCTGAAAGGGGAATTTGCCTCTCAGTGTCTGTTGGAAAGCTAAGAAAAGCTCCCTAGTTCTTGCCGATGAAAAGCACACCCATAACATGATGCAGCCACCACCATAATTGAAAATATGAAGAGTGGTACTCGGTGATGTGTTGTGTTGGATTTTGTGTATTCAAAACATAAAGTTCCTTTTTCGTTTCTTTTTTGCAGTTTTACTTTAGTGCCTTACAGGACGCATGTTTTGGAATATTTTTTAGTCTGTACAGGCTTTCTTCTTTTTGCTCTTTTCATCATTTAGGTTAGTATTGTGGAGCAACTACAATACAATGTCAGTTTTCTTGTATCACAGCCAATTAAACTAAATAACAGTTTTAAAGTCACCATTGGCCTCATGGTGAAATCTCTGAGCGGTTTCATTCCTCTCCGGCAACTGAGTTAGAACGGACGCCTGTATCTTTGTGGTGACTGGGTGTATTGATACACCATCCAAAGTGTAATTAATAACTTCACCCTGCTCAAAGGGATATTCAATGGGATTTTCAAAGTGATATTCAATAGGGATATTATGTTTTATTTTTTATTTTGACCCTTCTTTGCGAGGACTTGGAAAACCTCCATTGTCTTGAATCTGTGTTTGAAATTCCCTGCTCGACTGAGGGACCTTACATACATTGTATGTGTGGGGTACACAGATGAGGTAGTCCTTACATTTTTTACTCCTGGCCTCCTGAGTGGTGCAGCGGTCTAAGGTACTGCATTACAGTGCTAGAGGCATTACTACACAACCGGCCGTGGCCGGGAGTCCCATAGGATGGCGCACAATTGGCTCAGCGTCGTCCGGGTTAGGGGAGGGTTTGGCCGGTGGGGCTTTACTTAGTTCATTGCGCTCTAACGACTCCTTGTGGCGGGCCGGGTTGAATGACGTTTCCTCCGACACATTGGTGCGGCTGGTTTCCAGGTTAAACTGGCGGGTGTTAAGGAGAGCGGTTAGGACGCATGACTCCACCTTCGGAGGACGCATGACTCCACCTTTGCCTCTCCCGAGCCTGTTGGGGAGTTGCAGCAATGAGACAAGACCAAAAATTGAGGAGAATGGGGGTAAAATATTTCACTTTTTTAAAATAATAAAAACATATATATACTAAAATTTTTACTCCTTAACTTATTTAGGAAAGACATAACAAAGGGGTAAAATACTTATTGACTCAAGACATTTCAGCTTTTCATTTTGAATTCATTTGTAAACATTTCTAAAAACATAATTCCACTTTGACAATATGGGGTAATGTATGTAGGTCAGTGACACAAAATCTGAATTGAATCCATTTTAAATTCAGGCTATGACACAACAAAATGTGGAAAAAGTCAAGGGGTGTGAATACTTTCTGAAGGCACTGTATGTGTCCATCGCTCTGACCGTATAATTTCATCTTTAACATCCAGTACTATCTGGGGTTACCAAAACACAGAGCCCTGTTAGCCACCACTAGTACCCCTTCGTGTGTTGCTACACGATTGCTTTGTGATGGCAGGTCACATTGAGGTCGAGACGGTGTCAAAGCCACTCTCTCATCTCAAGATGGGAAAGAAAAGGAGAGGGTACAGAGAGGACAAGAGGAGAGGGAAGAAGCGATAATGATGAGGAGGAGGTGTAGTCATTGTTAGGCTGCCCTCTGATTGGGCCAGAGTACAGTAAGAGAGACATCACACACCTCCTCGACACAGTAGTACCCCTAGAGGAGCATTGTAATGGTTTACATGAACAGGCTGCTCTAAATCCCTCACAGAAGAAATGTAGAGGTGATACATGGACCTATTGCACATTCCGGTTGCATTAGAAATAGCTCCATTCCACATTGATCCTCAGATTTTACACATCAGACACCAACCATTTACTTCATACATCCTGATACAATAACCCCCTTCAAATGGAAGCCATTTAAAAAGTATTGTACTCTAATACCAGCTCCAGCCCCTCTCTGGCAGGAAGAAAGCATAATATGCAGGGTACAGAAGTGTGAGTTTCACACCATTCAGCTCTCCCTCTCCCCCAGTGTGGCTGCTTTACAGCAATCCCATACCTAGGTTGCTGGCATAGTCCTGATGCTGAAGATTAGGAGTCATCATTGGCCAGCCTGTTAATGTGAATGTTATTTATCCACAGTATTTATAGCGCACATTCCATCATCTCTGTGACGCACAGAGCAGAGCAGAGCAGAGAGAGAGAGAGCCCCTACACTCTGAAAGGCTATGTGCGTGGCTTCCTCCAGCAGCATCACACAAGTGGGATTAGGAGTGAGTTTTAATGAGATGATACATAGTCTAATCACCAGTCTCTCCCTCCCTGCAACATGGAGCAGATCACTTTCTGGGGTCCTAAGCCTGCAATCAAGCGAATGCCACAATGGTACACTATTTTCCTGTCCATTCAACCGAACAGATAAAGAGGATGGTTAGACAATATTATTTGATGAAGTAACAAGGGCACATTCTGTGCACTGACTGTACTTGCTCTGAGATTCTGGAATTCTAACTTACACTTGTGGAATGAGAATCTTTGTTTTTTTGGCTCCCAGATGAACTTGTTTGATCACAGCAGAGACTGAAGGCACGTTTTATTAATGGCTCTGAAACATTATCGTATCCTCAGCCTGCCTGTTTGTTGCCCTACATGTTGTTTCTGCGTTGTTACTAATCCTCTTGCCTTTAATTAACCGAAACAAAAAATTATTAATGGTTCCTTCTTATCTTTATTATCGTGTCTTAAATCCCTTTAGCAGCTGAGAAGCTTGCATAATCCCACGGAAATGGCTTGTGATTGTACGTGTCATAGTTATTTTATTTTTCACTGGCGAAAATAAGCAAATAACTAAATATGCTGAGAGAATTAGATGTGCTGCATGTGTTTTTAGGGGTAAGAAAAGAACAATGGAATGACACAGTGAATAATATCTGCCTGTTATCCTCTGCCTTGAGGTGGGTGGCATGATTCTGTGTGTTTATGAACACATCTGACAACTGTTGCAACAAATTACCTCCATAGAGTAACAACTGCACAGGGAGCAGCCATTACGGCCATATGTTGACATACAGCACTGTATGTATAGGTTATGCTCAGATCATCTCTTATTAGCTGTCAGACTCCATGGGTAATGAACATGGTTCCACTTGTGTGGAAAACCAATAGCAGCAGTAGAAAAGGCCTTGGTTAAGTCAGTGGAAATCATGACAACATTCAGTATGAATTCATTATTGCATACATAAATGATTCAATAGAAAACAGTCCGTTTACAGTTGTGCCTGTATTTCATACGCAACACAACACTGCTTTGAGCAAAAAGACACACGGAAAAAAGACACACAAAATATTCAAATAGGCTAACAATAACAGAGCAAGGACATCATCATCAAGGTCCCACAAACCAGGTAATTGGCTACTTTGCTGAATGTGTACCAATTGCTTAAACCTTTGAGGATTTCTCCGTATTCATAAAGAAATCAATTTCCATTCTTTGTGTTATGCAGTCTGCATTTACAGTACAGCTCTCCAAGAAAAGTACAATGTGGTTCATTTTCATGTATTTGTCATTCAGTGCATCTCTTGGGGTTGTGTGATATAGAAGTGATCTCTTTATGCTGCATACAGCAGCTGCACCATGACTCAACTCAACTAGCTGTTATAAGGCCATGACCCAGCAGTATATTGAACTGCATTCCATGATGTTGTTCTAGCAATATGCGTGTGTAAGTGGTTGGGGTGGAGGGCTGGTGGGGGAATCACATAGCTTTGTACATGCATATACTGTATATCACAGGCTTTACATCCCAACTGTAACTTCACACCAGCTCAATTCATCAGGCATGGGGATGCATGGTGTGATTTTCAGTATCAGCACAGTGTCTACAGAGCAGTAAATCAGATGGGCTGAGAGAGAGAGAGAGAGAGAGAGAGAGAGAGAGAGAGAGAGGGGTATGTGCACACTGCGCTGGCGCTGTCAGGAGCAGCGGCAGACGTTAAGTTGAGAGCGAGGAAGCGATTATAATTGATTAAGCGCTGCCTTGTCATTTAATTCTTTAGCGCATACTAATGGTATTCATTTACAAAGAGTGCACTTCATAAAAGAGTTGGAATGCTCTAAAAACGTCTCTGAGACAAAGGAAGCAGTGACTGAGGAGGAGGTGCTTCTGCTGCAGCTGATGTGTGTTTGTGCAACTGAGGCAGGACGGGATATGATATAAGAGCCCTTTTCCCCATTTACAACCCATCACAGTATAAATGATATTTGATTAGATCGCATGGCACAATGAGCTGAAAGCATGCGAAACCACATTCCATTTTCCCGTCTCTGTATACTGGGTTAAATATCATTGGGTCCTGGCGCTCCATCCATTCACACTGCTCTGTTGTGAATTCTACATATTAAATTCAGAATAGATCATCAGGATTAAACACAAACGTCAATCCCAGTGACATGAGGCTCTTCATTATAATAGTTTTCTGAGAAAGGGACTATTTCTGATTGGATTCAAATCCCCAAATATAAAACAAAATAAGATGATGTATTTGATGTACATTTGGCGTGGCATGTAATTTTCATGTCATTCCACATTTGTGTCTTTACAACCTGAATTAATGATGTAATACCGTAGGGATACAGCTCTCCAATGTTCTGTCATTACACACACCTGGTCCCTATTCCCATTCATTAGTAATTGTATAAGTGTGCCTTTTGTTCACCATTGTCCTGTCGATTATTGTTACAATGTCCGTTGGTCGTGTGAGTAGCTATGCTGTGTTGTTTTGGCTTTTGTGCCACTTGTATTGTGCAGATGATTACGGGTTTTGTCCCATGTGGAATCAATGTATGTTACGGGTCTCGCCCCGGTGTATTTATTCGAGATACTCCTCTCTCTTTTGTTTGTGTTTCAACCCAAATGTTTTGTGTACGTGTTTGTTTGGTCTTCGTCCCCGTGCCTTTACATGGCACGCTGAAATTTGGGTAAATAACAACCCCTATTAGGCATTCCTGCGCCTGTTTCCCGACCCCTTTTTATCAACATGACAGTTCTCACATTTCACTCCATATTTCACTCTTTATAACTGAATTATGGGTCGTAACTGAGTTACGAGGCTTTACAGTAAATATTGGCTTGAGTGTTTGAAACATGATAGCTAGCTTTGATTGTGTTTCCAGACATCTCGTGGCCTGTGTGTTGGTGGAGATGATTGTGTTTCCAGACATCTCGTGGCCTGTGTGTTGGTGGAGATGATTGTGTTTCCAGACATCTCGTGGCCCGTGTGTTGGTGGAGATGATTGTGTTTACAGACATCTCGTGGCCCGTGTGTTGGTGGAGATGATTGTGTTTCCAGACATCTCGTGGCCTGTGTGTTGGTGGAGATGATTGTGTTTCCAGACATCTCGTGGCCTGTGTGTTGGTGGAGATGATTGTGTTTCCAGACATCTCGTGGCCTGTGTGTTGGTGGAGATGATTGTGTTTCCAGACATCTCGTGGCCCGTGTGTTGGTGGAGATGATTGTGTTTCCAGACATCTCGTGGCCTGTGTGTTGGTGGAGATGATTGTGTTTCCAGACATCTCGTGGCCTGTGTGTTGGTGGAGATGATTGTGTTTCCAGACATCTCGTGGCCTGTGTGTTGGTGGAGATGATTGTGTTTCCAGACATCTCCTGTGGCCTGTGTGTTGGTGGAGATGATTGTGTTTCCAGACATCTCGTGGCCTGTGTGTTGGTGGAGATGATTGTGTTTCCAGACATCTCGTGGCCTGTGTGTTGGTGGAGATGATTGTGTTTCCAGACATCTCGTGGCCTGTGTGTTGGTGGAGATGATTGTGATTCTATATCAGAGTTGTCAGTCCCTGTGGAATGGACTGGGATGCTTAGAAGACTAGTAATCCACTTCCAGTCTTTCTTAAATTACAGCTACTGCCCTGGTGATACACTTTACCACAGACAATGGCTGACTACATACATCTAACACTAAATCCCGACCTGAAACTCTGAAAACCCTGTTTTCATTTTAAATTACAATGATGCTCGTTCCTTTGATTTCCACTCTGTCATCACTTTTCTCTTCTGGCTACTTTGATGGGTATAAAATATTCAAAAGACAGGTCCTTGCAAAAAATAGCATTGATCGTGTCTTACAAGATGATATATGATTTTGTTTTATGGTTAATTCATTACCAAACACAGGTCTGCACTAAGCCATTCTCCTTAATGGTATATCCAATCTGAGCTCTGAAACATCCCACTGGACATTTGGCCATGTACACTACACAACAAACATGATACATTAAAACAAGCAGGGGCGCAACTTTGGTTTTGGAAGTGGGGGAGACATAAATTTTTAAAACGTTACTGAAAATGATTTTTTTTTTCAGTCGGATGAACACTCCAAACAGCCTACCCGACCGCTCGGTGACGTCCTAAAGCACACCGTTGGCTCGTTTTTGCAACACATTCCAATGATAAAACTGCAATTTCAGAATGTGGGGGAGGGGGGGGGCATGAAAACAAGTGTACTAAAATATTCAGGTCTACTACTGAGGACTATATTATTCCCTTATTGCATGGTTGGCTTGCTTCATTTAACTTTAACTTATGCACCATTGAGTGGAATTAGCTTGCTTTTAGCCAAAGCAGCATGAATCATTTTCTGTGAGAGCCAGTGGCCAGGAAGTCGATACAAGGTATTGTATTACATGCTGGCAAGGATGAGGTGAACAGTCTGAGGGGGATCCTATGGCCTGAAATGCTGCATACCGCCGAGACCTGGACTGAAGTGAGGCGCTGTGCAGTATTATATGGGGAAGGAAGGATTGGTGAAATAACCACACTACTCCATGGAATGGAGCTGGAGGATAGAGCACAGATCACATGGATAAGCCACTTTAGAACTTCCATTTCAGTGCACGAGAGCACTCTGTTTTATCAGTTCTTTCATTCTACTGATTCTATCCTATCCCTGCTACCCTCATATTTCTTCTCATGCTATGCGTGAAGCACCACGATTGCATCGTGAGCTCCCGATCCAACCCCAGTGCTTAATTAAAATCTTAATTATTCAATTGACCCTGCAGCTGGTGATCAGTGAATAACCAAGCAGCACATCTTTCTCCCAGTTAAAATGAAGTATGAAGAGGAGGTTTTATTAAAAGCTGTGATGGTAAATTATACAACCGATGTCAACCCAAATCTGCATTAGTTAGACTACTGCATTATGCTAATTAGAACAAGTGCAAAGTACATATCCTATTAGACAAACACAAGGTGCATGTGCAGATGTATAGCACAGACAGCACAGTGTGAGAGGAGAGCGTTGAGAACGATAATGTTGCTAAGTAAATACACATGCTTAGGAACAGTAATGAAATTACAGACAGGAAGACTATTTCTGTCCCTGCTCCAATGAAAGCAGAGAAAAATTAACCCATGCATGCTCTCCTACACGCTTCACCCTCTGGTGGAGACGGATGGATGGCGAGAGGGAGAGCAACACTAACAACTCATGGCAGTCCCGCTCAGAGCACGCCACACCAGGGAGAGACGGGTTAGCGAAAATTCTATTTAGCGTTTTTAGACCGAATCACAGCAACCCGCCACCCTCCCCAATCTCCGTTCCGCATTTCTAGTTATTGGATGATGGGAGTGGGAATTCATAATATGAATATATCAATTTCTTTTTTTTTAATCAAACCTTATTTTAAATTAAATTGGAACGAAAACTCTGATTATAGGAGCAAAGTGACCTTTCTGCCCTAATAAAGGGACTAGAGTTTTCTCAGCTCTGTCCACTTCACAATATAAAATACTACTCATATACTCATATCAGCTTCCTGTGCTTGATACATGTGGGATGCTGAGATACAAGGCAGACAGGTGCTATCTGGGGCGAGAGTGACTTCTATCACATAGACATAAATGAATTAATCCGCACATGGATCCCACACCCACCAACGTTTACTGTACATTCTGTCCTGTTCACATCAGATCACCTGGATGAGCAGAGGTTGATACCTACTGTTCCTACTGTTCCCAGGCGACATCAGTATTTGTGAAGTGACAGTCACATGATGAAGTTTTCAGATACAGATGTTTCAGATACAGTAGAACACGCTTCAACACAACACAGCCTGGGAGGACAACACCCTCATCTCCTGACAACAGGCTACTCATTATCCCAATCTGATTGGCCAACGTTCTGACACCAAGGTCCAATAAGCCTTTGAATTCTCTTCGATCCATCTGTCGTAATTGCTGCAAGCAGCAGTGAGAGAGAGGAAATTAGCAAAATTACCCATATTGTCTAAAGTCATTTCTTGACTTTCTGAACTCTTCCTCCAACTCATCAAGGGATTGCCTCTAACTTTGATGGGTTTTCAATGAAACACTTGTAATTGTTTTGTTCGTGGGACATAGCTATGTGATTGTCTGTAAATCTTTAAAAGGGTTACGTGCCGGTCATGAGACTGAACAGCAGGATAAAGAAATGAATTTCACTGAGGTCAAAAGCTGAAAATAAGGGTCTGATGCACCGCCTTTGGGGAAATGTATGACACAATTACTTTAAAAGGCACACGCTGTCTTCTTGCCAGAACATCTCTGTGATTTGTCAGACATGCTGTTTTCACACTTCCCCCTCAGATATCCCCTTTCCCCTCTCCTTTACTTGGGACTTGAGGCATTGATGTTTGGCAGATAAGCACAGTTGCTCAACTTCACAAGGCTGCCCAGCCATGTCCCCTACCTTGAACGCCCAGTCATGATGTCGCCTAGCTGCACCTCGCTGAGTGACAACAGATGGAAACAAATCCAAATGGTGGGAAATAAAGGACATGTATTAAAGTATTGTGGGTAGACAAGACTGGGACTGAGCCAGACCATACAGTATGTTCTGGTGGGAGGGATACGCAACATGGCGTATGTGTTGCTATTTCAGGGTGTTCCAGAAGGGTGCTTGTGTCATGACCCACGTTGCTCAATATCTTGCAAACAGCCTGGAATCATCCCAGAGCCTTGGCAGCATGTGTCTGACGGGACTGACTGGGGACCAGCCTTGGCAGCATGTGTCTGACTGGGGCCACCATCACCTCCCTGGCACAATGACAGACCCAAAGCTAATTTCTGTTAGCAAAAATACCACTTCACAAAGCCTCCCACAAGCAACTTCATTCATCTGTATTCTAGCATATACCTTCATCATCTGGCTATTTGTGCATGCAGTGAGAAATGTATTCAATTCCAATGGAGGAAACAGATTCAGCTAACAGGAAAACAACAAAAGGGCATGCACTCTTGATCTTTCCTAACTCTAGTAGAATCCAAGGACTACTCCCCTACTTCACTTACCAGTTTAACGCAAAGGCAGGCACAGAGCTTGTTAATCTGAACACATCCCTCAAGTGTTCTGTCGTTTTGTCTTGAGACTGAAGGCTTTTTGGCCATGGAGTGAGGAAAGCCTCGGGTTGACTCCTGAATCTATATTATAGGCTCCTGGTTCTGTGAAGAAGGGTAGGTTGGAGAGAGAGAGATCGATAGTATTCATTATAATAATTGATTGGAGTTATATATAGCTCTTTTCCAAGATTATCAAAGTGCTTTACTGTACATTGTATAAGGGGAACTCACCTTTCACACGTACAAGGTATGTGGGAACAAATCAAATTGTATTTGTCACATGCGCCAAATACAACCTTATCATGAAATGCTTACGTACAAGTCCTTAACCAACAACGCAGTTTAAAAAATACGAATAAGAATAAGAAATAAAAGGAACAAGCAATTAAAGAGCAGCAGTAAAATAACAATAGCGAGACTATATACACGGGCTACTGGTACAGAGTCAATGTGCGGGGGCACCGGTTAGTTGAGGTAATTGATGTAATATGTACATATAGGTAGAGTTATTAAATGTAGGTAGGGGTAAAGTGACTATGCATATATAATAAACAGCGAGTAGCAGCAGCGTAAAAACAAAAGGGTGGGTTGTCAATGTAAATAGACCGGGTGGCCATTTGATGAATTGTTCAGCAGTCTTATGGCTTGGGGGTAGAAGCTGTTAAGGAGCCTTTTGGAAATGAACCCCAGGATTCATTTGTCTCAGAGGGATGATTTGTGAAGAGAACAGCCTGGTGAGGGAGCAGGAAGAGTCCCCCCCCCAAAGGTCTCACACATTTACTGCATGCTAATCTCAGAAAGGAGACCATGGGCAACATAACTGGACTAAGTATTAATGCACCACCATATCAATATATACATTCTGATCACAATCAGCAACTGGTATCCACTTTTCAAATTACATTGTGTAATTACTATCTAATAGCTATGTACTAAACTAAATAATGCAATATTTAATTGGGGAAATGGATCTGTAGAGAACATTCTCAGCTCTTAATTATGGCTTTTGAATAGCAAAAATGAATTGGACACCTAGGCTACATTTATCTCCTGGCTGGCACAATGCCCAAAGCTGACTACTGTTTCTGCACCTCCCTCTACTGAACTCCTTCTGACACACATTCAGCAAATGCAACCACAACATTTATTTTACTTAAAACCCTGGAACTTTTACGTAATACCAAAATGTACAATTCTCTTCCCTTAGCAAAAAAAATGAAATTAAAAGTGCAGCTTTTACAGTTTCCTCAACCCTTTTTGGAAGGGATACAAGTGCAGTAATGCTGGCATTAAAAAAGATGCAGGTGCTGCTGGGATTAATCAGAGGGGAGCTCAGGGGCTGAGAGGCAGTGGTAAGAGGTTACAGTACCTGGCAGTGTGGACTCAGTGAACAGGGTTTAGGAGTTGGACTTCTCTAGTCTGTACCATACAGAGATACAGTACAGTACATTACATGCCTGGACATAGCCTGCCTCCTGCTCCTCCTGTGGGGCCAGATAAATAAATAAGCAGATTACAGGCTCATAAATTATCACTGGTCCCTCTTAGCCCAGCTCCTAGGAAAGGAGCCAAGGCGTCCTATGAATAAAACACAGAGAGTAGCCTACTTGATTCCTTCTCAACTCTGGGAGTTCATTAAATGTATCACAATTCTCTATAGTGTACATTTACAGCTAGCTCCCTGCGGCAATGCATTCAATAGTGAACAGCAGAGGTTATTTTTTGTCTCAAGACCCAAATGACAGATTTACTGTCGTCGCATGACCCTAATTAAGAAGAAATAGTGTGTGATTATAAATGTTTACTCATAACTCACGATCCACCTCTCACATGCTCACGGCCCAATTTGGGTCCCAAACCATAGTTTAGGAAACCCTGGCGTACAGTATAAACAAAGTATAACATTTTAAAGAAAGACGCAAAGAAAGGCGCTCCGAATTAATGATTACTTGGGTGCTGCCAGCTGTGGGCATGTGGGCAAGATTAAAATAAACCCAAGGAAAACTGTTACGGTACCCTTCATTCTGTGACATACCATTTTATCCTATCATCTCACAAATCTCTGTTTTGGACGAGACTGACTTTATGACCAAAATTATACTATTTACATTTTGTAGTCAATTTTGACACTAGAATAAATGTTGTTGACTTATATCGAAGCTAAAATGGCCATTTTCAAAACAGGAAGTTGCTTTATTAGGGGCAGTCACTCTTTAACCTAACCCACTGAGGAAGTATTCTAAGAGTCTGGAAGTGTATGCAGTCATTTAGTGCTGATGTGAAGTAATTCGGATCTTGAGTGGGATGTGTGTGGTCAGATATCTGGATGTGTTTTGACAGTTAGTTTGGGGGGGGCATGAGCCTATCCACCATCCACTGAGGAGAATAAGCAGGTTCAGGGCATGAGGCATGTGATGACATAGCAGGCTAGCATCTGCTTGATAACGCTTTTGCTCTGCCACTTTAACCACAGCATTCTGTTGTTCTGGAGAATCATGCAGTGTCTTTTGCTCCGTCACCACACAGACCCTCATACACACGCTTGACCAGGAAATCCAATGTCCATTTGAGCATGTGGTATATTATCCTCGTTACATTTGCAGATTACCCACTTTGGCCAATTCACGCAGAAGACAGCTGCATTAATCCATGGATTATTAACGTCTCTCCCAGGGAGCCTTCCTCCTTTTTTTCCCAAATATTGACCATCACGCTCTATTTCCCAGAGAATGACATCCTCTATCCAGCTTCATGGTGATTTCAACAGGTTAAACACACAAGAACAGAAGATGTCAGAGGTTCAGCTAGCTAGCTGCCTGAAGCAAACTTAGCTCTGCATTGTGGGGGATTTGTAATTGACTTAGAGTTAGTTCACTTTCATTCAATAGGATAGTGTCTGAATATTATTGAATATTAGAACAAGCCCACTCACTAAGGCAGTACAAAGCCAGGTGATTGCACATTTAGCATTGCTCTGGATTTGGAGCACATGTTCTTAGGCACTGTTGAATAGTGCTTGAAGAACCTGATCCAACTCTCTCAAGACGAAAAACAAGGTGTGCAGATTTCTGAGTTATCTTCTGCTTTCAGAGTAACACCCAAACAAGACCGACCAGTGTTTATACACATGCATATACACACACTCTCATTCAAATAAAAACATACAAGAACACACACATACAGTACATGTAATCGTGCCAGACATGCACACAAACATATAAAGTAGGCATTGCTGTTATGATTTCAGTTGTCCTTGATGTCCTTTGTTTTAAATGTATTATTTGTGTTGTTGTTTGCTGTTGTCTTTTCCTTTTTTCTCTTTAGTTCATTATCTTGGTTGTTGGTGCATTGGGGGTCCTTGGGGGTGGGGGGTGGAATTAATTGTATTTTTTTTTTTATTTTTTTATTCAGGGGGGGACTGTGGGAGGGGTCTCGAATAGTTGAGGGACAGCTATTGGGGAACTGTGGGGGGAACTTCGAGGGTTCGGCTTTCACAAGATTGTGATAATGAAAAAGGAAACTATGACATATATTTTATATCACTATCATGCACACGCACCCTCACACATAAGGATGGCTCTGTTGCAGAAAGACTGATACATGTTTGATAGTGGTAGTAGACACCCTCACACATAAGGATGGCTCTGTTGCAGAAAGACTGATACATGTTTGATAGTGGTAGTAGACACCCTCACACATAAGGATGGCTCTGTTGCAGAAAGACTGATACATGTTTGATAGTGGTAGTAGACACCCTCACACATAAGGATGGCTCTGTTGCAGAAAGACTGATACATGTTTGATAGTGGTAGTAGACACCCTCACACATAAGGATGGCTCTGTTGCAGAAAGACTGATACATGTCTGATAGTGGTAGTAGACACCCTCACACATAAGGATGGCTCTGTTGCAGAAAGACTGATACATGTTTGATAGTGGTAGTAGACACCCTCACACATAAGGATGGCTCTGTTGCAGAAAGACTGATACATGTTTGATAGTGGTAGTAGACACCCTCACACATAAGGATGGCTCTGTTGAGGAAAGACTGATACATGTTTGATAGTGGTAGTAGACACCCTCACACATAAGGATGGCTCTGTTGCAGAAAGACTGATACATGTTTGATAGTGGTAGTAGACACCCTCACACATAAGGATGGCTCTGTTGAGGAAAGACTGATACATGTTTGATAGTGGTAGTAGACACCCTCACACATAAGGATGGCTCTGTTGCAGAAAGACTGATACATGTTTGATAGTGGTAGTAGACACCCTCACACATAAGGATGGCTCTGTTGCGGAAAGACTGATACATGTTTGATAGTGGTAGTAGACACCCTCACACATAAGGATGGCTCTGTTGCAGAAAGACTGATACATGTTTGATAGTGGTAGTAGACACCCTCACACATAAGGATGGCTCTGTTGCAGAAAGACTGATACATGTTTGATAGTAGTAGTAGACACCCTCACACATAAGGATGGCTCTGTTGCAGAAAGACTGATACATGTTTGATAGTGGTAGTAGACACCCTCACACATAAGGATGGCTCTGTTGCAGAAAGACTGATACATGTTTGATAGTGGTAGTAGACACCCTCACACATAAGGATGGCTCTGTTGCAGAAAGACTGATACATGTTTGATAGTGGTAGTAGACACCCTCACACATAAGGATGGCTCTGTTGCAGAAAGACTGATACATGTTTGATAGTGGTAGTAGACACCCTCACACATAAGGATGGCTCTGTTGCAGAAAGACTGATACATGTTTGATAGTGGTAGTAGACACCCTCACACATAAGGATGGCTCTGTTGCAGAAAGACTGATACATGTTTGATAGTGGTAGTAGACACCCTCACACATAAGGATGGCTCTGTTGCAGAAAGACTGATACATGTTTGATAGTGGTAGTAGACACCCTCACACATAAGGATGGCTCTGTTGCAGAAAGACTGATACATGTTTGATAGTAGTAGTAGACACACTCACACATAAGGATGGCTCTGTTGCAGAAAGACTGATACATGTTTGATAGTGGTAGTAGACACCCTCACACATAAGGATGGCTCTGTTGCAGAAAGACTGATACATGTTTGATAGTGGTAGTAGACACCCTCACACATAAGGATGGCTCTGTTGTGTAAAGACTGATACATGTTTGATAGTGGTAGTAGACACCCTCACACATAAGGATGGCTCTGTTGCAGAAAGACTGATACATGTTTGATAGTGGTAGTAGACACCCTCACACATAAGGATGGCTCTGTTGCAGAAAGACTGATACATGTTTGATAGTGGTAGTAGACACCCTCACACATAAGGATGGCTCTGTTGCAGAAAGACTGATACATGTTTGATAGTGGTAGTAGACACCCTCACACATAAGGATGGCTCTGTTGCAGAAAGACTGATACATGTTTGATAGTGGTAGTAGACACCCTCACACATAAGGATGGCTCTGTTGCAGAAAGACTGATACATGTTTGATAGTGGTAGTAGACACCCTCACACATAAGGATGGCTCTGTTGCAGAAAGACTGATACATGTTTGATAGTGGTAGTAGACACCCTCACACATAAGGATGGCTCTGTTGAGAAAGACTGATACATGTTTGATAGTGGTAGTAGACACCCTCACACATAAGGATGGCTCTGTTGCAGAAAGACTGATACATGTTTGATAGTGGTAGTAGACACCCTCACACATAAGGATGGCTCTGTTGCAGAAAGACTGATACATGTTTGATAGTGGTAGTAGACACCCTCACACATAAGGATGGCTCTGTTGCAGAAAGACTGATACATGTTTGATAGTGGTAGTAGACACCCTCACACATAAGGATGGCTCTGTTGAGGAAAGACTGATACATGTTTGATAGTGGTAGTAGACACCCTCACACATAAGGATGGCTCTGTTGCAGAAAGACTGATACATGTTTGATAGTGGTAGTAGACACCCTCACACATAAGGATGGCTCTGTTGCAGAAAGACTGATACATGTTTGATAGTGGTAGTAGACACCCTCACACATAAGGATGGCTCTGTTGCAGAAAGACTGATACATGTTTGATAGTAGTAGTAGACACCCTCACACATAAGGATGGCTCTGTTGCAGAAAGACTGATACATGTTTGATAGTGGTAGTAGACACCCTCACACATAAGGATGGCTCTGTTGCAGAAAGACTGATACATGTTTGATAGTGGTAGTAGACACCCTCACACATAAGGATGGCTCTGTTGCAGAAAGACTGATACATGTTTGATAGTAGTAGTAGACACCCTCACACATAAGGATGGCTCTGTTGCAGAAAGACTGATACATGTTTGATAGTGGTAGTAGACACCCTCACACATAAGGATGGCTCTGTTGCAGAAAGACTGATACATGTTTGATAGTGGTAGTAGACACCCTCACACATAAGGATGGCTCTGTTGCAGAAAGACTGATACATGTTTGATAGTGGTAGTAGACACCCTCACACATAAGGATGGCTCTGTTGCAGAAAGACTGATACATGTTTGATAGTGGTAGTAGACACCCTCACACATAAGGATGGCTCTGTTGCAGAAAGACTGATACATGTTTGATAGTGGTAGTAGACACCCTCACACATAAGGATGGCTCTGTTGCAGAAAGACTGATACATGTTTGATAGTGGTAGTAGACACCCTCACACATAAGGATGGCTCTGTTGCAGAAAGACTGATACATGTTTGATAGTGGTAGTAGACACCCTCACACATAAGGATGGCTCTGTTGCAGAAAGACTGATACATGTTTGATAGTGGTAGTAGACACCCTCACACACATAAGGATGGCTCTGTTGCAGAAAGACTGATACATGTTTGATAGTGGTAGTAGACACCCTCACACATAAGGATGGCTCTGTTGCAGAAAGACTGATACATGTTTGATAGTGGTAGTAGACACCCTCACACATAAGGATGGCTCTGTTGTGTAAAGACTGATACATGTTTGATAGTGGTAGTAGACACCCTCACACATAAGGATGGCTCTGTTGCAGAAAGACTGATACATGTTTGATAGTGGTAGTAGACACCCTCACACATAAGGATGGCTCTGTTGCAGAAAGACTGATACATGTTTGATAGTGGTAGTAGACACCCTCACACATAAGGATGGCTCTGTTGCAGAAAGACTGATACATGTTTGATAGTGGTAGTAGACACCCTCACACATAAGGATGGCTCTGTTGCAGAAAGACTGATACATGTTTGATAGTGGTAGTAGACACCCTCACACATAAGGATGGCTCTGCTGCAGAAAGACTGATACATGTTTGATAGTGGTAGTAGACACCCTCACACATAAGGATGGCTCTGTTGCAGAAAGACTGATACATGTTTGATAGTGGTAGTAGACACCCTCACACATAAGGATGGCTCTGTTGCAGAAAGACTGATACATGTTTGATAGTGGTAGTAGACACCCTCACACATAAGGATGGCTCTGTTGCAGAAAGACTGATACATGTTTGATAGTGGTAGTAGACACCCTCACACATAAGGATGGCTCTGTTGCAGAAAGACTGATACATGTTTGATAGTGGTAGTAGACACCCTCACACATAAGGATGGCTCTGCTGCAGAAAGACTGATACATGTTTGATAGTGGTAGTAGACACCCTCACACATAAGGATGGCTCTGTTGAGGAAAGACTGATACATGTTTGATAGTGGTAGTAGACACCCTCACACATAAGGATGGCTCTGTTGCAGAAAGACTGATACATGTTTGATAGTGGTAGTAGACACCCTCACACATAAGGATGGCTCTGTTGCAGAAAGACTGATACATGTTTGATAGTAGTAGTAGACACCCTCACACATAAGGATGGCTCTGTTGAGGAAAGACTGATACATGTTTGATAGTGTCTTGATGCTGTATTGTTTGTCCTTCATGTTCTAATACTTTAATGTTACCCCTTCCTTGTGTGTTTTTTGTAATAAATAATTAATTAATTAATTTAAAAACAAGACCGACCACGTTGTAACGCGCGAGCGTAGCAAAACACATTTACGTGTAGATGTTATTCAATCATTTCATCCACACTGCTCACACGTGTCAATGGGCGTCTGCGCAGCCAGGCGCTAAAATAGAACTTAGTTGCATTTGAGACCCTTGATGCGCTGCAAGTCGCTCCTTTCCCATCAAAAAATATATATAATCCTTGTGGCGGGTAGCTGGTAGGGTAGCTGGTAGGGTAGCTTGTAGGGTAGCTGGTAGGGTAGCTGGTAGGGTAGCTTGTAGCTTTTTTACTGTACCAAGTTGGTTTTATATACAGTGGGGCAAAGAAGTATTTAGTCAGCCACCAAATGTGCAAGTTCTCCCACTTAAAAAGATGAGAGAGGCCTGTAATTTTCATCATAGGTACATGTCAACTATGACAAACAAAATAAGAAGAAAAATTCCAGAAAATCACATTGTAGGATTTTTTATGAATTTATTTGCAAATTAAAATAAGTATTTGGTCAATAACAAAAGTTTATCTCAATACTTTGTTATATACCCTTTGTTGGCAATGACAGAGCTCAAACATTTTCTGTAAGTCTTCACAAGGTTTTCACACACTGTTGCTGGTATTTTGGCCCATTCCTCCATGCAGATCTCCTCTAGAGCAGTGATGTTTTGGGGCTGTTGCTGGGCAACACAGACTTTCAACCCCTCTAAAGATTTTCTATGGGGTTGAGATCTGGAGACTGGCTAGGCCACTCCAGGACCTTGAAATGCTTCTTACGAAGCCACTCCTTCTTTGCCCAGGCGGTGTGTTTGGGATCATTGTCATGCTGAAAGACCCAGCCACGTTTCATCTTCAATGCCCTTGCTGATGGAAGGAGGTTTTCACTCAAAATCTCACGATACATGGCCCCATTCATTCTTTCCTTTACACGGATCAGTCGTCCTGGTCCCTTTGCAGAAAAACAGCCCCAAAGCATGGTTTCCACCCCCATGCTTCACAGTAGGTATGGTGTTCTTTGGATGCAACTCAGCATTCTTTGTCCTCCAAACACGACGAGTTGAGTTTTTACCAAAAAGTTATATTTTGGTTTCATCTGAACATATGACATTCTCCCAATCTTCTTCTAGATCATCCAAATGCTCTCTAGCAAACTTCAGATGGGCCTGGACATGTACTGGCTTAAGCAGGGGGACATGTCTGGCACTGCAGGATTTGAGTCCCTGGCGGCGTAGTGTGTTACTGATGGTAGGCTTTGTTACTTTGGTCCCAGCTCTCTGCAGGTCATTCACTAGGTCCCCCCGTGTGGTTCTGGGATTTTTGCTCACCGTTCTTATGATCATTTTGACCACATGGGGTGAGATCCTGCGTGGAGCCCCAGATCGAGGGAGATTATCAGTGGTCTTGTATGTCTGTATGTCTTCCATTTCCTAATAATTGCTCCCACAGTTGATTTCTTCAAACCAAGCTGCTTACCTATTGCAGATTCAGTCTTCCCAGTCTGGTGCAGGTCTACAATTTTCTTTCAGGTGTCCTTTGACAGATGTTTGGTCTTGGCCATAGTGGAGTTTGGAGTGTGACTGTTTGAGGTTGTGGACAGGTGTCTTTTATACTGATAACAAGTTCGAACAGGTGTCATTAATACAGGTAACGAGTGGAGGACAGAGGAGCCTCTTAAAGAAGAAGTTACAGGTCTGTGAGAGTCAGATATCTTGCTTGTTTGTAGGTGACCAAATACTTATTTTCCACCATAATTTGCAAATAAATTCATAATAAATCCTACAATGTGATTTTCTGGATTTTTTTTCCTAATTTTGTCTGTGTGTACCTATGATGAAAATTACAGGCCTCTCTCATCTTTTTAAGTGGGAGAACTTGCACAATTGGTGGCTGACTAAATACTTTTTTGCCCCACTGTATGTATTTACTTATGTGTAAATAACTCAACAAAATAATGAATTTAAAGTATTTTAAAGGAGATATTGCGTATGTCATCATAATTTGAGTTGGTATAGCCCAGAGTTATACAGTAGATTAAGCCACAGACTGTAGGCTATGCAAAATATCCAAAGCTATTCAAAGGTAGTCTGTGGCCTCTAATGGGCATAAGAATGAAAAAACAACACACGCAAGGCATCTTCAGAGGGTTTTAGGTTTTTCAGAAAGAGCAGGTTCTAAGGTTTCTAAAACACCTACTTTTACCAAACTAATCAAATAAAAAATTAAGGCATGGGCTTTATTTCAAAGTATAACTATGGGTAGAATGGGTAGAATAACCATTATTCAATGCGTTCTACATGTTCTACATGTCAGCACTTGCGGCAGCATAGCCATAGGCTACTAAACACAGACTAGTGACTTAATAAAACTAATATAAAATATGCTATTCTGTTCATTTGAAATACAATTTATTAGTTGAATTGTGATGTTTTGTGTTTTTTTCCCCGTTTTTACATAGGCTATAACATAAACGAATGAAAAAGCTTTTTTTCATAGTATAATATTACCTAAGACCTTCATAAACAGAAACAAATGATTATTTTTTAAATAACATATATAAAATGTATTCATTAGACTGTTAGAATGCATTGGTTCAGAACGGGATGGTTCGATGCCCAGTTTTTCTGGTGTTAAAAGTCGTAGTAGAGAAACGCATAATTTTGTATGACTTTTGTATGATCTTCCAAGACAAGTGAACTAGCAATTAGCAAGCTAGCTAAATGTCTATGAATGTTTCATATAGTATGTGTTTCGCCATTACTCCAAATGAACATAGTTGGTTAACAGTTGTTTTTTATATTTTAACCTGCGTGTCATGATCGGCTCTGGTGTGGTTGGACCAAATCAACATGTGCGTGATGCGCTCCGGTGTAGTCAGCATGTAGGACCCTCAGCAAACGGTTGTCATGGAAATGCTTCCTCAGGCTATGACTTGTACGCACTGACTGTGTCCCTCACAATTGCCATAACAACCACATCAAAGAAAGCAAGGTTTAAGGAAAAGAGAGAGACTGTAACTGTGGGGGTATTCTGGAAAGTAATGGAACATTTTCAGTAATATATGTAATATAATATTTCAGGTATTTCAGTAAGAATGGGCCTTAAAGCTGAAATCCTGAATTGGTAACACTGCCATGGCAGTGTGGGTTTTTACAACAAAAACAGTTTTTTTCCCTCGGACATCATTGCACGCTCAATAGGACAGCGGAATATGTGCTGCAATCTTTTTCACCAAGATGCCAAATGCTCCTCTCCTCCGTTTTTCATCAAGAAAACAAAAACAATAACAAAGGCACTGGGGCAAACAGTGGCGCTATTTCCCCTAATGCGGATTCGTTCTTTCAGGACATCCCAGACCAACCTGTCAGATTGTGGGTGTAGCTGGTGCATGAAGTCAGGCGCAGGAGAGCAGAATGAGTGAGCAACGTACTTTACTTAAAATAAAGGCACAAGGTAACAATACACTTGACCAACAATAAATGGTAATCAATTACGCACGGGTGAAAACAGCACCCATCGAAAACCAGCCATAACGTACCGAATGAACATAGAAACAATCACGCACAAAAACATGGGGGAAACAGAGGGTTAAATACATGAACATGTAATTGGGGAATGAAACCAGGTGTGTAGAAAACAAAGACAAAACAAATGGAAAATGAAAGGTGGATCAGCGATGGCTAGAAGACCGGTGACGTCGACCGCTGAACGCAGCTCGAACAAGGAGAGGGACCTTTGGCGGAAGTCGTGATATAACCCAGATGGGAAAAAAATACCTTCAAAAGAAAATGGCTACCATAGTTAAAGATGATTGTTAGTGGTGGCTCCTCCTTCACCCCAATACATTTACGGTGCATTTTGGGAGAGAGACAGAGAGAATATTAATGCCTGGTGTTACACAATCAAAAAAAACTCTCAAACTGCCTGAAGGGACTTTTATATTAGCTCCCTGAGAGATTTATATTCCCTTTACGATTGCATTAATAAATAGACAGCAGAGAATTCAGAATGGAACTCAGAAGTGAATCACTACTCTAATCACCATCAAAAGCCTAAATTCTGACTGTGTTGGTCCAAGTCTCCGCAGACAAGATTGTCTTTAATTCACAGTTCCACAGTTGGGGATCCCCAAGCTAATCAAATCAAACACAATGATAACGTCCTTTAGAGAATAGTTTCATGCATACTTCTACTAATCTAAAGGCCGTAATGAAGAGAAAAAGATCTTTATTTGCTTTCAGTCAGTTTGCTTTCTTAAATGGAAAGCCCTACCACCATTTCACCACCTAGTCCTCTCTTCATTTGGTTCACTGTCATTTCTTTTCTCAATCACAGAGGTGACAAACGGAACAGGCAGGCCAAAGACCCCGCTGAGACTGCAAATAGTGATGAGAATCAGTATTGACACGAGGTCTAAGAGGTCCAGTTAGTCCCCTGTTTACCCTCCGCAAGGCCTGAGGATGTGGGACTATTCATCTAAAAACAGCCAGTCAGAGAAAGTGCCTCAGTCACAGCCAGCTCTCTAACTCTCTGCTGATCTCCGAGAGAAAATACAAGGAACACTAATGCTTCTTACAATTCTGACATCACCTTTCCACAGGAGAGGAGGACACACTCGATTTGATGGGCTAATTGTGTGTGGCATAATTAATCAATGTCTCCTGAACGACAAATTCCCACTCGCATGCTCCCAATGTCGCATTGAATGCCGCCTTGAGCATAGGGGGTCATTTCCTTTTCATGTATTTATTCTCTTTTATCGAGTGATTTAGTTGTTATTGGCAGACACCTGTCACTTGTGCTCTGGGAGAGACAAGACGCCCAGAGACCTAGACAGGTGGGAGTCTTCACCTCACTTCAGTATACAGCGGCTGGACAGTGCAGTAGAAGATAGAGTGACTGAGTCAACACTACTTCACCTGGTCAGCACTACTCTACTGCAGTGCAGTCCGACTCTCTGTCTCTCTCCTTCTCGCATGACTCACATCATTAGAGCCTGGCCCTTTCTTAATCAGGAGCTAATTAAACACGATGGACTCTGCAGCAGCACGACGCTCAGCACTAAGTTACACTGCCACCTCAGCTCTGGGAGTTAGTTAGCCCACAGGGAGAGACAAAGTACAGAGGAGAGCAGGAAAACACAAACAAGCTAACATAAAGCCCTGCAAAATTAGGCTGGTTTTAATAGCCAGACATGATATTGGCCTCTGCCGCCCATTCGTTGCAAAGAGGCTCTAAGGAGGAAACATCTCCATTAAACAAGTCCAATAACAACCTTTATGCTTCATATTTCACATAGAAACAGCTCGCAGGCTAAAAAAAAAGACAAGACAATGTTATGACCAAAAAGCCAGTCAGTCATACATTAATGATAAGAATCTCATTGTATATTTTATGACAATACAACACCATTGAAATAGATACAAGAGGACCATAATGCCAACCAGACAGACAACAAATCTCTGAAATAATGGCAACATTAAGCCTAAACAGAATGTATAATGCACCAATGAGTATAAAAGCAGTAGTTTACAGGATACCAGAAAGAGGTTGAAGAGAGGAAATAAGCAATCTTCTCATTTCAGTCTCAATAAAAATACATTATTAATTGTCAGCTATAAACTGGCTTCGGACAGCTTGTCGGTGAGACTTTAAAAGTTCAGGCATAGTTCAGCCTTGTTACTGCTCACAGGACAACCAACTTTGGGCCCTGTTCACTGCAAGTTAGGGCATACATGACTGACTTCAGATGGTGGGCATTTACACTTTGCCAACACCCTGTGATCTTTCGGGAACCAACCATTAGGCTGGAATAGATTTCCTGTCTAAGATAATGGCTTAATACAGGAAACATCCACAATATAATGAAGCCCAGGATAATTCAACAGACAAAAGGGAGGATTGAGATTCAAACCACCGCAATTAGATGCAGCCGTCATCATCATACTAAGGGAACAGTCCACCCATCCCATCCCTTACCATCCCTTACCACTGAGGGTTGGATTTCCATTGCTCAGCATCCGGATCAATTTCAAGTGTGTCTTGACTCAGTCGACTCATCCCCATTATGGCATAAACAAGCAATTACTGTGTACATGTATGATTACCAACGGGCCGTGACCGATTTCCTGGAATGGTGGTGTGAGATCATTTAAATAAATCTCACAAATAGAAGTCGGGTCGATGTGCAGAGTGGTTGCAGAGAGAGAGACAACATTGTTTATGTTGAACTTCACGGTGGTAAACGACCATTTAGGCTGTCACACTACGGTGACGAGTTACCCTTTTTCTCATTAAAATTCCATTGATTGGCAGAGATGGCTTTAAGTCGCCTAAATTAAGATTGGCATAAGAGGCTACACTTGGTGAAGGAAGATTAATTCCACCACACTGCATATCTTCAAGGTCCTCCTCACAGATCTTGTACTCCTCAGGTTCGCACAGGAAGGCCGCATGGTTAATCTAGAGTTATATCCCCCTCTATCTAAATTACAGTCAAAATTATTCAAGTTAGTAGTGTGGAGAAGAGAGTAAATGTAGATGTAAACGTCAAATAGAAAAATGCATTATGTCAGACAATTTTAGCCAGCACTACCTTATTGGATAAAATGAGCCACAGCTGCATGGATTATATTCCTCCATTTCCTCCAGTCCATTAAATTCTTGATCTTTATACGTACCATATTTTCAAAATGGTATTGGTCCTCTCGACAACTTTGGCATTGTACATGAGTGAGAGAGGCCAGTGACTAGTCTGGCTGATCTGAGGCTGGGACAGTGTTTCTGATAGGGATTACTGACTGAGGACAGAAGAGAAGAGATGCTGTCTGACGCTCGTCTCTCCAGGAATATGAGATGCATCACAGGCAGCTGGGAGTCTCACTTTAGGAGGCTGGATGGATCCCTTTGATGGCTGCCACGATCAAAGGAAGGAGATTTGCGACTATCTGCAGTAATTTCGTAGTCTTTCCCCCTTAATCTGTTTCACATTTCCCCACAGAAAACAAGTTTAATAGCAACCTACCCAGTGGGATTCCTTATCGAAAGATAAATAGAGGGATGTTGCTGATAAGGCAGGCTTCACTTTATGATGATGTCTAGAATCTCTAAATAACACAGCCACTATCTTTGTTGTTAGATCTACATTTTCAATCACACAGACACCATCTCTATACTGTACATAGTTCTTCCTACCAGCATGGCTTGTGTTTACTATTCACCGTCCTTATTAAACATTAAGGGACGACAGGCAGCTTTCCGACATGACGGGAAGTCCTCTTCGGGGACTGGCAATAGAAGAGAGGCAAACACGGAAATGGCCAGATGTCATTGTACTGTCATGCACAGCACTAAAACATTTACGAGCCATTAGGCTCCGGTGCCAAAGGACAATAGCATGTGAGGTCTAGGAACCAGTCACGGATGGGCGGCTTCACAACAGGTGCATCGAGCCAATCATGCTACTCTACAAGTCGCCTGCGGTTCTTTCTTTCTATTCATCTTTCATTGTTTCAACAGTTCTTCCAGAAAATGCACACACCTCCCCCGTCGCTCCACAATCAACGAACACAGTATCAGGTTTTAGAGATTTGCTAAGCCACGCATTGACCTGTAATAAAACACACTCAACACACAGACAGACACACATTGAGTGATGAAGCATTTTCAACAGTGTCCTTTCATCTGAAAACATTTACAGCGAATGAAAACCACATAGCCTTCCTACTGCATCATTGCAACAGAAAGGGTCAGTAGATATAGAAGCCAAATACCCATTCTAAGGAATTTCTCTGTACGATGATTGTGTTCTCTGTGTGTCCGTTTGTAATTTCACTTTAAGACGAGATCTCATTTCACCATCATGCCTGAGAAAGGCTTAGCGGAGATGACAGACCTCTGTCAGAGGAGCCACAGCTCCAGCCAGGAAAATTAGGGTTACACAATTACATCGACTTCCACACGCGCCACCAAAAGCCCTCCCCATAATTGGATCCATTTTAGGGGGTTTAAGGACCACTTGCCTGAGATACAGAGGCAGAGAAGAAGTCAAATTCATCCCCTTCTCCCACCATCCGTCCCTTTCTTACTCCCTCTCTGTTGCAGTTGTATCACTACAAAGAACAACCAAACAGCAGTGGTCTAAAGAACCCTGTCATATACAATCGTCTCAATTACGAGTAGAAATGAAACTACACCCCAACAAATAAATAGTTATCCTTTGCCTTACCATGACGTCACATTTACATCCAGCCGGTTCGATTGTGGTCTTAAATAAGAAACACTTCTGCTGACGGTCGACAAACTCAGCCTTTTCCTTTCCCCAAAGTAATAATATTCACAATGAAAAGGGCCCAATCCTCCTCAGGTGTATCATTCATCTGTGAGATGTTTCCCAGGACTATCATAGCTATCGTTGCATAATGAATATTAACTAATAAGTGCTTCTTGTGACATATCTCTACTGACTCACTGTACTCAAGCATCCTGCTCTAAGGACAAATATTTAAGACATTATGCTACCCTTGCTTTGGTAGAGGCTGGTATGAATGTCCATTTTCCACTGTGCTGTTTTTCTACAGGAATTGAAATGTTAAATGTTGATGCATCATCTTGTACTGGATTGACTCGGCAACTTAAGTAGCTTTGACCTGCAATTAATTAATTCTCCAGGTAGTTCGTCGGTATTTCAAAGCGGATTAGGGTGATGTATTACTGTATTTCTAGATTTCTGTACAGTCTACATTTCAGGACTATTCCTGCCCTCCACCTTCTCCACCTCTCAAAGAATATTCCGGAGTAATATTCCAGAGGGCCGGTCATCCTCAGTGCAAAGCAATTTTAATGAGCAGTCTTGTAACCCTGGTGAAATTTGTAAGGTTAAGAAGGATATTTAAAACTCTATCTGATTGATTCAAAGAGCTTAAAGGAATCATGTCACTGGCCCTTATTTTACCCTTTTTCAGAGCCAGAGAGGCTGTGGAGAGAGAGAGAGCCGACTTTACTTGACGTCTCCAACTATGGCTTCCATCAGCCGACGGCAAAGACATGGTATGGTTTTCCAAAAACTGTAACTCTATTTCACACATTTTGCATTGATCAGGGAATCATGTACCTGTCCAATCTACAGTACATATCTCAGGTCTATACTGGTTATTCCAAGTGACAAATCTCGAGCTAATTATTTGACATTTCTATTTGAACACCTTAGGAAAAAAAGCTAATGAAACAAGCCTTTCTCCATTTACAGTGTGACTAAGAGTGTTTATGTTCAGATTTGAAAATACCTGGAAATATTATGAACCTTATCCATATGGCTGTGGATGCAGACACTTTCACACATCCACTCTGAATGAAATAATAATAAATAAATAATTAGAATTTATTTAATGCCAATTGTCTACCTGAAGTAACTCACTAATTGCCAGAAAGCCTTTGAGATGAACAGTGAGAATGTCAGTGTAACGGTTTTCTAGTGGTGATGAAGGAGAGTCGGACCAAACTGCAGCGTGTCGATTGCGATCCATGTTTAATACAACAAAGAAAACACGAACACTACACAAAACAATAAACGAAACCGAAACAGCCTATCTGGTGCAAACTAACAGAGAGTACACATAGGACACTAAGGACAATCACCCACGACAAACTCAAAGAATATGGCTGCCTAAATATGGTTCCCAATCAGAGACAACGATAAGCACCTGCCTCTGATTGAGAACCACTCCAGACAGCCATAGACCTTGCTAGACAACCCACTAAGCTACAATCCCAATACCACCACCAAAACCCCAAGACAAACACACCACAATTACAAAAACCCCATGCCACACCCTGGCCTGACCAAATACATAAAGATAAACACAAAATACTTTGACCAGGGCGTGACAGAACCCCCCTAAGGTGCGGACTCCCGAACGCACCTCAAAACAATAGGGAGGGTCCGGGTGGGCGTCTGTCCATGGTGGCGGCTCCGGCGCGGGACGTGGACCCCACTCCTTTAATGTCTTAGTCCCCTCTCCCTTCGTCCCTGGATAGTCCACCCTCGCCGCCGACCATGGCCTAGTAGTCCTCACCCAGAACCCCACTGGACTGAGGAGCAGATCGGGACTGAAGGACAGCTCGGGACCGAGGCAGCTTGGGACTGAGGGGAAGCTCGGGACTGAGGGGAAGCTCGGGAGTGAGAGAAAGCTCGGGAGTGAGAGAAAGCTCGGGAGTGAGAGAAAGCTCAGGAGTGAGAGGAAGCTCAGGAGTGAGAGGAAGCTCAGGAGTGAGAGGAAGCTCAGGAGTGAGAGGAAGCTCAGGAGTGAGAGGAAGCTCAGGAGTGAGAGGAAGCTCAGGTGGGTAGATAGATCTACCAGCTCCTGGCTGGCTGGTGGTTTCAGCAGATCCTGGCTGACTATCAGATCCTGGCTGACTGGCAGATCCTGGCTGACTGGCAGATCTGGAAGAGTCTGGTTGACTGGCAGATCTGGAAGAGTCTGGTTGACTGGCAGATCTGGAAGAGTCTGGTTGACTGGCAGATCTGGAAGAGTCTGGCTGACTGGCAGATCTGGAAGAGTCTGGCTGACTGGCAGATCTGGAAGAGTCTGGCTGACTGGCAGATCTGGAAGAGTCTGGCTGACTGGCAGATCTGGAAGAGTCTGGCTGACTGGCAGATCTGGAAGAGTCTGGCTGACTGGCAGATCTGGCGGCGCTGGGCAGACTGGCGCTGCGCTGGGCAGACTGGCGGCGCTGGGCAGACTGGCGGCGCTGGGCAGACTGGCGGCGCTGGGCAGACTGGCGGCGCTGGGCAGACTGGCGGCGCTGGGCAGACTGGTGGCGCTGGGCAGACTGACGACGCTGGGCAGACTGACGACGCTGGGCAGACTGGCGGTGCTGGGCAGACTGGCGGTGCTGGGCAGACTGGCGATGCTGGGCAGACTGACGGCGCTGGGCAGACTGACGGCGCTGGGCAGACTGACGGCGCTGGGCAGACTGGGGGCACTGGCGGCGCTGGGCAGACTGGCGGCACTAGCTGCTCCATATAGGCTGACAGCTCTGGCGGCTTCTTACAGACTGACCGCTCTGGCGGCTCCGTGCTGACTGGCAGCTCCTTGCAGACTGGCAGCTCCTTACAGACTGACAGCTCCGTGCAGACTGGCAGCTCCTTGCAGACTGGCAGCTCCTTGCAGACTGGCAGCTCCATGCAGACTGGCAGCTCCATGCAGACTGGCAGCTCCATGCAGACTGGCAGCTCCATGCAGACTGGCTGCTCCATGCGGACTGACAGCTCTGGCTGCTCCATGTAGACTGACTGCTTCATGCAGACTGGCAACTCGGGCTGCTTCATGTAGACTGACAGCTCTGGCTGCTCCATGCAGACTGACAGCTCTGACTGCTCCATGCAGACTGACAGCTCTGGCTGCTTCATGCAGACTGGCAGCTCTGGCTGCGCTGAACAGGCGGGAGACTCCTGCAGCGCTGTGTCGGAGGAAGGCAGCGCAGGAGAGGAGAAAGGCTCCGACAGCGCTGGAGAGGCGAGGCGCACTGTAGGCCTGATGCGTGGTGCTGGTACTGGTGGTACTGGACCGAGGACACGCACAGGAAGCCTGGTGCGGGGAGCTGCTACCGGAGGGCTGGGGTGTGGAGGTGGTACTGGATAGACCGGACCGTGCAGGCGCACTGGAGCTCTTGAGCACCGAGCCTGCCCAACCTTACCTGGCTCGATGCCCACTCTAGCCCGGCCGATAGGAGGAGCTGGAATATACCGAACCGGGCTGTGCACCCGCACTGGAGACACCGTGCGCTCCACAGCATAACACGGTGCCTGCCCGGTCTCTCCAGCCCCCCAGTAAGCACAGGGAGTTTGCGTAGGTCTCCTACCTGGCATAGCCATACTCCCTGTGAGCCCCCCCCAAGAAATTTTTGGGGCTGACTCTCGGGCTTCCATCCGCTCTGCCGTGCTAGCTCCTCATAATGCCGCCTCTCTGCTTTTGCTGCCTCCAGCTCGGCTTTGGGGCGACAATAATCTCCAGGCTCATTCCAGGGTCCTTTACCGTCCAATTCCTCCTCCCATGTCCATTTCTCCAGGTGGTGCAACCTCTCCCACTGTAGCTGCTGCTGCTCCTGCTGCTGCTGCCTCTGTTGCCTCTTCTCCTGTTGCTCCTTTGGGCGGCTACACTCCCCTGGTTTAGCCCAGGGTCCTCTCCCGTCGAAGATCTCCTCCCATGACCAGAAATCCTTGTTGAGCATCTCCTTTTTCGGCTGCTCCTGCCTGTTGACACGCCGCTTGGTCCGTTGGTGGTGGGTGATTCTGTAACGGTTTTCTAGTGGTGATGAAGGAGAGTCGGACCAAACTGCAGCGTGTCGATTGCGATCCATGTTTAATACAACAAAGAAAACACGAACACTACACAAAACAATAAACGAAACCGAAACAGCCTATCTGGTGCAAACTAACAGAGAGTACACATAGGACACTAAGGACAATCACCCACGACAAACTCAAAGAATATGGCTGCCTAAATATGGTTCCCAATCAGAGACAACGATAAGCACCTGCCTCTGATTGAGAACCACTCCAGACAGCCATAGACCTTGCTAGACAACCCACTAAGCTACAATCCCAATACCACCACCAAAACCCCAAGACAAACACACCACAATTACAAAAACCCCATGCCACACCCTGGCCTGACCAAATACATAAAGATAAACACAAAATACTTTGACCAGGGCGTGACAGTCAGCATATGGAAAATTCAAGGAAATAAGTTTAATTACAGAATGCCACTTTTCTCTTACATTGCTTAATGAGTTGTTCCATGTCATCACACATTCCCCAGGGTGTTTGCCACTAACGTCTCTCTGCCCTTAAAGATCCAATAAACCACTGAAGGAAACGACAAAGGTGATTGCAATGTTTATGAGGGCAGATTAGCAATCAGCCAAACACAGCTAAGATACTTTTTTTCACGAGAACAAGTCACATCTTTGTCATACTGAATGATAAATGCAGCTCATCTGAAAAGGCCCTTTTCTTTTCTCCTCCAGGTGAGTCTATGCCTTGTGTTCACCAAAAACCTCCCTCTGTACAGATGAGCCTTTTAACACGACTCATAAAAGGTGTTAGACAAAATGAGAAGATATTAGAGTACAACACTTTATGCCCTCCAGGAAGGGTAAATGAAACTCTTCGGAAAGCTATATAGGGTGAATGTAAATACAGGGATTGTGTAATTTGTAGGTAAATTATGTCTAGGCCCAAGCATAGTTTAAAGATCTACTGTGGTATTGTGTCTGGGGGGGGAGATAACTTGGATCCTGTAATAAATTGGTTATAGACCTTGTATTGTAAATAATTTTAAGAGTATACAGGAGACGAACCAGGCCAAAATAGGTCATAATATTTCATCCAGAGCATTATCTTTGATTTGATGTTGCTTCTACACACACAAGTAGACACACGTACACACACACACAAATACACAAACCAACACACACAATCAAGTTGGCTTTCAGCTTCATTAGAGTCCCTTGCCACCCACCCCCTCTTCTCTTCCAGCTCAACCCTTCTTCCTCTCTTCATTTTCATCAAAACATTGCAGATGAGGTCCTGAGCCCAATTAATCACTCCCCAGCCCTGCTACACGGCACCTTTATTAATCACACAGCCCACCACGCTGCTGCCTGACTGCGTGCATGCCTCACACCAACAGCCTCCTCAATGGGAGTGGAAGCCCTGTCACACACATAGACACACACACAAACAACAACAGCAGCCACAGCATACAAATGCACTGCAGGCACTGCAGGTGCTCACACACAGTGACTGGACTTTTTATTCCAGGTTTTGCCATGATAATGGGATGTGGCTGAACGTGAGGATTTCATATTTATATTCTTTATAGCTTAATATGTCCTTCTGAAACACTTAACAATAGATGTGAAAATGGGTGGGAAGGGGCTCTACTTCAATCACATTGTAATTTACAGAAGCGCTATTGCCCCTTCTTCACCACACTGCCTGTGTGGGTGGACCATTTCAGTTTGTCAGTGATGTGTACGCCGAGGAACTTCAAGCTTTCCACCTTCTCCACTGAGGTCCCGTCGATGTGGATAGGGGCGTGCTCCATCTGCTGTGTCCTGAAGTCGACGATCAGCTCCTTTGTTTTGTTTACGTTGAGTGAGAGGTTATTTCCTGGCACCACACTCCCAGGGCTCCCACCCCCTCCTGTAGTCTGTCTCGTCATTGTTGGTAATCAGCCCTACTACTGTTGTATCGACTGCAAACTTGATGCTTGAGTTGGAGGCGTGCATGGCCACGCAGTCATGGGTGAACAGGGGGTACAGGAATGGGCTGAGCAAGCACCCTTGTGGGGCCCCTGTGTTGAGGATTAGAGAAGTGGATGTGTTGTTTCCTACCTTCACCACCTGGGGTGGCCCGTCAGGAAGACCAAGGCCCAGTTGCACAAGGCGGATCAATTGGGGCGGTCTATGGATCTATTGGGGCGGTAAGCAAATTTAAGTGGGTCTAGGGAGTCAGGTAAGGTAGAGGTGATATGATCCTTAACTAGCCTCTTAAAGCATTTCATAAATGACAGAAGTTGGTGCTACGAGGAGATGGAGGAGTAATTTCGTTCAGTTACCTTTGCTTTCTTGGGTACAGGAACAATGGTGGACATCTTGAAGCATGTGTGGACAGCAGACTGGGATAGGGAGAGATTGAATATGTCCGTAAACACTCCAGCCAACTGGTCTGCACATGCTGTGAGGATGCGGCTAGGGATGTCGTCTGGGCCGGCAGCCTTACGAGGGTTAATACGCTTAAGTGTCTTACTCACGTCGGACATGGAGAAAGACACCCCACAGTCCTTGGTAGTGGGCACTGTGTTATCCTCAAAGCGGCAAAGAAGGTGTTTAGCTTGTCCAGAAGCAAGACATCGGTGTCCTCAACGTGGGTCGTTTTCCCTTTGTAGTCCGTAATTGTCTGTAGACCCTGCCACATACGTCTCGTGTCTGAGCCATTGAATTGTGACTCCACTTTGTCTCTATGTTGACGTTTTGCCTGTTTGATTGCCTTACGGAGGGAATAACTACACTGTTTGTATTCGATCATAGTCCCAGTCACCTTGTCATGGTTAAATGTGGTGGTTCGTGCAAATTCTGCCATCTATCTACAGTTTCTGATTAGGGTAGGTTTTAATAGTGTCACTGGGTACAACATCTCCTACAGTGTATACACTTCCTGATAACCTCAGTCACCGTATCAGTGTATTCGTCAATGTTATTCATAGAGACTTTTTTTTAAAGTATTTTTTTATTTAACCTTTATTTAACCAGGCAAGCCCGGCCAAATCCAGACGACACTGGGGCAATTGTGCTCCACCCGATGGGACTCCCAATCACGGCCAGATGTGATACAGCCTGGATTTGAACCAGCCTGGATTTGAACCAGGGACTGTAGTGACGCCTCTTGTACGGAGATGTAGTGCCTTAGACCACTGTGCCACTAAATCAAAACTAGATGTTGAACTGATGTCTATGCCTAGTGGGTTGCTTCGACTCCAAACACTGGGACACTCTTGCTGTCCTAATCAACAACAAAGGACAAACCAATCATGTATTTCCTTAAATGTCTTTTTAGCTAGGTTATTATTATGTACTGACAGCAAGCACCAAGATTAGCCTTGCTGAGTTCTCAGACTCCTCTACTCCTTTGAATCATCATTGAATTATTTAACAATTGATATTTATTTATTATTTTCTGCCATACCTTCCTTTGCGCCAACTTCCTCTTTAATGCAGGAAACGTAGTATTGTATTCCTCCGGGTCCCGTTCCAAACACTCATTTTTATTACAAAATGAGGAGGAGATAAAGAACAGCTTGAGCATGACCGCTTCCTTCATTATAATGCATTTGCAACTCTTATCTGTCCTCAGCCAACCTTGGCAAATTTTACACTACTCACCGCACACACAGAAAACAAGCCATCTTTGCATCAAATATCTGCTTTAAAAACACAAGACGAAGCCTTATCTACGGGTGTTGGTGAGCATGCTGAGAGAGAGAGAGAGAGAGAGAGAGAGAGAGAGAGAGAGAGAGAGAGAGAGAGAGAGAGAGAGAGAGAGAGAGAGAAATAAGAGGGAGGGAGAGAGAGAGAGAGAGAGAGAGAGAGAGAGAGAGAGAGAGAGAGAGAGAGAGAGAGAGAGAGAGAGAGAGAGATGGAGGATGACTGGCTTCCTCTGTTCCTAGTAGAACAACTGTCCCCAGATGCTTCAGGATTACTCAGCATTCATGAAACAATGCTTTTTATTTCAGAGAGATATTCCTTGCATCCACTCACAACAATCCTGACTGTCGTCCTCCCTCCTCATTCATCAAACTCTCTCTAATCTCAGTTCAATCAGAGAAAAGATGAAGCATAGATCATCTAAACAAAATGAAAGTGTGGTAATAAAAGTGTCATGTCTAGGTTTTTTCTGTTTTTTTTCTGGGAAGACTGTCAGACATTGCACCAATTCGGCCGACAGAGAAATGACTCTTAGATGTGGAGCACAGTGTCTTGGCTTTCTCAGTGGCTACAGTACAACGACGCAGCTGAAAAAATTGGCGCAGCCCTCTGCCGATCCAGCTTTCAGATCAAACTCCACCAGAGCCGAGAAATACCCAAAAGTACCCTGCAGCGATGGCAAAAGCACATGCTGTACGCAGTAAAAATAGGGGGAAAAACGAAGCGTTTCGAACGAGAATGGAGATAGCACATTATGCTAGAATATTGCAGACTACAGAGAATTCATTAGTCTCACATGTCCTCTTAGGCATTTTCATAGTAGTGAAGTCAGAGGGGCTATAAAGCAGGTCTTTTGGAGGCCACCGGACATGGCAGAAGGAGCATGACGCAACATATCGGTCACACTCTCTGACCCTCTTGCATGGTCTTATATTAAAAGTAAATGTGGTTATTACTGCTTCATTGGACTTTCTGGGTTTTCATATCCACATCAATTTATATGCATTAAGTTATCATTAAATAAATATTTTAAAAAGCATTAAATCAATCACATGCATATCTGTCATATTTTTAATTTGACCTTTATTTAACTAGGCAAGTCAGTTAAGAACAAATTCTTATTTTCAATGACAGCCTAGGAACAATGGGTTAACTGCCTGTTCAGGGGCAGAACGACAGATTTGTACCTTGTCAGCTCGGGGGTTTGAACTTACAACCTTCCGGTTACTAGTCCAACACTACTAGGCTACCCACTAGGCTACCCTGCCGCCCCATATCTCATGTCCTCCACATTATTCATCAGATTTCAAAGAGAAAAGAGCCCAGTGTGTATTATGATCAACTATCACCACCATGAGAAAATATTAGATCACCCTATAAAGGATCTGAGTTTCTCACAGATATCAAACACTGGAAGGTCATGGTTCCTGGTTGTAAAGGTCATGAGTGTGGTGCCTGCTATGAAGGGATGTGTTGCATGCAATGGCCAGAGAGTAGTCTTCTTGGTGAAATTGCTTCTTTAAGATAGGTCTGATAAAAAAAAATTTTAAAGAGAGCCCCTCCCCCCAACTATAACTCATGAGTTCTGAGATCACTGGATTCAGACATACCTCCCAGTGTATACGACCCCTTGATAGAGTGCCAGTCTATTGCAATAGGGACTTTTTTTTTTGCATTGTCAAAATGGGGTCGGTAAAATTACTGTAATTGAGTCACAACCCACTGGGCACAGACGTCAGTTCAACGTTGAGTTGTCAACTAACGGTGAATTCAACATGAAATCCCTCAAAAATATTCACCATGTCATTCGGTTTAGGTGAAAATTCTGGTGAAAAAAAGACACAATTTTGTGGAAATTATGTGGAAACAACATTGATTCAACCAGTTTTTGCCCAGTAGGGGAATGGCTCAGGTATTGTTGGATCATTTATTTCGCATGGGAATTCCTCTAAATTTATATTACTCCGCATTAACAGGGAGATTTGTTTTGGTTGGAAATGAACCCGCCAAAAGAATAATTCGAATGCCACAGATGCCTGTAATGAGAACATGACCTTTCAAAGGTTTCCCTTTTATTTTCACATGACTGAGTGAAAATGTTGTGTAGCATGAGTAGGGCCAGTTGTTTTGGTTGGTTTTCGAGTGGGTTTTCTTTTACGGGTATTTCCAGCATTATCCACTAGGTCTGATGCAGGTAGAAAATCCTAGGAATTATTCTTTAACAAACTGTTTCCAATCAATGAATCAATATCTGGTTGTGTGAGAGTTGGGGTGATTGCCTAAGATAGGGGAGACATATCTCTATGAATCTTAATCACACAAAGCCTGTTATTTGACAGGGAATACTATATGTAGATCAGTGATTCTATAACTCACTTTGCTCAAGCTTACACTCTAAAATGGACTCAGAAGTTGCAGCTAAAAATGAGTCAATTAGGGGCAGTTTAAGGGGGATACCTAATCAGTTGCAAAACTGAATGCATTCAACCAAAATGTCTTTTGCATTTAAACCAACCCATCTGAATCAGAGAGGTGCTGGGGGCTGCCTTAAATCGACATCATCAGCACCCAGGAACAGTTGTTGCGGGGTGTTAACTGCCTTGATCAAGGGCAGAATTGCAGATTTTTTGAACCAGCAACCTTTTGATTCCTGGCCCAACGCTTTTAACCTGCCGCCCCAGAATCAATGAGTATGTTTACATGCACACTAATAATTCAATAAAATGATTATGGCAATAGTCATGTAAACATCTTAGTCTGCTCATCTTAAGCAGCATACGCTGATTTCATTAGCAATCTTTCAGATTATTACAGTATCTATTAACTATTTTGAGGAAGTACCAGTCAAAACTTTGGACACACCTATTAATTCAAGGGTTTTTCTTTATTTTCATCCAAACTATGAAATTACACATATGGAATCATGTAGTAACCAAAAATGTATTAAACAAATCAAATTTGCCTTGATGACAGTTTTGCACACTCTTGGCATTCTCTCAACCAGCTTCTTGAGGTAGTCACCTGGAATACATTTCAATTGTAAATGAGAACTTGTTCTCAACTGGCCTACCTGGTTAAATAAAGGTGAAATAAATAAAAAATAAAAATAATTAACAGGTGTGCCTTGTTAAAAATATATATTTTAAATGTATTTCCTTCTTAATGCATTTGAGCCAATCATTTATGTTGTGACAAGGTATGGTTGGTATACAGAACATATCCCTATTTGGTAAAAGACCAAGTCCATATTATGGCAAGAACAGCTCAAATAAGCAAAGAGAAACGAGAGTCCATCATTACTTTAAGACATTAAGGTCTATCAATATGGAAAATTTCAAGAACTTTGAAAGTTTTTTCAACTGCAGTCCCAAAAACCATCAAGCACTATGATGAAACTGGCTCTCATGAGGACCGCCACAGGGAAGGAAGACCTTTGCTGCAGAGGATAAGTTCATTAGAGTTACCAGCCTCAGAAATTGCACACCAAATAAATGCTTCACAGAGTTCAAGTAACAGAAATATCTAAACATCAACTGTTCAGAGGAGACTGTGTGAATCAGGCCTTCATGGTAGAATTGCTGCAAAGAAACCACTACAAAATGACACCAATAATAAGAAGAGACTTTCTTGGCCCAAGAAACACGAGCAATGGACATTAGACCGGTGGAAATCTGTCCTTTGGTCTGATGAGTCCAAATTTGAGATTTTTGGTTCCAACCGCTGTGTCTTTGTGAGTTGAACAGATAATCTCTGCATGTGTGGTGCCCACCGTGAAGCATGGAGGAGGTGGTGGGATGGTGTGGGGGTGTTTTGCTGGTGACAGTGTCAATGATTTATTTGGAATTCAAGGCACACTTAACCAGCATTCTGCAGTGATACGCCATCCCATCTGGTTTGCGCTTAGCGGGCTATCATTTGTTTTACAACAAGATAATGACATAACACACCTCCAGACTGTGTGAGCTCTATTTGACCAATAAGGAGAGTGATGGAGTGCTGCATCAGATGACCTGGCCTCCACAATCACCCGACTTCAACCCAATCAAGACGGTTTGGGATGAGTTGGACCGCAGAGTGAAGGAAAAAGCAGACAACAAATGCTCAGCATATGTGGAACCTTCTTCAAAACTGTTGGTAAAGCATTCCTCATTAAGCTGGCTGAGAGAATGCCATGTGTGCAAAGCTGTCATCCAGGCAAAGGGTGGCTAATTTGAATAAATATATTTTTATTTGTTTAACTCTTTTTTCGTTACTACATGATTCCATATTTGCTATTTCATAGTTTTGATGTATTCACTTTTATTCCACAATGTAGAACATTTTAAAAATCAAGAAAAACCCTCGAATGATGAGGTGTGTCCAAACTTTTGACTGGAATATATATATATATATATATATATATATATATATATATATATATATATATATATATATATATATATATATATATATATATATATGTATATATATATACACACTGTACACTACATGAAAGGTACATCAAATACATCAAATAGATATATAAATAAAATATATATAAGTCCCATATCAATTCGTTCTCGATGTGCTGGGGAAAACCAAATGATAGACCACATGGTATCCAGAAGTCCTGAACCAAAGATAAGAGTGGCTAGCCACACCCTTCCTTTTATGAACTCCAAACAGGAAATTGCCTCAGAGTAGCCTAGCAAGTATATACTGCCATCTTGGGGTAGGGAGTGAGATTCTGTGTTTGTGACAGTTGACAGATTCACAGTTAGTTTCAAGGGCTAAGAAGCTATGGGCTTGGACACAAACAACTACTATCCATCACCTTGATTTCATCAAAGCCAGTGAATGCAATTCCCTTTGAGTCAGAACAGTCCCTTAGGGAATGATGTCATAGCTAAAAATCAATCAAATTTGTTTATAAAGCTTTTTAAATCTGCAGATGTCACACAGTGCTGTACAGAAGCCCAGCCTATAACCCCAAACAGCAAGCAATGCAGATGTAGAAGCACTGTGGCTAGGAAAAACTCCCTAGAAAGGCTGGAACCTAGGAAGAAACCTAGAGAGGAACCAGGCTCTGAGGCGTGGCCAGTCCTCTTCTAGCTCTGCCGAGACGAGATTATAAGAGTACATGGCCATTTAAGGCCAGATTGTTCTTAAAGATGTTCAAACGTTCATAGATGACCAGCAGGATCAAATAATAATCACAGTGGTTGTAGAGGGTGCAGCAGGTCAGTACCTCAGGAGTAAATGTCAGTTGACTTTTCATAACTGAGCATTCAGAGGTCAAGACAACAGGTGCGGTAGAGAGTGAGAGAGTCGAAAACAGCATGTCTGGGACAAGGTAGCACGTCCGGTGAACAGGTCAGGGTTCCCTAGCCACAGGCAGAACAGTTGAAACTGGAGCAGCAGCACAACCAGGTGGACTGGGGGCAGCCAGGAGTCATCAGGTCAGTTAGTCCTGAGGCATGATCCTAGGGTTCAGGTCCTCTGGGAGAGGAGGGAGAGAGAGAGAGAATTAGAGGGAGCATACTTAAATTCACACAGGACACCAGATAAGACAGGATATAATTACACCAGAGATAACAGTGAGCCTTGCCCCCAGGCACATAGACTATTGCAGAATAGATTCTGGAGACTGAGACATGGGTGGGTCGGCAAACACTGTGGCCCTGTCCAACCCAGGACAGGGCCAACCAGGCAGGATATATCCCCAGACACTTTGTCAAAGCACAACCCCCACACCACTAGAGGGATATCAACAGACCACCAACTTACTACCCTGAGACAAGACTAAACCCAAGAAGATCTCCTCCACCGCACAAGCCCAAGGTGAGGCAAAACCAGACAGGAAGATTATGTCTGTGACTCAATCCACTCAAGTGACACACTCCTCCTAGGGACGGCATGGAAAAGCACTAGTAAGCTAGTGACTCAGCCACCGTAATAGGGTCAGAGGCAGAGAATCCCCGTGGAGTTAGGGGAGCCGGTCAGGCAGAAACAGCAAGTTTGTCGTTCCAGTACCTTGCTGTTCACCTTCGCACCCCTGGGCCAGACTAGAAGTTAGAAGTTCTATGGACAATAAGGAGGCCTGCGTCTTGTGACTGTAGTGTACGTGCAGGTATGTACAGCAGGACCAAATCAGAGAGATAAGTAGGAGCAAGCAAATGAAATGTTTTGTAGGTTAGCAGTAAAACCTTGAAATCAGCCCTAGCCTCAACAGGAAGCCAGTGTAGAGAGGCTAACACTGGAATAATGTGATATTTTTTTGTTTGTTCTAGTCAAGATGCTAGCAGCCGTGTTTAGCACTAACTGAAGTTTATTTAGTGCTTTATCTGGGTAGCCGGAGAGTAGAGGATTGCAGTAGTCTAATCTAGAAGTGACAAAAGCATGGATTCGTTTTTCTGCGTCATTTTAGGACAAAAAGTTAGATTTTTGCAATGTTATGAAGATGGAAAAAAATCAGTCCTTGAAATATTGTTGATATGTTCGTCAAAAGAGAGATCAGGGTCCAGAGTAACGCAAAGGCCCTTCACAGTTTTATTTGAGATGACTGTACAACCATCAAGATTAATTGTCAGATCCAACAGCAGATCTCTTTGTAACTTGGGACCTAGAACTAGGATCTCTGATTTGTCCGTGTTTAAAAGTAAAACATTTGCCGCCATCCACTTCCTTATGTCTGAAACACAGGCTTCCAGTGTAGGCAATTTTGGGGCTTCACCATGTTTCATCAAAATGTCCAGCTGTGTGTCGTCCCCATAGCAGTGGAAGTTGACATCGTGTTTCCGAATGACATCACCATGAGGTAGAATATATAGTGAAAACAATAGTGGTCCTAAAACAGAACCTTGAGGAACGGCAAAACGTACAATTGATTTTTCAGAGGACAAACCATCCACAGAGACAAACTTATATCTTTCCGACAGATAAGATCCAACCAGGCAAGAACTTATCCATGTAGACCAATTAAGGTTTCTGATCTCTCCAAAAGAATGTGGTGATCAATGGTGTCAAAAGCAACACTAAAGTCTAGGAGCATGAGGACAGATGCAGAGCCATTAAAAAATCATTTACCACCTTCACGAGTGCAGTCTCAGTGCTGAAGCTATTGACTGAAGCTATTGGTACACATCCGGTGGATAGGGAGCAATTTATTCTGTTCAACATAGGAGGGCCAAACATAGTTTAGTAGTTTAGTTGGAATAGGGTCCAGTATGCAGCTTGACAGTTTAGAGGCCATGACTAGTTTCATGAATGTGTCAAAAGATACAGGATTAAAAAACTTGAGTGTCTCCATTGATCGTAGTTCCTGGCAGTTCTGTGCAGACTCAGGACAACTGAGCTTTGGAGAAATATGCAGATTCAAAGTGGAGTCCGTAATTTGCTTTCTAATGATCATGAGCTTTTCATCAAAGAGGTTCATGAATTTATCACTGCTGAAGTGAAATATTTCCTCTCTCGTTGAATGCTGCTGTTTAGTTAGCTTTGTGACAGTATCAACATTTTTTGAGAGGGATTGTTCTTATTCTCCTCAATTAGGTTGGAAAAATAGGATGGTCGTGCAGCACTGAGGGCTCCTCAATATTGCACAGTACTTTCCAAGCTAGTCGGAATACTAGTTTGGTGGAGCCACATTTAAATTTGTCCTGGGATATAAACATTGAGTTGTTATTTCACCTGAAATGCACAAGGTCCTCTATTCTGACAATTAATCCACACATAAAACAGTCAACCGAATCGTTTCTAGTCATCTCTCCTCCTTCCAGGATTTTTCATCTTTGAACTTATATGGTGATTGGCATCTACACTTTCATAGTATTACCATGACAACCGGCAAAACAGTTAGTCTTTCAATCACCCACGTGGGTATAGCCAATGAGGAGATGGCACGTGGGTACCTGCTTCTATAAACCAATGAGGAGATGGGAGAGGCAGGACTTGCAGCCCGATCTGCGCCAGAAATAGGAATGACTTCTATTTTAGCCCTTTGCAATGCAGACACCCGTTAACCCACGCGAGCAGTGTGGGTGCAATAACTGAATAACATAGATTCCTAAAAGTATTTCGCAACGCTCGCACACGCGACGCGAGTGGTGTAGTCAGGGTATGAGACGTTGGTAAATGTATTATAAGTAAAAAACGAAACGTTTGGCAGATAGCCAAGTAGCAACAAACAGCACAACAGCACGGAAACAAAGGCGGAGCGATTCACGACTTTGGCACCTGCAGCTCCACTATAAGCAACAGGAGGACATTAAAGGAATGAATTCCAGTGAATTGCCATGCAACCTCCCAAATCTCCTTCAGGTGCTGTCCTAACATGGTTTCCCTGAGTACACTGACATCAACTCACTTTTTGCTCCCATACATCATTGTAGTCATTGGGGAAGGCTTTTTCACAGCATTGCAGCCATGATCGTCCTACTGTAGAGCAGTGGTTCCCAAGCTGTGGGAAAGTTGTAATAGTAGAATGCACAAGGTGCAATTTCAAAATTGGGTAGTGCATCATCAGTTTTCCTCTTGTCATATCAGTCATTGCATACCTTAGAGAGCTATTTATAACTTGTCAGAAATGTCCAAATCAACTAGCCCATGTCAGCTAATGTTTTTTTGCTAGGATTTTTAGCCCATAGATTTTGTTGTAATTTTTGAGTCACTTAAATATCACATGAATACACATTAGACATGTATAGAATTGTGAGAAAATGAGCTGTAAAACGACTACCTTTTCTCTGCACTTCATGACGAAATGTGTAGAATTGCAGGAAATAAGCTTTAAAACCTGCAAAATGTTCTCTCTGCCAACAACAGGGGCGTGAACAGTTTGTGTCATGAACATGTTCCCCAATGCTGGAAGGGATCCTGTGTATAAAAGTTTGAGAACCCCTACTGTAGAGCACTCATTACCTTGACATTGAGAAGATATCGTCATTTTTTTCTAATCCTTGCCACTTTGCAGCTCTATTGCTCCCTCTCTCACATGAGTGCCCTATTTGAGGGTCAGTCACACTGGAAGACTCTGCCACTGCTGGGCTCGAGTGAGTAACACCACTTCTGAAAGCATAGCTTCTAATGTTATTTAGCCTTGGCTAATGTGGGAGGCACTTAGTGTGTCCTTAAGCAGTCTCATGTATCTGAACTCTTTGTGTTCATGTTTCTCTCTCCTCTAAAAATGTTTCTCTCCTCCACAGGGAAGGCAATTAACAAGAAAGGGATAGAGGAGCAGCACACATACTTGCAGTAACCTAAAATCATAATTTGCCCGTCAAACAGCCCTTGTCTTCATCCTGGACTATTTGCATATAATAACGGGAAGGTACTGTATGTCAATGTCAAGTAGAAGTCTTCCTTCTTATGATGCAGCAGTACCTTCTATCTTCGTGTCTTCTGCTGGGATGCTGGGGCTCACGCAACAGTAGCAGATCAAGTTCATAGAGAGAGAAATTGATAGTGGTGGAGAGGGAGACTCATTCCATGGCTTTGAAGGAGGGGTTGATAGGTAACCTTCAGCAAGATAGGAGTTACGTCAGTCACTGTGAACTCCCTAAGCCAACTAAACTAACCAAGTATACTGACCGTCCAGACTCCTGTTTGCTGTAGTCTAAACTGGTGTCTTAGCATATTCAACAGAGTTAGCATAGAGGAAAGGGGTTACTGGTAGTCATTTTGGAAACACTTTAAAATAAGATGGTCTTCAACCATTATAAAATACACCGTATTGAGAAGGGGGGTTTGGGGTGGGTAGTTGAGGGGGAAGTTTTGTTGGGGGACTGTGGGGGTGGGGGGAAATCGGTGGATCTTGGATGGTTGGTGGCCTGGCAGTTGGGAGCTTGGGCCGGTGGCCGAGAGGTAGCCGATTCGGGTCCCTGATTCGACTGGGTGGGGGGGGGATCTGTCCTTGTGCCCTTGGGGAGGGCGCTTGACCCTGGTTGCTCCTGTGGATCGCTCTAGATTGGAGTGTCTGCTAGATGACTGAATGTAACACAGATGTTGAGCTGCTTCACTGCAGGTAGATTGTACAATACGTTTTAAAAAATAAGAATAAAAAAGGTAATTAATTAGAAATATTTTACAAACCACACCATATATCATTTCCCCGCTCCCCATGTCATGTTTGATGACTCGACCATGCCACATTTAACATTTTCAAACACCATCCATACCAGTGGGTTTATCACCTCAAATCTCAGAGGAACACATTTCTAACAACAATCCAAACAGCACAACAAACTAGTTATGAGACATGATTATTTATAGTCTCTCTCCTCAGTAGGATGCATTAAATATTTGTTAACTTATAAAAGCATCAAGCAACACTCTTGCCTCACATTGTAAAACTCAATCTGCCACATTGTCTATTCTCTTTTCCCTCATATTTTATGGCAAATCAGGGGTGATTTGAATATTGGAAGAGAAGGATTAAATAAGGATCCATTAAGACTGAATCCAGGGGAGCTTTAAGACACACACAGACACTCCACATGCATAGCACAACACTCAAACAAATAGGGAAACATGAAATATTCACAAATCAACATAAAAAACATTCCACATCTCCTAATGATATGCGTGTGCTGAGCCTCAATTACTTTCGCCCATTTTTCTAGTTAGATTGAAGACTATGCAAACAGCTCAGCTTCTTCGCAACAGGACATTGAGATTGTAGTTTCCATTTAATAAATTCCTTTGCGACTTTCTATTGGATTTTATTCCACTCTGATTAGTTTGCTCAATAATAAACGGCAATTCAAATGATGGAAGATGTGGTGATTGCTGATGCTAAGTTAAATATTCAGTAATTGAAATAATTGTGTTTATTTATTTTTTTACATAGCAAAGCTTCTCTTTACAAATAAAATGCTTGGTTTTTGTTGCCCCTGAAGGAAAATCAATTAATGTCACTCTCACAACATTTTCTCACAGTGCATTGTCAAACAATTTATCTTTGAGGCAAAAAATAAGTTTGCTTTTCCTAAAGTATATTGTATAAAAGAGAGGGCACAAATCACTTGATTCATTTTCGTATATGAAGAAAACAGTTGTTGAAATAAATTATACAATTAATCACTTGAATCACTTAACATTCAATGCAAACACACAAAATTAGTGGGAATTCTATTTAAAGAGATTGGGGTAATTACGTTATGAATAGAGTCTGGTTCTGGTTCGAGTGATTAATTTGTTTAGAAGGAATGTATCAACAACGTTCTTACGAAATATTTATTCACTACAAGCTAGTTAGAATACAATGTGAATTATTCTTTGAAAATCCAAGTGTGCACATTTTAATATAGGAAAGGTAATTGATCTCTGTCTGGCAACATGGCTTGCAAAAGCACTTCCACAATCAAATCTAAATCAAAAGGTGTAGCAGTTTGAGTAAGAGCGAACAAGCAAATTCAACCATCTTCTACAAAACCAGGGGACTGTTCAGCAGGATGTAATGTTTTGGAACGTTCAGATATGAATATTCTATGTGGAACAAACATGGCTCTCTGACATTGCAATAATGTCGATCACGTGTTTAGTTTTCAGCATTATCAAACCCTGTGTTACTAAACAGCAGGCCAGGCATAGGAAATGTTTAGTAATCAACATGATATCCACCGAAGAAATCGCTCTCTCTCCAGCAGCATATAGTTTCACCCTGGGCTTCAATCAAAGCCATTGCTTATCTGAATTCTCATCACACGCTTAGTTGGCTCCCAAAGCATCAAATCAATGACAATTACTGCTCTATGAATTCATTCAACACTTAGACTGGGTACATAGGTGTTGCAGTTAGCTTTAGCAATGTTGCAAGTAAGTCTGCATGTGTTTAGAGGAAAATGTAATTATTTTGACCTCACATGGGACTATTGTATACTGTAGGGCTATCCCATTCCTTATATGCTTTCAGCATCAATGAGTGATAATCATACATTATCATGAGGAGCATCCATTGGGGTCAGATATCAAATAAACCACATTGTAAACCAAAAATGTCAACTTTGACTAAGTTTAATCATACAGTACATTCTTTAAATTGACGTTGTGGTTTGAACACGGACAAAGCCGTTGCAAGGTGTAAAAAGATGAAGTAAAAAAGCAAACATTTACAACCTTCAAAAACGTCTTTGTTGTTTTGTGTGGACGGACCAGTTGTATTGTGAAATAATTTTACTCTCCAGCACTTTTCCTCACAGCACAATCAACATATTTAATGCTGCTCTGATTAAGAAATCTAGATAAGCCCATTAATAACAGTCAAAGGAACACTTAAGGAGTAATCTAGCCCAAAGTTTATTGAATTTGAGAGGGTATCAATTTCCATTTCACTGTTAATTGAAAATATAGTCCAGAGGCAATAACAATCAATACACCATTCTCACCTTCCCCATGAGTTTCATGTAGCTATGTTAGTTTCTCATGTCTCCAATATGAGGATGGAAATTGAGAGACTAGATTTGTAAAGAAGAAATTAGCTTCAGAACTTGAGTCGATCTACACAGTAGGGCATATTTATTCATGTTTACATATGGAGATTGCTTTTCATAAGCTACAAAATATACTACAATTTAATTTGTACAAGTGTGAGCAGCATGTTCTCTCTTGAATTACACTTTTAAACCTCACAGAGTCACAGTATAGAACCTGACTTGAGGCTGAATCACTCTGATCCGATTTGCCTCAGCTAGGATGATGTGAGCCTAGCTACTTATTATTAATGCGCCCAATGATATGCTTTGTTTATACGTCATCCTCGGCCCTCATTTGAATGTGTACCGTGCATTACCTGTAAGTTGCCGTCACATCTTCGGATTTAGCAACAGGTCAGCTAGCTAGCTAGTTGCCGGTCGTAAAAAGCAATTTACAGTTGTTTATCTTCCCCAAAATGGAAGACTTAATAAGGGAGAAGTGGGTAACGTTAATTTGCCAAGCTCAGGATGCACCCAAGTTGATCCCAAAAAGTACCGTTTGCAGAGCACATTTTGCATATGAGTGCCTTGAGAACCTGCTGCAAAAGGTGGGGTAGGCCAAGCTTCTGATAATGAAGCCTGATGCAGTTCCAACACTTGAGTTGCCACTGACAGTCCCAGAAGCAAGCGTGGATCACTCTGTAAGTAGTTAACATGGGAAATTAGAGATTATTAGCTTGCTAGCTAATGTATTTGTCAATGAGCTAATGTTATATCTCCGAGAAGAACCTCCATAAACGTGCTTTCATTGAGCTAGTTAGATAGTTAGCTAGCTAGCTAGCTAGCTGATGGTAAAATATATGAAGAGAACGTGTTTTACAATCGGATTTCTATGTATCTATTTCGGTGCATAAAATATTGAAATCAGATTGTAAAGCGTATTCTCTTTTGCGTTAGCTAACATTAGCTGTATAATGATAGAGGTGTGGTATTTTTATGATTTAGAAGGAAAATCAGGTATAATGTTAGGCTATATGGTGGATGTAATCATTATATTTTATAGTGTTTGATCACCATTGACACACAAACATTCCAAAAATAAAAATTTGATTTTTATATACATATTTCCTGTAGACTACATTTAAAACCTCTCCAGAAAAGGCACTGTGGAATACTGTACAGTGGCATCATAACTCGGAACAATACATTTAATTCACTACCCCTTAAGCTACCATTTTCACAAACATTACAGGCTATATAGACAGTCTGCTGGATCTCCTCTTCAATGAGGCCACCCCTGACCTAGCTCTGAGACTATGTCCAAGATGTCTGACCATAGTTTAAGGTAATCTACTCACGTTTGCATATGCCGATTAATGGACCGTCTTCATCCAAGGTTGCATCCGGTTTATACAGGCCAACATCACATGCACACTAACACTCAGTGCGCACAGGGAGCAGGGTGAGCAGCGATGCCACATCATGTCATCCAAAAACATGGAAGACATTGGATGAATATAAAATGTTAATATGTTCGGCTGTGAGTGAGTTCAACTGTAGTACCAAAGCAAACTATTACAGACTACAGAGGGAAACCCAGCTGCGAGCTGCCCAGTGACGGGAGCTTACCAGACGAGCTAAATGCCTTCTATGCTCGCGTTGAGACATGCAACACTGAAGCATGTATGAGAGCACCAGCTGTTCCAGACGACTGTGTGATCACACTCTCTGTAGTCCGATGTGAGCAAGATCATTAAACAGGTCAATATTCACAAGGATTACCAGGGTGTGTACTCAGAGCATGCGCAGACCAACTGGCAAGTGTCCTCACTGACATTTTCAACCTCTCCCTGACCGAGTCTGTAAAACCTACATGTTTCAAGCAAACCACCATAGTCCCTGAGCCCAAGAATGTGAAGGTAACCTGCCAAAATGCCTACCACCCCGTAGCACTCATGTCTGTAGCCATCAGATGCTTTGAAAAGCTGGTCATGGCTCACATCAACGCAATAATCCCAGAAACCCCAAACCCACTCCATTTCACATCCCGTCCCAACAGATGACACAATCTCAATCGCACTCCACACTGCCCTCTACCACCTGGACAAAAGGAACACCTATGTGAAAATGCGCTCAGCACCATAGTGCCCACAAAGCTCATCACTAAGCTAAGGACCCTGGACCTAAACAGCTCCCTCTGCAACTGGGTCTTGTTTTCCTGATGGGCCACCCCCAGGTGGTAAGGGTAGGCAACAACACATCTGCCACGCTGGTTCTCAACCCCAGGGCACCTCAGGGGTGTGTGCTCAGTCCCCTCCTGTACTCCCTGTTCACCCACAACTGTGTGACCAAGCACGACTCCAGCACTATCCTTAAGTTTGCTGACGACACAACAGTGGTAGGCCTGATCACCAACAACAATGAGATAGGGAGCCTATAGGGAGGAGGTCAGACACCTGGCAGTGTGGTGCCAGGACAAAACCTCTCCCAAGACCATGGGTAGTATATGCTGTCAGAGAGAAAAAAGTTGCGCTGTATTCAATGTTTTATCTCCAGCATGCAACAAAGAAAAAATGCACCACAACACGAAATGTCATGTACTCAGTACTTACAATTGCAATCTCATTACCTTTGTTTTTACCACACAACAAAAAAGTGATCTAAAGTTGAAGTAATATTTTCCACATCGTATTCAAAATGATATGAACGAGATAGCAACAAAAAGCAAGCTGTAGATGAAAACAAAAAGTACACTCACCATTATGATTATCATTTAAAAACAAAGTCCATTCTCCTGTCTTTCTTTTTGAAATGGGCAATGACAGGTTCATATAGCTTGTGTTTTGATTTTAAATCCGAAAGAAGTTCTTTTTACGACTGAGATCAAAGCCAGGGCTGACAGTCGGGCCTATCCAGTGGTGTTCCTGGAATATGTCTTGGTCCTTTTTAGTGCAGAAAATGATATTTCCACTGATGCAGTGGACACTGGAATGGTCAAATCCAGACTGGTAAGCAGATACAATTGGTGGATACTATCAAATAGTCTCTTCTGCTGGAGAAAGTAGAGCAGATCAGCTCTAATGGTGACTTCTGTTTTAAGCCGCGGCAAATCATAATTAGGGCCATAGCTTTCCTCGAGACTTGAGAACGCAGCGTTTGGAACGTTTGGTGTTTCTCTATATTTCGGAAACGTTTGTGGGTCAAGGAGAGCAAGGAACATGGGCCTTTCATGGTTATTGAACCTGTTTCTTAGCTGAATGACAATGTTGTTGATGTTCGCACTGCGTAGCTGTTGGTACTGCCCGCAAACGTCTCCTTGCATATGTGTCCTGCTGCCCCCTTGGAACTCAGAGAGAAAAAAAATGGTGCATTCTTTTAGTTTACAAGCACCCTGTGACAACACCAGATTAAGAGTGTGCACATAGCAATGGATGAACAGAGTTTGCAGGATAGTGTCTTTCACCTTGGCTTGTACTCTGTTTATACCAGAGGCCATGACTGCGGCCTCATCTTTGGCTGTGCATTCACACTCTAAAAAGCTGATAATTCGGGCATTCTGCCCATTTATCCTCAGTTACATCCTCAAACTTGAAAAACATTTCCTTCACACCACCACCGGTAGTGTAACGGCATACATAAGACATTTGGGCTACATTGCTGATGTCTGTCGTCTCGTCAAGCATGATCGTTACAAAGGGGGTTTTCTTCAATTCTTCCTTCATGGCATCTATCATTACATTCATGACCGTGTGTATCAGGTCATTTTGGATTTTGCAGGAAGTGCCTGTGAATATGGTGGCTGTAGCCAAATGGCAGTTTAACATGCTGCCATACTCAGCCAAGAAATCCAGTATTTCCAAGTTTGCCTTATTAGCTGATTCTTTACCCTAATTATGTCCTCTGAATACTAATTCTTGCTTGCCTAAAAACACAACCGTATGAATAAGGTGTTTTAGAATCTCCCTGTTGTGCCTGACTTTATCATTGTGAGCAAGTGTCTCATTGCGCCGCTGCTCGTTAAGAAGAAGGTCTACTCTTATTTCCCCAAACGTTTTTAAATTCACTGTAGTTCGCAGGTGTGAAGTTGAGTTTTGGTGTCTAATCAAATCAAATGTTAGTCACATGCGCCGAATACAACAGTGAAATGCTTACTTATGAGTCCCTAACCAACAATGCAGTTAAAAAATATGGATGAGAATAAGAAATAATAGTAACAAGTGATTAAAGAGCAGCAGTAAAATAACAGTAGCGAGACTATATACAGGGGGGTACCGGTACAGAGTCAATGTACGGGGGTACCGGTTATTTGAGGTAATATGTACATGTAGGTAGAGTTTTAAAGTGACTGTGCATAGATGATAACAACAGAGAGTAGCAGCGGTGTAAAAAAGGGAGGGGGGGGGCAATGCAAATAGTCTGGGTGGCCTTTTGATTAGGTGTTCAGGAGTCTTGTGGCTTGGGTTTAGAAGCCTCTTGGACCTAGACTTGGCGCTCTGGTACCGCTTGCCATGTGGTAGCAGAGAGAACAGTCTATGACTAGGGTGGCTGGAGTCTTTGACAATTTTTAGGGCCTTCCTCTGACACCGCCTGGTATAGAGGTCCTGGATGGCAGTGATGTACTGGGCCGTTCGCACTACCCTCTGCAGTGCCTTGACCCATGCCAAATCTTTGAGTCTCCTGAGGGGGAATATGTTTTGTCGTGCCCTCTTCACAACTGTCTTGGTGTGCTTGGACCATGTTAGCTTGTTAGTGAATTGGACACCAAGGAACTTGAAGCTCTCAACCTGCTCCACTACAGCCCAGTCGATGAGAATGGTGGCGTGCTCGGTCCTCTTTTCCCTGTAGTCCACAATCATGGACTACAGCACCCCTGAGGGGCCCCTACATTTAGGATCAGCATGGCTGTTGTGCTACCACCTGGGGGTAGCCCGTCAGGAAGTCCAGGATCCAGTTGCAGAGGGAGGTGTTTAGTCCAAGCGTCCTTAGCTTATTGATGAGCTTTTAGGGCACTATGGTGTTGAACGATGAGCTGTAGTCAATTAATAGCATTCTCAAATAGGTGTCCCTTTTGTCCAGGTGGGAAAGGGCAGTGTGGAGTGCAATAGAGATTGCATCATCTGTGGATCTTTTGGGGCAGTATGCAAATTGGAGTGGGTCTAAGTGCTGACTTTGTCAAACAGGCTAAATGCTAACAATGCTAACAATTTAGCCACCACATCGTCCTCGATTACTCTCTCTGCAGTTGCAGTCACCATCGTTACATACACTCACAGCAAAAAGCTTGCCAGCTAGCTAGGCCAAGCATGAGAAAACAAGGTAAGGCTTGCCATTGTTTCTGAACTAGTGACGTATACTAGAGGGCCTTGAGGCATCATACAATTGTCCCACCTATTACAAGACAATTTGTGATTGGTTGATTCTACTGTCATTCTAAAATGCTGCTCTAATTGAAGTCAATGTCAATGACATTGGCTGGTGCCTTCTATTCAAAGCCGGAGGGCCTAGCCAATGAGCGTTGAGCCGAGCTAGATTATTTCTACCAAGAGACTACCAAAGACAAATTCTGATTGGACATTTTTTTCTCTTGAATATTATCCCTTCTTTTCCCAACACAAACTGAAAAAAAATAAAAAATAAAAATAGATAGGAAGATGATTACAATTAAGACAAAAAAATATTAAAATCAATGAAAACAAAATATAATATTTAAAAATGAGGGTTTAGAGGGCCCTGACGGTTCCCCACTGAGTAAAGTGCATAAAACCAATCTGAGAACAATAAGTACAAAGTGAGATGCATAAACGGTAGTGGCTCTACTTTAAACTCACTGTCCACATGATACCCTAATCCCACATGGAACAGTAGATCCTCATCTCACCCATAGAGCACTGGAGGAAATGTCATAAAAACAGATAAATTACAATTCAAAAATGAAACAAAATACAACACCATGAAGTTTTACACAAAATAGAATGTAGTTCTGACAATTACTCACACTTCAAATAATGTTATCATCAACTTCACAATGTGGTTCTGAGAGCACTGGTATTCAGCTAGCAGCATCCTCATGTCAATCTGAAAGTATCAACAGGCTAACATGACCATCTGGCATAAATATTACAAAACAAACTCTTCTACACTGCAGATGATGCAAAATATGATATATTATGGTACAAGAGTAAGATACAAAGTATCATTTACCCATCTAAAGTAATGTTGGACCCACGATGGATTTCAACAGCTCCCAGTGTAATTGCTTACTCTCACTCTTACACATGTTGTAACCGCTTTCTTCCTGGGAAGGAGAGGCGGACCAAAACGCAGCGTGGTTAGGGTTAAACATCTTTAATAAAGACGAATACCGAGAAAACACTACAAATATACAAAACAATAACTGCGAAACCAGTCCTGTGTGGTGAAACAAACACAGACACAGAAATAACCACCCACCAATCCCAACACAAAACAGGCTACCTAAATATGGTTCCCAATCAGAGACAATGACTGACACCTGCCTCTGATTGAGAACCATATCAGGCCAAACATGGAAATAGACAAACCAGACACACAACATAGAATGCCCACCCAGCACACGTCCTGAACAACACTAAAACAAGGAAAACACACAAGAACTATGGTCAGAACGTGACACATGTTAATAAGGCCGCATACAAACATGGTCTCTTTTTTGTTTTCTTGATTAAGGCAGCTCCAAAATGCAGGTGTTTCAGCCTAGCTCAGTGCTTTCTGTGGTGTTGGGGAAAGCCAGAAAATACGGAGTGTTGCGCTGTGATTGGCTCTGCGTTCTATCACTCATGGGGACACTACGTCTCCGCCAAGTCTAAGGGTAGAGCAAAAAAATGAAAGCCCCTTGGGTGCTGCCATAGAGTTACATTAGAAGTGCATATCCAAGGGGGGCACTGTTAAGCTAAGGATGTAGACCTTGTTTCCCTATCGCTCCTGAGTTAGTGACCAAATGTATATATTTAACCGTGCAAAATTGTTTATATTTCTGTTTGGTCAGGCGTCTGAAGAGATCCCTAAACCATTCAGATCAAGTTTGAGAAATGTAAGTTTGTAACGTTGTCTACCCGGCCAAAAACGGAGTCTGCATGAGCAGGCTGCAGCAAGACTGCGCCCTCTCCTGATTCACCCCTGCCCTGGGATGCTGCTAATGCCAGCCCCACGAGAACACTGACTGTGGAGCTGCTACAATCAAATCAAATCAAATGTATTTATATAGCCCTTCGTACATCAGCTGATCTCTAAGAGGCGGACAAGGACTATGGTGGAGTGGGGTCCAAGTTTCGCCCCAGAGCCGCCGCCGCGGACAGACACCCACCCAGACCCTCCCCTATAGGTTCAGGTTTTGTGGCTGGAGTCCGCACCTTTGGGGGAGAGGGGGTACTGTCACGTTCTGACCTTAGTTCTTTTGTTATGTCTTTGTTTTAGTATGGTCAGGGCGTGAGTTGGGTGGGTTGTCTATGTTAGTTTTTCAATGATTTGCTATTTCTGTGTTTGGCCTGGTATGGTTCTCAATCAGAGGCAACTGTCAATCGTTGTCCCTGATTGAGAACCATATTTAGGTAGCCAGTTTTCTATTGTGTTTCGTGGGTGATTTATTTCTGTTGTGTGTCTGCACCAGCCAGAACTGTTTTCGGTTGGGTCGCTTTGTTATTTTCGTGGTCATCTAATAAATATGGACACATACCATGCTGCACGTTGGTCCTCACCTTCTTCCACCGACGACGACAAGGAGCTGCCAGAGCCGTCCAGAGCAGCAGCTGTAAACGTAGGCTAAGGAAGGGACGGACAAAGTATCTCTTCTCCCAAACACACAATGTTACTACAATGCAGCCGTTCTATCAGACATTCTTCAGAGGACAGAAAGATCTCTGTTGGGCAACACGGCCTTCCATCTACAACCAACCTATTGAAGCACGGCTCAGAGTAAATATTTATTGCATTTTCCTTTTCCAAATGGGTGGTTATTTAGACTGAATAAGATTCTGTATTTACGATAGCATAGCTGTACAAGGTCCGATCAGAGACCAAATTCCTTTGTTTCTCAGTCTTCCTGCGCTTTCATTCAAAACCCAACCTCCTTTCTTTGTGTAACCAGCCGTCATATCTGTTCCGTCCACTAGGGACGTTTTCCTTTATGACATAATTGCTAATCAATGTATGACCCATCCTGTGTATGTGAATAAGGTGACGATTAAGAATTGACCGCTATTGATGTAAAAGATTACCAGGTCTTTAAAAGTTTATTCGGAAGATAACTGCTCTATAAACATTCTTTCGTGGTGCCCCGACTTTCTCGTTAATTACATTTACATGATTAGTTCAATCAGGTAATATTAATTACAGAGAAAAGATTTTATAGAATAGCATGTCATATCACTTAAATTAATCAGGCATAGCAAAGACACGACACTATCTTTGTTAACACGCTGTATCTCCGGATATTTATAAGGAGCGTTTACCTTTGCAAGCAGAATTTGACACATTATTAACAGACCAAGTTACTGAACTGCTTGTCAAGTCTAGGAGCACTTACTATGAACAAGGAGATAAAGCCAGTAAATGATTAGCTCGCAAGTTACGTCAACTATCATCATCACACCCGATTCCTAAAATTCGTACATCGTCTGGGATATCATTAGACCCTAGGGGATCAATGATGAGTTCAAGAGATTATACCAGTCTTCATATACTTCTGAAAGTAAAGTGGATACATTGGAATTGGATGATTTCTTCCACTCACTTGCTGTGCCTTCTGTCAGCTGGGATTTGGTTAAAATTAGAGCAGCCGATCACTGTTGAATAATTGTCTAATGCTGTCAAATCCCTTCAATCCGGGAGAACCTCAGGGCCTGAAGGCTATTCGGCAGAGTTTTATAAAAGTTTCTCTACAAAATAGTCCCTATTCTAATTGAAGTGTACAATTAAGCATTTGTAAATGGTGCTCTCCCACAGACTCTCACTCAGGCAACCATTTGTCTTATTCGTAAAAAATAAAAGACCCTCTTGACTGTGTATCACTCTGTCCAATTAGCCTGCTAAATGTTGACTATACAATTCTAGCCAAACTCCTGGCAACGCGTCTGAAAACAGTCCTCTCGTCAATTATCTCTCTGGATCAAACAGAATTTATTAAATATAGACACTCATTCTTCAATCTTCGATTATTTAATATTATATATAATACTTCTGTCGCCAATGTCTCTGAAGCCATTATATTCCTGGATGCGGAGAAAGTGTTTGGAATGGAAATACCTTTTTTACACTTTAAATAAATTTGGCTTTGGCTCCAAATTCATAACTTGGGTAAGATTTCTGTTCTCATCCCCTCAAGCCTCTGTCAGGACTAATAACACCCAATCAGATTGCTTCCCTTTGCAACGATCGACACGCCAGGGTTGCCCTTTAAGTCCCTTACTGTTTGCCCTCGCCATAGAACCACTTGCAATAGCACTTCGCTCCAACCCCCTCATCAAAGGTATAGTCAGACACGGACACGAACACAAACTGTCTTTATATGCAGATTTATTATTATACACATCCAACCTTTCTGTTTCTGTTCCTGCTGCCCTTGCCATTTTCACATCCTTCTGTCACTTATCAGGGTATAAACTGAATCTCAGTAAAAGCGAATTGATGGCTCTAAATATGGCCGCAAAAATTGTCCCTTTACATAACTTGCCATTAAATTGCTCACAGTGGTTTTATTTATCTCGGGGTACATGTCACAATCAGATTGGAAAACCTTTTCCAAGCCGACTTTGCTCCTCTTTTAACCCATACTGAGAACGATTTGGAACGCTGGTCTTTGCTACAACTCTCCTTAGTCGCAGTAATTAATTATATTAAAATGAATACTCTACCTAAATTCTTATATCTCTATCAGTGCCTATCTCTATCAGTGCCTACCAATTTTTCTTCCAAATACATTTTTCAAAAATATTGAAGGCCTAATTCTGCTTTTTATATGGGACAAAAAGCCCCCTAGGATATACGAAAACAGCTTTTGCAGAGACCCAAACCAGACGGCGGTCTAGCGCTACCGGATTTCAGATTCTATTATTGGGCCACTAACTTTAGGATCATACAGTACTGGTTGCAGAGAGATATTCCCACCCCCAATTTGGCTCGAGATGGAGGCCGCCTCATCTATACCGGCATCATTGTCTTCCCTCGCTCACTCCTCCGTTACAGGCCCTTACTCCTCCTACACCGAAAATGTATGTGTCAAAACAACATTGAAGATCTGGGATCAATTTAGGCGCCACTTTGGGTTTCAGACAACCTCTTCTTTTGCTTTGGTAGCCTCAAACCCAGCTTTCACCCAAACTAAAGGTTGATGGTGCTTTCTCAACATGGTCTAGTCTCAGTGTTAAAAGATTCAGATCTCTATATTAACAATATATTTAGTATGTTTAAACAATTATCAGGTAAATTTGGTCTCCCCAATTTCTTTAGGTTCTTACAAATCCGGAGTTACATCCACAGCATATTACCCCCTGTAAAACACAGTTTGACACATTTCATATCCCACTTCCGACTCTGAAAGGCACCTTGTCAATAACCTATAGTCAAATTTGCTCACTATAAACCACCTCATTAAACAATATTAAATCCTCATGGGAGGAGGAACTGGGTGAGGAAATATCTGATGAACTATGGGAAGGGGCACTCAAAGGGGTACATAGCTCTTCTATTTGCGCTCAGCACGGTCTCATTCAATGCAAACTCATTCATAGGGCCGACTGGACCAAAGCAAGATTATCCAAAATTTACAAGGATGTGAACCCTAATTGTGTATGATGTAACCAGTCTACTGCTAATCATGTACACGTGTTTTGGTGTGCCCATCTCTTGTTGGTTTCTGGAAAGACATCTTTAATAAACACACTCAGAATTAAGCGGCACACAGATCGAGCCAGACCCTTATTGCATTATCTGGGGTTTCCCAATTGACCAAAATGAATAAGGATGTAATTGCCTTTGTCACTTTGTTAGCGAGACGATTCATTTTACTTAGATGGAAATCTTCTGCACCCCCTTCTCATTCTCTTTGGATTAAATCCGTTTTGAATTGTATAAAGTCGGGAAAAATTCAACACACACTCAATGGGTCTATAGACAAATTCTATGCAATGTGGGCTCCCTTCTTTTCTTATGTTAAACGACTACATTTCCCTGCAGTTCCAGAGTGATGTATATTTATATATTGGTGATGTAAGAGGCCTGGTATGTGTATACACAACATCTCGGATGTTAAGGACTGTATTATCTGTGCTAGTTGACCTGTAACAACTGTATCAAAATATATATTTTTTCTTGTCTTTTTATTTATTTTTTACTTTTATGTTTGTCTCTCTCTTTGTTTTGCTGTATTGTTGTCTTTGATGCGTTGTTTTATATTACTACCAACTAACAAGTGCAATTATTTTGTAAATGCTTGTTGAAAATTCAATAAATAAAGTAAAAAAAGAAGTGCATATCCAAGAAGGTTCAAGGTCATTGGACACAGATACAATGATGTCAAATCACGTTATATCTACAGTAGCTTTCAGAATCGTAGCTAGCAGTCATAATCATGAATCAAGTCCACAATCTACCGGCCAATCCTTTTTCATCCTTGTCATATGAAGAGAAATTATGGATAAAACGTACCGGTGCTCATCTTCCATTGAACATCAACAAGTTGGAAATTGCAAATTCAACAATGAGTGGTTTGGATGCAATCAGTGGCTAACTGCAAGCATTGCAAAGCATTCATTCGCCTGCTATTCAGTGGAGTGTCTGTGTGGTCCCAAGTCTAAGATTAAGGGTCTCTTTTCCGAGCTTATAATTATAAACATTCAACATTGACCACGCTGTCAATGAAGCATGAATTGTGCCACGCTCAAAACGACTGTTAACCCGGAACTGCAAAATCTGACTTCAGTGAGTTCAAGACAACTGGGAACCTCTTTCTAGAGCTACGACCTGAAGATCACTGATGTCATCATGATTAAACCTTTTTTTTCTTTAAGTTTCCAGTTGTCTTGAAAGGACCATAAATCCAGAGAAAGACAGACTTTGACAAAGTTTGATGACAAAATTTGCCCACAAAGGACCGCAGCACCAACTTCCTGTTAAATTGAGTACAGCACAACAAGGTGAGTCCAAAAATGTCTTGTATTCTGCTGCATAAATGATGTAATATGCCAGGGAGATATGTGTACTGTAGCTAAGAAAGTAATACTAAGTGTATGTTGTGTAGTAAGCTGTTAGTAGCCAATGTGCCTCACTCTAATAATTTGGTCTATTTTCACCTCTTTATTTCGCCTGCAGTTCTGACTTGGTGGTGCACATGTAACCTTTAACCTGTTTTTGAGAAATGTAATCATTGAATATTGTAAGAGCTTTCATCGTCTGCTTATATGCCCCCTTTATTTATCCTTGGGTTCTGACTAGGTGTACACTGTAAGAACGGCCCATGTTCTGAATTCTGTCGCTGTACATTTCAAAAGTGCTGAACAAATAGTTATATTGACTACATCCGTCCTAGCTCGCTCATTCATGTCTTAACTCACTCTAATACCTAATTAGTAATTATATGGAATGGAACGTAGATCTTTCGTTTAATAGAAAGTGGGAGGTTATAGTTTGCCCCTCAACCCACCATTACTTGATCAAAAGGTAGCCTATGCTGCTTCATTCACTTCATTGAAAGTGATTTTTTTTAGGTTGAAAATGCAAAAACATTCAATACTTCTAAAATACATTTTGATGGTGTTGGCAATAGTTTTGTCAGAATTTGCTGTTCATCATTTAATATTTCCACTTCATGGGCCTCTATTTTTGCACACGCGACTCAATCTGTTTTTCTTCAAGAACTTCCGCTTGAGATTGGCAAATGAGAACCAAATCAATTACTCTGTTTCGAGTTTCCACTTCAAAGGGAGAATATATTCTTTCCTCATGGGAAGATGGAGCAAGAAAGATGAGAAGTCAAAGTTGATCTTTTATTTTTGGCATTCTTTTTTGAGCCCTTTGCCTCCCAAGTCCCTCTCCATTCCTTCCATCTCCCCAGTGTGTTGGTCTTAATACGAAGGCAAGGAGATTCTCTGCAGGAAATCTCTTCACATTTGAGTTTACTGTCCAAGGCTTTTCTGCTACATTACTATCATTGATTTAACCCCTGGATGGTGACTCTGTCTGACAACCCAGATGAGGAATATCACTCAGCACCAGGTTGTATAAAAAAATACATTAAAAAATAAACATATTAGATAAAAATAAAGGCAGACAAATACATGGATATAACATGCATGGATATATAAACACATATAGGGGAGAAGTAGGAACAATTTAGTAGTTTCTGGCAGTTTGACAGCAGAAATGTGTAGTGCAGCATGAATTAAACGGAGGTCAATGTTTATTTTTGTTAGTCGGAGGCAATGAAGCAGTGAGACTTACGGTTGGCTGGTCAGGGATGGGGGAGGGGCGAAACATTGTCTTAAAATCTGAGTTGTTATTGAAAGTAGACTGGCACATGCTGAAGCCAACACAAACTCACTTAATTACCTGGCTACATAGGGATTCCATTCCCCTTCTTAGGTGTGAATCAACTTCATTGACATTGTATCCCTGATTATTCAGTTGGAGTTGTGAATGTATTCACAACCTTAAAGACTGGTAACCCACTGGTAATAATGTGTACTAATACATGCCTTCTGTCCTCAGTATAGGGTTAGTGCCTATAGGGGCATTCCTAACTATTTTAGTGTATCCCTATATATCGCTCCACTGGCTTCATGATTGTATTCTGGAGAAATGACTAATTAGAGGAAGTCTGGTGGGGAATGGGAAATATATGTAAGAGGCACAAGGATCTACATGTGAAGATTTGCATAATCCGTGCATCTGATATTTCAAATTGCCACAAACAAGATGTCCTTTTTCCTCATGTTTCTCATTCCGAGGCTGGCAGCTGGTTTGATATGTTCTGCTGGTCATGATGATCCCACAGCGGTTGTCAGAATAGAGGCAACTTGGACCCTGTAACCAGGAGGCTATTTTTAGAAAGACTAATAAGAATTCATTTGAGGCAGAGCCTTCAGTTTTAACAATGTGTAGAGCATCTCACAGCAAAGACCAGAGAACAACAGAGGACAATAAACAAAATGATTCATTATCTCAAAGTCCTGCTTGGTATATCAGAAACCTTTCAAGTTCACCTGTTATGTATAGTCATTTGTTTAAATATCTAAGCTTTGCTATGGTTTGAATGAAAATCATATTGTGCTTTGAGCTTGGCCACCGCAGCCCTCTGTTGTATCAAATAAATATTTCAAGCTCTAATATAGTAAGGTCTTCTCTTTCCTCTTTTTTGGAGTTGTATCTCAAAGGCCTGTGTCTGATAGTGTATTCCTCTTTCCATATTTTTCAGTCCCATGATCTACATATCTCTGACCCAACAGCACTCTCCAGATCCATTTCAATTTTTATGAGGTGCAGCCAGCTGCCATACAAACTGATCCAATGAAACAAATGTGGGCCATTCAATATTAATCTAACTCCCTGTCTGTCGGCAAAAGCACTCACAAAAAAGGCAAGACAACTGTTGCTGCTCTCATGCCTGTACCTACAGTACATTTATGTCTGATTCACATCACTAGAGGAACTGAACGCCCCAGACATAGGCCATCTTTCGAGTGGAAGATTAATGTTGTCTGCTTCTTTGTTCTGAGCCTCAGGTTGAGTCCTTCTGCTTGACTTTGTATCCTTTTAGTTTCTGAATATATGACTCAAAACCAACATTATCTGTTTTTATTCCAGCTGGATGTGACAACCAACCAGATCTGTTGAGTCTGGTGAATGGGCTGAACTACTCTATTTTACTTTCTATCTCTAAGTTATGTGATAATGCATCTCTAGTTGAAAAGGGTATTTCCTCCAGTTCTAAGTTATGGGATAATGCATCACTACTTGAAAAGGGTATTTCCTCCATGAATAGTTTTCTTTAAGTACTCCCACCAGTGGAGGCTGCTGAGGGGAGAACAACTCATAATAATGGCCGGAATGGAGCAAATTGATGGAAACCATGTTTTTGATGTATTTGACTCCATTCCACTGATTCTGCTCCAGTCATTACCACGAGGCCGTTCTCCCCAATTAAGGTGCCACCAACCTCCTGTGACTCCCACTGATCTGAGATGAAGACATACTGTATGATTTAATCCAGTCTACCAACAGAGAGAGCAGGAGATTTCAAACATGCTATCAGCGTACACAAATTTGGCCACTGCTTATAACCACTACACTGTGTTACTCAAACTTTTAGGAAAACCCATTGCACTTAATATATCTGAGTACAGTTACTTAAAGGGATTTTGTAGCCATTACTCAAACCGAGTCACTGTGACCCTGTAGGGCACGAGTACTAAACTCTTACCCTACGAGGACCGGAGCCTGCTGCTTTTCTGTTCTGCCTGATAATTAGCTGCACCTACTGTACCGGGTGTGCCAGGTCTAAACCAGTCCCTGAATAGAGGGGAACAATGAAAACAAGCACTAGAACTGGCTTTGAGGTCTGGAGTTGAGTATGAGGGCTGTAGAGGATCCAGATTTGCGTTGTATCAGCTTAAAAAGTTTGAGTAACCCCACTAAGCCACACCCCCAACATAATTTCCCACTGTGCCTTGGCTTGTCAAGTAAATTGTAGTTACCACCCATGATTGTATTTATTAGTGACAGAGACATAGTTGTTGAATTTGTTCCTTTTCAGTTCTGTTGCCTTCACCAAGTGAGTTCCTAGGTGAATGTTATCATTATAATTAAATTCTTTATAACAATACATTACACATCTCACAAAGCCTTATTTTTAGGCCTAGCTTTACCCTGAAACTGGCCTGAAACTCATGGTATACAGGCCAGATCAGGTCTGCAAGTAAGGTTGCAAAATTCCAGTAACTTTATCCAAATTCCCATATTTAAAAGAAATTCTTGCTTGAAGAATTTCCAGGAATCTTCCAACCAGGATTTCTCGAAAACTTCGGAAATTCACCAGAATTTTGCAACCTACCTACAAGTGACATTATGCTGGCTTGCAAAGTGATGTGTAATTCCTATTGAAATCCAGTCATAGTTAGGATATTCAACAGTTGACATTTCACCCGCAATTTGCATTCATACTGTGCAAAAACGAACACAATTACTTTAGAAAAATGTATGTTATCTTTGTGTAGCATAAGATTAATCAATCAATCACTTAATGTACAGTTGAAGTCGGAAGTTTACATCCACTTAGTTTGGAGTAATTAAAACATCTTTTTCAACCACTGCACACATTTCTTGTTAACAAACTATAGTTTTGGCAAGTCGGTTAGGACATCTACTTTGTGCATGACGCAAGTAATTTTTCCAACAATTGTTTACAGACAGATTATTTCACTTATAATTCACTGAATCACAATTCCAGTGGGTCAGAAGTTTACATACACTAAGTGACTGTGCCTTTAAACAGCTTGGAAAATTCTAGAAAATGATGTCATGACTTCAGAAGCTTTAGAAGCTAATTGACATCATTTGTGTCAATTGGAGGTGTACCTGTTGATGTATTTCATGGCCAACCTTCAAACTCAGTGCCTCTTTGCTTGACATCATGGAAAAATCTAAAGAAATCATCCAAGACCTCAGAAAAAAATAGTAGACCTCCACAAGTCTCGTTCATCCTTGGGAGCAATTTCCAAACGCCTGAAGGTACCATGTTCATCTGTACAAAAAATAGTACGCAAGTATGAACACCATGGGACCACGCAGCCGTCATACCGTTCAGGAAGGAGATTCATTCTGTCTCCTAGAGATGAACATACTTTGGTGCGAAAAGTGCAAATCAATCCCAGAACAACAACAAAGGACCTTGTGAAGATGCTGGAGGAAACAGGTACAAAAGTATCTATATCCACAGTAAAACGAGTCCTATATCGACAGCAAGGAAGAAGCCACTGCTCCAAAACTGCCATAAAAAAGCCAGACTACGGTTTGCAACTGCACATGGGGACAACGATTGTACTTTTTGGAGAAATGTCCTCTGGTCTGATGAAACAAAAATAGAACTGTTTGGCCATAATGACCATCGTTATGTTTGGTGGAAAAATTGGGGAGGCTTGCAAGCTGAAGAACACCATCCCAACCATGAAGCATGGGGGTGGCAGCATCATGTTGTGGGGGTGCTTTGCTGCAGGAGGGACTGGTGCACTTCACAAAATAGATGGCATCATGAGGTAGGAAAATTATGTGGATATATTAAAGCAACATCTCAAGACATCAGTCAGGAAGTTAAAGCTTGGTCGCAAATGGGTCTTCCAAATGGACAATGACCCCAAGCATACTTCCAAAGTTGTAGCAAAATGGCTTAAGGACAACAAAGTCAAGGTATTGGAGTGGCCATCACAAAGCCCTGATCTCAATTCTATAGAAAATCTTTGGGCAGAACTGAAAAAGCGTGGGCGAGTAAGGAGGCCTTCAACCTGACTCAGTTACACCAGCTCTGTCAGGAGGAATGGGACAAAATTCACCCAACTTATTGTGGGAAGCTTGTGGAAGGCTACCCGAAACATTTGACCCAAGTTCAACAATTTAAAGGCAATGCTACCAAATACTAATATAGTGTATGTAAACTTCTGACCCACTGGGAATGTGCTGAAAGTTCTGACATTTCACATTCTTAAAATAAAGTGGTGATCTTAACTGACCTAAAACAGGGAATTTTTACTAGGATTAAATGTCAGGAATTGTGAAAAACTGAGTTTAGATGTATTTGGCTAAGGTGTATGTAAACTTCCGACTGTACATGCAAAAACACAGATATTAAAAACAATTCCCCAAAATCTATCAGCATTAGAGCGCGCTGGGGAAAAAATATAATTTGAGTTGATGTGATTTCTGATAAACATTTTTTTTAATGATGTCTTTTCTTTGACTTTGAGTAAAAAATGCCTTGGGGTTTACAGTGTATATATGAATTGTTGTCTTTTTTCCTATTCTTAATTGCATATCAATCAAACATGTCAATTATAGGGAAGTGTGACATCTTCTGGAAATGAAATGGACAAATATACTAACATTTTAATTAAAGTGATGAGCTCTTAAAGCAACATAAAAACAAACTCATCATACTCAACAGGCAACAGCTGGTGGGAAGTAACCATTAGATATGTAATTAATTCAGCATGTAATTGTTCCATTAAAGGCAAAGTACAGTCAAAAACTAGATTTCCCAGTGTTTTATATAGATTTCCACACTATGAATTTGGAATAATACTGTGAAATTGTGACAATTATGATAATGTACTTTTAGTGCATGAGCTGTTTGAAAAGCCTGTTTTGGTGGGATGGTGTTTTGGTCTGCCCGGTGATATCACCAAGCAGTAAATTAGTTAATAGACCAATAAGAAAGAGTTCCAAACCGCTCTTCCAATAACAACTAGTTTTCCGGTTTCCCCTCCCAACTCCGAGCACTCCCAGACATCCTAGCAAAATTCTTGCTTGAGAAATTGCTCTTTGCTAAGAAGCTATCTGTTTTATTTTTGACCATTTGAATTCAAAACAATCACAGTAAGGTACTCATTTGTTACCCAGAATTGATTTGATATTGAAATAAATATGGGTGTATTGGACCTTTAAGCTGATAGGATGCATAGAGATTACTGAAATGTAGTTACAGTGTGCTAGCAAGATGTATCTCTTTCTCTAACTATGTGGTTTACCTACAAGAACAAAGTCCCTGCATTCATATTTCTTCTGTCACTGTGACCACTTACTTACCCATCAGTAGTAGTGCATGTTCATCCTGTCTGAAGTCTTGAGGGGATAACTGTGCTGCAACACACTGAGGGGTTGGAGGGGTGGAGGTGATAGGGCAGATTGTAATAATATATTCCTTCTGTTAAAAAAACGGAAATGAAATACATTATGAATGTGATTAGTTTAACTCACAAGCCTTTATTTGTATTGTAATGACATAATCCAGAACAGGGATTTGAACATAAGATGCTGAGGCAAATTGGAATACCTCATAAATAAGCAAACAGACATGGAAAACAAAATGTCGAAGATACAATAATAGTTCAGCCAACTCCAAAGAATAACTCCCATGCGTTATGCTAATTCACTAATGAGATTAGTTCCAAAATGCTACCAGTACAGCTGCTCTGAATTACTTAATTCTAACTTCATACTAAACCCCAAATCTGAAGTACAGTATGACAGTTTGTCACAACTTCACCTCGGAGAGCTTTTGACACCAGCTCTCATAGTTGGATGGCTCGCTGTCACGCTCCGAACCATGAGGTTTCAGGAAATTTGACTGAAAAAGGGTAAGAAAAAAAGAAAAATAACAAAGAGCCAGTGAGCAGCAGAGGAGAGACTCAGGGTTACAATGGCACCTGCCTGAAGAGCTGAATGTTGTGGGTTTCTGTGGACCTGCAGGATGTCAGGCTGGGGCTGGGCATGGAACAGCCAGAGAGGAGCCCAGGCAGAAATGTGCACTGTGAGTTGTGTTAATGAGCCAGTAGATGGGCCTGTATAGGGCTGGATGGGGCTGCTGCACAGGGAGGCCTGGGGATTTGACTACGGTGTGAGCCGTAGTCCCTAGCAGTACGGGGATAAAGAGAGGAGCCTCCTCCATTTCATACAGCATCCATCCAGGCCTGCATCCTGCCTGCATTCACAGTACAGATTATACAGGACTGCTCTTCATATGCAGATGAGTTTGTTTTAATTGTTGGGGCTCCTAATTCCTAATGTATGAGAGGAAAGAGGAAAAGCATCTGGGGACGTGTATCCAAATGAAATATTCAAGACTCCTAATGAAATATTCTGTCAGTTTGTAGTTTCCATGGGCCTCTCCCTGCTTTAAAAAGAGAGCCAAGTTGTTTTAATGAGACTCTAGGCTGCCTCTGTCTGGCCCTGTACTGCACTAGCCTCATACCAGCCTCCTATTGTAGCTACACTCCCTGTTTGGTTGTTGTGTTTGTTTCAAATACAGGTGTGCCAAGCTTGTAGCATCATACCCTAGAAGACTCGATGCTGTAATCACTGCCAAAGGTGCATCAACAAGGTACTGAGAAAAGGGTCTGAACCCTTATGCAAATGTGACATTTATTTTTGATAAATTAGCAAAAATTCTATAAACCTGTTTTTGCTTTTTCATTATTGGGTATTGTGTGTAGATTGATGAGGAAAAAATACAATTGAATCCATTTTAGAATGAGGCTGTAACATAACAAAATGTGGAAAAAGTGAAGGGGTCTGAATACTTTCTGAAGGCACTGTAGATAAGTTATTTACCATTCTGATACATGTTAGAGTGAATGTTGAATTTGATCCATTTGTCTATCTCCATTTTTGCTCTCCATCTGTAGACCGGGAATCAGGTTCATGACGATTACCGAACAGTCAACAAGAAAACACAGCAGTATGTGATGTGGGGCAAAAGGCGTGTCAATCGGCGTGTCAATCTGAGCTCATTTATAATATTGCTCCCCGCCCCACAGTAATCCAAGCATACAGCCTGACTGATAGTCACAGATGAGAGAGCAGGTTCATTTTCTAAAAGTGTGAGGACTTTAATCGGGCAAAAATACTATGGGTGATGTTTTTGGTAACTCTAAAACTTTTATATGGGAAATAGGATGACTGCATTCTCTTTAAAGTAATGTATGTCATCACCCTGCTATGAAAGACAGCACAGCAGCAGCAGAGAACAGAACAGGGGGCACTAAACAAGGGGAGTCTTCCATTCTTCTCTGCAGATCCTCTCAAGCTCTGTCAGGTTGGATGGGGAGCGTTGCAGCACAGCTATTTTCAGGTCTCTCCAGAGATGTTCATGTCCGGGCTCTGGCTGGGACACTCAAGGACATTGAGACGTGTCCCGAAGAAGAAGAGAGGTGGGGTGCATGTTTCATAATTAACAACTCATGGTGTGGTTGCGATAACATACAGAAACCCGGGTCTTTTTGTTCACCTGATCTAGAATACCTCACAATCAAATGCCGACCGTACTACCTCAAAGAACTACACTGGACTTTATGCAAACTGGAAACTACATATCCTGAGGCTGCATTTATTGTAGCTGGGGGTTTTAACAAAGAAAATTTGAGGAAAACACTACCAAAGTTCTACCAACACATTGACTGTAGTACTCGCGCTGGTAAAACATTGGACCACTGATACTCAACTTTTCGAAATGCCTACAAGGCCCCCCCCCCCTCCGTTAGGCAAATCTGATCACAACTCCATTTTGCGCCTTCCTTCCTATAAGCAGAAACTCAAACAGGAAGCCCCCATGCTAAGGTCTATTCAACACTATACTTAAAAAATGGTTTTGATCATGCAGACTGGGATATGTTCCGGGTAGCCTCTAAGAATAACATAGTCACCGTTTCTGTGTATTTGTCTGAGTTCAACCGGAAGTGTATAGGAGATGTTGTACCCACAGTGACTACTAAAACCTACCCAAACCAGAAACCGTGTATAGATGGGAGCATTCGCGTAAAACTGAAAGCTCAAACCACCGCATTAACCATTGCAAGGTGACTGGGAATATGGCCGAATACAAACAGTGTAGTTATTCCCTCGTCCTCAGAGCACACGCAGACCAGCTGTCTGAAGTGTTTACAGATATATTTAATCTCTCCTTATCCCAGTCTGCTGTCCTCTCTTGCTTCAAGATGTCCACCATTGTTCCTGTACCCAAGAAAGCAAAGGTTACTGAACTAAATGACTATCGCCCCGTAGCACTCACTTCTGTCATCACAAAGTGCTTTGAGAGGCTAGTTAAGCTTGGAGGCCTGGGTCTGAATCCCGCCCTGTGTCCTGGACTTCCTGAAGGTAGGAAACAACACATCCACTTCACTGATCCTCAACACAGGGGCCCCACAAGGGTGCCTGCTCAGCCCCCTCCTGTACTCCCTGTTCACCCATGACTGCGTGGCCACGCACGCCTCCAACTCAATCATCATCAAGCAACCACAGGGCTCTCCAGAGGGTGGTGCGGTCTGCCCAACGCATCACTGGGGGCAAACTACCTGCCCTACAAGATACCTACAGCACCTGATATCACAGGAAGGCCAATAAGATCATCAAGGACATTAACCACCCAAGCCACGGCCTGTTCACCTCGATATCATCCAGAAGGCGAGGTCAGTACAGGTGCATCAAAGCTTGGACCCGAGACTGAAAAACATCTATCTCAAGGCCATTACACTGTTAAATAGCCATCACTAGCCGACTTCCACCCAGTTACGCAACCCTGCACCTTAGCTGCTTCCTATATACATAGACTTAGAATCACTGGCCACTTTAATAATGGAACACTAGTCACATTAATAATGATAATGTTTAAATAATGTTTACATACTGCTTTACTCAGATCATATGTATATACTGTATTCTACTGTATTTTAGTCAATGCCACTCCAACATTGCGCAATCTAATGTTTATATATGTCTTAATTCCATTCTTTTACTTTTGTGGAAGCTGTTGGAGCTAGGAACACAAGCATTTCAATACACCCACAATAACATCTGCTAATATGTGTATGTGACCAGTAAAATTTGATTTGATTTAAAGCCACTCCTGCAATGTCTTGGCTGTGTGCTTAAGATCTTTGTCCTGATGGAAGGTGAAACTTCGCACCCAGTCTTAGGTCCTGAGCGCTCTAGAGCAGGTTTTCATCAAGGATCTCTCTGTATTTTGCTCTGTTAATTTTTTCCTAGATTCTGAGAAGTCTTCCAGTCCCTGCCTCTGAAAAACATTCCCACAGCATGATGCTGCCACCACCATGCTTCACCGTAGGGATTGTGCCAGGTTTTCTCCAGACGTGGCGCCAAAGAGCTCAATCTTGGTTTCATCAGACCAGAGAATCTTGTTTCTCATGGTCTGAGAGTCTTTAGGTGCCTTTTGTCAAACTCCAAGCAGGCTGTCATGTGCCTGAGGAGTGGCTTCCATCTGGTTCATCCATCTTCCATCTGGCCCATCTACCATAAAGGCCTAATTGGTGGAGTGCTGAAGAGATGGTTGTCCTTCTGGAAGGTTCTTCCATCGCCACAAAGAAACACTAGAGCTATTTCAGAGTAACCATCAGGTCACTTCCCTGACCCTTCTCCCCTGATTGCTCAGTTTGGCCGGGCGGCCAGCTCTAGGAAGAATGTAAGCATGCAGCTCCATGTAAGAATTATGGAGGCCACTGTGTTCTTTATTTATTTTTATTTTTTTACCCCTTTCTCCCCAATTTCGTGGTATCCAATTGTTTTAGTAGCTACTATCTTGTCTCATCGCTACAACTCCCGTACGGGCTTGGGAGAGACGAAGGTTGAAAGTCATGCGTCCTCCGATACACAACCCAACCAGGCCGCACTGCTTCTTAACATAGCGCACATCCAACCCGGAAGTCAGCCGCACCAATGTGTCGGAGGAAACACCGTGCACCTGGCAACCTTGGTTAGCGCGCACTGTGCCCGGCCCGCCACAGGAGTCGCTGGTGCGCAATGAGACAAGGATATCCCTACCGGCCAAGCCCTCCCTAACCTGCACGACACTAGGCCAATTGTGCATCGCCCCATGGACCTCCCGGTCGCGGCCGGTTACGACAGAGCCTGGGCGCAAACCCAGGGTCTCTGGTGGCACTGCAGTACAGCGCCCTTAACCACTGAGCCCCCCGGGAGGGCCACTGTGTTGTTGGCGACCTTCAGTGCTGCAGAAATGTTTTGGTACCCTTCCCCAGATCTGTGCCTCGACACAGTCCTGTCTCTGAACTCTACCTCATGGCTTGGTTTTTTCTCTGACATGCACTGTCAACCATGGGACCTTATATAGACAGGTGTGTGCCTTTCCAAATCATGTCCAATCAATTGAATTGACCACAGGTGGACCAATCAAGTTGTAGGAACATCTCAAGGATGATAAATGGAAACAGGATGCACCTGAGCTCAATTTCAAGTGTCATAGCAAAGGGTCTGAATACTCATTTAAATAAGGTATTTCTGTTTTTTTATACATTTGCAAAAAAAAAAGTTTTGCTTTGTCATTCTGTGTAGATTACTGAGGAATTGTTTAATTTAATCCACTTTAGAATAATGCTGTAACGTAACAAAATGTGGAAAAAGTCAAGGAGTCTTTCCGAAGGCCTTGTATGTCTTAAAAGCAGTACTGACCATGTTTGGATGTAGCCTTCCTATCTTTCAATCTAGGTGTGCTAAGTATGTTAGCTAAGCTAGCTAGGTGTGAGTACTAGTTAGCTAGCTAGCATAGCTAACGCCAATGCAAGCTGTTTGGACCCTCTGCCCCTAAGCCCTTTATCAAGTGGCCACTTACTACTGATGTTTTCAATAGCGATCACTGGAGTCTGCAAGTGTTTTGGCATTGAGACAATGCGCACTTGAAGTCCCAATTGCCACTATCAGTATTCCAAAATTCTAAATCCATTCAGGAGCATCGTCTCCCATGACCTGTCTTGCTATTGTCCGCTGTCTCATGCATTGTTTCAAGTAATGTCAATAGTATTTCCCTACATGGCCAGCCCACCAATTAGGCAGGATTAGGCATATGTCTTGAGCAGCAGTTTGAAGAGGGCGGAATTTTCCGAGCTAAACTGACCAAGACGCGCCTCCAACTACGCATAACACCTCATGTAAGGGCTATTTAGGTGAGTGCTGTTGCCGCCCCAAGGAAAGCAGTGCCCACTTTGCCAAAGGTAGGGGCACACAATATTTAGCTTGACCGTGACCTGCGTTTCTCTCCAGGGTGCTGTTGGACAGGCTCAGCAGCACTCCACCAAAATCATGTAGCTTATGGTAGAAAGAGTAGTAGCCCTTGTGGTTTTTCTGTAGCCCATAGACTGGAGACCACATGTATTACAATGTCATGAGACAGACACTTTTTAAATCATTAACTTATTAATGAGGAGAGAGAGTGCAGGAGAAAGTCAACTAAAAAGGCAAGCGGGCTTTGGAGAGACTGCAGCATAATCAACCAGTGGTGGACAGCAAATGGTTCTGAAAGTAATTAATTTCAACAATTGTCTTCATTTTAATTCGACATCACTACCAATAAGGTCTTTGTTGAAGACTATTTCTTCCTATTAAAAAAACAAGATGTAGGCCTACATGTTTGGCAGACACAATTATGCTACCCATAGATTTGTTGGTATAGCCAAATCCTCCAATACTGACACCATGCACTCCTTAAATACCGCCGTGTCTGGGAGGGGCTTGGTGTGTTTGTTTGAAACCAGAGCTCCAATTTGAGTGAGGGTATGCCATACCATTTGTTAAAGAAAGGCAAAAAGGATATATACTGTGTTAGCTTTATATTCATTAAAAAGTATCCAGATTATATCAAGCGTTCAATAACAATGCTTAACTCCGTGATGCCTTATGCTAGAAACAAGCTTTGAAATTCTCGCGAAAGATGTGACTCAGATGCATTTGGGGATATTGATTCATCTCTATGACATTCTGAAGCTGAGCTGTAGCCTTCAATATTCAATTAGACAAAAAATGGACTATTCTGTCCCTATTAATTGAGCTTTTCACTTTCTGAAAAGAGATGTTTAAACCCAGGCAGGTTTTAGGGAAGCACTTCTGTTAAGCAATAGACGAGTAGCCAGCAGTCGAGCCTCTGGATAGAAAGCTAACTTTTGAAAGTTCCATACTTAGATTCATAAGCATGTCTAACATGCTGACCAGACCGGACACGTCGCGTGCGCGACCGTTGCAAAATAAATCCATGTTATTCAATTATTGCACACACTGCTCGCGCGAGCCAAGGGCTAAAATAGAACTCATTCCTATTTCTGACTCAGATCGCGCTGCAAGTCCTGCCTCTCCCATCTCCTCATTGGTTTATAGAAGCAGGTACCCACGTGCCATCTCCTCAGTGGTTATACCCAGGTGGGTGATTGAAAGACGAACTGTTGCCGGTCGTGGTGGTAATACTATGAAAGTTTAGATGCCGATCACCATATAAGTTAAAACATGAAAAAGCCTGGAAGGAGGAGAGATGACTAGAAACGATTTGGTTGGCTGTTTTATGTGTGAATTAATTGTCGGAGTAGAGGACCTTGTGCATTTCAGGTGAAATAACAACTCAATGTTTATATCCCAGGACAAATTAGCTAGCAACAGCAAGCTAGCTAAATAGGATAAATTAGCTAGCTAGTGCAAGCTAACTAGCAAATTGCCATACATGTTTAAGGCTTTTCGACCTGCCCCCAAATTAATGTCATTGGTTCAGTTTGTTTTGATATTTTAACCTGCATGTCGTGATCACGTTTGGTGTGAGGGGACAAAATAAATGTATGCACGATAGCGCACGCGCGCAGTCGGTCTGGGTAAGATTGAATGATTTGCAAACAACGACTGTTTCATTGCAAACAAGACACTCTCGTGTAACACTGGAGAAATATGGTAAGAATGCCTATTTCTCTGTCGATTCTTCCCTGAAACTTATATTTTCATTATCCACCTTTTAACTTTTTCAGAGCAACATTTTCTCTTGATCGCAAGCTGTTTTTCCCTAATCAACGCACAAATAAATACACAACATTTAAAACATGTAAATGTTCAATTTTTATAGAGACTGGTGATTTTGTCAGCATAATCAGATAGAAAATACTAGGAAATGTTATTGACATTGAATTGATTATATACCCTACTAACCAGACGCGTTAAACATTTTGTTTAATTTGTAGCATAGGCCTATGAATTGGGCTGCTATTATCTTCTGTTCAACCAATTATTAGTTGAGAAAAATTGCCCCAAGGCCAGACCTGTTGCCGACCACTGTTGTACACTATTCTAGTTTAATGGGGAAAAGAGGGGGGCGGCAATTTTTTGTCTTGCCTAGGGAGGCAGAACATCCAGGGCTGGACCTATTTCCTCAACTACTTGCAAATTATGTTTGCAATAGTATAGCTATCTCACTACTTGCCAACATGAATTTCTTGTTTGAACTTCTCCAGGTGTTGTGGTCAATGGAACTGCCAACTAGCCCAGAGGCAGTGCTGCCTTTGCTGTAAGGAATTTCCGAAGGTGCGTTTGTAGGCAATAATCTATACTTATTATTAATTTAATGTGAATAGATGTCATTATAAACTGAATGGCCTATTAAATGTATACATTTTCCACAGGTTACCAAAAGGTGCAACAAGTTCCCTGAAGGCCCCAACTACTTGATTAATATTTGTTGAGAAATAAAATGCCTCAAGTCATTTTCTCTGAAAATGGCCTCATGGAGCTGGTCATAGGACTTTTGGATATCAAACAGAAGAAATAAAATAAGCTTCAATTCATTTGTGACTTACTTAGATTAATTCTATTTAGCCATCATCCCACCAATAGATATTTCTGTATTTTATACTGCATCAAGGAAAACACAAGATCAAAAGATAGCTCTGTCTCTGGTTAATGACAACAAACAGAACATTCACATTTTTATTTACGTATGTGCACAATGTACACTGAGTGTACAAAACATTAGGAAAACCTTCCTAATATTGAGTTTAACGTTCATTTTGCCCTCACAACTGCGTCAATTCGTCAGGAGAGGACTCTACAAGGTGTCGAAAGCATTCCACAGGCATGCTGGCCCATGTTGACGCCAATGCTTCCCACAATTGTCCAGTTGGCTGGATGTCCTTTGGGTGGTGGACCATTGTTGATACACACAGGAAACTGTTGAGTGTGAAAAATCCAGCAGCATTGCAATTCTTGACACATTCAAACCTGTGTGCGTGTGCCTGGCACCTACTATCATACCCCGTTCAAAGTCACTTAAATCTTTTGTCTTGCCAATTCACCCTCTGAATGGCACAATTGTCTCAAGACTTAAAAATCCTTCTTTAACCTATCTCCTCCCCTTCAGCTACACTGATTGAAGTGGATTTAACAAGTGAAATCAATAAGAGATCATACAGTAGGTTTCACCTGGATTCACCTGGTCAATCAATTTTCGTGGAAAGAGTAGGTGTTCCTAATGTTTTGTACACTCCGTGAATATACATGTATACAGTAGATTTGTATATCATTTCTGTTTATATAACATCCCACTCCTTGTACTCTGTCATTGCAAAACATCTTTGAAACATGACAAGTAGTAGAATGTAAGCTAAACAGACTGGTACACAGGCTAGGTGTATGAACATTTTTGGGGATACATATCCCCTTGTCAGTGGCGATCTTTGCATGTAAATCTTGGTGGGGCAAAACAAAATGCATGCCAGTAAAGCCACAACACTAAACAATACATTAATTGCACTATAACGGTGACAAACGGTGCCCACAAACAGTTAGGGCCTACATAAAGCTGTCCCAAAAGCAGAATCCCATAAGCGGTCCCAACACCTTACCACTGCTACACCTGGCTATCAGCAGAGCCTTGTCGGGCAATGAAACAGTTCATTCATCCTCATTTACTGCCTTTAAAAAAACATAGCTGATATGGCTGACTTACTTAAACAAATGTGGTTTCTACTGACAATTGAGATGTGGCATAAGGGGACGGCAAACGGATAAGAGGCAATCCGTATTTTTTGGGTTAAGCCTGTACTGTGACCTATAAGAACTAATTGGTTAATTAGGGTAAATGCAGAACAGGTAAAGGCACACTGTCTTTCAAAGATGTACCATGTCGTGTTGACTTTATCATTAATCTACACCAGAAATCTTTTATGTAACACAGTGAACGGAACGTTGAAAATGATTGAAATAAAAAGTTAATGCCAATCCCCAGATGCTGATCAACATTACAGTAAAGAAGAACAGAGAGTGGGGGGGGCTCAAAAGCAATTACTTTAAATCTAGCAGATTGTCTTTTGAGCTCCCCTTGGTGACATCAGCAGACAAGTTTCCTATCGTCTGTCGTCTAGTAAGGCGGCCTGGATTCCAGGCCCTCTGGGACGAGGTGGGGATGCTGGAAAACAAACTGCAAGAGGGACCTCAGCAGGGATTGGCTTTAACATGTGCGCCAATTACAGTGAGCACAGCGTGCGTCCTTTTCCAAACACCGCTGAGCACGCCACACGCTCCCTGAGGAAACATCTGGTCCTGTACACTCACACTCCTCCACTCCCCACAGAAACACATTGTTCCAATACATACACATCCACAGATATTTTATTTTTTAACCTTTATTTAACTAGGCAAGTCAGTTAAAAATAAATTCTTATTACAATGACCCCCTACCCCAGCCCAATTGTACGCCACACTATGGGACTCCCAATCTCGATCAGTTGTGATAAAGCCTGGAATTGAACCAGGGTCTGTAATGACACCTCTAGCACTGAGATGCAGTGCCTTAGACCGCTGTGCCACTCGGGAGGAATAGATACATCCACTGTACATGTGTATGAGGTGTGCGTAATCTGACAGGGTAAGAAAGTATTCTTATTTAATTACTTTAATGATTGTAATATGTATTGTACTGTAGACACCATGGTTGGCAAATTGCAGGCCTTTGAAATGGTGAAAAAAATAAAAGAATAATAATTTGAATATAATAGCTGCTATTTGTTCAAACCAGCCCTATGGAGTTGTAATTTATCTCAGTTTAATCCAACTACCAAATCAGACCTGCAATGTATAGAGAGGGGCCACCTGCTGAGTTAAACAATACTCTGCAGAGCTTTGGTCAATTCGAATTGAAGGCAGTCAATTCAAGAAAAAAATGTATATATTAATTTTAAAAAATTAAACAACTTTTGAAATAAATAGCATCTACTCCTCAGTTTGTCATTAAAATGTTGAATTGTTATTTAAATGTACTTCCTGAATTTACTGCCTTCAATTCAAATTGAACCCAGCCCTGATACTCTGATAACATTCATGCAAAGTACACATCACTCAAACCTCCCACCAGCTGTTTGACAAATTACTTCAAAAATTAACAATGATTACATTCATCATAAGCGGCAAACCCCGTTACGTACCTATCACAGTTTGAACGCCAATGAATTTGATTTCTCTTCTCATCAGTGCCCTGAAAATGGGTTATATTTCCTTGCAGTCAGTATTTGCAAAATAAATTCCTCAATTCATAGTATTTCCTGCCTGTCTAGCTTTGATTTTGGGCAATATAAGCAAGCTGGACACAGTCAAGAAACTGTATGAATGTAGGTCCATTTTCATTTGTACACAGTTTCAATTTGGATTTAGTTATTTGAAAGTACACTACCGGTCAAAAGTTTTAGAACACCGACTCATTCAAGGGTTTTTCTTTATTTTTTACTATTTTCTACATTGTTGAATAATAGTGAAGACATCAAAACTATGAAACAACACATATGGAATCATGTAGTAATCAAAAAAAGTGTTAAACAAATCAAAATATATTTTATATTTGAGATTCCTCAAATAGCCACCCTTTGCCTTGATGATAGCATTGCACACTCTTGGCATTCTCTCAACCAGCTTCATGAGGTAGTCACCTGGAATGCATTTCAAATAACAGGTGTGCCTTGTTAAAGTTAATTTGTGGAATTTCTTTCCTTCTTAATGCATTTGAGCCAAAGTAGGGGGGTATACAGAAGATAGCCCTATTTGGTAAAAGACCAAGTCCATATTATGGCAAAAATTCTCAAATAAGCAAAGAGAACAACAGTCCATCATTAATTTAAGATGTAAAGGTCAGTCAATACGGAAATTTTCAAGAACTTTGAAAGTTTCTTCAAGTGCAGTCGCAAAAACTATCAAGCACTATGATGAAACTGGCTCTCATGAGGACCGCCACAGGAATGGAAGAACCAGAGTTACTGCTGCAGAGGATAATTTCATTAGAGTTACCAGCCTCAGAAATGGCAGCCCAAATAAGAGTACAAGTAACAGACACATCTCAACATCAACTGTTCAGAGACTGTGTGAATCAGGTCTTCATGGTCAAATTGCTGCAAAGAAGCCACTACTAAATGACACCAATAATAAGAAGAGACTTTCTTGGGCCAAGAAACACGAGCAATGGACATTAGACTGGTGGAAATACAGTTGAAGTCGGAAGTTTACATACACTTAGATTGGAGTCATTAAAACTCATTTTTAAACCACTCCACAAATGTCTTGCTAACAACTGTAGTTTTGGCAAGTCGGTTAGGACATCTACTTTGTGCATGACACAAGAAATTTCTCCAACAGTTGTTTACAGACAGATTGTTTCACGTATAATTCACTGTATCACAATTCCAGTGGGTCAGAAGTTTACATACACTAAGTTGACTGTGCCTTTAAACAGCTTGGAAAATTCCAGAAAATGATGTCATGGCTTCAGAAGGTTCTGATAGGCTAATTGACATCATTTGAGGTGTACCTGTGGATGTATTTCAAGGCCAACCATAAACACAATGGGACCACGCAGCCGTCATACCACTCAGGAAAGAGACTCGTTCTGTCTCCTACAGATGAACGTACTTTGGTGCGAAAGTGCAAATCAATGCCAGAACAACAGCAAAGGACCTTGTGAAGATGCTGGAGGAAACAGGTACAAAAGTATCTATATCCACAGGAAAACGAGTCCTATATCGACACAACCTGAAAGGCAGCTCAGCAAGGAAGAAGACACTGCTCCAAAACTGCCATAAAAAAGCCAGACTACGGTTTGCAACTGCACATGGGGACAAAGACCATACTTTTTGGAGAAATGTCCTCTGGTCTGATTAAACAAAAATAGAACTGTTTGGCCATAATGACCATCGTTATGTTTGGAGGAATAAGGGGGAGGCTTGCAAGCCGAAGAACACCATCCCAACCATAAAGCACGGGGGTGGCAGCATCATGTTGTGGGGGTGCTTTGCTGCAGGAGGGACTGGTGCACTTCACAAAATAGATGGCATCATGAGGTAGGAAAATTATGTGGATATATTGAAGCAACATATCTAGACATCAGTCAGGAAGTTAAATATTGGTTGCAAATGGGTGTTCCAAATGGACAATGACCCCAAGCATACTTCCAAAGTTGTGGCAAAATGGCTTAAGGACAACAAAGTCAAGGAATTGGAGTGGCCATCACAAAGCCCTGACCTCAATTCTATAGAACATTTGTGGGCAGAACTGAAAAAGCGTGTGCGAGCAAGGAGGCATACAAACCTGACTCAGTTACACCAGCTCTGTCAAGAGGAATTGGCCAAAATGTACCTAACTTATTGTGGGAAGCTTGTGGAAGGCTTCCCGAAACGTTTGACCCAAGTTAAACCATTTAAAGGTAATGCCACCAAATACTAATGGAGTGTATGTAAACTTCTGACACCCTGGGAATAGTACGAAATAAATAAAAGCTGAAATAAATTATTCTCTCTACTATTTTTCGGACATTTCACATTCTTAAAATAAAGTGGTGATCCTAACTGACCTAAAACAGGGAATTTTTACTAGGATTAAATGTCAGGAATTGTGAAAAACCGAGTTTAAATATATTTGGCTAAGGTGTATGTAAACGTCCGACTTCAACTGTATGTCCTTTGGTCTGGAGTCCAAATTTGATATCTTTTGTTCCAACCACCGTCTTTGTGAGATGCGGTGTCGGTGAACGGATGAGTGATGGCAGAGAGATGGTCGTCTCGCTTCGAGTTCTTAGGAAACTATGGAAACTTAGGAAACTATTCCGTATTTGTTTTTTATGTATTATTTATTACATTGTTACCCCAGGAAGTCTTATTACATACAGCCGGGAAGAACTATTGGATATAAGAGCAACGTCAATTTACCAACATTATGACCAGGAATAGGACTTTCCCATAGCAGATCCTCTGTTGGACCACCACCCAGGACAATGGATCTAATTCCAGTAGTCGACCCAAAACAACGGCACCGCAGAAGGGGCAGACGAAGCGGCCACCTGGTCAGGCTCCGTAGACGTGCACATTGCCCACCGCTCCCGAGTATGCTACTAGCCAATGTCCAGTCTGTTGACAACAGGGTAGACAAAATTCAAGCAAGGGTTGCCTTCAGAGAGACATCAGATATTGTAACATTCTCTGTTTCACGGAAACATGGCTCCCTCGGAATATGTTGTCGAGATCGGTTCAGCCACCGGGTTCTACATGCATCGCGCCGACAGAGATAAACACCTCTCTGGGAAGAGGAAGGGTGGGGTTGTATGCTTCATGATTAACGACTCATGGTGTAATCATAACAACATAGAGGAACTCAAGTCCTTCTGCTCAACAGACCAAGAATTCCTTACAATCAAATGCCGGCCATTTTACCTACCAAGAGAATTCTTGTTATAGTCACAGCTGTGTACATTCCCACTCAAACAGACACCAAGACGGCAATCAAAAAACTTCACTGGACTATATGCAAACTGGAAACCATATGAGGCTACATTTATTGTAGCTGGGGATATTAACAAAGCAAATTTGAGAACAAAGCTACCTAAATTCTTGATTGTGCTATCCACATGGGCAATACTCTCGACCACTCTAACTCGGCTACTCTAACTTCCACAATGAATACAAAGCACTCCCCTGCCCTCCATTCAGCAAATCCAACCATGACGCCATCTTGCTCCTACCGTCTTATAGGCAGAGGCTCAAACAGGATGAGAGGCGAGAACCATTCAACGCTGGTCCAACCAAGATTGTTTTGATCACACGGACTGGAATATATTCCGGTCAGCCTCAGAGAACAACATCGACCTATATGCTGACTCGTTGATAGTGTTTATAAAGAAGTGCATTGGAGACGTTGTACCCACTGTGACTATTAAAACCTACCCTAACCAGAAACCGTGGATGGATGGCGCCATTCACGCAAAACTGAAAGTGTGATCCATCGCATTTAACCATGGAAAGAGGTCTGGGAATATAACTGAATATAAACAGTGTAGTTATTCCCTCTGCAAGGCAATCAAACAAGCGAAATGCCAGTACAGGGACAAGGTGGAGTCACAATTCAACGGCTCAGGCACAAGACGTATGTGGCAGGGAAGGAAACAGGAAATCTACAGGAAATCACAGACTACAAAAAGAAAACCAGCCACGTCACGGACACCGACATCACGCTTCCAGACAAACTAAACACCTTCTTTGCCCGGATAATACAGTGCCACCGTCGTGGCCCACTAACAAGGACTGCAGCCCTCCCCCTCTCCTTTTCCGTGGCTGACGTGAGTAGAACATTTAAACATGTTAACCCTCGCAAGGCTGCTAGCCCAAATGGCATCCCTAGCCACGTCCTCTGAGCATGCGCAGACCAGCAAGCTGGTGAGTTATCGGAAATATTCAATTGCTCCCTATCCCAGTCTGTTGTCCCCACATTGGGGAACACTGTTGTTCCTGTACCCAAGAAGGCAAAGACAATTGAACTAAATTACTAACCGCCCGAAGCACTCACTTCTGTCATCATGAAGTGCTTTGAGAGACTAGTCAAGGATCATATCACCTCCACCTTACTGGCCACTCTAGACCCACCTCAGTTTGCATACCGCCCCAACAGGTCCACAGACGATGCAATCACCATCACACTGCACACTGCCCTATCCCATCTAGACAAAAGGAATACCTATGTAAGAATGCTGTTCATTGACTACAGCTCAGCATTCAGTACCCTCCAAGCTCATTATCAAGCTGGAGGCCCTGGGTCTCAACCCCGCTCTGGACTTTATGACGGGCTGCCCCCAGGTGGTGAAGGTAGGAAACAACATCTCCACTTCGCTGACCCTCACCATTGGGGCCTCAGAAGGGTGCGTGCTCAGCCCCGTCCTGTACTCCCTGTTCACCCATGACTGCGTGGCCATGCACGCCTCCAACTCAATCATCAAGTCTGCAGATGAAACAACAGTAGCTTGCTTGATTACCAACAACGAAGAGACAGCCTACAGGGAGGAGGTGAGGGCACTCGGAGTGTGGTGTCAGGAAAACAACCTCTCACTCAACGTCATCAAAACAAAGGAGATGATTGTGAACTTCACGAAACAGCAGAGGGAGCACCCCCTATCTACATTGAAGGGACAGCAGTGGAGAATGTGGAAAGTTTTAAGTTCCTCAGTGTACACATCACAGACCAACTGAAATGGTCCACCCACACAGACAGTGTGGTGAAGAAGGAGCAACAGCGCCTCTTCAACATCAGAAGGCTGATGAAATTTGGCTTGTCACCCACAACCCAGAATTTCTTTTACAGATCAAGAGCCTCCTGTCGGGCTGTATCACAGCCTGGTAAGGCAACTGCACCGCCATCAACCGCAATGCTCTCCAGAGTGTGGTGTGGTCTGCACAACCCATTACCGGGGGCAAACTACCTGCTCTCCATGACACCTACACAACCCGATGTCACAGGAAGGCCAAAAAGATCATCAAGGACATCACCCACTCGAGCCACTGCCTGTTCACACCGCTACCATCCAGAAGTTGAGGTCAGTACAGCTGCATCAAAGCTGGGCCCGAGAGACTGAAAAACAGCTTCTATCTCAAGGCCATCAGACTGCTAAACAGCAATCACTAACTCAGAGAAGCTGATGCCTACATTGAGACCCAGTCACTGGCCACTTTAATAAATGAATCACTAGTCTCTTTATGCAATGCCACTCTAAATAATGCCACTTTTAATAATGTTTACATATCTTACATTATTCATATCACATGTACATACTGTATTTTATACCATATTTTGCACCTTGCCTATGCCGCTCGGCCATCACTCATCCATATACTTACATGAACATATTCTCATTCATCCCTTTAGATTTGTGTGTATTAGATAGTTGTTGGGGAATTGTTAGATTACTTGTTAGACAATACTGAACTGTCAGAAGTCGAAGCACAAGCATTTCGCTACACTCGCATTAACATCTGCTAACCACGTGTATGTGACAAATAACATTTTATTTTATTTGATTATCTCCGCATTTGTATTTTCCACCGAAAAGCATGGAGGAGGAGGTGTTATGGTGTGGGGGTGTTTTTCTGTTTCGACTGTCTGTGATTTATTTAGAATTCAAGGCACACTTAATCAGCATGGCTACCACAGCATTCTGCAGTGATACGCCAACCCATCTGGTTCGCGCTTAGTGGCTCTATCATTTGTTTTTCAACAGGACAATGACCCAACAAACCTCCAGGCTGTGTAAGGGCTGTTTTACCAAGAAGGAGAGTGATGGAGTGCTGCATCAGATGACCTGACCTCCATCATCCCCCGACCTCAACCAAATTGAGATGATTTGGGATGTGTCGGACCGCAGAGTAAAGGAAAAGCAGCCAACAAGTGCTCAGCATATGCCCGAACTCCTTCAAGACTGTTGGAAAAGCATTCCAGGTGAAGCTGGTTGAGAGAATGGCAAGAGTGTGCATAGCTATCATCATGGCAACAGTTGGCTATTTGAAGAATCTCAAATACCACATATATTTTTGAACACTTTTTGGTTACTACATGATTCCATATGTGTTATTTCATAGTTTTCATGTCTTCACTATTATTCTACAATGTAGAAAATAGTAAAAAATAAAGAAAAACCCTTGAATGAGTAGGTGTTCTAAAACCTTTGACCGGTAGTGTATATTGAGTTATTATTATAATATTTTTTCTACTTAAACCACCTGCGGGCCGGATTGGCAGCAATTTTTGTGTGGCAAATATTCCCGCAACAGCCTTTGATGTAATTACTTTCCAAACAGCTTCCCACTAGTCAATACACTACTCTGAATTCATGGCCTGGCTTGTATGCATCTTCACTGGAACCTAACCGTTTGACATCCCTCCCTCACTCCAGGAAGGACAAAGTCGCCCTGGGCCCTGCAGAGACGGGGATTGAGCCTGAGTGTCCATCCAGTGCTTTACAATAGGAACTGTGGGGAAACATATTATAATGTTCAGTCAACACTAAACCCAATACAGCTAATAGAAAACAAGGGAGGGCACGAATGTTTTGTGAAGAATGTGTATTAACAAATGAATCAGCTGGCATACAAAATCAAACCAACATTTCCCCAAATTAACTCAAATGTTTAGGCTCAGTCTATAAATTACAAATTAAAATGCGAAATCAAGTATTTTTTTGGTTTAGCAGTATTGTCTCTGTTCTCCAATGAAATAAAATGTTTAATTCAGTTCAGTCACAAAATCCAGCAAGATATCCAAAAACAAGCAGAAATTGAAATAATTCTGCAGCCATACTTGAAGTTGTGTGTAATAATCCAAAGTAAACTAGTAGTCACAGAATAAAACAACCAAATACATAAGTAGGCCTTAGAAATAGCCTTCCAAAGTCAATAGTCCACACAAAGGACACATTTGTTCATGTTCTATACAATATCCCTTACAAGTCCTTGAGAAAGTTCTTACTTGTATTGAGTGAAGAAATGGGCTTCTAAACTATAAACAGTTTCCCAGTTACAAAAATGTCTGACATGCAGTCAGGATGGCTGCCCTCTTCCTTCTTCTTCCTGTGGATTTTTGGCAGACTAGACACTTTTTGCATATTGCTGTCTTTCACAGGTCAAAGTGAGAATTGCACATTTTGGTCACAAAAAAAGGGAACAGGGGAATGGGAAAAAAGAAATTGCACCACCATATAACCTTACATATACACCACTATCCCAACAAACCCACCACCCCTTCCCACTACTTTGGGCCTATCAGATGGAACCCCTTCTCTCAAAACCCCCTGTAGCTCTTTTGCATTAAAATCTGTGACATCCCAAAACTTCTCTGCTGCTGCTATGAGCAAATCAATCTTCTGGGATTTCCATTCCATTTGTGTGGTACAATTAATAACCATAGCAATAAATGCCAAGAAGCCAACCTTACTAAAGCACAAACTGTTGGGGTCACTCTGTACTGGCCTACTACTCACAGGGATCTTCTCAGACTCCCTCACCCTTTGCCTATCATCCTCTACTTTACTCACCGCCTCATCATATGACACTTTCTGCACTGCTCTCACCCTGGCAACCTCAACCTGTCTCTCCCGCACTGAACATTTCTGATCCCCAGAAACATGGCCACCCTCACAAGACACAGCTTTTTCCATTGAAAATAAAAAGTTGGAACTATACTAAATATATTCAATATAAATACCTGAGGCAGGTAGCCTAGCATTTAATTAAGAGCATTATGCCAGTAGCTGAAAGGTCGCTGGTTCTAATCCCTGAGCTGACAAGGTGAAAAATGTGTTGTGTCTTTGAGCAATTGTTCCTGTAAGTGTCTCTGGATAAGAGCATCTTCTAAATGACTAAAATGTTATTAAAATACAGTAGTCTCAACAACACCCTCTAGGGATGCACCATGGTGTAGCTGGAGGACGGCTATTTTCTGTCCTCCTCTGGCTACATTGACTTCTCTACAAAACCTAGGAGGCTCATGCTCCTCACCCCCTTCTATAGACCTACAGGGTAATTATGACGACTTCCAGAGGACGTCCTCCATTTGCAGTTTAAACTGGCATGTTGTCAATCCAATCAAAGGATCGGAGAATGAATCTAGTATTATGTATGTGTGAGTTAGAAGCTTGGTGAGATAGAAATAGTTTAGGATAATATTGATGTGTGGAGTTAGTGCCATTTATTTAAATTTGATATTATTTTCTATATTTGAGGATATTATTTTGTGTGCTGAATGCTGTTTTCTCCGCATAGGTAATTACACGTTACGATGCTTAACTTGCATATGGATGTTTCTACTGTCTTCTCTGGGATATCAAAATCAATTCAGAAGGATTTGGATGATGCATCCATTAAAAAGTGAGACACTTTGATGTGTCTGTGTTTGACTTTGTGAATTCTGAGAGGTCGGAGTTTAACTTCATGGAGAAACTTGTTACCCCAAAACTATGATGGCGCTGCTGCAATGGAATGTATCTGCTATTTGTATTTACAGCTAAATCCCCTCCTGTTCCTTGATTAAGAGGGGATGACCATTCCACTCCACTATCATTGTCATGTGCCCTCTCATCCACTGGCACATTAAATGTTTTCGCCTCAAGCACTGTTAGTAGCCCTGTCAATAGTCTCTCATTACTGTATGTAGTGTCAATCACATAGACAAACACAATAACATTATTACACATCAATGTGATTTTACTCCTTGCTTGGACTAACTCATTCTGAGCTTTTTTGTCTAACTGTTCTTATTGTGTTTTGTCTACTCAGTCAAATCCTGTCCTGTACTCAGTGGAAGATTTGAGCTCTTCTCCAACACCATTCATCCATGATGAGCCTGTCCTGCACTGAAGCCTCTGATCACCTCAACCCTTGTCCTGCACTGAAGCCTCTGATCACCTCAACCCCTGTCCTGCACTGAAGCCTCTGATCACCTCAACCCCTGTCCTGGACTGAAATCAAATCACTGAAATACCCTCATTCAGTCACTGCTGTGATAACTTCCTAATACTGTGTAAGTAGCCCTCTCATGTTTGGATAAATACCATAGTAGGCCAGCAACTAACACAATCTAATTATTACGCATACATATCAATGATTTGCATCCCTTGCTTGGACAAACCCGTTCTTAGTTCTTTTGTCTAACTGTGTTGTGCTATTGTTTTTTGTCTTCCCAGTCAAATCATGTCCTGCCCTCAGTGGAAGAGTTGAGCTCTTCTCCAACACCATCCATCCCATAATGATGAAGAAAAATGACAGAGTAGGGCTGTCTTAACCTGTGATAGCAGTATATGACAATACGCTCACCATTAACATCAACATCTGACTGTTCATATTCCCTTTCTCAGTTGTTGTGAGCTGTTATGACATGTCTCATGGTGTTACACTGTCGTACAACACACCATTTCTCATTTGTGGTCGACGCAATCAGCAGTTAAGGCTCAAATGAAGGGAACTTTAAAACTGAATCAGTTGAGATCTTGCAATAATGCCATTGTCTTTTACAATATGAATGGTGACAAATTGTTGATAAAGGCACCTTACACTTGCATAATTCTGGTCTTATAACTAGACAAATTGAGCTTCAAGGATTCTATTTATATCTTGGCATATCTTGGAGGGAACTGAGAATATTCAACAATTCTCTTGCCTTTTGCCAGTGGCTTAGTGTGACATATGGCTAATCTGGTTATTATACAATTTATCAACCGTCTCACTTTAACAGCCGCGCCACAGATATTATGCGTTTCTTATGTGCCATGCTGCAATAACTCTGCAAGAAGCTAACGAGCAGCCGACACCACAATGGTAATACATCTCCAGTCACTTCAGGGTACTCTTGTTGCAACAACTAGTTAGTGTAAGTCACTCCATTAAACTAACCAAATGATATTTTCTAATGATAGAAGAAGGCTCTCGAGTTGGAACCAATGAATTGTGACCAAAACAAAGAGAGGGAGAAACCCTCAGCCAAGTCCACTCAGAGAGAGCACATAAAACACCCAACCACGTCGGTATCTGCAGCAGCGATCCGTTTACTGACAGGTGCCAAACATTTGAAGAAAAATCTATAGTACGAGCCAAGCACCAGGACATAGTCATTGCATGCCTGCATGCATACAGTGGTGCAAAGGAAGCATGTCAGCTGAATTCGTCGTTGGCATTCCCCGGAATGTGACATTTGAGCGCCACTGTAAACGCTGCTTGCAATGTGAGCACTGCCTGATATGGATGGGTGAGTGAGACTGGCATTGAGCGAGGGAATGTCTGTTTCCTGTTCCTGGGATGGAGATATAGATGGACACCCTTTCCAGCTGGTCCCTGCATGCTGCTTTCGCACCATCAGCTAATTACAGGTGGGCTGCCATTAAAGGGGTATAAATCAGGCCCAAATGTGACTCTGGTGTCTTTGTGAGACACTGGGCGGGGAGAGTGTGGCCCTCTGATTTAATGGGCCCTGAGCTTAAGGGGATATAAGTCTCGATAATGATGGCAGATGCCCAGTGTATTGATCATCGCTCCCTCTGGTGTCTGTGTGGGTAAAAGCAGTGAGGAAGGAAATTGACCTGGGATTTCTGAACAGTGTAAAGCAAGTGTGTGTGGAGAGGGGAGGTGGGAAGGGGTCAAAACAACTTGACTAATGTGTTTATATAGGAGCACTTGACTCCTCTTTGTCAGATCGGCAACCATTTCCACTCGAGCCCATCTGGATACAGCTCCAATAGAAACAAGGCAATACTGGATTGGTGCAACAGACACTCACGTTTTCATTGTTTCCTTGATATTTTTCCATAATACATATTTAAGTTGGATTCAAAGTGAGAAACAGTCATGACATTTGCACACACATGAACATGTGCACAATACAGTAGCTTGATGCCGATCTTTTCCCCTTCATTTCCGGGCCAAATGTAGGCACACAGGCAACATATGAACATTGTTTGCGACTATCAGTGCCTGATCTAATTACAAAACAACAAAGAGGATGAAGTTGGGCTGTTAAAGACCGTTTGTGGTTGGTATTTTGCTTTCCCATCATTATTGTAATGAATGATTAAATATTTATCCTGTATGAGTCAGTGGGGAATCATTTCACCCAGTGTCATTAAGGTTCCTATTAATTACCATAACCCATTGGGTCTAACGCCTCCTGCCATGTGCTTCTGCACTCCGTCCATCACCAGACGCTATACAATTAAACACACTCCATCTTCTCCACCCATAGCACTGTTAGGATTTAGCCTTGAAAAATATTTATAATTACCTCCCTAAATATGTTTATCTGGCAAATAAGGTAATTGGAATCTATTCTGTTATTGTGCAAGTTGTGGAAATCAAAAGGCATTTGTGAAGCCACAAGGGAGCCACTATCTGAAATGACTTGCATCTACACACTTCATACAGTATCTCACAAACAATATTTACAGAACACATAGCACTGTGACTTTAAAGTAGAAGTACCCTAACATCCTTCCACATTAATACGGATAAATTCTTTATTCAGGTTAGGGTAAATGGTATTATATAATGTTTCCGCTGTACACATTTCCCTTCCTTTGCCCGATAAATCCCACCATGTCTCACATTAAATGAAATACTACATGAAATGAAAACTTGTTTTTCAACAACATACTGAAAATTGTTAATTAAATAAAAAAATATTTGTATTTGTTACTAATGTTAAAAAATTTAGCTAGCTTATTATTTGAAATGGCAACCTTCAAAACAAAATAATATCTAGAATTGTAAATATGTTGAAGGACTAAAAACAGTACAGCACATTTTCAACATCCTGTTCATCATTATAAAAGGCTCCAAATCGTGACTTTGCAGTTCTTTTGAAACATCAATGAATTCCTCTGATAATAGACAATATTTCCCTCACATTACCTCCTTCATCTACGGTACATATTTTAAAATCAAGAACACAGAACTGTCACCTGTGCTCTGAAGTATCTCCTCCACTGTAGTGTCTGTCAAGTGAGGTCTGACCAAAGGAGGGATGAGACAGAGCGGAATAGTTCTCTGCCTCATGGCTCTCCCCTGATGAGATGTGATTGCAATTGGTGGCGAGCTAACTTGTCATGTTACATGTTGCCTGTCATGTGGATGCATGATGTGCTATGTCTTAATTAGATGTCTAGCTGTTGTTAACAGATTCCTTCATACAGTATATCTCTCTCCCACTATGGCTCATCCCTGCTTCCTGTGATGAATCTACTCCATCGGGAAAAAGCAGGCGTGACCTCCCCCGCCTCTACCTCCCAGAATGCCATTACCCAGGATGCCGTTGGTCACATGGCCTGCCTGCCCTCGTCACTATGGCATCATTTGGCCAGCTGTCAGTAGATAGTGTAATGCTGCGACATCATCATGGTTGGCCTGGAGGGGAGGGATCCGTGATGACTCAGGGATCAGCACACAATTACACAGATCCCATAGGCCACTAGTCCTGTGTTTTGTAGCTACGCCATACTGAACCCCCCTCCCCCCACAATGTGTAACTAAGTGCCACATCTCATATTAAGAAGCAGACTATGTTAGACATCCTAAAAATGACCGGAAGACATGTTACCTCATTCCATTCACATTCACTCAAAATCATTTTTAATCCCTCAAATCTGTGCATGTGTCCAACATGGCATAAAACAAGACCCTCTGTAGAGCAGCCAGGACAAAATGAGATGTTCTGAGACTGGAGGACAAACCACAAATGACTTTAACATGCCTACTCTGAATGTATGATAACAGTCTAAAACTTCCCACAGACATTCCTGGTGGATGACAAGGGACAATTGAAAGCAACAAAATGCTCAGACCGCTAACAATGTTCCATGACTGCTTACTGTATGTAAAGCAAGATGAGAAGCGATAGCTGTTAAGTGAGGACAATGTCAATTCTGAGAATGGCGTTTTTCTTTTTCACATAGATACACAATGTAAAATCCCCTCAAGGTGATTTGTTACTCTGTCATTGTTATGCTGCAGCCTCTGAGTCTGTAATGCCATCATGTCATCCATCACTCTTATCTGGGATGACATGGGCAAGAAGTAAATGGGCCTTTCCTCTATATTTAGCATCCACCATCATTAGTAGAAAATCCTAACAAGCCAAAGAATAGAGGATTGATTGCAGAGAATAATGCATCAACAATCCACAAAGGTAGAGAGAAAAGTAAATTGCAAATCCACAATTGAGTTTATTGTCCTAACCTTCATAAAAGTGACAAAGTGGCAGGGAGAAAAGCAACAAAAATGCTTAGAGTACAGGCTGCATTCTTTAGGTTGTTGTTGTTCTGAGAGGTTTATCTGTATTGGAACAGTGTACTGTACTGTACTGTACTGTAGGTGTAAGCAGAGTTTTTGCTGCATGGATAGATAGAGTGTTGCTGTAACAAAGTCCCTGAGGCAGCCAGAGGGTTCATCTTTCAGGACAGAGGGTCCCGGGAGAAGAACAGAACGGCATGTTGGGGTATCAGGAACCCAGCGCGGCTCACTGAATCCTGGAACGCTCCCAAACTCCCAACAGATTGTTTCCCGACTTGGAGTGGATACTGAGATAGCCCTCTCCCCCAACTCTTATAGAACCCTGCAGCCTCTTTAGCTACCGCACTGTATGAAGGTGCTACAACCATATTGCTACAGTATGTGGGGTTGTTGAGCTGCACTGCCTCTTAGACATACAATAGCGATGCATATTAAGTAGCTTGAAGACAATGCTTGAAGAGGACAGTAATGCTGCCATGACCTGTGTTGAGCTTGGGGTTAGGTTAGCTCATATGGTTGAGCCAATTACCCTTTCAGGGTTAATTTCTCCATGGTGAAAACCACACATGACACTGTGCTGGCCCCTTTTAAACACCTATCACACCAAGACAGCCGTTCCACATAGCATCCATGCTTTCCTCTGGTGCAGCTTTCATGCAATTGGCAGCAGGTCAATATTTTGAGACATGCAGAAGAAGTCAGGAGTTTCACCCGTTCCCCTGTGAGGAGGACTGAACTAATTGCATCATCCACCACAGCTGTCACAGCCACAGAAAAAAATACAGAATGAAAACAAAACAGAGATGAGACCTGAGATATACAAATGAAATGACCTGAAGTTCCCTATATTTCATTTTGTTTTCCCCCTATGCATTTGGCAGAGGAGATAAGAAGGAAGGGGTGATGTGGAGGAATACCAATCACCAGCTGTGTTTATTCATTACTCTACCCATTGTGATAATCTAATGTTTATCTGATAAACAAAGCTGTGGGCATAGGTGTTCCACAGGGGAAGTAAACTGGGTTTTTTGGAAGGGAAAAATACAGTGGCCTGTCTGTGCAGCTGCATAAAAGTCCCCCCTACTTCCTTAGCCTCCTGCACACACACCGAAGCCTAATCTTTTATTTAACAACCTGAATATCACAAACGAGTTTGTGCATCTTTATTTGTAACACTCAAAGGGACCAATCATTATCTTTTAATTACCACTACCCAATATTGGGAGCCATTATAGGAACATAATTAATCTTCCACCATGGCAAACTAAAGAGACTGGGAGTGGGAGGGGGATTTGCACAAACAACATGTTCATACATAGCAACTCTTTTGAGGTACATTATTTGCACACGAACAAACACTGAATAATGAATTAATGGAGCAGCCAACAGCCATAAAGAGGCAGCATTGAATGATTACGGTACTAGGTGAATTGGCTGTTCATTACATGCACAGCCATTGTGTGTTCCTTACAAATCAGACACATAGGCCCAGCACATTTCTGTATTACATTTTTTTTATTCAAGGCTATCATGCATTTTACAGCCTTCTTAGCATTGCAGTCCCAAAAAGGCAAATAACAGAAATAATTAGGTAATTGATACAATTGCATTAAGATCAGGCACACCCTAATTACCTGTTAGGTCCATCTTTCTGTAGGCCTAAATACAATGTGTATCAGGTCTGGGGTGAATTTGAATTGAAGGCAGTCAATTCAGGAAGTTACTTAAACTTAAAATCCAAAAATGTTAAAACTTTTGAAATACAGTAAATACTTTCTACTCTTCATTTTACTGACGTTCTTGAAAATAGATCCCATATTTTAAATATATTTTTTGTTTGTTTACTTAACAATTCGAATTGACACCAGCCCTGATGTGTATGCATGTTCTGTTAACTTTTTACTTAGAATAGTCCAGTGCTTGGCTTGGACTGAAAAGGTTTTGGTACTCATTTTGGGTGCCGGTACTGTTTATATTTAGGTGCAGGAGCACCACAATACTTTTGAGCTGATATTATATTAAAGGAACAGAAGCTCAAGCAGTAGAAAATGTGAGGTTCCTACCCAAGGCAAGCACTCCGGTAAGTTCCTACCCAAGGCAAGCACTCCGGTAAGTTCCTACCCAAGTCAAGCACTCCGGTAAGTTCCTACCCAAGGCAAGCACTCCGGTAAGTTCCTACCCAAGTCAAGCACTCCGGTAAGTTCCTACCCAAGTCAAGCACTCCGGTAAGTTCCTACCCAAGTCAAGCACTCCGGTAAGTTCCTACCCAAGTCAAGCACTCCGGTAAGTTCCTACCCAAGTCAAGCACTCCGGTAAGTTCCTACCCAAGTCAAGCACTCCGGTAAGTTCCTACCCAAGTCAAGCACTCCGGTAAGTTCCTACCCAAGTCAAGCACTCCGGTAAGTTCCTACCCAAGTCAAGCACTCCGGTAAGTTCCTACCCAAGGCAAGCACTCCGGTAAGTTCCTACCCAAGGCAAGCACTTGAATAGTCACCTATACAAACTGTTGCAGATTGATTAAAAAGTCCAATTTAAATCACTGTTACAGGCCAATCTTCCATATTATTCTAAATAATAAAATATAAACTAATCATTGAATGAACCCACCTGAACTGATTAATTGCTGCAGACAACATAGACAACAACATTTTACTTCAATCCCTATTCGCAGTTCCCCTTTAAAACCACCTCTATCAAATCATAAGACCTGATGTTGACAGTGTACATTTAAGTGACTGTATAAATCTCATAATTTATGTGGCAATCCCATTTCTATGCTGTACCGACATGAGACTTAATAATATTTAAAGTGTTGGGGAATAGTTACACTACTTGTAGCCTACTGTTTTAAGGTTAAATAATAACTGTACACTAAGAGCAGAACTATCTGATTCATTTATTGAAATGGCACCAGGGAAACTAGACTTGAAGGGTGGCGATGACAAATACACAACCTCCAGAGGATAGAGACATTTAGATTGATATATGCATATTTGGCAGACAATTCCCCTGTCAGAAAAAAACTAACCCCCTCCTTCCCCCAAATCTTCATGAGGTCATTTTTTTTGCAGACAAAAGAAAACTTTGGGTCTTTTGTATTCAGTACATATTAAATGTTTAGCCTCAGTAAGTATCGACTCAGAGACCCCCTATTTCAGCAGCATTCAAGATAGTTATATTCCAATTCTTAGACGGTTGGTGAAGCATGATAAAACAATGAACGATCAATCATGGCCCGGTTCAGATATGACCAAGAACTACATCCAAGTGGGATATTGAACTACGATATCACATTAACTTTAATACCACAGAGCAGAGAGCTCACTGTACAGTAGGTGATGTATCATATATGAAAACAATGAAGTCACACAGAGCAGGCTTGACCTTTACAGCATATCAGTTGAGGCTTGCTCTGTATCCTGTGGGAAAATATCCCCTCTGTATGGCAGAGAAGTATTGGCCGACCACAAAAAAAGGTAGATTAACTGGAAAATATGAACAGTCCACATTTCCCTTTCAATTATATATACACTTCCGTTCAAAAGTTTGGGGTCACTTAGAAATGTCCTTGTTTTTGAAGGAAAAGCTAAAAAATTGTCCGTTAAAATAACATCAAATTGATCAGAAATACAGTGTAGACATTATTAATGTTGTATATGACTATTGTAGGTGGAATTGTCTTATTTCTAATGGAATATCTACATAGGCGTACAGAGGCCCATTATCAGCAACCATCACTCCTGTGTTCCAATAGCACGTTGTGTGAGCTAATCCAAGTTTATCATTTTAAAAGGCTAATTGATCATTAGAAAACACTTTTGCATTTATTGTTGTTCTGAATAACGAAACAATAAAACTGGTCTTCTTTAGACTAGTTGAGTATCTGGAGAATCAGCATTTGTGGGTTCGATTACAGGCTCAAAATGGCCAGAAACAAAGAACTTTCTTCTGAAACTCATCAGTCTATTCTTGTTCTGAGAAATGAAGGCTATTCCATGCAATAAATTGTCAAGAAACTTAAGATCTCGTACAACGCTGTGTACTACTCCCTTCACAGAACAGCGCAAACTGTCTCTAACCACAATAGAAAGAGGAGTGGTGAGGCCCCGGTGCACAACTGAGTAAGAGGACAAGTAAATTAGAGTGTCTAGTTTGAGAAATAGATGCCTCACAAGTCCTCAACTGGCAGCTTCATTAAATAGTACCCGCAAAACATCAGTCTCAACATCAACAGTGAAGAGGTGACCCCGGGATACTGTTCTTCTAGGCAGATATGCAAAGAAAAAGTCATATCTCAGACTGGCCAATAAAAAGAAAAGATTTAGATGGGCAAAAGATCACAGACACTGGAAAGAGGAACTCTGCCTAGAAGGCCAGCATCCTGGAGTCACCTCTTCACACTGAGACTGGTGTTCTGCAGGTACTATTTAATGAAGCTGCCAGTTTAGGACTTGTAAGGCATCTGTTTCTCAAACTAGACACTCTAATGTACTTGTCCACTTGCAAAGTTGTGCACTACAGCCTCCCACCAGAGCCAGTTTTCCTCCAGACGTGACGCTTGGCATTCAGACCAAATTGTTTTTATTTAACTAGGCAAGTCAGTTATTTACAATGACAGCCTACCCCGGGCCAAACCCGGGCGACACTGGGCCAATTGTGCACTGCCCTATTTGACTCATAATCACAGCCAGATGTGATACAGCCTGGATTTGAACCAGGGACTGTAGAGACACCTCTTGCACTGAGATGCAGTGCCTAGGCCACTGCGCCACTCGGGAGCTCTAAGAGTTCAATCTTGGTTTCATCAGACCAGAGAATCTTGTTTCTCATGGTCTGTGAGTTTTTAGGGGACTCCAAGGGGACTGTCATGTGACTTTTTCTGAGGAATGGCTTCTGTCTGGCCACTCTACCTTAAACTGCCTGATTGGTGGAGTGCTGCAGAGGTGGTTGTCCTTCTGGAAGGTTCTCCCATCTCCACATAGGAACTCTTGAGCTCTCTCAGAGTGACCATCTGGTTCTTGCTCACAGCCCCGATTGCTCAATTTGGCCAGGTGGCCAGTTCTAGGAAGAGTCTTGTTGGTTCCAAACTTCTTTAATTTAAGAATGATGGAGGCCACTGTGTTCTTGGGGACCGTCAATGCTGCAGAAATGTTTTGGTACCCTTCCCCAGATCTGTGCCTCAACACAAAACTGTCCCGGAGCTCTACGGACAATTCCTTCGACCTCATGGCTTGGTTTTTGCTCTGACATGCACTGTCAACTGTGGAACCTTATATAGACATTTCCAAATAATGTCCAATTAATTGAATTTACCACAGATGGACTTCAATCAAGTTGAAGTTGAAGTTCAATCAAGTAAAAACATCTCAAGAATGATCAGTGGAAACAGGACGCACCTGAGCTCAATTTTGAGTTTCATAGCAAAGGGTCTGAAAACTTACAGTGGTGCAAAAAAGTATTTAGTCAGCCACCAATTGTGCAAGTTCTCCCACTTAAAAAGATGAGAGAGGCCTGTAATTTTCATCATATGTACACTTCAACTATGACAGACAAAATGAGGAAAATACATCCAGAAAATCAAATTTTAGGATTTTTAATGAATTTATTTGCAAATTATGGTGGAAAATAAGTATTTGGTCACCTACAAACAAGCAAGATTTCTGGTTCTCACAGACCTGTAACTTATTCTTTAAGAGGCTCCTCTGTCCTCCACTCGTTACCTGTATTAATGGCACCTGTTTGAACTTGTTATCAGTATAAAAGACACCTGTCCACAACCTCAAACAGTCACACTCCAAACTCCACTATGGCCAAGACCAAAGAGCTGTCAAAGGACACCAGATACAAAATTGTAGACCTGCACCAGGCTGGGAAGACTGAATCTGCAATAGGTAAGCAGCTTGGTTTGAAGAAATCAACTGTGGGAGCAATTATTAGGAAATGGAAGACATACAAGACCACTGATAATCTCCCTCGATCTGGGGCTCCACGCAAGATCTCACCCCGTGGGGTCAAAATGATCACAAGAACAGTGAGCAAAAATCCCAGAACCACACGGGGGGACCTAGTGAATGACCTGCAGAGAGTTGGGACCAAAGTAACAAAGCCTACCATCAGTAACACACTACGCCGTCAGGGACTCAAATACTGCAGTGCCAGACGTGTCCCCCTGCTTAAGCCAGTACATGTCCAGGCCCGTCTAAAGTTTGCTAGAGAGCATTTGGATGATCCAGAAGAAGATTGGGAGAATGTCATATGGTCAGATGAAACCAAAATATAACTTTTTGGTAAAAACTCACCTCGTCATGTTTGGAGGACAAAGAATGCTGAGTTAAATCCAAAGAACACCATACCTACTGTTTTTCTGCAAAGGGACCAGGACGACTGATCCGTGTAAAGGAAAGAATGAATGGGGCCATGTATCGTGAGATTTTGAGTGAAAACCTCCTTCCATCAGCAAGGGCATTGAAGATGAAACGTGGCTGGGTCTTTCAGCATGACAATGATCCCAAACACACCGCCCGGGCAACGAAGGAGTGGCTTCGTAAGAAGCATTTCAAGGTCCTGGAGTGGCCTAGCCAGTCTCCAGATCTCAACCCCATAGAAAATCTTTGGAGGGAGTTGAAAGTCCGTGTTGCCCAGCAACAGCCTCAAAACATCACTGCTCTAGAGGAGATCTGCATGGAGGAATGGGCCAAAATACCAGCAACAGTGTGTGAAAACCTTGTGAAGACTTACAGAAAACGTTTTAGACCTCTGTCATTGCCAACAAAGGGCATATAACAAAGTATTGAGAAACCTTTGTTATTGACCAAATACTTATTTTCCACCATAATTTGCAAATAAATAAATCCTACAATGTGATTTTCTGGATTTTTTTTCTTCTCATTTTGTCTGTCATAGTTGAAGTATACCGATGATGAAAATTACATGCCTCTCTCATCTTTTTAAGTGTGAGAACATGCACAATTGGTGGCTGACTAAATACTTTTTTGCCCCACTGTATGTAAATAAGGTATTTCTGTTTTTTATTTTTAATGAATTTGCAAAAATGTCAAAAAACCTGTTTTCGCTTTGTCATTATGGGGCATTATGTGTAGATTGGTGAAGAATTTTTTTATTTTATTAAAATTTTAGAATAAGGCTATAACGCAACAAAATATATTTGGATAGCTAATTGGCATTTTCTGAGAACTTTCCTTTTTCACCTCAGTGCAAGACAGAAAAGGTATAATTTCTTTTGGAAAATACAACAGCACTGAAAACAAATGGGCAAGATGCGGGATGACACTAGAGGCAAATGGTTTGAGGTTTGACAGCCCTGTGGCAATTTGTCTGTGTCATTTTCCACAAGTGTCTCTATGCTGTCCCCACAAACATTTCATACAGGAAATAATTCATCTGCAGGGCGAGAGAGCGCCATCGCTGAATTAGCTATGAGATATCTCCTCAATAACTTCTAATCAGACTGCTGCCGTTTCCTCCACTGGAAACAAAAGTAATTACAGTAGATGTGATGGAGGGAGAGAAGGAGACAGCTACTGCATGCTCAGGACCAGTGTTGAGCTAGCTAGCTAGCTGGCACTGTAGAGCGGAACACTTTAATTAGGGCCAGACTAGCCCAGCACTACTGAATGAGCCTGACAATAGCACACGCTTCACTTTCTAAAATAAGGCCTGCTGTGCTGCAGTTGCTACTTTTTTTCTCATTTTGTCGCCCACCAATATTGGTCTTGAGATTCACTTCAACGAAAATACAGAAACGCTGTTTGAGGAAAATCCTGTATCTTACCTGGTTTCATGTGATCATGATTATAAGGTGAACTCAAAAAAAGAAATGTCCTCTCACTGTCAACTGCATTGATTTTCAGCAAACTTAACATGTGTAAATATTTGTACGAACATAACAAGATTCAACAACTGAGACATAAACTGAACAAGTTCCACAGACATGTTGTCACGACTTTCGCCGAAGTTGGCTCCCCTGCCTGTTCGGGCGGTGCTCGGCGGTCGTGTCACCGTCCTACTAGCCGCTACCGATCCCTTTTCGTTTGTCTGTTGGTTTTGTCTTATTAGTTTCACCTGTGTGTATTTTGGTTTAATTAGCTTCCCTATATGTAGTAGGTTGACCCGCCCTTGTTTTGTGCTGGATTGTTTTTTGTTACTCTGTTGGTTGTGGTTTTCCTGTTTGTATTCTCCGGACTGTTTGGTCCAGGTGTTTGGGCTGGTCTGTTTTATGCGCCCTGTATGTTGGCGTGACCGTTTTTTGGCCGGAGAATAAATCACGATTTACTGAACCCTGCTCTCTGCGCCTGATTCCAACCCACCAATCCTATTAGGCTGTGACACATGTGACTAACATAAATGGACTAATGTGTTCCTGAACAAGGGGGCGGGTCAAAATCAAAAGTAGGAAATGACGCACAGAACGAGCAGTATGGCTGGTGGCATTGTCATGCTGGAGGGTCATGTCAGGATGAGCCCGCAGGAAGGGTACCACATGAGGGAGGAGGATGTCTTCCCTGTAACACACAGTGTTGAGATTGCCTGCAATGACAACAAACTCAGTCCGATGATGCTGTGACACACCGTCCCCAGACCACGAAGGACCCTCCACCTCCAAATCGATCCCGCTCCAGAGTACAGGGCTCAGTGTAACGGTCATTCCTTCGACGATAAACTTGAATCCAAACATCACCACTGGTGAGACAAAACAGTGACTCGTAAGTGAAGAGCACTTTTTGCCAGTCCTATCTGGTCCAGCGACGGTGGGTTTGTGCCCATAGGCGATGTTGTTGTCGGTGATGTCTGGTGAGGACCTGTCTTACAACAGGCCTACAAGCCCTCAGTCCAGCCTCTCTCAGCCTATTGCGGTCAGTCTGAGCACTGATGGTGGGTTTGAGCGTGCCTGGTGTAACTCGGGCAGTTGTTGTTGCCATTCTGTACCTGTCCCACAGGTGTGATGTTCGGATGTACCGATCCTGTGCAGGTGTTGTTACTGTGGTCTGCCACAGCGAGGACGATCAGCTGTCCGTCCTGTCTCCCAGTAGCGCTGTCTTAGGCGTCTCATAGTACGGACATTGCAATTTACTGCCCTGGCCATATCTGCAGTCCTCATGCCTCCTTGGAGCATGCTTAAGGCACGTTCACGCAGATGAGCAGGGACCCTAGGCATCTTTCTTTTGGTGTTTTTCAGAGTCATTAGAAAGGCCTCTTTAGTGTCCTAAATTTTTATAACTGTGACATTAATTGCCTACCGTCTGTAAGCTGTTAGTGTGTTAACGACCGTTTGTAACGCTCGTCCTCTTCTTCTGACGAGGAGTCACAAGGATCGGACCAAAGCGTAGCGTGGCACGTGTTCATGACAATATTTATTCAACTCAGAACACTAAAACAAAAATAACAACGAGAATGATACGAAACGAAACAGTCCTGTCTGGTGACATACACAAAGACAGAAAATAAACACCCACGAAACACAAGTGGGAAAAGGCTACCTAAGTATGATTCTCAATCAGAGACAACTAACGACACCTGCCTCTGATTGAGGACCATACCAGGCCAAACGCAAACACAACATAGAAAACGGAACATAGACAACCCACCCAACTCACGCCCTGACCATACTAAAACAAAGACATAAATAAAAGAACTAAGGTCAGAACGTGACACCGTTCCACATGTTCATTAATTGTTTATGGTTCATTGAACAAGGATGGGAAACAGTGTTTAACTCTTTTGGGATATGGGGCAGCATTTTCACTATTGGATGAATAGCGTGCCCAGAGTGAACTGCCTCCTACTCTGTCCCAGTTGCTAATATATATGCATATTATTATTAGTATTGGATAGAAAATACTCTGAAGTTTCTAAAACTGTTTGAATGATGTCTGTGAGCATAACATAACTCATATGGCATGCAAAAACCTGAGAAAATTCCAACCAGGAAGTGGGACATCTGAGGTTTGTAGTTTTTCAAAGCTTGGCCTACCGAATACACATTGAGATATGGATAAAGTTGCACTTCCTACGGCTTCCACTAGATGTCAACCATCTTTAGAATCTTGAATGAGGATTCTACTATAAAGGAGGGGCTCATGAGACCTCTTTGAGTCAGTGGTCTGGCAGAGAGCTCAGTTACCTCTCGTTCCAATGCTTTTCTGAAGACAAAGGAATTCTCCGGTTGGAAAATTATTGATGTTTTATGTTAAAAACATTGTAACGATTGATTCCATACATCGTTTGACATGTTTCTAAAGGACTGTAATGGAACTTCGAGTTTTTGTCTGGATGAAATGCTCGCGCCTCATGAAGATGGATTACTGGGCTGAACACGCTAACAAAAGTGGCTATTTGGACATAAATTATGGACTTTATGGAACAAATCAGACATTTATTGTCGAACTGGGATTCCTGGGAGTGCCTTCTGATGAAGATCATCAAAGGTAAGTGAATATTTATGGTGTAATTTCTAACTTTGTTGATTCCAAAATGGCGGATATTCCTCTGGCTGTTTTGGGCTCTGTGCGCCGTTCTCAGATTATGTTTTTTCCTTAAAGTTTTTTAAAAATCTGACATAGCGGTTGCATCTTGATTCTAGCCATCCCGGATCCGGGATCGTGAATACAGCCTCAAGCTCATTATCATAACGCAACGTTAACTATTCATGAAAATCGCAAATGAAATGAAATAAATATGCTAGCTCTCAAACTTAGCCTTTTGTTAACAACACTGTCATCTCAGATTTTCAAAATATGCTTTTCAACCATAGCAAAACAAGCATTTGTGTAAGATTATTGATAGCTAGCGTAGCATTTAGCGTAGCATTCAGCATGCAACATTTTCACAAAAACAAGAAAAGCATTCAAATAAAATCATTTACCTTTGAAGAACTTCAGATGTTTTCAATGAGGAGACTCTCAGTTAGATAGCAAATGTTCAGTTTTTCCAAAAAGATTATTTGTTTAGGACAAATCGCTCCGTTTTGTTCATCACGTTTAGCTACGAAAAAAACCTGTATCCAGGAGTGTAATTATCCCCGCAGCTCATTAGCATAACACAACGTTAACTATTCATGAAAATCGCAAATGAAATTAAATAAATATGCTAGCTCTCAAGCTTAGCCTTTTGTTAACAACACTGTCATCTCAGATTTTCAAAATGTGCTTTTCAACCATAGCAAAACAAGCATTTGTGTAACAGTATTGATAGCTAGCGTAGCATTTAGCATTAGCATTGAGCGGGCAACATTTTCACAAAAACAAGAAAAGCATTCAAATAAAATCATTTACCTTTGAAGAACTTCTGATGTTTTCAATGAGGAGACTCTCAGTTAGATAGCAAATTTTCAGTTTGTCCAAAAAGATTCTTTGTGTAGGAGAAATCGCTCCGTTTTGTACATCACGTTTGGCTACCAAAAAAAAAACGAAAATTCAGTCATCAAAACGCCTAACTTTTTTCCAAATTAACTCCATAATATCGACTGAAACATGGTAAACGTTGTTTAGAATCAATCCTCAAGGTGTTTTTCACATATCTCTTCGATGATATATAGTTCGTGGAAGTGTGCTTTCTCCTCTGAATCCCATGGGAAAATGCCTGCAGCTGAAGATTACGCACCAATTTAGACAAAGGACACCGGGCGGACCCCTGGTAAATGTAGTCTCTTATGGCCAATCTTCCAATGATATGACTACAAATACGTCACAATGCTGCAGACACCTTGGGCAAACGGCAGAAAGCTTAGGCTCGTTCATGGCACATTCACAGCCATATAAGGAGACAATGGAAAACAGAGCCTCAAAAATTCTGCTCATTTCCTGTTTGAAGTTTCATCTTGGTTTTGCCTGTAGCATGAGTTCTGTGGCACTCACAGATAATATCTTTGCAGTTTTGGAAACGTCAGAGTGTTTTCTTTCCAAAGCTGTCAATTATATGCATAGTCGAGCATCTTTTCGTGCCAAAATATTGCGCTTAAAACGGGCACGTTTTTTTATCCATAAATTAAAAGAGCGCCCCCTATATCCAAGAAGTTAAGGAGAAGTCTACCTTTAATTCTGCGAATAACAGTTGTATCTTTTATCAATGTTTATTATGATTATTTCTGCAAAATCACTGGATGTTTTGGAATCAAAACATTACTGCACATAAGGTACCAATGTAAACTGAGATTTTTGGATATAAATATGCACATTATCGAACAAAACATACATGTATTGTGTAACATGATGTCCTATGAGTGTCATCTGATGAAGAACATCAAAGGTTAGTGATTAATTTTATCTATATTTCTGCTTTTTGTGACTCCTATCTTTGGCTGGAAAAATGGCTGTTTTTTTTTGACTTGGCTATAACCTAACATAATCATATGTTGTGCTTTCACTGTAAAGCATTTTTGAAATCGGACATAATGGGTAGATTAACAAGATATTTATCTTTTATTTGCTGTATTGGACTTGTTAATGTGTGAAAGTTACATATTTCAAAAAAATATTTTTGAATTTCGTGCACTGCCTTTTCAGCAGAATGTTGTCGAGCCTGCGCTAGAAAGGTTAACAATTGACCACAGTGGGTAACCAATGTGTACATCTGTCCCGACGCTCTGTCTAACTGCATCTAACCGTGTCTAATCACCTGGAAGTGCAATACAATTTCGGGAACATCGAAAAGTCTACTTTCATGTCACTGCAATGCACTTCCAGAGCTAATAGAAACTTGCGAGGGAACAAAAAAAACCTGTGGGCTCGAAGTTGTTACACTAAAAAACATTGGTGGAAATCTGTGGTAAAACAGCTAACAGTAAGTCTATCTTTTGTATTTGGAAAGTTATTTTTGGATGATTAATTAAGTTAGGTTGAGTGTTCAAGGTTTCCAAAAACGTATCACAATCAATGATCAATTCTTTATAGATAGAGCATTTCAAACTTGAATGATCACATCAGGTATTCAAAAAGGATGTAGAATGACTCCAATGCTGTAGCATTTGGAGTTATGAGAAGGGCTAGACACATGCATACAGTACAACACACCAGCCACTTATGCTTACTTTCATGTTAAATAGTCAGTCAGACAGGTAATGGAACAGCTAGACAGGCCTAAAACCCCAAGTAGACTTATTTGTAGACTGGCTAGTTGTTTTCCAAACACAATGTATAGGAGTCATAATGGACTGAACATTTTGATCAATTGCAAGGGCTTCTTTTCTCCATTTCAGGATGTATTGCATCATTCTCAGTGATGCTGTGACTCCACTAAAGATCTTAGTAACACAAAGAAATTGGTCTCTGAATAGGATGTGTGTTGTATTCATCTTCAGCTGAGTACTCCCTACTCACACTGGAGCCATCTGTTCACCCACCACCTCTAAACTGGTTCAACTACAGTAGCCACAAGTCAACTTCAACTCACTGGTCCTCCCTGTTTGAACATTGAACAATCATATTGTTCCTAATTCAACTTGCTTTTTGTTTGTAAATGTTCTGTTTTGTTATTTTATTGTTGTTTGAACTGAATTAGTAAGTAATAGTAATTAGTACCAACTAAACTTAGCAAAAAAACAAACGTCCCTTTTTCAGGACCCTGTCTTTCAAAGATAATTCGTAAAAATCTAAATATGTCACAACTTCCGCTGAAGTTGGTGCCTCTCCTAGTTCGTTTGGCGGTCGTCGTCACCGGCTTTCTAGCTGCCAATGATCCACATTTCTTTTTCCATTTGTAATGTCTTGATTGTACACACTTGGTTCCCATTACATTATTATTATTTCCCTATTTAACCCTCTGGTTCTCATTATGTTTTGTGCGTGATTGTTCCCGGTTCTGTGTTAGGCTGTTGTGTTAGGGTTTGTGATCCCTGCGTGGATTTATTTTCGCGGATTATTTTTCCTGAGTAAAAGTACGTTATTTTACTCAGTTCTGTGTCCTGCGCCTGACTCTGTTCTCACCTCTGCACAACTAACACATGCCAAAATAACTTCAGATCTTCATTGTAAAGGGAACCCCTGCACAACATTCCGCTGAAAAGGCAGTGAGCGAAATTCTAAAATATTTTTTAGAAATATGTAACTTTCACACATTAACTACAAACCTCAGATGTCCCACTTCCTGGTTGGATTTTTCTCAGGCTTTCGCCTGCCATATGAGTTCTGTTATACTCACAGACATCATTCAAACAGTTTTAGAAACTTTAGAAACTTCAGAGTGTTTTCTATCCAATACTAATAATAATATGCATATAATAGCATCTGGGACAGAGTAGGAGGCAGTTCACTCTGGGCACGCTATTCATCCAAAAGTGAAAATGCTGCCCCCTATCCCAAAAAGGTTCAACTGAGAACTCTATGGTTATATGGCTTGTGTTCTCAAGAGCTGGCATGTTCCTAAGAAGACAGCCTACTTACCAGGATCCAGGGCGAGCTCTGTCCTGACTCTCTAGTCCACCAGCCCAAGCAGGTTGCAATGTTCCTAGATGGTGACCAAAATAATATTAACATACACAAAATAAAACAAAAAGGAAATCCATAGCAAAAAGGTATCAAACAAATAAGGTAAGACCCTGTTGGGCCAGAAGGCTCCTCAATCCACCTCTCTCTCAGCCATCACCTGCCAATCCCTACTCTCTCTAGACAGATGTGCCTCCCACAATGTACCAATCTTCCGGTTTGCATGTCACTGCCTACGTCACTGATTTATCCGCTTGTTGCCCACATCCCCAGAACACAAAATAGTAGCTAGGAAGATGAAGATCACAGAGGTTATTTTTAATGAGTTTATTCTGCAAATGGCTGGTTTGCATCATCTACCTTCACTAAAACAACGCAAAGAATGCCTGCAAACTTTGGTTGTGAATTGCAGTGTTCTGGCATGTCTGCCTCGTGATTTGTTGGGGGAGTTGTTTGTCTGAAGAGGACCTCCCCCGGATTTTTTTTGCCCCCTTCAAAGTTACCAAGAGTCTGTCATTGCTGTTGCCTAGGGTCTGGATTTCAGAGACTTGCCAATCCCCAACACATGAACAATCATCACGTCCTGGCTATCAAATCAAATCAAATTGTATTTGTCACATGCGCCGAATACAACAGGTGTAGTAGACCTTACAGTGAAATGCTTACTTACAAGCCCTTAACCAACAATGCAGTTTTAAGAAAATACCCCAAAAAAGTAAAAGATAAGAATAACAAATATTTAAAGAGCAGAAGTAAATAACAATAGTGAGGCTATATACAGGGGGTACTGGTACAGAGTCAATGTGTCAATGTGCGGAGGCACCAGTGTCGAGGTAATTGAGGTAATTACATACATGTAGGTAGAGTTATTAAAATGGCTATGCATAGATATAATAGAGAATAGCAGCAGCGTGGTGGGGGGTGGCAATGCAAATAGTTTGGGTAGCCATTTGATTAGCTGTTCAGGAGTCTTATGGCTTGGGGGTTTAGAAGCCTCTTGGACGTAGACATGGCGCTCCGGTACTGCTTTCCGTGCGGTAGCAGAGAGAACAGTCTATGACTAGGGTGGCTGGATTCTTTGACAATTTTTAGCGCCTTTCTCTGACACCTCCATGGTTTCTGGTTGGGGTATGTACTTACTGTCACTGTGGGGATGATGTCCTTGATGAACTTATTGATAAAGCCAGTGACTGATGTGGTGTACTCCTCAATGCCATCGAAAGAATCCCGGAACTTATTCCAGTCTGTGCTAGCAAAATTCCTGCAGTTTAGCTTCTGCTTCATCTGACCACTTTTTTATAGACCGAGTCACTGGTGCTTCCTGCTTTAATTTTTGCTTGTAAGCAGGAATCAGGAGGATAGAGTTATGGTCAGATTTGCCAAATGGAGGTCGAGGGAGAGCTTTGTACGCGTCTCTGTGTGGGGAGTAAAGGTGGTCTAGAATTTGTTTCCCTCTGGTTGCACATTTAACATAGTGATAGAAATGAGGTAAAACTGATTTAACTTTCCCTGCATTAAAGTCCCCGGCCACTAGGATCGCCACCTCTGGATGAGCGTTTTCCTGTTTGCTTATGGCGGAATACAGCTCATTGAGTGCGGTTTTAGTTCCAGCCTCGGTCTGTGGTGAAGTGTATAACCCGCCAGCTGTATGTTCTTAATGTCGTTGTTCAGCCACGACTCGGTGAAACACAAGATATCACCATTTTTAATGTCCCGTTAGTAGGATATAGAGTATGTGATTTCAGTTTGTCCCATTTATTTTCCAGCGATTGAACGTTAGCTAGCAGAACGGAAGGCAAGGGCAGATTAGCCACTCGTCGCCTGATCCTCACAAGGCATCCTGATCTCTTTCCGCAAAACCTACGTTTCCTTTTCCTGCAAATCACGGGGATCTGGGCCTGGTCGGGTGTCTGTAGTATATCCCTCGCGTCCGACTGAACTCCTCGTCTAATTTGAGTTGAGTAGTCCCAGTTCTGATGTCCATAAGCTCTTTTCGGTCATAAGAGACGGTAGCAGCAACATTATGTACATAACAAGTTTAGAAAATTGTGAAAAAACTAACAAAATAGCATGGCTTGTTAAGAGCCAATAAGACGGCAGCCCTCACCTCTGCCGCCATCTTGTACAGTCTCTCTAGACAGATGTCTCAGCACCTGACCTGGTAGCTGCTGCCTCCTAGGGATGGGAGGTGTTCAGTGGTCTACTTAGGGTCTTCAATACTTACTGCCTCTCTATCTCCGTGTGGTGTGAATAACAAAGTTTTATCAGGATCAACCATCATTTAATATCTTACATAAAGACTTAAAAACAGTCACAGAATGTCTGGTATGGTTCTGGCATTGTGAAACTGATGAAGTTGTTGTTGGACATAGTGACAAAAAAACAAAGGCATCAAATAAAACAAAAGCTTTTGATCTTTACATTTACTGTTATTGAGAGGGACAGTAAAAACGCATGACATAAAATCATACACTTAAAAGGATTTCTCATGGGTGTACTGCTTTGCAGCTAGAGTCAAGTGAAAGTAATACATTATTTTGATGCCAGATGAAATTGTATGCTTGACTCAATTATGATAGGACATATCAACAGTAAAACATCTAGGAAAAGCTTTGATGCATTTATAAAAATGGGGGGGAAAAGATACATCAAAGGGAAATAAAGACAAGCAAATCATCCTATGATTGACAACTCTGCATTCCTTATGCTTACTTTATCCATGACATGCAATGTGCATTGATAAGGAGTCAAAGTTGCCGTATGTCGGCCTTTATAAATATGACTTTGTGCCCCTGGTCGTGCCCCGAATGTGACATATCAGAATGGCTATCTTTACAGAGACAAAGCCTTTGGAACATGAATGCCACAACAAATAGGGACATTATTACGATTCCACATCTTTGTCAGAGAGCAAATGCTGCATTTCACAATACTCTCAGATCAAAATGCCAATTCAAATTAAATAATGGCAGTTTAGCCTCTTTTTATAATTGTAATCTCTGTGCCACTTCTTCCTTCCATCCCTGTCCTCTAAAAGCGAGGCTCTGTCATCTGTCTTCTGTAAAACCTTGTGTCAACAGTACACGTCCAGTAAGCCTGCTTACCATTCAGAGGGGAACAGAGTAGTGTTAGCGATTCACAGGTGCTTTCAAACTTTTTTTCCTTCCCAGCATGATTACATACTGATGAGGAATATTTATCTGAGCCTCTATTGAAACTGTTTTGTCCTTCAAGATATACCGTCCCGGACGTAAAACACTGTGAAAGAACAAACTTTCCCTTTTGAAAATGGAAGCCTCTCTTCTCTGTGAGCATTTGGTCAACTGTGGACTACCAATCTCTCCCTTGTGTGACCTGATCACCTTTCAAATGACAACAACATTGATCTACTCTGACAGTACAATTCAGGGGGAAGCGGTGCAACATAAATGTGCTTTCAAACCTTGTTTTCATGTTTTGATTGATGAGCAGCGTGTTCGATTCGGTATTTTTGCCCATCTCTTCCTCAGATTTGTCAATGTCTTGACAATCCTGACCGTTTTCTCCATCTTTACTTATGTCCTAAAAAATGTAGAGGTCCAAAGGATGTTGATGGGTACTGTTTTCCCTTTTAAATTCCCATTACAGCGTTTTAATAAATTTGCCTCTCTGTCATGAATAATTACCCAGAAAATCAAAAGTATCAAATCAAATTAAATCATAACTATTAAGTCAGTTCAAAAACTATGCTGGATAATCAAGATTGGCTTTTGGAAATGAATCTTCACAAATAGTTGAATCGTGTGTTTTTCTCTGTCTAGCGGTGGGTATAACACCCTGGAGCATGGCTGCTACCAGTAGTTTTTCATCTATTATTGACTATATTGCGCTTTTTAAGCACCATGTGCTAAAGTTTCAAAGACACTTCTCTCGTCCCTTGGTTACCAACAGCTGTTTTATTGATTGCTTTCTTTCTCCATACTAAATACACAACTCAATCCCCCTGGTGAGAAGAGAACTATACAGTTTCAAATGTCGGCTGTGAGTTTTTCTCCATTGCTCAACAAACTGTGATATTCAGGTTAACTTTCCACTTATTCCAAACAACACAATAGAACAACAAATCTGTCTACAGACTCCGGACTCTAGAAAAGCATTTGCAAATATGTTTACAGTGAGTTGATTTAAAAGTGTCTCTACAGTACAGTACCCACTGGGCACAGGCATCCGTTCAATGTCTAACTTTGATTTGCATTTGGTTGAGTTGTTAACTAACGGGAATTCAGTGTGAAATCAACAACAACAAAAATGTAATTCTATTTAGGTAAAAAATTGGGTTATGTGATGACTTTTTGCAAATCTAATTCGTTTTCCACATTGATTCAACGTCATCAGATGGAAAAAATGTTAAGGTTGAAATGACATGGAAACAACGTTGATTCAACCAGTGTTTGCCCTGTGGGGTAGCTTCTCTGTTGGCACATTCAAAGAAACCTACTTCCCAATGAAAAGAGGCCAGACTCTGACATGATGAGTTATATACTTGAGGAGTGACTGGGAATCTACATCAATATGAAGGGAAGTGGATCATTTATAGGGCTAACAAGCCATTCTGATTTGCCAAAAATCACAGAACCTACAGAGTGGAAGTGAAAGTGATTTGAAATTACAGCATTGTGCTATGTGTGACAGTCTTCCAAATGAATGAGGGCTCAGCGTTTGGTCCACTTGTCTCGCTAGAATGATTTTTCAATCTCAAGGTGCAACAACAGTGTCTAAAGAAGAACTCAGTGACAGGACCAGTCATTGAGTCTGGTGTAGAGTTCATGCTCCATCTCAGCTTGATGGAATTGATGGGAGAAGGCCAAACTTACAGAGACATTGAAGTCTGAAGACGTTTGTATGAAATAAATAAATAAAAATGTATGAGTTTGGTTTCCGTTTCCCCTGTTCGTTACTCATTCTAGCACAGTAATCACCACATGCCATCTGCCCCCTATTCCTCACCTGTAAGATTTAGAACTCCTTGCAGACATCCTGAATTTAGGGAGGCCAGGCAACATAGTATAGACTTTGAAGTAGAAACTGTTTCAAGGCTGGCATTTTCTTTTTAAATCCCATGACATTTCCTCAATGCTCCTGAATGGGAGAATGAGAGTGACACAGAGAGGGGGCAACCAAATAAACCCTTCCAAGGAGCTGAAGCCACTAATCTGTAATTTAATTTCAAGCGGGTGTCTGGGCCATGAGGACACATGGCAAGGTCAAGGGCTACTGTACAGAGAGCGAGAGAGAGATGTGGATTTGGAAGCACAGCCTTCGGTTTGATCAACAGCTTCATCCAGCTTAGAAGGAGTAGTGATGGGTTGGGGGGGGGGGTAACCCTTCCTTTCCTACCTCTCAGAGACAGCCAGCCTGTCTGTTCCACCAGCCCAACCGCAGCCACTTATTTCACACACGGCAGTAGCAAATACTCCTGGAGGAAATTCATTATTCAAACAACTAAGATGTTTGGGATGAATAAGCATCTGCAAGTCCCTAAGAACGTGAGAGCGTAACTGGCAATTGAACACGTCCGGCTAGATCCACATGTAAATGAAAGATTTGTATTACTTTTCACCATTATTCTTGTTTTCCTCATTATGTAGAGGAGTGTAAGTCTGCAGATAAATCAGCTCTAATGGAGAAGTGGAGGTATGAATTGTGAGCAGTGTGGCTAATCCCATGGGTAAGGAGATATGTGTAATAGGGTGGACCTTGTTCTCCATGAACACACATGCAGTGGCCCTGGAAATGGACGCAATAATTACCAGTGACCACTCGGGAACATTTTCACCATGTCTCTTTAATGCGAATCGGCACTGGGTTCTTTTATGGACGGCTTTGGCATTCATACGCACATTGACATTTGGCACAAGGACCTGCTCGAGTACCTGTATACTGTAACAGAACTTATACAATCACCCACCCACCCTCCATCTTGAATTCATAAAACATTCCACCTTGGCAGTCAAGAGTAGCTGAGAAGAGCCCATGTTCATTAAAAACCTTACATATAAGGCTGCTGTCAGGTCACTGAGAGAACCAGGGTGTATCCCATGCACCATTTGCAGTTTGTTCGAGCTTAGCTGGCATTCAATTTCAATTCCCTCAAGTTATTGAATATACGAGAACGGTAGACACTGACAGGTACAAGTTACTCCACGGGCAACCATTAATTAGTGAGTCGAGGAGTAAATGGAGAGTTACACAGCTACACTCTGTCTCTGGCAGGTAGGCAGCTAGGGAGACGCTGATGGCAGCCTCAGCTTGGTCATCTCTTAAACTGTTCACTTCCTATTAGAAATGAGATTCTGGGCCTCTCAAACTTCCTACCTCGATACATAGTGAAGAGAAAATGTTGTCCAGGTTCGAGACAGGGAGCCTGTCAAATCCAATGGCCTTCAAGTGGAGCTTCTCTTTAGCCTATTGCATAGAAATGAATACGACTCCACACCCGCGTTCATATACTTTGTTAATTGAAGGAGTAGCAGGGGAAGGGAAATGTAGAGTGCTGTAATAGGATATGATGGGTTTATGTCTTTTTGGAAGCCCAGGAGGAAGTGGTCCTGTAGGGATGGGTATGATGGACTCATTGTCAGCTCAGTAAGGACTGGAAACTGTGTGGGTAGGAGCCAGTGGAACCAGTCTCTCCGTTGATGGATAGGTGTAGTGGGATTAAATATAAGACTCATCGCTGTCTCACCGTCTGCCTCCTCACTGCTGAAAAAAAAAATATATTGTGTTAGAGAGAGGGAGGTTGTCAGACCAAAACCTTATAGTGATTTGTGCTGTGGAGAAAAAACATTACAGAGACACTTTCTTATTCCAACAGGACAATATTACAGTTTGTTCCTTTTGATGACTGCAACATCCCAGTCTTTATCCACTTTATCTGTTTTCCATACTACAGGTAACTCTTCTAAACTTTTAATGTAGTTTACCCACTCCGGTCCCAATAGACCCCTCCACACCACTGCTAATGCTACCACAGCAAATTAAACTGCTCTCCCTGAATCATTAAACTGGTTCGAGAATTAGCTCAGACACACAGGGTTTATAATGGGGCGGCAGGTAGCCTAGTGGTTAGAGCGTTGGGCCAGTAACCGAAAGGTTGCTAGATTGAAACCCCGAGCTGACAAGGTAAAAATCTGTCGTTCTGCCCCTGAACAAGGTAGTTCTGTTCCTAGGCCGTCATTGTAAATAAGTATTTGTTCATAACTGACTTGCCTAGCTAAATAAAGGATAAATAAATCAAATAATGTCACACGTGAAGCTCTCCTAGTTTCAGATTTTAAAAAGCAATATAGCAGGGTATAACAGCAGAGGTTCCAATTAGATATGTAATTAGAGTGGATTACCCAGAAATACCTGAAACATACTGCTCTAGATTTCCAATTGAAAAGAAAAGATTTCTAAAAAATTATAATTTGTTTACATTTTTCAGTAAAATTATAATTTAAAGATGTACATGAAAGGATATATATATATATATATATATATATATATATATATATATATATATATATATATATATATATATATATATAAACAAAGTTTGAGGAAGAGGAATATTTAATGCATTATGACATTTTGCAGTAGCCTACATGCTCTTTGTTCCAGAAAGGCCTCATCTCTACTTCCTGTCCAAACCTGTCATGCTTATAAAGCTGCTTTTGATTCTGATCTGTCTGGAAGGACTGAGATTGCAGACCATCAGCAGATGTAATACTCTTACGCTTGTAGTGTATGCTGTCTTGGTCACTTTGGCTGGAAAAATGGCTGCTGCCACTGTTTGGAAACCTCTCACTTCTTAATCATTACATATTTTCCCCTGACTGTATCTGTGGCACGTGATAAATCTCTATGAAGTGGCAAAACTGTAAATAAAACAACAGAGATGACTTGATGAATTATACAAGTCAAAAGAAGTCAGACTGTTGACATCTGAGTCCTGCCAGTTTCCTAGAGGTCTCTGTAAACTCGGTGGCTCTGGATATCCATATATATTAAACAGCAGCTCTCCATTTGAAAACTCACTCCAGTTCCCACTTTCCTTGCCTCCTCTCAGAGGGCAGTGCAGCTTGCCTCCTCTCAGAGGGCAGTGCAGCTTGCCTTCTCTCAGAGGTTCAGTGCAGCTTGCCTCCTCTCAGAGGGCAGTGCAGCTTGCCTCCTCTCAGAGGGCAGTGCAGCTTGCCTCCTCTCAGAGGGCAGTGCAGCTTGCCTCCTCTCAGAGGGCAGTGCAGCTTGCCTCCTCTCAGAGGGCAGTGCAGCTTGCCTCCTCTCAGAGGGCAGTTCAGCTTGCCTCCTCTCAGAGGGTAGTGCAGCTTGCCTCCTCTCAGAGGGCAGTGCAGCTTGCCTCCTAATCCATCATAAAAATGAACACAACACAATATTTTCACACCTGCATGTTCTCATCGGATTCAAATCTACTTTTAGATATTCCCCCTTTGGAAATGCATGATGTGTGTGTTCAAACAGGGGGTCATTCTTATTGAGTCCAGGACAGCAGCATCCTGAAATGAATTTCAGAAATGAAAGACCACTCCAGACCTTTACCAAAGGCTATAGAGATTGTTTGGCTGTATATGCGATACGAGCATACACTAAAAAACTCTCATATCTTCACGTCAGACTCCTGACTGAATAGACTGGGAAGTTAACACAGACTATCCAAACTTGAAGAAAACTTTCTCTCTATCCAAGAGCTCCAGCAGACAGACATCAGGAGGACGGAACCATCCTATCCCACTTCTTCTTAGCAGGTTGAGACGCTGCATGCTGACGGACAGTTTCATTTACAGCCAGTGCAGGGGATAGCACACTAATTTACTCAGGCTATAGGAGACTGTTCACTTAAAGCAGCAGCGTGCTGGGTCCATTCTAATGAACCACTGTAAATCCACACTGCACTCATTTCAGTCCTCATTTGCATTGAAATGGAAGTGCCATATTTCATTCTCTTCCTTGGTAACCTTCCACCACTTATTTATATATTTGGAGAACCCTGTACAGGGAGCCACGGGCACGCTGTTTTCAGACATTGATGTAAATGACAACAATCTGAGTCATTATCAGAGAACAACTCCAGCTGGGGGGTTCTGACATAAACACAGACGTTTCGGGAAGTCGATATGCAGCTTTGGAGTCAAGGTAAGACAGGTTGTCCATAAGGCCTTGTGAAATACACAGTGTCCTTATAAAGATGTATTGAACACTTCATTTGTATACTTTGTATACATTTGTATAATTTGTATAAATGCATGTGGTTTATGCATTGTAACACTGCTGGTGGTAAGCACACCACAATGAAATATTACAGACATGACAATGATAAACAATGCTCAGAGTAAACCGTTCCGTCATACATACCCACCAAGACGTCGCAGTCACAGCTTCACTGACTGTCACCTCAACGCAGCCTCACACATCGCACACACGCCAAATAAACGTCATATGTGCCTTTCCCTGTATTTTTATTATGTTGTGTGATTTCCCCCCTCCAATTTCCTCCAAGCCCCCCCTGGTGTTAATTATCAGGCTTCTTTCCCCTAGAGCAGCACAGAGCTGTGGAAGTGCATTAATCTTGATTCTACACTCCAGTACAAAGCCTTGTTTGAAGAGACTCCTGTGGTAAGCCCCAAAGGCAGAGTGATTCAGAGTCAGAAGAAGAGAGAGGAGAGGGAGAAAAAAAAGAGTCGCAGATCGCTCTGTGTTTACACTGGGAAACCTGGCCGCCTGGCAAAGCAGCATGCAAACCATTCGTCCCCTTCTTCCTCAGTGTTATAATCATCATCTGTATGATGAATATCAAGCTGTGCATCTGTGATGACATCAGAAGGGACCATGGGCTGTTATGGTTTATTGATTTGGTCTGTGGTGGAGTAATGAGGTCACTTTCATGTCATCATTCCATTCCCACTCAGTGGACTGATGGCTGCTGAGTGGACCTGTCGGTGTTCTGGGGACTAACTAGGAGCTCTACAATTAAATCTGACCCATTTCTATGTTCCAAATTGTCTCTCCAGCCATGTAATTTAATGGTCTGCTCACATTGCTTTAGTGTAATTACAAGGTTTTCAAAACATGTTCCTTCGTTAAAAATGTAGTATATAGTGAGCCTTGTCCATGGATCCTGTGTAGCTAGTAATTGGCGGCGAATCAATGTTAGTGAATTTTTGAGGCTACTATACTGTTCTGTAGCTGCTGGTCTGCTGCTGGCTGGTCACTCTGCTCGCTCTCATCTAATATGTTATCCACATCATTGCACAGATACAGACAGAAGCACACTCTCTGACAGACACGTCTACCGCCCTCACCTAGGATTTTATTTTTAATCAACACAGGTCATTCCAGATATTTCCACCAATGGAAAGACAGAGATTCTATTACGATTTCCATTTCAGGAAGTTGTTTTAAGCCTGTGTCGGGTCAAATAATCATTAATTGCACTGTCATCACTGTGGCTGAGTGACAGAATTCATGAGAGCTCATTCATTTAAACAATCACAGTGTCTAGGTTGAGGAAGGTGATCCTTTTGAAACCTTCTAGAACTGGAATTCAGAGGGCTTTTAATGGCAAAAAATGTTATGCCCTTGATTTCTTGTAAATCGTTAGTCCTCAGTTCTAGAATAGATTCTCATTATGAAATATAGTTCTACAGTATTGAGGCACTAAGCCCAGTTTGTCAACACAGTGATACACATCTTTCAGCTCTGACGCCTTTCATTTGGAGCCATGTATTTTCTCCCTGAGATTTATAACACTGACTCACATAAAAATATATCTTAGGCTGCATTTACACAGGCAACCCAATTCTGATTTTTTTTCTCACTAATTGGTATTTTGACCAGTCAGATCAGCTCTGGAAAAAGATCTGATGTGAAAAGATCTGATGTGATTGGTCAAAAGACCAATTAGTGGAAATAATATCAGAATTGGGCCGACTGTAAACGCAGCCTCACAGTCTACAAATCCAGCATATTTGTGCCTATTCCCATTTGGGTATGCTAACTACTCTATTTACATTTCTGCCTTCTGTAATTCTCTTGATGTTCTCAACACACACCTTTCCTTTGCTGACAATAGTTTAGCAGTATGTATTTCATTTAGCCAATTTAAAAGAACAGTGTTTCAACACAATTATACCAGCTCATATTTGAGATGACATTTGTAAAAGCTGTAAAAATGTCTGAAGGTGTGTGCTACTGTGTACTGTATGCCAGTGGAGGCCTCCATAAAAGTCCCAACCCCAGTAGGACACCTCATGTGGCCAATGAGAGAAGAGACAACAGTGCAGGTGCCAGGCTCCCGGCCCTCTGCCCCGGCGGGGGTGATGGAGGACGTGATGAATGCTCTGGAGGAGTATCTCTCCATCCATGTAATGCAAGGGGGATTGGACAGTCAGGCCAGGGGCATCAGGACAGCAGCAGCGACCAAAGACCCTGAGCCAGGTATATTAAGTGTTGCTGACAGCCAGGTGACACCCGAGCTCTGTGTTGTGTTGACTGCACACGACTCAGTACCATGTCACCATGATGGAGTGATAAACAGCCTTCAGGATCCATAGATCACCTAAGACGCTCCATATGTCATGTATATATGTGCCGCTGCATGCCTACCGCAGCCCACCGCACTGCACTGTCACCGGGCCCCAAGGCATAGAGTTGTAGTGAGGGAGGAGGGAAGGTGAGTGGTCTCCATGCTGTGTATTACATACCCAGGCTCTCATCTGCATTATGAGTAATCTGTGCTAGTTAATTGAGCCCAGAGGCAGTTGGTTTCAATGAAGCCTCCTGTATTTTTTTGGGTGCAAAATAGAAGAAAAATATCTCTCAGAGGAGCGGGGCTCTCTGTCGAGAGGCAAACAGAGCAGAACTCCTGCCGTGTTCATTAGCTGTCATTGATCAGTGATTCAGTCCCCACACTCCCGCTGCCTGCCACTGCACACTGATATTACGAGTTTCTTGTCATGAAAATCGTTATTAAGGTCCAAAAAAAAGTACAGCCAGCCCAGCAACTTTGGTCCTTGTATTTTATTTTTCACTGCACTATTATCTCCACTATTCTGATGCGTATGGCTCTGCGCCAATCCTCCCCAAGCAAAGCTACAAAATACTATGCAGTCAGTGATATTCTGAGCAGCACAACTATCCATCCTAGACCATCCTCCAATAATATGATGCAGTTTTCTGCACATCTCTTTATTGGCTTTTCCTCAGTGGTCATCATCAGGTATCTGGTGCTTGTCACTTGGAGAAATGTACAGTACAGTATTATACACTTGCAGAGTCATTATCCTGATAAATGGCTGAGACAATAAGCTAAATAATGCACAGATGTGAGGATGAGGAGAGCGAGTCGGAGAGGGTGATTCCATAGCCAACACCTCCCAGGAGAGCTCTAGCCCAGCGTAAGTGTCCTGTCTGACATCATCAACATCAGACGAGCCTCGCCGCGGCGCTGAGACAACAGTAACCTGAGGAGCCGTGTCGCCGCCCGGCGCCTGCCCTCTCCCCAGAAACACCCAAAGGTCACACCAACACGCCAAGCGAAGCTTATTCCTCACCTCACGCCAGCTCTCTTGCTCTCGCTGTCTCTCTCACTCTCAACGACGAGCCACGGCACAGCAGCTATACTTGAAATGCTCCAGGAACCATTTCCCATTTTTATATCTCACTTTATTTCTTCGCCTCGTTATCTCTTCCTCATTCTTATAAAAAAGAGAAGAGTGCGGCTCCTCAAAGTGATGTGTCGTCTCTGCTCCCTAAAACAGGACAGAGACAGAATAAGCCCCTTGGCCAACACTGTAAAACATAACAATGAGATAGATTCTTAGAGTGACAGTCCAGAGTTTAAGTAGATATACAGGAGAGAATTAAATCAATATTTTAGAGCTCTAGTAGAAAAGAAGGTTGAGAGGGCCATTATCTAGAGCTAATTGTACCTATAGGGCCTGTCCTATTAGACGTATTAATATCTACTCTCTCATTGGAATTCATTTGTGGTAGTCTACTGGCTGTTGCTGGATGGCTAGGCCATATCTGTCTCTCTGCCTCCTCGCGCACATTCACACTCACAGGATTTCCTTTATTCGCTTTGTGCCTGGCCTTGACAATTCATCCTCCTTCCATTGGCAGATATAATATCAGGGCATGTGTGCTGCAGCTCCCAGTACAATGGGACTCTGAAGTTCTCTATGCATGACTCATTTGGAGTGATATGTCCTCCTGATTAACATGGATCATTAAATTGTGTCAAACGTACACGTTTATACTGCATATCTCACCATGCTATAGCCGATAACAAACGCAATCAGGCTGTCTATTAGCATTTTCTGGTAAAAAGCCTACTAGCAGACAAGGTGAGAGTCTCCACAATGAATGACACTTCCCTCAAGGACACACAGTCCTCTGTGAGGAATTACAGGAGATGCTTCACCATTGTTCAATGTTTCAGGGAGCACTCACTACGGCTAATTACTAACCATGGCAACAGCTCTCGGTGTGAACACAGTATGGACACGCAAGGTGAGTGAATTCCATACCCAGTGGCCTGCAGTTAGTTGTTGTATGAAATATAAGAATGAAGCATAGAAAACAATAATGAATCACATACAAACAGATATACCAAGAAGGTGGTAAAAGGTTTTATGAAAACAAAAATGTCCCATGACACTAAAGCAAGATAATCAGATGCACTGAACTTACGTTATTTAAGACATGCTGCACTATGCATAAATGAGATAATCTATTAAAAGAATGGCCACAGAAATATTAAAATAATTGATTGGTGGTGATTCAGCAGGAGAATATGGTTTACAGGATATTGGCCTGCGACAGTGATAGGACTGAACGTGAAGGTCAGGGCGTAGTAATGTGAGATAACCTCACAGACAGTGGCTCAAATGGCACCCTATCCCTTATATAGTGCACTACTTTTTAGCAGGGCTTATAGGATTCTATAGGAAATAGGGTGCCATTTTGGACTGAGAGTGACTCTTGGTGCCTACTTTATTTGGGGAAGTTAGAGGAAACGAGTTCCTCCGCCCTCTGTCATCATGGTTGGCTGTCACGGCCGTTGAAAGAAGTGGACCAAAGTGCAGCGTGTTGAGCGTACATTTTCCTTTTATTTAAAATGTCGCCAACAAAACAACAAACAAAGAAACAACCGTGAAGCTTACAGGGCTAAACCTGAACCTATAGGGGATGGTCTGGGTGGGCATCTATCCACGGTGGTGGCTCTGGTGTGGGACGTAGACCCCGCTCCACCTCTGGCTCACCCCACTTTGGTGGCGCCTCTGGTGTGGTGACCCTCTCTGCGGGGCCCGGACTGGGGACACTCTCTGCGGGCCCCGGACTGGGGACACTCTCTGTGAGCCCCGGACTGGGCACCCTCGTTGCGGGCCCCGGACTGGGCGCCCATGGAGCAGGCACCGGACTGGCCCGTGGAGCAGGCAACGGACTGGGCACCCTCGCTGCGGGCCCCGGACTGGGCACCCTTGCCGTGGAGCAGGCACCGGACTCAAATCTACTGGAGGCCTGGTCCGTGGAGGAGGCACGGGATGAACCAGGCTGGGGAGACCTATTGGAGGCCTGGTCCGTGGAGGAGGCACAGGATAGACCAGGCTGGGGAGACCTACTGGAGGCCTGGTCCGTGAAGGAGGCACAGGATAGAACAGGCTGTGGGGGAACACTGGAGATCTGGTGCGTAGCCTTGGCACCACTCTTCCAGGATGAATGCCCACTCTAGCCCGGCACCTCCAGAGCGCAGGCACAGGTCGAACCGGGCTGTGGGGGAGCACTGGAGCTCTGGTGCTTAGCACTTGCACCTCTCCTCTTGGCTGCATGCCCACTTTAGCCCGGCACGTGCAGGGAGCTGGTGAACTGGGGAAACCGTGCGTAGAGCCGGCGCAGAACTCACCGGGCTGTGGAGGCGCACCGGAGGTCTGGGGTGCCAAGCTGGCACAAGACGTGCAGGGCTGGGGAGGCGCACAGGAGGCCTGACGGCTAGCACGCACCTCAGGACGAGTATGGAGAGCTGACTCAGGTGACATCAACCCGAGGACACGCTCCGTAGGGCGAATGTCGTGCCTCATGCACCAACACAGCAGCTCTCTAATAGCTCTCTCCTCCAATCTCCCCATCAACACCTTCACTGTCTCTGCTTCACTCCCTTCGCTCCCCTCCAATTTCACCCGACTGGCTCTGGTTCCATCCTCGGCTCCGCCGACCGTCCCGTGTGCCCCCCCAAAATATTTTTTTGGGCTGCCTCTCCTGGCCACGCTGCTTGGTCCTTTGGTGGTGGGAAGTTCTGTCATGGGCATCGTAAGAAGTGGACCAAAGGGCAGCGTTGTGAGTGTACATTTTCCTTTTATTTAAAATGTTGCCAACAAAACAACAAACGAAGACACAACCATGAAGCTTACAGGGCTATAGTGCCACTAACAAAAGCCAACTACCCACACTGAAAGGAGGGAAAAAGGGCAACCTAAGTATGATTCCCAATCAGAGACAACGATAGACAGCTGTCCCTGATTGAGAACTATACCCGGCCAAAACATAGAACTAAAGAAACATAGAAAACAAAACATAGAATACCCACACAAATGACACCCTGACCAACCCAAAATAGAGACATAAAAAGCTCTCTAAGGTCAGGGCGTGACATTGGCCCTCTCAGCAATTATTATTTTTTCGACTGGATCCAATCACTGTATGAATAAAAACATACTATGACCGTATATATACTGTCACGTTCTGACCTTTATTTCCTTTGTTTTGTCGTTATTTAGTATGGCCTGGGCGTGAGTTGAGGTGGGCAGTCTATGTTTGTTTTTCTATGATTTGGGGATTTCTATGTTTCGACCTAGTATGGTTCTCAATCAGAGGCAGGTGTCATTAGTTGTCTCTGATTGAGAATCATACTTAGGTAGCCTGGGTTTCACTGTTTGTGGGTGATTGTCTATGTTAGTTGCTTGTGTCAGCACAGTTCTCATTATAGCTTCACGGTCGTTATTTGTTTATTGTGTGTTTAGTCAGTGTTCAGTGCTTTCTTTTATTTAAAAAATCATCATGAACACATACCACGCTGCATTTTGGTCCGCTTCATACGACGATCGTGACATATACGCACAATAAAGATATTGATATCACTGTCTTGACACCAAATAACTTTGCTTTGCGTTTTTACAGCAAGAGAAACATCTGTATTATTTGCATAGTAACATAATATGTGTGCATTGACAAAGCGTGTGTCAGCTGAAATGCAGTGTCAGCTCCTTCAATCCAGCTGGCCCTTGTGATTATTCTCCAAATGTGATGAATATAATTATAGGGAAACTATCCCATCATCTTATTAACAGATCCATGTCTTGAACCCCTAAAAACCTGGCCTATGAAATCCAGCTATTTTATGGATGGAAGGAAAATAAAGAGGCAGCTCCCACACTGCATTCATTGCTTCCTTTAATGTGACAGGTTCAATCTTAGTTGGGTCAAAATTGATGGAAAGCTTCTGAAACGCCTCTAAAAATATCCACAAGCAATATCAAACATGCTCGTCATAATGAAAGAGGAAAATATATATTTCACAGAAAACGCTGTTGTAACAAAAATGTGCTTGGCATTCATAACCTCCCTCTGTCAGCTAGTGAAGCTTTCCTAAAATAGTCAGAACACGGTACCCAAGCTGGGCTTCCTGGCCTGGGCAGTCCTCCCCTTCAGGCCTAGGCAGGAAGGGTAGGACCAGGGGAGTGAGGTGGAGCCTGACACAGCCTCCCAATGCTTGGCCTGCCGATGGGCCAGCCCATCCCTCTCTAAAGACAGGCAGCAGACCAGGGGCCACACAGGCCAGGCTCCAGTCACTGGGTGATGGATGAGGCCTCACAGTCTGCCACTGCATTACTGGTGTGATCTGTGGATGGTCCACCTGACCCTCACTACAGAGAGACAGGCAGACAGACAGATAGATAGATAGACAGAGAGTATACTGCACTGGGCTGTTCTGTTCTGGGAGAGGGAACACACCACACCATCCAGACACTCCATAAGTCTCTCTAGACAGTGTCGTTACACAGCTGCATGGTAGGTAAACATACTGTACATCCTCTTCAGATACCAAGCTGAATACTATAAACTGAACATCAGAGATATTTCTCCAATCGTTAGACAGCTAGCTATTTAGCGGCTTGCTTTTTGAGGAGTGTGTATGTCTACATGGCAGGGTTGGGTAGGTTACTTTCTAAATGTAATCCGTTACTGTTACTATTTACCTGTCCAAAATTGTAATCAGTAAAGTACATTTTGGATTACCCAAACTCAGTAGTATAATCGGATTACTTTCAGTTACTTTTGGATTACTTTCCCCTTAAGAGACATTACAAGAAGACAAACAGGATCCATAAAACGCATTTGGTGTGTCCTCATAGTGGTCTCTGGCTTGTGGTCAGAGAAAAAAATTTAACTTGCGTCTTTTCTCAATACTGAATTGAATGTCATAAAACAGAAAGGTGTCATAATGTATTTTTATTTATTTTCGCAAGATCCTTTCTGGATTTCAACATAATCCAATAAGTAATTATCTAGTTTTTCAAAAGTATCTATAATCTAATTACTGTTTAGAGTAACAGTTTTTTTGTGTAATCAGATTACATGTAACTGATTACATGTAATCATCAGTTACTCCCCAGCCCTGAAGGTAGTGTACTGTACTATAGGTTGGTGGGCTGAGCCGACAAGCATCATCCCTCTAAATGATTTAAGCAGTCAAATTCCTCTCACTTTTTTTAAACGTGTTAGATAAATACAGTGTGCAAAAGATTGGCATAGTCGAATTCACTAAAGGGAGCAAATAAACTGTAAGAAACAGGTTATAAATAGGCTGACTTGTTGAGGTCACGAAGACTATTATCAACACCTACGTGTCTGTCTGGCTGGGAGAGAGAGAGAGAGAACGAGCGAGGGAACGAGAGAGACAGAGAGAGAGAGAAAGTTGATGCTTCTCACTTTACAACCAGCATTTCTATTTTTAACCTCCTCCTGTATTCTTGTGTCACTCACGTCTCCCACAGAGACACACAAACACACCTGGTGCTGGCAGGTTAATGAGTCATCGCTACAATGGTTATAGGTCCAATGCGGCCTCAATCTCAATATCAAATCATAACATGTTATAATTGAGGAAAATCACGTGTTTCACATTAATTGGGCTTTAAGGGGGGTTAGGAACGAGCTGGAATATTCAAAACCCACTTCTAATGACATTGCACAGAAATACATTTGTCATGGCAACCAATGACCCTGTGATTTTGAGAATCAAAATATCAAGACTTTTCCCAAATTCCTGATTGTCCTTCACAGAATGAATGCAGCCTGAGGCTCATTACAGAAGCAGTTACCCACAGCCTCTGCAGACCTTGGGGCCTCGAGAGCACGTACTGCCTCCTGAAAATACATTGCAATCGCTGGAGGGGGAAATGAAATGCAAAGACAACCTGATATGACACACACACAAACACACACACACACACACGGACACACACATGAAGGGTGTGTAATGACGTCGTCGTATGTGATTCTTACCTGTGTTCTTTTGTCTTTAGCTTTTCAGGGGGGTCATGGCTGAAAGACAGAACAACAGAGGAATATGAGCTTCGTAATGCCAGTAAGACAATTAGGATGATAGAACGATACAACATTGTACAGTAGAACTGTTGGCTATTAGCAGCAGAAAGTGGTTCCCAGTAGCATGGCATGTGAACATGTATGTAGCCAGCCTTCATACCTTCTTTGTAATCTGTGGGTAGGGCTGTTGTGGTGACTGTATTACCGCCACACATGAGCCATGTGACTTTTGAGTCACGGTAATCTCCTTTTATCTCCTTTTATGCACTCTGGACATGCACTAGTAGTACCCAACTTGCTAACGACCATCAGGTCGCTAATGGCCTGGTACTCAGGGCTCTATTGTCCCTCTAACCACTCTGACATTAATGCAAATTAAATAGAAAATCCCATCAAACACATCATCAAAACAGAATGTGCTTTTAAAACCTCACCTCACAATCACCTCACTGTGATTGATCAATTTGAAGAAAGAAGTTCAACAACAGGTTGAAACTGAGTGGAAAACATGGTCATTGTGGATGTTGTTTCAAAGCCTAACACAATTAAATGGGCAGTGCTTTGTAAGGTGATGATTAATTCAAAACACCAATATGCATATTAGAGTTTATGCATACGCATAGGCCTGTGAGCCGAACCCAGCCCCCCCCCTCAAAAAAACGGAATTAAAAGAATGATTGTGCCGTTTCTAGTCATCGCCTTCGAGTGTGGACAGTATTACTATGCATACTGGATGAACTAGTTACCTTATGCTAAGCACCAAACTTTCTATCCATGAATCAGGGAGAGAACGTACAGGCCTAGGCGACGCTGTTGGTTAATTGATTGTGCAGGACGGCTTACAGAGTTAGCCTACAATTATAGTGAATTTGTATTCAATTTTGAATAGCCTAGTAATAGGGCATTTTTAATATCTAATTAATAGGCTTTACTTTTAGCTACAGAATAACTCACCACCATGCATTTCCACCTCCTCTTCTCTCTCCTTCATTCCTTTATCCATCACGCAGAGAGAGGGGCTGTCAACAGTTTAATGAAATAAGTTTTGGTGTGAATACATGTTATTAGCGATGTTCCTGATCCGATTTCACTAGGTTTCCCAAATTAAACACTTGGTAGCTGTAGGAACAGGGTTGGAGAGAGCATGGCATACAGAGTTTGGGCAGAATATCACCTGTCGCGCAGCGAGAGGCTGCATGCTCCTCAAACAGTGTGTTGATGCATGGAGTGAAATTACCAGAGTAGCCTGAAAAATGAACCTGCGGGAAAACAGCCTCCATTTGCAATTAAAACCTTTTGTGACTATGGGGCAGTATTTCATTTTTGGAAAAATAAAGTTCCCATAGTAAACGGGATATTTTGTCAGGACAAGATGCTAGAATATGCATATAATTGACAGCTTAGGATAGAAAACACTATAAAGTTTCCAAAACTGTAAAAATATTGTCTGTGAGTATAACAGAACTGATGTTGCAGGCGAAAGCCTGAGAAAAATCCAATCCGGAAGTGACTCATCTTTTGAAAGCTCTGCGTTCCAATGCGTCCCTATTGAGCAGTGAATGGGCTATCAACCAGATTACTTTTTTTCCGTATTCCCCAAGGTGTCAACAGCATTGTGACATAGTTTTAAGCATTTACGTTGAAGAATACCCGTAAGCGGCTACATTGCGCAACTGGTCACCTGATGGCTCCCCGAGTGATTCTCGCGTAAAATACAGAGGTAGCCATTATTCCAATCGGTCCTACTGAAAAACCAATTGTCCCGGTGGATATATTATCGAATAGATATTTGAAAAACACCTCGAGGATTGATTATAAACAACGTTTGCCATGTTTCTATCGATATTATGGAGCTAATTTGTGACTGCAATTTCCGGGCGATTTCTCAGCCAAAACGTGAAGAACAAACGGAGCTATTTCGCCTACAAAAATAATATTTTTGGAAAAAAGGAACATTGGCTATCTAACTGGGAGTCTCGTGAGTGAAAACATCCGAAGCTCATCAAAGGTAAACGATTTAATTTGATTGCTTTTCTGATTTCCGTGACCAAGTTACCTGCTGCTAGCTGGACAAAATGCTATGCTAGGCTATTGATAAACTTACACAAATGCTTGTCTAGCTTTGGCTGTAAAGCATATTTTGAAAATCTGAGATGACAGGGTGATTAACAAAAGGCTAAGCTGTGTCTCAATATATTTCACTTGTGATTTTCATGGATAGGAATATTTATGTCTGTTGCGTTATGCTAATTAGTGTCAGTCGATGATTACGCTCCCGCGTCAGGGATGGGGAGTCACTAGAGGTTAAAGTGCATATGGATGACCTGAACAGAGCGCAAGCCTTCTTTGCTACTTTCTCAAACATCAATAGCCTATAGTCAGTCGTATAATGCAGCGCCATATTTGATTTGATTTCTAAGACATTCTAAGGTTTGTATCATTCACAACTAAAGTTGCCAAATAACTCTAAATCTAGTGTATCTGACCTGTTTCAAATCACTTTTATGCTCAACATAGCCACTTCATATGCACACACTCGCTCCAGAATGGGAAAAATATCCTTTCATTTTATTCAGCTAAGTGAAATTATATTATTCTTACTATAAAAATATATAATATAAAATAATGGCACAGGACTTATCAGCATATCTTGTCTGCTAGCCAGATAACATACAGTAGTCCAACTGTTCACAGTGTTTCTTTAGACCTGCCTAAATAACGGATTTATTGTGATGGTGTATATTCAATTTACTTTAGATTTGTTTTCATGAAGATGTTCCAAGAGCCACATCAGTGGCTCGGATGCATGGAGGCCTGGAGATGCTAAAAGTGTTTATGTTAATTAGCGGTCAATTACCATGAGACCAGCAGACTTTTGCATGACAATAACCGGCAGAATGTCATGAACGCCACAGTCCTATCTGTGGGGTTATAGGTCCAAAACATCAGACCACTCTGGAGGCTCTCACATTACTTAGAGTATTTAGCCAACCTTATCATGACTCTCCCTAATGAACGAATGAGGAGGGCTTACAATATAACAGTTGTCTCTCTCTTTAACCCCCCCGTCCTGGGCCACCGTCCCTCCCTCTCTCCTCTCCTCTCCTGTGTGTGTGTGCACCAACCTTGCCCAAGCTAACAGGAAGCAGAGGGCACAGTGCTTTATTTAATTAGCCACTGCAGCGGAGTGCTCATGTGGAACCGACGCGTGGCGCACTCTGGAACACTAAGGGGAGGCAGATCAGGGGAGTGAGATGGATTGACGACACGTCGCCTCCCCCCATGGGCGCTTCACTGGGCTGCAGGGGTATGGGTCACATGACAGGGAAGGGCCAGATGACGTCTGTGGACAGGAATTCACCCTGGTAATGCTTGTTGCTGTCCCCTAAACCCTGCTTTACTAATGTAGAGCCCTGCCCCTTGATGTACTGTACACCTCTCTCCTCTTCTCCCAAAGACACATCCGATCTAGCACGCTCTATGAAATTACTTTAATATTACCCTAATATTCAGATCAGCGCTACATGCCCTCAATGGGCCTCCATGTTGTTGTGATGCAGAATGCTGCTGACTGCTTTCATTAGGTCTGACAGCGCTCATTTTTCCATATGATTTAGGAGCAGCTATCCCTCCGTTATCTCTCTCATAGTGTGACAATGGCCTTCTCTTCCCGGACCAACAGATAACCCTTGAGAAGAGGCTAAACCCTGCTCAGTACGCAAAACTCACACCATTAATAGTTCAAAAAGGCGAGAGGGAAATCCTCTAGCAACACACTACCTAACAGGATCTGGCCCAGTAGTACGGTAATATATGAAAAGCCAATGAAAAATCCAACACTGTAGGGACACAATTAGCAGAGTCGGGTGCTGGTCTTCTCAAGTGTTTTGATTATAGGAAAAGTCCCACCCACAAATTATTATTTTATCTTTATTTAACTAGGCAAGTCAGTTCAGAACAAATTCTTATTTACAATGACTGCCTACCTGGGAACAGTTGGTCAACTGCCTTGTTCAGGGGCAGAACAACAGATTTTTACTTTGTCAGCTCAGAGATTTGATCCAGCAACCTTTCGGGTACTAACCCAAACGCTCTAACCACTAGGCTACCTGTCGCCCCAATTATGCATGAAAGTAGGACAGAATATTACAGTCCTCATTCCGATGCAATCGTCTTTTGACACCAAAACCCTATTCCCAGGATGCAGGTTGATAGTGTTGAAGTAAGCACCCTCTTGAGGAAGGAGTGTACTGTACTGTATTAAACCAGTGAGGAACACAAGCAGAAGCACACAAGTTATGCAGAGGAACACTTAGCCGTAGAGCACAGGGACGTCTGTTAATTAGCTCTCCTGAAGTTCTTCTGTGGCCCACATCCACTAATGAAGGAATCATAACGACTGTATTTACATATCTTTAAGCAGTAATATGTGACCACTGGGACAGCACATGAGAAGAGGAGCACCACAGACTACACTGGCTGCAGTGGCTGTTTAAAGAGAGGCCTGTCGGGTTTGACTGGGGCTGGGGAGAGAGGCTGGGTCTGGGTCTGGGGAGAGAAGTGAGAGACTTAGGCTGGGGAGAGAAGCGTGAGCTGGGGAGAGAGGCTGGGACTTGGGAGAGAGACTTAGGCTGGGGAGAGAAGTGTGAGCTGGGGAGAGAGGGTGGGGCTGGGTGGGTTGGGGCTGGGGAGAGAGGGTGGGACTGGGGAGAGAGGCTGGGGAGAGAAGTGTGAGCTGGGGAGAGGGGTGGGGCTGGGTGCAGAGAGTTAGGCTGGGGAGAGAGGGTGGGGCTGGGGAGAGAGGCTGGGGAGAGAAGTGTGAGCTGGGGAGAGAGGGTGGGGCTGGGTAGAGAGGTTGGGGCTGGGTAGAGAGGTTGGGACTGGGGAGAGAGGCTGGGGAGAGAAGTGTGAGCTGGGGAGAGAGGGTGGGGCTGGGTAGAGAGGTTGGGGCTGGGGAGAGAGGGTGGGACTGGGGAGAGAGGCTGGGGAGAGAAGTGTGAGCTGGGGAGAGAGGGTGGGGCTGGGTAGAGAGGTTGGGGCTGGGGAGAGAGGGTGGGACTGGGGAGAGAGGCTGGGGAGAGAAGTGTGAGCTGGGGAGAGAGGGTGGGGCTGGGTAGAGAGGTTGGGGCTGGGGAGAGAGGGTGGGACTGGGGAGAGAGGCTGGGGAGAGAAGTGGAGCTGGGGAGAGAGGGTGGGGCTGGGTGCAGAGAGTTAGGCTGGGGAGAGAGGGTGGGGCTGGGTGCAGAGCTGGGGAGAGAGGGTGGGGCTGGGTGAGAGAGTTAGGCTGGGGAACTGGGGGGAGAGAGGCTGGGGTGAGAGGTTGGAACTGGGGAGGGATGGAACTGGGGAGAGAGGATGAGGCTGGGACTGGGACTTGGGAGAGAGATTTAGGCTGGGGAGAGAAGTGAGCTGGGGAGAGAGGCTGGGGCGAGAGGTTGGGACTGGGGAGAGATGCTGGGGCTGGGGGAGAGGGTGGGGCTGGGGAGAGGGGTGGGGCTGGGGAGAGAGGGTGGGGCTGGGGAGGCTGGGGCTGGGGAGAGAGGGTGGGGCTGGGGAGAGAGGATGGGGCCGGGGCTGGGGCTGGGGAGAGAGGGTGGGGCTGGGGAGAGAGGGTGGGGCTGGGGAGAGAGGGTGGGGCTGGGGAGAGAGGGTGGGGCTGGGGAGAGAGTATGGGACTGGGGCTGGGGAGAGAGGGTGGGGCTGGGGGAGAGGGTGGGGCTGGGGAGAGAGGCTGGGGCTGGGGAGAGAGGGTGGGGCTGGGGAGAGATGCTGGGACTGGGGAGAGATGCTGGGACTGGGGAGAGATGCTGGGACTGGGGAGAGAGGGTGGGGCTGGGGAGAGATGCTGGGACTGGGGAGAGATGCTGGGGCTGGGGAGAGAGGGTGGGGCTGGGGAGAGAGGCTGGGGCTGGGGAGAGATGCTAGGACTGGGGAGAGATGCTGGGACTGGGGAGAGATGCTGGGACTGGGACTGGGGCTGGGGCAGGGGTTGGAGCTGGGATGCTGGGGCTGGGGAGAGAGGGTGGGGCTGGGGAGAGAGGGTGGGGCTGGGGAGAGGGGTGGGGCTGGGGAGAGAGGATGAGGCTGGGGAGAGAGTGTGGGGCTGGGGAGATGGGGAGAGGGGTGGGGCTGGGGAGAGATGGGACTGGGACTGGGGACTGGGGAGAGGGGTGGGGCTGGGGAGGGGGTGGGGAGAGGGTGGGGCTGGGGGAGAGGGTGGGGCTGGGGAGAGAGGGTGGGGCTGGGGAGGCTGGGACTGGGGAGAGAGGGGCGGGCTGGGGAGAGAGGGGGGGGCTGGCTCTCCTCTAGACTCCTCTCACCTTCTCCTCATCAGTATTACTGAGTAGATCAGTGAGGATTGCAGCTGGACTCCAGGGTTGAGCTGATGTGTGTTATAGGATACAGGGCTTCATTTTCATGACTTTGTCGTTCTCCTAATTCCCATGGTCATGGGAATATGACTATTTCATAAAAGGCACAAAACAATGTGCAATCTTGGTTCCCTGAGGAAAGGGAGGGAGATGTAAGCCTAACGTGAGAGATGGAGATGTGAGAGTTTCTCTAGAAATCTCGTGGTCATGCCTTTTCCCTTTCGTGACGTGGTCGTTGAACTTTACTTTTCAGGGTTGTCATGGTTGAAGAGATTAAACAGCTATCCCACTGAATTGTGGAGGCTCTTACAAACACTGCTATGGGAATACACCAACTGTGATGTGACTGAGTCTGAGGCAGCTGCCCTGGACGTTTCCTGTGCAGTGTATTAAAATCATCAAGATATTTAGGTTGATGAGCTATTGCACCTGACGATCTAATGCGATTCAAGCGACTGTCATCCATCTTTCAGCTGTTGCCTTGGAGGATGCGCGATGTGGTCTCACTCCATGGTATCAGCATTATGGAGCATAACATTAGCTTGTCTTCAACCTTGATGGCAGGTAGACTAGCGGTTAGAGGGTTGGGCCAGAACCGAAAGGTTGCTGAATCGAATCCCCGAGCTGACAAGGTAAAAATCTTTCGTTCTGCCTCTGAACAAGGCAGTTTAACCCACTGTTCCCCGGTAGGCCGTCAATGTAAATAAGAATTTGTTCTGAACTGACTTGCCTAGTTAAAATAAAAGGTTAAATTGACAGCACCTTGTCTCAGCAAGCCAGGTAGGAAGGTTAATTCACCTCACAAACCAGAGACCATTTTCACATCTCTCAGCCTCTTTCTGATGATGCTTCCCTCATGAAAGAACTGGGTCACGACGACGCACACTCTGCCAGTGCCCTGTTGCTAGGGCCTAGGCTAACTCCACAGAGCCCAGGATGCAGAGAGAGCAGAGCAGAGCAGAGAGACAGACAGGGGCTAGTGGTGCAAAGAGAGAGATTGCAGCCCACTCCGAACAGTGTGCTGCTCTGGGATTACTGCAGCTAACTCTAAACTGCGCATCACGCTGAGATTACAAAACTAATTTCAGAAAAGAGGTGGGGGTTGGGGAATGTGTGTGTGTACTGTATGTGTGTGTGGAAGTAGAGGAAGGGGAATGGGTGTTGTTGGCTCTTCCAGCTGCAAGCATATCAAGGATTTCAGGCCAAGCATCTTGTTTGTAAAGCGGTACCCTGCTAGCTAGCTGCTCTAACACCGGTGAGGGGAACGCCTCACCTTCCAAACGCAGAAGCCCAGGATGAGTCCAGGCTCCCAGTTATCACTGGTTATTGTTCCAATCAGGCTGGCTTTGAAAAGGGAGGCACACTCTCCTCCGGACAGCTCATTAAGATAACACACAAATGCAGCTCCCCCATCATCCTGCATTTATTAAAGTGGGCTTCATTTCAGCTCCTTTGTCTCACACAGGAACCTCTCCCTTTGTCAGCACAATTGGAGCCAGATGGCAAAACAAAGCCGCTGTCTGGAGTGTTTTAAAGAGGTACCTCAGACGACAGAAGAATGAGCTGCTGAGCCCCTCTTCAGCTCACGCCCACCACCGCACGCATGGTGCACCACCGCCCGCACAGGTGTGGCTTTTGAGGAAAAGGTGAGGGGGTTGTTGAGGGGTCAGGATAAAACAGTGGGTTGAGGTGGAGGGTCTTGGAGATCTTCCTGCTCCTAGCCAGTAAGGCAGCTGTAGGTATGGTGACCCTTCCAATGGCTGCAGGGTTCACTTTGAAACATTCATGAGACATGCATTAGGAAAAGGAGCCATTGTCTCCCTCCACTCTGCCCAGAGACCTTCCTTCATCTCTCAGCTTATTAAAATCACAAAGTATTAACTGTGGCATTCACAGGGAGGCTAAATAATTCAATCACACTAAAGAAGGAGTCAAATTAATAACTTTAAAGACATTATCGCTGGAGGGAGAGTCGTTCAGACCTGTGCCTGGTATCCACCATGGCCTTGACTCAGAGCACAGAACTTGCCCTGCTTGCTAATTAAAACATTTATTCAGGACACAATAATAAATATTATCTCACTACTGTGCTGAAAAACGTGCTTGGTGCTCAAACATCAGTACTGCATTTAGATATTGCCCCGGAAGAAGCAGAAATCCATTCCATGTATGTTCTTGGCAATTTCTGAATTGAATTAGAATGGGGTATGCAGGAGTAATGAGAAGTAATTAGTCTCTATGTGTATGGTGTAAAAATGTGGTGATGGTTGTTCCAGATGTGCCTTGGCTGACCTGTCTTAGACTGCTCCTCTTCCTGAAGCTCTTTGGCCTCTTCAAGCTCCTTGGCTGTGGAGAGAGAAGCCATCAGACCATTAAACACACAGATACACACACCGGGGAAAACACGCAGGCACACAATGCACTGTTCCTCTGGCTTTCATAAGGCAGCAGCTCATTTAAACCTATGGTGTGCTCATCCTTCACGGCTCAGTCGGAGGCTGAGGCTGCATGGAGCACTGGACCACAGCTGCCCCCCTGGCCTGGCCCACTCACAAAGACAGTAATCACATTAAGCTATGGCCACTGGCTCTTCTCTCTGGAAATACACTGTCAACTGGGCCAGGCTGACAGGAAGCACAGTGAAGATGGGCACACGGACGCAGACACAAACGTGCTCACACACACACACATACACACAAGCACACCTACACACATGCACACACACTCCAAAAATAGACCAGAAACAGAGGAACCAGAGGACGGCTGATTTGAATTTTCTGACACCATCCTCAAGCTCCATTGTGTTTGAGAGAGAGACGGCATTTTGTGTCAGACACTTACTGCACGACCCAGATTCAACTGATCATTGGTTCAAATTAAACACGAAGGCAACAATATTGTCTCTGAGGTTTTTTTGTACGTCTGCTGCGATTTACAAGACTGACGGAGAGAGAAAATCCTTGCAAAATCACAAAATCCCCATAATTGCAGCAGTAAAAAGATTGCCATGTTTCATTTAAATATATATGCTGCTTCTACTGTAGTGTCCACAGTCCTTCATACATCACACTATTCCATTTCCGTTCCACATTCCTTCAAGTCCATTTTGTATTCGCATTTTCAAAACACCACACTCAGACAGTATGTGTATGTCCACAGGTTATAATTTCTCAGAGTGATTCATTCAAATCTCCAGCTTTTCAAGTGAGTTGTTTTCCCCCTTTCTTCGCATGGCATAGCTACCTATTTCTGGATCCCTCCTCAGAATGATTATCTGGGAGGATTTCACAGGAATCCATTTGAGAAGGTCACATATTTGAGCAGCTGCCCTCCTCTAAATTCTGGTGCCAAGAGGATATTTAGTTTAAACAAACATTCACTAGAAACTTTTACAGCATTTGTGTTTTTTATGATGAAGACAGAGGGAATAGAATCACCGACGTCCTCTCTCTCTCTCTCTCTCTCTCTCTCTCTCTCTCTCTCTCTCTCTCTCTCTCTCAGCACTATGACATCACACTCAAGCTCTAAAAGTTGGTTAGAAAATATCAATAATGAATGTGGAGTGTAAATGTTCTGTGAGAGACCTTGAGCCGCCTCTCCTCAGTTAACGGCCAACACTTCCTGTCCTGACGGAACAACCTCTGACACTATGGGAAGAGCAGCCTCAAGGGACACTTCTACAGTACCAGGATGAAACAGGCCTTTCAGAGACGCCTCTATGTCAAAGTCAAAATGGTGGCTGCCATCCACTGAGTTTGAGTGAAATTTGCTCTGGCAAGGGGAAGCGGCCATCGTAAAACACTGAAATGGATTTCAGAGTTTAGGTCCAATATAAGAAGGTTATTTAAGTGATTAGTTACATCCCATACGCATGCAGGGATAAAAACAAGTGAGTGCAGCAGCTGGATGAGGCACCTGGAAGATTGAAGCTCACAGAGGACAGATATCCCCTGTTCCCAGGGGAGTGATGTGAATCATCCATGTCCCCACGATGACCTTCATCTATCACAGAGGGCCATTCGTCCCATGTCACCGACACATAACACACTCCACATAACACACTCCACATAACACACTCCACATAACACACTCCACATAACACACTCCGAGGGTATGTCTGATTAAATCACACGCTCATTTGAATGTAAAATGAGCTTCAGGAATATGGTACACTGGTCCATTTACAGCATATGTTGGACATGTATGGTATACACATTCATTATGCAAGGAAGGAAGGAAGGAAGGAAGAAAGAAAGGAAGAAAGGAAGGAAGGAAGGAAGGAAGGAAGGAAGGAAGGAAGGAAGGAAGGAAGGAAGGAAGGAAGGAAGGAAGGAAGGAAGGAAGGAAGGAAAAAGGGAAGAAAAGTAAAAAAGAAGGAAGAAAGATGTGTACTGCAACAAATACTAGAATAAATTGAGCTTTCATCTCCCAGACTCCAATCCCACTTGCTGCTCTGCCCGGTTAGGATACACATCCACTGCTCCATATACATTATGACAGGGAAGAAAAATGACTTACTATGTTTTGGACTATTTTTGACCCCTCTACCCTCACTACCCAGAGTTTCAGAGGAGAGAGTCAACTTCAATCTGGCCAAACCCAAGAACACCATTAAAAGATAAGACAGCCTCAATTAGGTTGCGCTTTCCTTCTTCCTGCAGTTCCAGCAGCTGTGAATGTGCACTTCAACACATCTCCACATCTGTATTCATACGGTATCAATTTATATGGGTGTGCGAGTCTGCGTGCTACGTGAAGAAGTCAGTGTATGTTACTCTTCAACTCGGCAAACAGGGATCATGAAGAACTTGGAAACATCCACAGACAGAGAACAGAATGAGTCTTAACCTCTCATTTAGTTGAGTGGTGCACCACCAGTTTATCAACCCTCTCTCTCTACTACTACTGGATTAGCAGCCTGCTCCTTCTGGTTACTGGAGAACAGGTCTGCGACCCCACAAGACCTTTTGCTCATGGTATGGAGTCAGTGTTTCCCCGTAGGGATTCTTTTCAGCAGCAGAGTGTGTGGGGGGTAGCGGCCATGAAATGAATATCAGGGAAACACTGGGAATGTATTGTAATACTCTCTCCCTCTCTCTTTCCGTTTCATTTTGATTTCATATGTTCCATCGAGCTATAATTATTCTTGCCTCTGAGTGTGTGTCAGTTCCAGATGTATTTTTAAACCCCAGGGACCAGTGCAGACACTGGCTGACCTTTATTTAAACATCTCCCTCACTCGGGGCACATCTCATTACAGCCAGGCCACCGGCTCCCCACCATACATTCTCTCAGTCAGTCCCTGCTCTGCCTGCAAGCCGTCCCCAGCTATTCAGTAGCGCTAATTATCAGACTCTTCTAAATGAACTTCCTGCAGACAGACGGGGTCACAGCATCCCTCCACAGCAGCAGCTAATCTCATATACATACAAACACTGTCTGGGTGTTAAGGTTCTGAACCAGTTGTCCAAGACACTGGCACCTCATGTTAACATGTCATCCCTTGTAACCACCACTCTCCTCCCACTGTCATCCCTGGTAACCACCACTCTCCTCCCGCTGTCATCCCTGGTAACCACCACTCTCCTCCCGCTGTCATCCCTGGTAACCACCACTCTCCTCCCGCTGTCATCCCTGGTAACAACCAATCTCCTCCCGCTGTCATCCCTGGTAACCACCACTCTCCTCCCGCTGTCATCCCTGGTAACCACCACTCTCCTCCCGCTGTCATCCCTGGTAACCACCACTCTCCTCCCGCTGTCATCCCTGGTAACCACCACTCTCCTCCCGCTGTCATCCCTGGTAACCACCACTCTTATCCCGCTGTCATCCCTGGTAACCACCACTCTCCTCCCGCTGTCATCCCTGGTAACCACCACTCTTATCCCGCTGTCATCCCTGGTAACCACCACTCTCCTCCCGCTGTCATCCCTGGTAACCACCACTCTCCTCCAGCTGTCATCCCTGGTAACCACCACTCTCCTCCCACTGTCATCCCTGGTAACCACCACTCTCCTCCCGCTGTCATCCCTGGTAACCACCACTCTCCTCCCGCTGTCATCCCTGGTAACCACCACTCTCCTCCCGCTGTCATCCCTGGTAACCACCACTCTCCTCCCGCTGTCATCCCTGGTAACCACCACTCTTATCCCGCTGTCATCCCTGGTAACCACCACTCTCCTCCCGCTGTCATCCCTGGTAACCACCACTCTCCTCCAGCTGTCATCCCTGGTAACCACCACTCTCCTCCCACTGTCATCCCTGGTAACCACCACTCTCCTCCCGCTGTCATCCCTGGTAACCACCACTCTCCTCCCGCTGTGTCTTCCACATAACCTGGGCTCCAGTTTCACTATTATACAGGTCAGGCAGGGCTACTCTGTGAGGGTTTGGGGAAATCATTGGGACAGTCATTTTGCATTTGAACTAGTGTCCTCAGAAGGGTCTGAAAGCAGGACGGGTCTGTACATTATTCACCTCATCAACTCTACACACAATAGAAAAAAAGAAAAAAAACTCTATAATGATCTCGATTTTAATGTCCAGGGGTATTATATCATCAATGTTTCTCTCTCACTTTCATCACTTTTGGCTCTAATAAAGTTTTCTCTAATCTTTATACTGTTATGCTTGTGCAAAGACGAAAGAAAGCACCCAATCACACCCTTCTTTAACCTTGGAAGATTCATGTGGGATTTTAGGAGTTGTGAGGCCGCCCAACTATCTCCATTGAAATGGGTGTTCAAGCGTAGTCTCTGCGTGTGTTTATGGAACAGCTCAGTGTGTTCCTGTGAAAAGTGTTGTTCAGAAAGACAACAGAGTGGTGCTGTTGAGACAGACTGCAGAGTTGAGTGGGCCTGCTCTGTCCACCTCACAGTTGTTCAGACAGACAGACATACAGACGGGTACCTGCTCTGTCCTCCTCACAGCTCTCCTTGATCTTCCTACGGCAGACTGCAGCCAGGGCGATGAGCAGACCCAGCAGACACACAGCCAGGCCCACAGTCACCCACAGAGCCACCGGGGGAAACACCATGTTCTGACCTGGGAGAGGGGGAGCGAGAGAGTGAGAAATGGGGAGGGAGGGAGATAGAGAAAAGGAGACTGTTACAGTTAGTAGAGAGGAGGGCACACAACATGGTCATCACCATGACTACCACCACCATCATCTTCACCAGTGCTATGGCTGCCTATCACCATCCCTATAACCATCACCATCATATGTGCCCTAACCACATCATTATTGTCACTATATTACAGATTATCATCATCATCATCATCACCCTCCTTATATCATGCCTGTATCCTCTGTGCTTCAGGGGAACATTTTCTTTATTTGAAATGAACAAGATGTGGTGATTCATCAAGATCCCTTTAACAAACACTGGAGTGTTAAAAACATGGCCAGATGGCAGAGATATCTCAGCAGTACTTTGTGTTGTCTTTTTTTTTTTGCCCACCTCCTCTCTCTCTACCCAACAGCCTTGGCACTGCGAAAGAGGATGTGGGCACTAGGTATCCTCATGCCTTCTGCTGCATTCACTATCTGTCATCTGGAGTAATGATGCCCAATGACATCACTCAGTTTTATCCTGTTAATCATAAATATAAATAAAATATGATGTTACATTTGTATAATTCTGATGTTACACTGCCAACGTAAAAAGAAAAACAGAGGCGGAGCATTTCTCTGACGGTTGCGAGGATGACTGTCTATCAGACAGCTTAGCGCATAATTCACTCTAGAGAGACAATTAAATATCAAAGTGAGAGACAGCATCTTGACAAGATAAAACCGACAACAAACTGGTCAGCAAGACAAAGATATTGCAGACATCCCCATATTTCCCCAGGGCATTCCAATGTAACGGAATAAAGTTGAGATGGAAAAACAGCTTGAGACACTAAATAGCTTGAAGGCTGGCTATAATACAAACTGGCCTCCTTCAGAGAACCCACTCTGGGAAAATAATTGTAAAAAGTGTTGAAATTGACTAGCGTTGGGATGGAGAAATGACCAAGCATCTGTAAGGACTTGGCACAGGACAGACGGAGAGGACAGAGACACACTATTGCACAGCCAAGATGGAGGTCAATAAGAAGCCTCCTTCCTATTGAGAGAGAGAGAGAGAGAGAGAGAGAGAGAGAGAGAGAGAAAGAGAGAGAGAGAACTGCTGTCCATTGCAGTGGATGAGGAGGGCCAGGAATGTGTCATAATGGTAGATGAGACAGGATGCAGAGAAATGGAGAGCTCTAGGGGTGGCATTCTCTGAGTAAGACAGAAAAGGTTCTTTTCACTGAATTTCACCTCCTATCTGTTTGTTTACCTTTATTTGGCCAAGTAAGTTGATGTTTTGACAGTATGTGGCCATGAGAGCCTTCATACGTATGTGATTATTGGAACACATTATGGGAAGCAAGATTATGCTTAACCACGTACTCCTATTTATGATTAACCATATTACATGGCTATTGTATGATATGCCATGAAGAATCATAGGATATACACAATATATATTTTTGGCATATATTTATATATATGATGCGATCCTGGTGCAATATCCAATCAAAAACAATCAGAGTGACTGATATTGTTTAATATAAGGATGTTTGGGTGGACCATAATCATCATTGAAATTTGACGTAAATGTCTTTGCTGGATGTATTACTACAGATTGGCCTCTAATCTCCTCTGTTCCATTCCAAACCCATATCAACAGCAACATGTCATATAGAGAAAGGGGAAAACCTAGATAGTCCATCTTGTCATTTTGACAAAGCAGTATATAGTTCCTTGGGCCAACCATGACTGATGGACTCCACTGCCTCTCTGTAGAGCTCTTTGCTTTGTGCTATTTAAAAGATGACCACTGTAACCATGTTAATACCAAATGCAAAGGCCAAATTACAGATGAATGCTAGGTAGTACCGTGCTCTGCTCGCTGTACTCTCTGATTCGTGCATGAAGTGTCCACATAGAGCTATAATAAGACAGAGAAGTAATGAACGTGTCTGGCACTTTGAAGCAGAGCGGAGCTGTGCTCTCAGCTTCTCCCTCTCTCTCACCCCTCGCTCCATTCTCTCAATCCCTAAGAGCAGGTTGATCAAGACAAATGTCGTAGTCGGCTATCATTTCAGCGCTGGGGCCCCAAAGGGCTGAGGGATCATATTTTTCTTTTTCTCTTGTTTGATGATGTGATTTTGTTTTCTTCAAAAAGAGATTTGTCCCTAATGGCTCTGTTTACCTATCGTCTCCTTCCCCTCCTCCCATTCCTTCTCTGCTGGGGTGAGGATGGAGTGTTTTGGGCTGCCTGTCACATCATTGAATGTCGGGAGATTGCACAGCTGCAGTAATAGGGCCACAGAGGTGCAACTTCTGGGCTCTGCATTGAACTCAACACATACAGTTTATAGAAGCAAAACACAGGTCTATTTATGGAAACTTTACAGTAATTACAGTGAGATGAGACTTGGAGTTTGGACCGGTCTACAGCCCTTAAATATTATCAGGTAGGTTGACTTGGGTGTAGGTGTTCGAAAGGAAGTGAAGGCATAAGGTAAAAATATATATTTTTTTATGGGAGTGAATGGTAGTATGATTAAACACCACCTAGATATGGACTCTTAATAGAAGGCCTGCATGACCAAGAAATACATTTAACTCTCCATTCATTCAATAAGACACACAGGGGGCCTCACGCAGGCCAAGCTGAAGGTAAAAGCCCAGATTGACATTCATTTTCCTGGAGCCAGAGTGTTTTAAGTTCAGCCAGTGCCTACGGTGGAATAAAGTGCTCAGTCCTGGCCTGTCGTCTCAGATTGTCTCAGTTCTACAACGTCATGACAGACGAAGGATCAAAGCTGCTTTCTCTATCTGCGGGTGTCAGCTGAGTTTTACATGCTCAGGACAAAAAAACACCTCCTTAACTGGGACCGAAGGAGAATAATGTCCCCTGACAGACAGACAGACAGACAGACACACCACCACAGGCTAACAGGAGCCCCAGGGCTCATTCCAGGCAGGCTGGGGAATGAGGAGGAGCATAGAGGGGGTCAATAAGCTTGCTCTTTCATTCTGAGGCTAAACCAAAGGCCTGGCAGCCCTGGCCTTCAGAGCTGCTCAGGGCTGGTGTGATGTGTGAGGTTCAGGGGGCTGCAGACAGACAGTGGTGCAGTGGGGATCACAGGGAGGCAGGGTGGACTGGGGGATAGCCCTAGGGTGGAGGGACACTGAGACCCACCCCTGCTGGAGGGCCTAAATACCCCAAGGGCCCAAAAAAAGAGGTCAAGGCCACACTACAGAGAGGAAGAGCAGGCATGAGAGAATGGAAAGAGAGAGCGAGAGAGAGAGAGCTCCACATAACTGTTAAAAAGCATTCTGCATCTCTACAATGATGAGTGATGAGTCAGTTAAAGGGGCAGGAGAAATTCATTGTGTGATTACACAGTATAACACAAGAGACAATGAAGCCGTTGAAACGAACGCACGTAAAAACCATTGGGACAATAGCAGCTAGTCGACCTAAATCACATTCACAACCCAGTCTGCTGTGAATAATGTTCACACCTCGCTGGGAACAACAGCTCTGCAGTCACCAATCAACAATCAATCCATCAACAATAAGCTGTCTGGTGATTTAAAGCTTTATTTCCTTCCCTACATTTAGAAGTTGTGAGATCTGGGAGGACTGTGATAGACTGGCAGTCATAATAACAACACTGAAGGAAACAAGGAGCCAGAGCAGTGTCAGAGGTCAAGGCTCGGCCAGACCAGAAGACAGACAGAGAGAAGACAACATGATTTCCTTTTTTATATTATTTGGGGGAATAATTTAATTTAATGGCCGACTTTGAGTTTGTTTCAGACTCACACCCATTGTTACAGTTCATCACGGTCAGAGAAGGTGATCAAAACGTTGCCATTACAGCATGAAAGGGCTAGCTGCTAGAGGTAGCGCTGCCTCTCTGCCGTCTGTCCTCTGACTGTCCCCGGGTGCATATCTCACCGAAAGGGAGGACAAGGAGGAGCTCACCTCACCTCACCGGGAGAGGAAAAACTTGGCAAACTGAGATGGATGAGCACAGCTTTCTGTCCTGTCAGCATCTTTGCACTGAGCATTCTCCCCCTTTTCTTGCATTTCAATGAATTGCTTTTCGGGCTAGATACCACAGAGCTGTCTTATTGGCATGCAGGGAGGGTAACCACCCCCTCTCTAGAACAACCCAGCTCACATTTGCTTACACAATTTGTCTGACATTATTGCCCTGATTTGATGCCGTGGTCTTGTGGAAAACACAAAAATATGACGCGCACACAGAGGCGCATTTTGGAAGAATGTTTTCAAACACCACTGGAGGTGTCGGGCGGTGTTTTGTGTGTGTGTGTGTGTGTGTGTGTGTGTGTGTGTATGCCTCTGTGTATGTGCGTGTGTTGTGTGTGGTGGGTGTGAGTGACTGGGCTGGAATAGGAATAAGGCCTGCATGCAGTACCATTAGCCTACTCTCAAACTCTAAGCTGTCTTTCATGCACATCAGGAAGTTGCTTGTGACCTTTCTCCTAGGATGTATGCTTGGCTCTAGGTTCCCTGCCTTTACTTCACCATTTAGCACAACTCTGCAGAGAATTTAGAATAGTGAGTTGCAGTGGGAGGTCACCTCCTCGCCGCAATGAGTTTGACTACTGATGTGATCGATCCAGAAGTGAATACCAGTCCAGTGGCCCTCCGACCCACCCTGCAGCCTTGCACCTCAATGGTCACATTCCCTTGAGACAGCCTGGATTGAACATGGAATGGCTGTGTTTGGGTTACAATTGTCTGATATTGCCTGTACTGAGCTAGACCTAGTCTCCACATATAGGCAAGTCACAGATATTGAGACATTGTCCCTATGGGCCTCTAGATTAACTTCTCACTAAGACACTAGTGGCTCACCCTGCATAAAGACTAACCTACAGACAGAGTCAGAGCACTCACAATAATGAAAATGTACTTTCATCTCCCATCCGTTTCACTATAATTCAATACAATCTCTTTAAAAAATCCCTCCAGATAAATATCCAAAATGTCTGACTGTGCTATAAAACATTGCTTACAAATATAAAAAATAGGGCCATAAAGAAATTCCCAATCTTATCTAGCGCCTAGTGAAAACCAACTGTTGGCATCAGAGGTTTTGGTTTAATACTATGCTCTCACAGCTAGGAATAATTTTCAGTGTAACACATCCATATAAATACTGGTTTGGCCGTGCATTTAATCAGTGCGTGGGGAATCTAATCCTCAGGTAAATTCAGTGGGGTGATTTAAAATCTCATTCCAGCAAGGTTAACATGATTTTATCATTTACCGTGTACCAGAATCAGACTATATACCCAGTAGGATGGCTAATGAAGCATATTGGCATCCTAAGCATGTTGCATACTGAGGGAGGGAGTGAATGTGTGGCGGTGGAGTTGACAAATACTAGCCTAGTATGAGAAGAACTGGTTCGACCAGCCCTAGCTCCTCACAGGTAGCCTAGCGGTTAGAGCGTTGGGTCAGTAACCGAAAGTTTGCTAGACCGAATCCCCGAAAAAATAAATATATGTCTTTCTGCCCCTGAACAAGGCAGTTAACCCACTGTTCCTAGGCCAGTTAACCCACTGCTCCTAGACCAGTTAACCCACTGTTCCTAGGCCAGTTAACCCACTGCTCCTAGACCAGTTAACCCACTGTTCCTAGGCTGTCATTGTAAATAAGAATTTGTTCTGAACTGGCTTGCCTAGCTAAATAAAGGTAAAATAAAAACAGCTCCTCACTGCTTGTCAGCTCTGCCGAGACCTCCATTAAAAACTCCTCTGACATCTCCTGCAGCTGACAGAGACTCCATCACTTCAGCATGCCCTCCTCTCAGGAGAGACTGGCATTAAGATGTCGGAAGAGGCAGAGTGGACTATCGATTTCTCACCACTTCCATTTCGTGCCTCCTTCGGCCGTAACAGCTGAGGCAAACTTTAGGTTGCAATAATCAGTTTAACAAGTCTTGTTCTCTACATTTTTAATTTGTTTTTCAAACAAGGGTCTGACTACAAGAGGGCGGAAGATGTGTAGGAGGGAATCGCTAGTGACAGCTATTAGCACCTCTGCCGACAATCTGCCAGGCTGATCGTGTCTGAGATGAGTGGATAGGCTGAGAGCAAATAGACAAGGCCGCACTGCAGAGAGGAAGAGGGGGCAGGAGAGAGAGAGGGAGACAGACAGAGTCCATTTGAGACCATTTGAATGGCTACTGTCAAGTACAGCCCTACTCCTAACCCTATAGCCTCAATGTTTTGCGGGAATAAACACTACCAAAAGCCACTCTGATTGGCTCTTCGGGCATGCAAGTTCTTTACCAGGATCTATTTAAAGGTGTGAGAGTTAACACACGACAGAGTTGACACCCCAGAGAATCATCATCAGACTCCACTACCTGATATAGTATAGCGTGAAAGGTTGATGTGTTTACCCCCCCGCCACTCAGCAATATCAACATTTGTAGACACCCACAACATTAAAGATGTTCTTGCATCCATCCTAAACCCTCAGTTGAGTGAGTTTGTTCTTTAGTATGCCTTCTCCTCTCTGCAGTATCACTAGGAGAATATATAATGACAGGATTTCTTAAAAAGACATGCCTCTGTATATCTTTGCCTAAGGCTCTCATTATAAAACAACATTTCTCATTTTGCTCTGCTGCAGTCTTTGGTGGTTACTGAAGAGATGAATATTCTCAGAGCACTCAGGAGCAGCTGGCTACGGCCCTGCCACTGCCTCTGTATCAGGCCAGAACTGTCTCCACCAACCACACAGCTGCACATCTTTAGGAAACTGCTACTTATTCTCACATTCACAATAAAAACAGTCTTAATAAGAATGATTTGAACCCAAACATAGTGGTGCAATCGGTTGTTTCTTGTTTCCATAGAAATGCAAAGCAATGCTTTGGAGTAAAACATGCTAATTGGTGACTTCTTCTACTGCATGACTAAATACAGATTTTTGGGTGGGTGGTGATAATATGGATGTTTTCCTGAGCTGACAGGGACATAAGGGACATAAGGTCCAAAAAAGGTAGATAACAGAAGCCTTAGTTTGTCAAGTGTACTTAAATTCAATTTGTATGTGCGTATGAGAGAGAGAGAGAGGGAGAGGGAGAGGGAGAGGAGAGGGAGAGGGAGAGGGAGAGGGAGAGGGAGAGAGAGAGGGAGAGAGGAAGAGAGAGAGAGAGAGAGAGAGAGAGGGAGAGGGAGAGAGGAAAAGAGAGAGAGAGAGAGAGAGAGAGAGAGTGGGAGAGGGAGAGAAGAAAAGAGAGGCAGAGAGAGAGAGAGAGAGAGGGAGAGAGGAAGAGAGAGAGAGAAAGAGAGAGAGAGAGAGAGAGAGAGAGAGAGAGACTTGAACTGCTTGGCAATTGACATGCAGTTTGGCTGTGGATGTGACTTACTGGAGCCTCCGCTCCACTGAGATGGCAGAGTAAGGTGGAGGTGGTCTGTAACCTCCACTTCCACTCAGAGCAATACTACACTCACTTCTTCCTTCACCCTTCACTTAAAGAGCATGATGCTGCTCCTGGCTGCTGCATTAGAAGAGACCACAGTATGAATACCAACGTCAAGCTAAATGTATTTTAACACTCTCCAACATTTCAACTTTATTAAGACTGTATGCCATGAGACTACCCTGGTTTAAATGGTGTAAAAATGTCGTCAGTCAGCCGTCCACCAGCGGGTGGTCTCTAAAACACAGCGTGCCGAACGATTGGCAGACGAACATCAACATATGGTGCGATGTGTGCGAGCCTTAATGAGGCCTTTTTCTCTGTCATACTGAACAAGAACCAATACTTTAATTCGAGAACAGACATTAGTAGCATACGGAAATATGGCAATGTGAAATCTGCTCAACACATAATCCCATTGACCATTATATTATGACCATAATGGTGAATTCTTGATTCATTCATGGTGATAAGTATGCCAATAAAATGAGTAATCCTAACCTAACTGTTCAGACTGATGCTGTTCTGAAATGTTTTTCAGGGCCATAACAACCAATCATATTGCTGAGGCTTACAATGTGTGGGCTAATCTTAAATAGTGTGTTACTGCTATTTTTCAGCACCATTACCACAGTGTCTGATCATTAGGCTACTGTACGGCTTCTGGGAATCAGGGCCCCAGGCCTTTGAAGCCACTGGGAGGTGTTTTTGTTCTCTCTCTCTCTCTCTCTCTGCACTTCTCTAAATAGAAATTAACTGTGTCTTATGCGATGTTCCATCTTAAACACATGCTCTCCAAATCCTTCATTAGCTATATAAATAGCACACTGCTCCTTACTGTTGCATTAACTACAAAATATACAAGTATGATCTATTACCATACCCAGGGGCGCAACTTTCACTGGGGATGGGGGGTCATGTCCCCCCTTCATTCTGAATTTTGGACCGTGGACACCACAGAGTGGGCTAACAGGCTGTGTGAAAGTAAAGCTTCTGGAAGGCTGGCTGGCTGGACCAGCACAGGAGAGTTGAGCATAGTTCAGTGTGTATGTGTTGTGCTTTTTCATCAAGTTGTAAAAGCAAGCAGAGTAGAAACTGGCTACTCTTTAGTGTACTGATGTAGCTGGCAAGGTAAACTGAATACCATGCACTCTTAAATGTAATTCCTCTGCTGGAGGTGTAAAACACAAAAAGGGACAGATTTGCCTATGTGTTTGTCTTGTGAAGGCTGGCTAATTTCTGGTATGTACTTTTATTTCAGCCTGTCTACAGATTCTCCATTCACTCCTGTTTTTGTTTGCTTGTAAATGTTGATACTGGTGACTAATATCTGGAGAAACTGTGTAACGAAGCTGTGTGGCTCAGTTGGTAGAGCATGGTACGTGCAACGCCAGGGTTGTGGATTTGATTCCCATGGGGAACCAGTACAGAGAAGAAACAAAACAAGTATGAACATGTATTCACTTGCTACTTACTGTAAGTCGCTCTGGATAAGAGTGTCTATAAAACATGTATAGCTGCTAAGATTTTCATTGGAAGGTTGGTTATCCTCCCACGATGTCAAGTTATCTATCACCGGATTTGATTTATTACAAGATTAAAGGTATACTGGGCAACTTTCATAAGGTCGGGATGCCTTATATGGAATACAATATGACTAAAGGAGTCTGTATTGAAAACATGCCCACGTCTGGGGAGATACTTATTTAGGCAATCCTTAGCTACTGGGTTGCTCAGTCCTGGCCCTCAGGGTCTGCCATCCTGTGAGTTGTCATTCTGGCCTTTTACGTAACACACACAAAACCAATCAATTAATGTTTCACTAATATCCAAAAGCTGAGTGGGGTGTGTTGGTTTGGGGTGCTGCAGGGCCGTAGACCCCTAGGGACAGGACGGGGGGACCCAGCTATATTGTTTGCAAGTAAAAAGAGCTTTACAGTACCATTAGGCCCATGATATTAATTATATGGATGATTTGCGGTTTCTCTGTGTTAATGTATATTTGAGGTGTACCGTATGTGTTTTTTTGTTGACTCCAAACCTTTCCCTTGGGAATTAAAAAAAATAAAGGTGGGAACTGGGAAGGTGGTGTCAGGCGTGCAGGCAACTCGGGCTGGCTGGTCGGTCTGGCTGAAATTTGATATAGTGGATGTCTTAATAAAGACAATCAAAAGTCTTAGTTTTGTTAGGCAATTGGTTAAAGGTGGAACACAATATGTATTATTGGATTAACTTTGATCTACAGTGCCTTGCAAAAGTATTCGGCCCCCTTGAACTTTGCAACCTTTTGCCACATTTCAGGCTTCAAACATAAAGATATAAAACTGTATTTTTTTGTGAAGAATCAACAACAAGTGGGACACAATCATGAAGTGGAACGACATTTATTGGATATTTCAAACTTTTTTAACAAATCAAAAACTGAAAAATTGGGCGTGCAAAATTATTCAGCCCCCTTAAGTTAATACTTTGTAGCGCCACCTTTTGCTGCGATTACAGCTGTAAGTCGCTTGGGGTATGTCTCTATCAGTTTTGCACATCGAGAGACTGAATTTTTTTCCCCATTCCTCCTTGCAAAACAGCTCGAGCTCAGTGAGGTTGGATGGAGAGCATTTGTGAACAGCAGTTTTCAGTTCTTTCCACAGATTCTCGATTGGATTCAGGTCTGGACTTTGACTTGGCCATTCTAACACCTGGATCTGTTTATTTTTGAACCATTCCATTGTAGATTTTGCTTTATGTTTTGGATCATTGTCTTGTTGGAAGACAAATCTCCGTCCCAGTCTCAGGTCTTTTGCAGACTCCATCAGGTTTTCTTCCAGAATGGTCCTGTATTTGGCTTCATCCATCTTCCCATCAATTTTAACCATCTTCCCTGTCCCTGCTGAAGAAAAGCAGGCCCAAACCATGATGCTGCCACCACCATGCTTGACAGTGGGGATGTGTGTTCAGGGTGATGAGCTGTGTTGCTTTTACACCAAACATAACGTTTTGCATTGTTGCCAAAAAGTTCAATTTTGGTTTCATCTGACCAGAGCACCTTCTTCCACATGTTTGGTGTGTCTCCCAGGTGGCTTGTGGCAAACTTTAAACAACACTTTTTATGGATATCTTTAAGAAATGGCTTTCTTCTTGCCACTCTTCCATAAAGGCCAGCAATATACGACTGATTGTTGTCCTATGGACAGAGTCTCCCACCTCAGCTGTAGATCTCTGCAGTTCATCCAGAGTGATCATGGGCCTCTTGGCTGCATCTCTGATCAGTCTTCTCCTTGTATGAGCTGGAAGTTTAGAGGGACGGCCAGGTCTTGGTAGATTTGCAGTGGTCTGATACTCCTTCCATTTCAATATTATCGCTTGCACAGTGCTCCTTGGGATGTTTAAAGCTTGGGAAATCTTTTTGTATCCAAATCCGGCTTTAAACTTCTTCACAACAGTATCTCGGACCTGCCTGGTGTGTTCCTTGTTCTTCATGATGCTCTCTGCACTTTTAACGGACCTCTGAGACTATCACAGTGCAGGTGCATTTATACGGAGACTTGATTACACACAGGTGGATTGTATTTATCATCATTAGTCATTTAGGTCAACATTGGATCATTCAGAGATCCTCACTGAACTTCTGGAGAGAGTTTGTTGCACTGAAAGTAAAGGGGCTGAATAATTTTGCACGCCCAATTTTTCAGTTTTTGATTTGTTAAAAAAGTTTGAAATATCCAATAAATGTTGTTTCACTTCATGATTGTGTCCCACTTGTTGTTGATTCTTCACAAAAAAATACAGTTTTATATCTTTATGTTTGAAGCCTGAAATGTGACAAAAGGTCGCAAAGTTCAAGGGGGCTGAATACTTTCGAATACTATAACTATCACAGTCTCAGGCAATATCATGGTTGCAGACGCATGATATGATGCATTTGTCTCCTGAAGGAAGAAGTGTATCACCACTGCAGCCAGGACCTTCACCAAGACCACACTGAGTGTACAAAACATTAAGAACACCTGCTCTTTCCATGACAAATACTTACCAGGTGAATCCAGGTGAAAGCTTTGATCCCTTATTGATGTCACTTGTTAAATCCACTTCAATCAGGGAGGAGACAGGTTAAAGAAGGATTTTTAGCCTTAAAACAATTGACATGGATTGTGTATGTGTGCCATTCAGAGGGTGAATGGGCAAGACAAAAGATTGAAGTGCCTTTGAACGGAGTATGGTAGTAGGTGTCAGGTGCACCGGTTTGAGTCAAGAACTGCAACACTGCTCTTTTTAGTTTTTTACACAACAGTTTCCTGTGTGCATCAAGAATGGTCCTCTACCCAAAGGACATTCAGCTTACTTGACACAACTGTGGGAAGCATTGGGTATCAACATGGGCCAGCATCCCTGTGGAACGCTTTCGACACCTTGTAGAGTCCATGCCCCGAAATTGAGGCTTTTCTGAGGGCAAAGGGGGGGGATACAACTCAATATTAGGAAGGCGTTCCTAATGTTTGGTATACTCAGTATATGTGGCCATAATGTTGTATGTGCTTCCATGTGCTGTGATATAATGAACAGAGGGCCTCAGTCTTTACCTAGAAGTAATTTAGCAGAGGTGTAACTAATCACTACCAGTCATTTATCTCATCCCTATCTCTATAGCCAGCCAGCCAGCCAGCAGGCCAGCCAGGAGTCTAACAGAAGGCACAGCCTATGGCTAAAGCGCAGAGGACTTGACTTGGTTAGCATTTAGCTCAGTTGGCATAGGGCTCAGATATATACTGGTTGCTCTGGAAAGTCTATCCGGAAATTGTCATGCTCTCTGTGTCTAATGTAGGATCATGCTGGAGCATTCAAATGAAGTTGCATTAATCCTTAAGCCTTGGGTTGGTTATTTTTCGTTACCAAAGATATTAAACTATCTATCTTATTATGGATTTCAATATCATTTCTCTAGAATCGCTTTAATTTTATCTTGATATTTCTCTCAAAGCCATTTCTGCTACGGATGCCCGCGGTAATGTTTTTAAGGCAAACATAATGGAATTGCATCTTATTTAATAACGAGGGACGTCTACCGTACACGGTTGAGGCCCCAAATAACCACAGACGTAACAGAGCCATTGGAGGCGACAACGACACTAACAACGGCATCAGAAACCTTCACTACCGCAGTAGACTACAGCTTTGCTGCTCATCCCCCAGCAGTACAGTAAATGGCTGGAAGTAGGCAGACAGATACATTATAGATATGACAGGCAGTATAAGTCGTCATTTCCCTGTGGACAGTTTCTCTGTAATGAGGTGCAGGTTGTCATGCAGGCGTTTAGAGGCGTGGGTTTGGGGAGGGAGTCAAAGACAAAGGCAGGCATGGCTAAAGAGGACCAGCCAGACCAGCAGGAAGGAGATGTTAATGTGACCTGAAGGCGATCCTAGCCCTCACAGCTTCCCTCTTTCCACACCGGTCACATTTGGCTATGTCAAAGATGGCTGCCATGTTCTAATCAATGCTTTCATCACAAATGTAGGACCATAATATTTGGTTTCGAGAGTTAAAGGGCTGTGATGACACTGTCCCTGCAGATGAAGGCAGATGACTGCAGTACTAAATGTTGAGTCTACTTGAGTCATTTCAGTCACATTTACAGACAGTAAACAAACTCTTTTGAGTGGTTTAAGTCCATGCTGCAGGGAGGAAAGTAAGAAAAGTCCTGGGCCAGTAACACACCTCTACAGGGAGACGGACACACTCTTTCCATGCTTAACTTTCATTCATTTCACACTTTGTAATCAATTACTGGTCTCTAGAGCTATCAGTGAGGTGAGCTACCTTTTCCAGGAACGGGCCCAAGTCTCTCAGCACCTCCTAATTCAAAAAACATTACAACGCTAGACAATACTCTTTGTGTATGGGTGGCCATTGATTTGGACTGTTTCAAGGCACCAGAACAAAGCGATTTACGGAGGTTGCAAAACATATTTTGTGGGACAACAATGCATGGTCTTATCTGGTGTAGAGTTTAAGCATAAAAGAAATGGATATGAATAATTAAACGACCAAGCCTTTGAAGGTATGCCCAACTGTTTTCTCTGGGCTACTCTCTGCCCAATGTCTCTCAAAAGGCTGCACCTGATATGATTTGAAATCGTAAAGCAGAGGCTGACGCCAGGCCTCCAGAAACCAATCCCTCTTACAGGATAAAACAGCAACTGTGTGAAATGTACACTGCAGGCCCCTTGGCTCAACCCCACTGATAGTCAGTCCCCACTCACTGTGACTCTGGGAGGGAAAATAAAAAATGAGCCTGATCAATGACAAAATAGGGCTTTTGCCCTTTTACTGCAGCCATAAATATAATCTGTCTTGAAGAAGAAAGAAAGCAGGAGAGGAGTACAGGGCGTAAAGAGACAGGTTCCCTTCAGGCTCTGGGCAGGCATAAAGATGTCACAGTACTCCACAGTGTGGAAAGAGGAGGAGAGGCGAGGCGAGGCGAGGCGAGGCGAGGAGAGGAGAGGAGAGGAGAGGAGAGGAGAGGAGAGGAGAGGAGAGGAGAGGAGAGAGGAGAGGGAGAGGAGAGGAGAGGAGAGGAGAGGAGGAGGAGAGAGAGGAGAGGAGAGGAGAGGAGAGGAGAGGAGGACGTGCCCAATGTCATGCCATGGTGGCCTGGGACTGGGGCCGTGGACACTTATAGAGTCATGTACTGGTGATGGCTCCCCTGTGGTGAGGGGGAGGACAGGACAGGACCACACAGCAGGCCCAAGCCCACACACGCACACAGACTACCAGACAGCCACTCACAGCAGAGGTAGTCAGGCCGCAACGCTCCAACATTGTATTTTCAACTGCAGACATAAAATATATTTTGACATTCAGCCATCGCAAAGACCTTTTATGCCAAAAGGAGACAGTGAAGACGACAACAGTGAACAGGAAGGCATAAATCCCCAACACAATGAGAGGGAGCTCATTTTATCTCTGTGATTGTTGAGATGCTACAAGAGCAATGCAGTGAGCAGGAACTGGCCCGGCCCTAATCCCTCATTCAACCCAACAATCCCTCAGAGCTGCAAACGACAAGACTGAGAGCATGCCAAATAATACTGTGAATCCATAATACAGGGATAAAACGTCCCCATGTTGAAGGCAAGGGAGGGAGGAAAACATTCAAACAACTTAACAACTCAACATGGCAGTGACAGGAGCAAGTGGCCACTGTTCATAATCCTGAGAGGAAATAATATGCTTACAAAGACTACCTGAATTTGTTTTAGACTGCTCCCTCCATTACTCCATCTCTCTATTTGGTTGTTGTTGTGCTAGGGGGTCGTGATAAGATAGTGTGTATTCAGGGAGGGAGGGAGGTAAAGACAGAGAGAGAGAGAGAGAGAGGTAGAGAGAGAGAGAGAGAGGGAGAGAGAGAGAGAGAGGGAGAGAGAGGTAGAGAGAGAGAGGGGGAGAGAGGGAGAGAGAGAGGGAGAGAGAGGAGAGAGAGAGAGAGAGAGAGGTAGAGAGAGAGAGAGGTAGAGAGAGAGAGAGAGAGAGAGAGAGAGAGAGAGAGAGAGAGAGAGAGAGAGAGAGAGAGAGAGTAGAGAGAGAGAGAGAGAGAGAGAGAGAGGTAGGGAGAGAGAGAGAGAGAGAGAGAGAGAGAGAGGTAGAGAGAGAGAGAGTAGAGAGAGAGAGAGAGAGAGAGAGAGAGAGAGAGAGAGAGAGGTAGAGAGAGAGAGAGAGAGAGAGAGAGAGAGAGAGGTAGAGAGAGAGAGAGAGAGAGAGAGAGGTAGAGAGAGAGAGAGGTAGAGAGAGAGGGTAGAGAGAGAGAGAGAGAGAGAGAGAGAGAGAGAGGTAGAGAGAGAGAGACCCGTCTGTGCGTTTGGACAGTAATTAATACAGTGTTCCCCTCGCTGCTCTGCTGACAACGGATTCATTCATACTGCTGTTTTCCTCCTTTTCCAAAGGCTTCGTTAATTGCATTTAAATTAGCCCTGTAAAAAAGTTGAGTCGAGAACAAGGAGTAATACAGTGTTTTGTTTTTAGCTTGCTTTCGTTTGCTTACTTGTTTTTTTAGGCTTGCGTAAGCTTGGCAAGCAGGGCACTGGCAGGTACCAATTTAGACGGCAACATATGTCAGGAACAAGCACCCAGAACAGGTAATAACACAGTCAGGGAAAAGGGAAGAGGCACAAACGTAATGAAGGAAAAACACAGCAAAGCTTTACGCTGTCTGCTGCAAATGGAAAGGCTGTGCTAGGACTGCCCATTAGCACCTGTGTGACACTGTCTCTTCTGCCTATTAAGAGTCATGTTGGAGTGTGCATGGAGCTATTGAGGCATGGATGTGAGTGTGAAAGGGAGCGAGGTGTAAAAGTGTGTGTTTGAGAAAGAGGAAGAGAGAGAAACAGGGAGAGAGAGAAAACGGGAGAGAGAGAGACAGGGAGAGAGAGAGACAGGGAGAGAGAGAGACAGGGAGAGAGAGACAGTGAGAGAGAGAGAGAGGCTGAGAGAGAGGGAGAGGCTGTGAGAGAGAGAAACATGGAGAGCGAGAGAGAGCGAAACAGTGGGGGAGGGAGCGATAGAGAGAGAGGCTGAGAGAGAGAGAGAAACATGGAGAGCGAGAGAGAGGGAGTATTGTACTGTAATTCTGGTGGAGAGTTGGTTCTTTCGGAGCAGGGGATGAGGCCTCCCATGAAGTTGATGGAGCTGGCCAATCCTCTGGAGAGCAGAGCAAAGCAGATTGGACGAGCTCAGCAGCACAGCTTGGGCGATCTCCCTCTCTCCCTCGGTCTCCCTCCCTTCACCCATTTACATTACATTTACATTTTAGTCATTTAGCAGACGTTCCTATTCAGAGCAACTTGGAGTAAGTGCATTCATCTTAAGATAGCTAGGTGGGATAACCACATATCTCAGTCATAGTAAGTCAGTTTCTTCTCAATAAAGTAGCTATCAGCAAGTTCAGAGCTAGTAGGGGGAAAAAGTCAAGTGAGAGTGTTTGTCCCCTCCCACCATCCCTGTCAGTGACTCCATCTCCCTGCCTGCCTGTCAGGCCCTGGTGCCACGGCTCAGAGCTTAGCAAACACGCTCTGCTCTCGTCTCCATCTCCCTCTCTGTCATCAGCCCAAACCTCACTCCCCCTCTCTCCTCCCCTCTCTATCTCGATCTTATCCTGCTGCTGGGAGCTGCGGAGAGACAATGGTGCTCTCATCCGCTGAGCAGAGACAGAGGGCTTGGGCAGTGACAGGCCTAAACCCCCCACCGCCACCACAGCCATACTGCCATCTCTCAGCTCCCACAGTAGGGATACATATCTAAAGCTCTGCGTTCTGCCAGCGGCGCTAAAAATGATATTAGTCAGACAGCATGTCCATAAAGCTCAAAGGGCATTATTCTTTTTTGAGGATAGCAAAGTGGCAGAGAGGGTGGGCAGGGAGGGGGAGCAGAGGTGGGATTTAGTCTGTCTTAGACTGAGCTGCTCAAACTGCCTCTGCTGCTTTCAGCCAGGAGGATGGTAGTACAGCCGAGCAGGCTGGGGAGGCAGAGGAGGGAGAGGAGGCAGAGAGGAGGCTGAGGAGGGAGGCAGCCTGCCAGCCTGCCTGGGTTCATACAAGGACTGCTGCAGCTGCTGCCTCTTGTCTCGTCCATGGACGCTGGATGCCAGGCATCTCTTTGTGTCTGTTCCAAGTTGGATCCTACTGTATCCTGCTTCTTCATCCATCAATATCCTACTACCAACACACATTGTGGTCTCTCTCCCAACAGCTGTTGAACCAACACATGATACGGTCAGTCAGGGCTCAAGCGGGACATGACCTCTTCTAACCTGCACCGAGATAGTTCAGTTGTAAATGGCAGTATTGTGTATGCAGTATTTAGCCAGGCAGGTGTTGTGTCATGGGGAAGGTACTACTATTGACAGTGGTGCTAATGATGATGGCGTGGTTCACAAGCATAACTTCTTAACCCATACCGTCTCAACACATGGCTTCACACGCACCCCGCACACTGTTCCGTACAGTTAGAGGTTCATTGTCTCCAAATTAACCTTGTCAAACTATTTCTTTTCCCAGGGGAGAGTTGTATTACTATTGTAATTTTTCAATCAGAGATTGAGGAAAGTGTGACATTTTCATGTGCTTGCTTGCGCTCTCTCTCCTCCTCTCTCTCTCTCTCTCTGTCTCTCTGTCTCTCTCTCTCTCTCTCTCTCTCTCTCTCTCTCTCTCTCTCTCTCTCTCTCTCTCTCTCTCTCTCTCTCTCTCTCTCTCTCTCTCTCTCTCTCTCTCTCTCTCTCTCTCTCTCTCTCTCTCTCTCTCTCTCTCTCTCTCTCTCTCTCTCTCTCTCTCTCTCTCTCTCTCTCTCTCTCTCTCTCTCTCTCTCTCTCTCTCTCTCTCTCTCTCTCTCTCTCTCTCTCTCTCTCTCTCTCTCTCTCTCTCTCTCTCTCTCTCTCTCTCTCTCTCTCTCTCTCTTCTTATTGGGTGGGGAATAGACCATTTGGAATCTTAAGGAGATTTCACCCCTCCCTATAATAGGATTCTCAGCCTGCCTGGTGTGTGGTGGGTGCAGTGCTGTGATTATCCAGTATATTTACTATATAAACTCTGCTCAGCACACACTACAGAAGAGTTCTGCTAGGTCAAAATTAATTACAGAAGTTGTTAAGCATACAGCAGCTGTTGTAAACAAATGCAAATACATTTTCATATCAAACAAGCCCCTTGTATTCCGGCACACCAAAAATAAATCTGCCACTTGTTTACTAACAAGTTAGGCCATCATCAAGCTGTGCTGGTTAGAGTGAGATAAATGAATATTCTCCAACTAGCCCCAGAGCGCTCAGATCCTGGCCACTCCATGGCTTTAATCAAAAGCTTTGCAGCTTTGTCTCTGGGTTTGTTCCATCCTTTCTCTCTTTCGATCTCTCATTCTCTCTCTCATCCCTCTGTCTCTCTTTCTTCTTGGCTGGTCTATTCCCTTTCATAGGTTGGCTGTGTTATTCTCCGTAGCCTTGTCTGGTTTTTCTCTAGGACAGCTTCAGCGCGTGGGCAATTTCTTCCTTTCCACTGAGCTGAACAGATCACTTTTCGTTATCAGCAGGTTTCTGCGCTCGACACAAACTGCCTCTCTGTGGAGAACAAAGGCTTTCCACTAGTCTAACAGAACAGGTGCTCTGCTGGGTTTTGGGTTGGATGAGGAACAACTGCTCAGTCTGAGAGGAACTCTTCCTTGACACACCGACTGACGAAGATCACAACCATACCAAGTTCTCAGTCCTTTCATACTGCTTCAGATCATCGCTCCTATGTCCATTTCCTCCTCTGCTCTGTCAGGATTCACCTCTATCTTCCCCATCACCTCTATAGATCTGGACCACTGAAATAACTCTATGATCTGAAACAGTTCACTGCCTGAGGCAACGTCTAGAATGCCTTAGACAGGCACCTAATCAGCCTTACGTTCTCTCTCAACAGAGAGAGCATATCTATGCATATCTATGTCCTTTACTAAAACTACAAGATGCAATAGTCTCCAGTAGTTGCATTTTTCTAAAGTCTACTGCAACATGTGAACAGTAATCATACTATGGTCTTAACGGCCATAGTTGTTGACTTGTTTGTCGTTGACTTGTTGACTTCTTCATGTCATGTCTCTTCCTACTGTGGATTTAGCAACATTGTAATACCCCGGAGGCCTTGTCATGACTGTAGAGTGTGGAGCTGTGGAATAGGCCATCAGGCTCAGGGCCCTGCCGGCCCCAGCAGCACGGAAACAGCAGTCATTTCCCAGCCCAGCGGAGCGGCACTTACTGACCTGACACACACAGCACACAGACAAACACACACGACACACACACTCCCTGACCTGGGCGTAGGGTGACCTCCCCCTCCCCAGCTCTGCTCCAGCCCAGAGAGCAGGTCCCGGCCATCTCTTCTTATTTATGAGCCATTTCACACAGCACTGCTCCCATTAGAGAGCCAGCCTTGGCTGGTCAGACACACACTAAACACTCCAAACGCTAAACTTTACGTACACCAGTAAGGCAGCCTGGGGACAGAGGGACAGGGACTGGGGATGGGACAGAGAAGATCCCAGGGCCACCACACAAAGCCACCACTCACACAGTCCAGGAAGAGAATACACCACTCACCCCAAAAGAGCAATGTAAACATATTGACTCACTTCCTGGTTGGCAGACATTGGCTGTAGCTTCAGCTGAGAGACAGGCTAGAGCTGGGAGTCTGCTCTGTAGGCTGTACAGCTGCTGCACCACCATTACTCCCATTTAGCTCTAATATTATTGTATATCCTTTATCACCTTCTAGCATTACCAAATGTCAGATGAGTAGTTATTTTAGTTTCATAGGAATCATCTGGGAAATAATGACCCACTGATGTGATTTAACGATGTGTGGAAACTGATGGTTAGGCTTATTGGAGCATAATTGAACATTTCATTATTTCCCTTCAGTTCTGTGGAGCTCTGAACAGCTAGCTGAAAATTCAAGGCATAACATTTGACTGACGGATTGATTTACAAATGCATACAAGACTTTAATAGGCAGCTGTGCTCCTGTGTGACTGAAAACAAGATTATCCTGAACTGGCAACATTAAAACACTGTGGGAAGTCTCTGAATGTTAGCTTGTTAACTTTCCAGAAAGTAGGCTAGGGCCTTTGTTAGGGGAAGACAGACAGCAATGGGACACACAGACACACAGATACACATAAACACACACACACACCTGTGATGGTGACGGAGGCGTGGCCGTCCTCGCCCAATAATGGGTTGGTCAGTCTGCAGCTGTAAGTGCTATTGGGCTCCAGGGTGACAGTCAGGACACTGAGCATGCTGAACAGCCCCTCCTCATTGGCCACCAGGGAGGTGGTGACGTTGTCTGTCAGGTTGTGCCCGCCCCCGTCCTGCCACAGTACGTCAGCCTCAGGGTAGCCACCGTACGCCACGCAGGTCAGCGCCACCTCGTCACCCGGCCGCAGGTTGGAGTCCGGCTCCAGGGTCACCAGAGGCTTGGAGTAGGGGGCTGAGGGGGGATAGGAGAGGGGACAAGAACAGACACACACAGAGTTTTAAGCCAAGTCGCCAGAAGCTTGGAGTAGGGGGAGCAGAGATATACAGAGTTTTAGCCAGATTATCACGAGTGAGGGACACCCAGGGAACTGTTTGACATGATTCCCATTAAATTGTTAATTACATTTAGGGAGCTTAGCATAACATCGAGCTTAAGATCCCAGAGACATCATCTGCTGCATATCCTGGTGCTCCCTTCTGTCCTCCACCATCTCCTCCCTGGAGAGAGCCACAGCTCTGAGCCAAGCCGCCTCATAATACAACGCAACCACCACAGCCTTGCCCGGCCCGGATGGCGGGCCTGGGGGAAATAGGCACGGCTCCGAGAATCTGGGACTGCTGTGCTCTGTTCAGGGGTTTGGCAGGAGGGGGCGTGCGGTGAGGAGGTGAGGGGGGTGAATCCTCAGCCTGGAATGAATTCACGGCTCTCCAATCCCCTGAGCTAAAACACAACCAGAGAGAGGAGGCTGTATTCCCTGAGCCAATCATAACACAGCAAACAATGGGGAGGACAGGGAGGGAGAAGAAGGAGATTAAATAACTTCATGCGAGTTGCCTTTTGAAAAGTGGACTCTCTCGCTCTCTCTCTCTCAGCACTAAGACGGAATGTCAGCCTGCCACTAACCTCCCTGGCTATCCATTTGACTGACAGGCAGATTTCCACAGAGACCCATCATTTTCTCAGAGCATTGTGGGAAGGGAGCTCTATGATGTTGACTGTAAATGCCAGCTAAAAATAATACATCTACGAATCGAATGCATGAAAAGGGGACAATTTGTCACTGTTTCAGCGACTGTGTCATTGTTTATCTTTTCTCTACCCAGACTAGCCAGCCAAGAGGAAACCTGTTGAACGTTAACACTGCTTAATGCATATACATCCTTAGAGGAAAGGACCAATTTAACAACAAAACATGGAAATTAGTGGTGAGGGAGGGAGGAGTTCACCAACACTGTGTGTGAAGCCATGAAGAATAATTATAAATAAAAGTGCAATCAGTTGTGATGATGGTCCTCTGATGGAACAACCACCTTCATCACCGAGCTGTTAGTAACAATCAATCTTGGCAGGAACTAATAATCAAAGCCAGTGATTGACCACAACCAGAGGACCACAATCAGGAAGTATCGACCAATCATGTTATCGTGCATCCCTGACGGAACTAAGTGTTTCATGACCAATTTCTGTGTTGTGTTAGGCATCAATCCTAAAGGTCTCACATGATTACCAAAGAAGGGCCTGTGATGTGTGATCAAATTGCCCTCTAGTGGCCTCATGGATGGAATTATTTAATAATTTAATAATTGATAAACAGGAATAAAAAAATTAAAAATTAAAACGAAAATCCGGTGTTTCTATGTCAAACGGTTTTGTTATAATTCAGTCTTCTGTGACGTAAACTCAGCAAAAAAACAAAAGTCCCTTTTTCATCCCCAAACTTCACAGATCTTCATTGTAAAGGGTTTAGACACTGTTTCCCATGCTTGGTCAATGAACCATAAACAATTCATGGACATGCACCGGTGGAACAGTCGTTAAGACAGTTATGAAAACTTAGGACACTAAAGAGGACTTTCTACTGACTCTGACAAACACCAAATAAAGATGCCCATGGTCCCTGCTCATCTGCGTGAACGTGCCTTAGGCATGCTGCAAGGAGGCATGAGGACTGCAGATGTGTCCAGGGTAATAAATTGCAATGTCCGTACTGTAAGACGCCTAAAACAGTGCTACAGGGAGACAGGACGGACAGCTGGTCGTCCTCGCAGTGGCAAACCACGTGTAACAACACCTGCATAGGATAGGTACTTCCGAACATCACACCTGCGGGACAGGTACAGGATGGCAACAACAACTGCCCGAGTTACACCAGGAATGCATAATCCCTCCATCAGTGCCCAGACTGTCCGCAATAGGCTGAGAGAGGCTAGACTGAGGTCTTGTAGGCCTGTTGTAAGGCAGGTCCTCACCAGACATCAACGGCAACAACGTCACCTACAGTGCCTTGCGAAAGTATTCGGCCCCCTTGAACTTTGCGACCTTTTGCCACATTTCAGGCTTCAAACATAAAGATATAAAACTGTATTTTTTTGTGAAGAATCAACAACAAGTGGGACACAATCATGAAGTGGAATGACATTTATTGGATATTTCAAACTTTTTTAACAAATCAAAGACTGAAAAATTGGGCGTGCAAAATTATTCAGCCCCTTTACTTTCAGTGCAGCAAACTCTCTCCAGAAGTTCAGAGAGGATCTCTGAATGATCCAATGTTGACCTAAATGGCTAATGATGATAAATACAATCCACCTGTGTGTAATCAAGTCTCCGTATAAATGCACCTGCACTGTGATAGTCTCAGAGGTCCGTTAAAAGCGCAGAGAGCATCATGAAGAACAAGGAACACACCAGGCAGGTCCGAGATACTGTTGTGAAGAAGTTTAAAGCCGGATTTGGATACAAAAAGATTTCCCAAGCTTTAAACATCCCAAGGAGCACTGTGCAAGCGATAATATTGAAATGGAAGGAGTATCAGACCACTGCAAATCTACCAAGACCTGGCCGTCCCTCTAAACTTTCAGCTCATACAAGGAGAAGACTGATCAGAGATGCAGCCAAGAGGCCCATGATCACTCTGGATGAACTGCAGAGATCTACAGCTGAGGTGGGAGACTCTGTCCATAGGACAACAATCAGTCGTATATTGCACAAATCTGGCCTTTATGGAAGAGTGGCAAGAAGAAAGCCATTTCTTAAAGATATCCATAAAAAGTGTTGTTTAAAGTTTGCCACAAGCCACCTGGGAGACACACCAAACATGTGGAAGAAGGTGCTCTGGTCAGATGAAACCAAAATTGAACTTTTTGGCAATAATGCAAAACGTTATGTTTGGCGTAAAAGCAACACAGCTCATCACCCTGAACACACCATCCCCACTGTCAAACATGGTGGTGGCAGCATCATGGTTTGGGCCTGCTTTTCTTCAGCAGGGACAGGGGAGATGGTTAAAATTGATGTGAAGATGGATGGAGCCAAATACAGGACCATTCTGGAAGAAAACCTAATGGAGTCTGCAAAAGACCTGAGACTGGGACAGAGATTTGTCTTCCAACAAGACAATGATCCAAAACATAAAGCAAAATCTACAATGGAATGGTTCAAATATAAACATATCCAGGTGTTAGAATGGCCAAGTCAAAGTCCAGACCTGAATCCAATCGAGAATCTGTGGAAAGAACTGAAAACTGCTGTTCACAAATGCTCTCCATCCAACCTCACTGAGCTCGAGCTGTTTTGCAGGGAGGAATGGGAATACATTTCAGTCTCTCGATGTGCAAAACTGATAGAGACATACCCCAAGCGACTTACAGCTGTAATCGCAGCAAAAGGTGGCGCTACAAAGTATTAACTTAAGGGGCTGAATAATTTTGCACGCCCAATTTTTCAGTTTTTGATTTGTTAAAAAAGTTTGAAATATCCAATAAACGTCGTTCCACTTCATGATTGTGTCCCACTTGTTGTTGATTCTTCACAAAAATACAGTTTTATATCTTTATGTTTGAAGCCTGAAATGTGTCAAAAGGTCGCAAAGTTCAAGGGGGCCGAATACTTTCGCAAGGCACTGTATGGGCACAAACCCACCATCGCTGGACCAGACAGGACTGGCAAAAAGTGCTCTTCACTGATGAGTCACGGTTTTGTCTCACCATGGGTGATGGTCGGATTTGCGTTTATCTTCAAAGGAATGAGCGTTACAACGAGGCCTGTACTCTGGAGCGGGATCGATTTGGAGGTGGAGGGTCCGTCACGGTCTGGGGCGTTGTGTCACAGCATCCTTGGACTGAGCTTGTTGTCATTGCAGGCAATTTCAACGCTGTGCATTACAGGGAAGACATCCTCCTCCCTCCTGCAGGCTCATCCTGACATGACCCTCCAGCATGACAATGCCACCAGCCATACTGCTCATTCTGTGTGTGATTTCCTGCAAGACAGGGTTGTCAGTGTTCTGTCATAGCCATGGCCAATTCCATTGAGCACGTCTGGGACATGTTGGATCGGAGGGTGAGGGCTAGGGCCATTCTCCCCCAGAAATGTTCGGGAACTTGCAGGTGCCTTGGTGGAAGAGTGAGGTGACATCTCAGCAAGAAGACAGCAAGAACTGGCAAATCTGGTGCAGTCCATGAGGAGGAGATGCACTGCAGTACTTAATGCAGCTGGTGGCCACACCAGATACTGACTGTAACTTTTGATTTTGACCCCCGTTTGTTCAGGGACACATTATTCAATTTCTGTTTGTCACATGTCTGTGGAACTTGTTCAGTTTATGTGTCAGTTGTTGAATCTTGTTATGTTCATACAAATATTTACACATGTTAAGTTTGCTGAAAATAAATGCAGTTGACAGTGAGAGGACGTTTCTTTTTTTGCTGAGTTTAAATAAAGTGTAATATTGGGATGCAAACTAAAAATGGAATACATTTCAACTCTATATCTGACATGGTACAAGTGTCTTCTTTTTTTTTGTTGCTGCCGATAACCATGTGTGAGAGGTGTATACTTTTGTTTCAAAGTAGATTTGTTTAAGACTTACCAAGAAACACTCTGTGTGTCCCTGATTTATCCCACTGCAGTAAAAGAGGGGACTCTACTTCCTGTATGTGAAGCCCTTGAGGTGTCTCCTTCTCCTCACCTCCTTTTCAACCGTATTGGAGGAGACGATCCAAGGTCCTCATCCTCTGGCCTTCTTCTCCAATGTGTTTTGAGACAGGATTCGAGGAAAGATGTATCGAGAAAGATGTGGTAGCTATAGGCCAAGCATTGGTCCGGCTTTACCAGTCTGAGGTTGATATTGTAAAACTAAAAGAGAATGTGTTCTCAATGACTTACCTTGTTAAATAAAGGTAATAAATGAACAGACTCACCTGCTACCTGGAGCAGTAGGGCTGCACTGCCGTAGTCCTTCACCCTGACGAAGCAGGTGTAGCTAACCTCATCGGCCACCCGGACCCCTCTCAAGAGGAGCGAAGCGTTGCCCGCGCCCAGCTGAGAGGGGTACAGGCTGGTGCGGTTGGCGTAGCGCTCTCCCTGGTCTGCCAGCTGGTCCTGGCTAGCCCAGTAGCTGTGCACACTGCGCTTGGTGTCCGTCAGCTGCCAGAAGACACTGAGGTCAGACAGATTGAAGGGAGAGGCGTGGCTGAAGGAACAGTTGAGGGTGGTGTCCATGCCATACAGCGCCACCACTGGCAGCTCTGGGACATACACTTCCAGGACAGCTAGATAGGAGAGAGAGGAGAGAGAGTGAGTATGTCAACAACAGCAAACATAGACCTGTGTGTTTAGCCATGTAGTGGAGAGAGATGTCTAAATAAGCCTTTAGGGGGATGAATGAACTGCAATAAAGATGTAGCTCCTAAATATCCACTTGGAGACAGTGGTGAGTTAATAATCTAGATAGTGGTCTGTCTGGTGAGAAAGAACAATCTCTCTCCAGAGTGTTGTGTCTCCCTCAACAGAACACGGGGCTAAGTTGCTCAATGTTGAGTGTGATTTGTTTTGTTTTAAAGCGGAAACCCTCCTTAAGGCATCTGATCTCCAGACTGTCTAGACTGGACGCTTCTGTTCTCTCCTCTTCTCTCTTCTTCTGTTCTCTCCTCTTCTCTTCTCTTCTCTCCTCTTCTCTTCTCTCCTCCCATCCCTTCCCCTCCCCTGTCCTCTCTGCAGCCAAGAGCAGGCTCTGCATAATCATTCTGGCTTAGTAGCCATCTCAGACACCACAGAGAGAGGAGGCTACAGCTAAACCATTCTCAATTTATTCCTGTCTCCACTTCTACAGGTCTGATTGTGTGATGAACATCAGGACAGAAAAAGCCATTCCAACCCCTGAAATCCCCCTAAATCTAGTGTGATGCAGCCTGTACTTGACTGCTGCTATTCTTTATGAGAATCGCTTCTGTACGCATGTCTTTCAGATTTAATAACAATCACACACTTTTGCATGAAATAGTTGTGATTGAGGTGTAAAAATTGATTTCCCCATTATCAACAAACAACACTTTCCCCCGAGTGCAATCCGTGGATGAGGATGCTCAGTCAAGGCAAAGATATTTTGGTAGACACCAAACCTCACAGGAGAGAGACCCCACATTCACCAATATCCCCCTGCACATCTATAGGCACACTGCCACCTGCTGGATCCTCGTGTAACTACAGGCCAAAGGAAAACTTGGCAAACCATCCACCACATCCAGAAAACCATGGATACAGAAGAAGAACAATCCCCAGTAACTAACTAATACGAGAATGTCATTCTAGGTGATGCACTACAGTTCCTCCCAACCCCTGTGAAAATCACAAAGCAGCTTTTAATTTACTGACATTGACACAGTGGTGTGATGTTTTTCTATAGCCCCATAATGTGACTACACTTCCTCTGCCGTGCCACAGCACAATCGACAATCCAATCCAGTAATCATTGCATACCATTACAGTAGCAGGGTTTATTGTAGGGCGGTATGGCTGTCTACCAGACTAACGTTCTAGTAGTTTGTGTGTGTGTTTTTGTAGTGCTTTCTGGGTAATGAATAGGCAACAGGCACTTTGGGAGTACTGTAGTGGAAGTGACGGCCCCCACAGAGGCATGCACACAGAGGGAGGAGACACAGCAATTAGATCACTCCCGGAGCAGACCGGAATGACTCACTCCAATGGGTTCACAGAGGAGGAGAGAGAGGTGAGAGGGAGGTAGGGAGAGAGAATTGGAGAGGGGGAGAGAGGGAAGAGAGGTGGGAAATGATGGAAGAGAGGAAGGAGAGTGAGAGGGCAGCTTTGAGCGTGCACTTAAAGATAATATCAGGAAACAAGCCAGGAGGGGAGAGCACTGCAGCCCATCGCTAATCCCCTAACTCAGGACAGGGCCCAAGTCAGGGAAGAGATAGGTACTCATCCCTCTCTCCTTCAATCTCTTTCTCCCTCTAACCAGTGACCCTTTTCGTGGTGCCGGTCTGGTAAGGGTGCAGCAGGACACTGGGGCAGCATGTTAACACACTGACAGACATTCACAGACAGACTGAGAGCAGCAGGAGAGCACAGTGTTTCACACCCACTTCATTGCACCCAGGGGGGAGGGGCTTTTAGCTCTGACGTCATGGAAACTGTGAGTAAGCATCTGATGTCCTATTCCTTCAGAGGTGAAACATGGGTTGGGCAAACTGGTATTGTTTCTGATTTTAACTTCTAGAAATCTCCAACAAACACAAAACAGTTAGCACAAATACTGTAGTATTTGTGATAACTGCTTTGGGGGCGGCAGGCAGCCTAGTGGTTAGAGAGTTAGGTCAGTAACCGAAAGGTAGTTGGATCGAATCCCCGAGCTGACAAGGTAAAGATCTGTCGTTCTGCCCCTGAACAAGGCAGTTAACCCACTGTTCGCCGGTTAGGCCGTCATTGTAAATAAGAATTTGTTCTTAACTTGCCTAGTTAAATAAAACATTTGGTCTAGGAGGTTGTGGTTGAAAAAGTGTATTGTGAGAGGTGGTGTCTCCCTATTTGAGGGAGGAGGGTTAAGGGCTCTCCCCGGCCCCCTGAGAGGTGATAAAGAGATGCTCAGAGCAGAGAGTGGTGGAGGGAGGGGACGGCAGGGCAGATTTACACCCTGCTCTTTGTGTTTATGGGCCCGGCTCTGTTTGAGTGCCTGTGAGAGAGACAGAGCCGTGCACTTTCACAGCCAACATGAAATAAACTCATTAAAGCCCCGTGAGCGCTGGCTGGCACTCTTCGGAGTGCCAGACATACAGACAGGCAGGGAGGAAGGAGGGCAGACATACAGACAGGCAGGGAGGAAGGAGGGCAGACATACAGACAGGCAGGGAGGAAGGAGGGCAGACATACAGACAGGCAGGGAGGAAGGAGGGCAGACATACAGACAGGCAGGGAGGAAGGAGGGCAGACATACAGACAGGCAGGGAGGAAGGAGGGCAGACATACAGGCAGGCAGGGAGGAAGGAGGGCAGACATACAGGCAGGGAGGAAGGAGGGCAGACATACAGGCAGGCAGGGAGGAAGGAGGGCAGACATACAGGCAGGGAGGAAGGAAGGAGGGCAGACATACAGGCAGGGAGGAAGGAGGGCAGACATACAGGCAGGGAGGAAGGAGGGCAGACATAAAGGCAGGGAGGAAGGAGGGCAGACATACAGGCAGGGAGGAAGGAGGGCAGACATACAGGCAGCGAGGAAGGAGGGCAGACATAAAGGCAGGGAGGAAGGAGGGCAGACATATAGGCAGGGAGGAAGAGGCAGGTAGGCAGGCAAGCTACAGTGGGGAGAACAAGTATTTGATACACTGCCGATTTTGCAGGATTTCCTACTTACAAAGCATGTAGAGGTCTGTAATTTTTTTATCATAGGTACACTTCAACTGTGAGAGACGGAATCTAAAACAAAAATCCAGAAAATCACATTGTATGATTTGTAAGTAATTCATTTGCATTTTATTGCATGACATAAGTATTTGATATATCAGAAAAGCAGAACTTAATATTTGGTACAGAAACCTTTGTTTGCAATTACATAAATCATACGTTTCCTGTAGTTCTTGACCAGATTTGCACACACTGCAGCAGGGATTTTGGCCCACTCCTTCATACAGACCTTCTCCAGATCCTTCAGGTTTCGGGGCTGTCGCTGGGCAATACGGTCTTTCAGCTCCCTCCAAAGATTTTCTATTGGGTTCAGGTCTGGAGACTGGCTAGGCCACTCCAGGACCTTGAGATGCTTCTTACGGAGCCACTCCTTAGTTGCCCTTGCTGTGTGTTTCGGGTCGTTGTCATGCTGGAAGACCCAGCCACGACCCATCTTCAATGCTCTGACTGAGTGAAGGAGGTTGTTGGCCAATATCTCATGATACATGGCCCCATCCATCCTCCCCTCAATACGGTGCAGTCGTCCTGTCCCCTTTGCAGAAAAGCATCCCCAAAGAATGATGTTTCCACCTCCATGCTTCACGGTTGGGATGGTGTTCTTGGGGTTGTACTCATCCTTCTTCTTCCTCTAAACACGGCGAGTGGAGTTTAGACCAAAAAGCTCTATTTTTGTCTCATCAGACCACATGACCTTCTCCTATTCCTCCGCTGGGTCATCCAGATGGTCATTGGCAAACTTCAGACGGACCTAGACATGCGCTGGCTTGAGCAGGGGGACCTTGCGTGCGCTGGCTTGAGCAGGGGGACCTTGCGTGCGCTGCAGGATTTTAATCCATGACGGCGTAGTGTGTTAATAATGATTTTCTTTGACACTGTGGTTCCAGCTCTCTTCAGGTCATTGACCAGGTCCTGCCGTGTAGTTCTGGACTGATCCCTCACCTTCTTCATGATCATTGATGCCCCACGAGGTGAGATCTTGCATGGAGCCCCAGACCGAGGGTGATTGACCATCATCTTGAACTTCTTCCATTTTCTAATAATTGCGCCAACAGTTGTTGCCTTCTCACCAAGCTGCATGCCTATTGTCCTGTAGCCCATCCCAGCCTTGTGCAGGTCTACAATTTTATCTCTGATGTCCTTACACAGCTCTCTGGTCTTGGCCATTGTGGAGAGGTTGGAGTCTGTTTGATTGAGTGTGTGGACAGGTGTCTTTTATACAGGTAACGAGTTCAAACAGGTACAGTTAATATAGGTAATGAGTGGAGAACAGGAGGGCTTCTTAAAGAAAAACTAACAGGTCTGTGAGAGTCGGAATTCTTACTGGTTGGTAGGTGATCAAATACTTACAGTATGTCATGCAATAAAATGCAAATGAGTTACTTAAAAATCATACAATGTGATTTTCTGGATTTTTGTTTTAGATTCCGTCTCTCACAGTTGAAGTGTACCTATGATAAAAAATGACAGACCTCTACATGCTTTGTAAGTAGGAAAACCTGCAAAAACGGCAGTGTATCAAATACTTGTTCTCCCCACTGTAGCAATGGCCCTGTTGGATATTTACATCGCTCACTCCTCTCAACCCCTCCGCTCCCCTCATCCCCTCCGCTCCCCTAATCCCTGGGCTGTCTCTTCAACCCCTACCTCAGCTCAACATAACAGTGATGCTGTCACTGGGCCCTGGCTAGCCTAGTGCTAAGCTCACCAGTACAGATGCAGCCTCAATAGTGATGGGGTAAAAATCTACACAGTTCCATATCAGGATAGTAGTGTTTTCAGCACTTTTATTTCAAAACTATTTTTCACATGGCTCTCTCTCATCCCTCTGCAGCAGACATGTGGTGAGCAATATGTTTGGACCAGGGAATCACAAAATCTCAGTATTGAATCGCAAAACATATAGAATCGTGAGAATCGCAATACATATCGTATCGGCACCTAAGTATCGAGATAATATCGTATCGTGAGGTCCTTGGCAATACCCAGACCTACTCGAGAGCCACCCGGAACTTGTGAGCTTAGATGAATGGTTCGCTGCACGGATATCCCTGCTAGTACAGATTAGCCCCGGCTAGTGCTAAACTAAGCTATACAGATGAGTGGAGAAGAGGGGCTGAGGGGCCTGCTGAGTGTGAAGCAGTATGGCAGGCATGGCAGGCAGCAGGTTGACAGGGGCCGGAAGGAGAACCACAGGCTTCATACATAGGCAGCTGACAAGGTGACACAACAAGACTCTTGGTAAACAAATTCCTTAGCCACAGCGGCAGTGACATTTCACCTCCGTCCTCCAGACGCAGGCAGGTGCACACAAACACACACACAGCCAGGCATGCACGCACACACCCACACACACACACACACACACACACACACACACACACACACACACACACACACACACACACACACACACACACACACACACACACACACACACACACACACACACACACACACACACACACACACACACACACACACACACACACACACACACACACATCCACAAGCAGAGGGCATTGTTATTCAGCTCAGTCCTGGCTCCTGACAGCTCCACAGCACTGTGAGAGTCAGTCTTAGACACAGGGCATTCTGACACTACAATATTCACTGTCATAGTACTGCTCCACAACAGACAGGTCCCAATTAGCGTGTTCAGTGACACCCAAATACACACCTATACGCAGGCACACACAAACACATTAACATCTCACTCTGCTTGCGATCACTAAAGTTGAATTCACTCAGTTCAATAGAATGTACCCCCATATCCACATCTAGTAGAATGCAACACATAGCCTACACATTCAGTGTTGATGTTCCATTGCCATTCAGCTGACCCTGGTCAATGGAACACAACCCTGAACAGAAATACCTAAACCTGTAATAACCGGATCCCTTTAATAACCTGGGCTGTTAAACACAAAAGGGCTTCAATAAGACCACAACTTCCATCTCCCTCCAGCTTCTGATGCAATAACCCACACTGTTTAATAACCCTGGTTCATAACTGCTTCTCCAATAAAGGGGCGGCAGGTGGCCTAGTGGTTCGAACATTAGGCCAGAAAGGACGCTGGATCAAATCCCAGAGCTGACAAGGTAAAAATCTGTTGTTCTGCCCCCGAACAAGGCAGTTAACCCACTGTTCCCTAGTAGGCTGTCATTGTAAATAAAAATGTGTTCTTAACTGACTTGCCTAGTTAAATTTTAAAAATAAAAAGACACAGTAGAACTCGGTCAAGTGAACTGTGCTTAATAACATTGAACAGCACACAGGTTATCACCTACTAGGCCAATAGGCACCTTACACAGAGGTTAAATGACCCCTGCTTGATAACAGATGGCAGAGCTGCCAGTACTACTGTTCATTAGAAGATGTGAGGTGCACATGTTCAGAGATATGGTAAAGCCTCTTTGTCGAACACGGCATAAAGGAACAGCCATGATAAGAGTGCACAGACATACATACACTGGAAGGCAAATTGTGGTGGTAATATTGACTTAACTAAGTAAACACACACAGGCAGTGTAGTTAGTGTTCTGTCTGGCTGAGTAGTGAGCTGCTTAAAAAGCTGTGGCAATAATGCCCCCATTGGGTGGTAAACAGTACTGCAGCTACAGACATGTTGGTCTTTACACGAATGGCCCACCTGAATATCTAACGAACAGGAAGTTCACAGATGCTTAGTGCCCTTTCACAACACCTATTCTTTCAGTAAATGTTGTTGTTCAAACATGCCAACTGAAGCCTTTCTTCAAAGCATTTCTAAATCACACTGCCCAAAACCTTTCAAATACGTCCAGGGGAACACAAATAAAAACCAACATCTGGAATACATTGAGAAATGTAGTAGTATTTTAGACATGGTAAGCTTAACACTGCTCGGAATTAGCCCCCACGACACATAGGGAATCTATTCTAAAGCTGAGCCTTTCCTCCCCTTCTGAAAGAGAGACACAAAATGGAGGGGATTATTTAGGTCTCTGAGCCTTGAATAATGGGGTCACTCATGACATTTACCAATTTAACACTGTCTCCCCATATCTGGGCTACAGTCATCATAGTGTGAAAGCCATCTCTGTCTGTGAGAGATATATGAGGTGCAGATAGCTAGTGGAGCAGACAGGAGCTCAGGTTGCTTATTTTCAGCAACGTAATAAATCAAGATGCACCACACTTCCTTTCTCCTGACTCTGTCTGTCTATCTCTCTTTCTCCCTCTCTCTCTTGTCGTTTATGCTCTCTCCATCTTCTTCTCTCCACAGACAGGGCGGGCGGGTGCTTTATCAGGGGTAGCTGGTCTCATATCCCGTCAATAAGCTGTTAATGGGCTCTGACAGGCAGATAATGGGGGGCCAGTTGCAGAGGAGCTGCCTGGGAGATAAGGACAAGCCTAACCTTCCTCCACCACCTGCCTGAGAGAGAAGAGAGAGAACACAACCTGGGATGAGTATGAGGAGTGAGCCATAGGAGCAAATCCATCCCAGCAGGAGAGGGGGTGGGGTGGATTTGAGTTTGTGCAACTTAATCCAAATGACTGGGGTTAAGGTGAGCCTATACGCTATGCATACGAGCCCAGCTAAGTTGATCAGAAAGCAAAACTGTATTATTGTAGGGGTGGCAAAGGTTTGGGTTCTAATCCCTCAGATAGACAAGTGTTTGACACCTACTGGCCCTGGTAATAACCAAAGCCATGTCTGGGAGGGCAGAGTCCTTGCTCAAATCTCGGGCTGCAATTTTGTTCTGCCTTATGAAGGGGTCGGGCAGCAGTGGATGTCTACATTAATGCAGGGGGTTAAGAGGTTAAAGGCTCAGTGGCTGGGGCTGTGTGTCTGGATGTTAACATGAGCCTGTCTCCTCCTGAGACATAGTGACCTCACTCAGGGCCCTGTAACCATGGCAACACCTGACCCCGCCTCTCCTGAGACACAGTGACCTCACTCAGGGCCCTGTAACCATAGAAGCACCCGGTAACTGTGGTAACAACCTGTAGGTAAGTGTCTCCTCTCTCTGTGTGTCAGGCAAGGAAGCTTCTTACTCAGTCCCAGGAAATGATGCTGCTTTCCAGGCACAGATCAAAGCGGTGGTGGTGGGTCATTCATCCTGTTCATCACAGCCCACTAAACACAAAGATATTTGGCTCCAGGCCCCAGCAGCCCCCAGGCCCAGCTCAGCATTCACTACGCAGAACTGCAATCTCCACACGTTACCCGCATCAATGTTTAAGCGATCCCACAAGATAGCTTTTTTAGGACTTGTTCAAATAATCATGAGGTGCTTGATGGGTAATGCACTCTGTTTAAATGGCTAGGCTACAGTGCAGAGTGAGCAGGGAGAGAGAGGGAGGGGCCAGCAGCTCAGTGCAGTAGCCAACCTGTTAGTAGACTGACTGGGCATTATGTATGCATCGCAGCAATCTTTGTCGAGCCTGTCCTCGATTGTTTTTAAAAGGATACTTCACTGGCCACAATCAAATTAGCAAGAACATCCCTGATACGGGGTAATAACCCGAAATTGAATTTCTGCGCGGGCCAAAGAGTCCCCTCTCTACAGAATCAATTGATGTGAAGAGAAAAGGAGGACAGGGAGAGGGCATTCCTAGTTAGCAGACCTCAAAGGGTACACCAGAGATGCGGGCGTGAGCAGGCTATTTACACGCTTCAGTGCCTTGCCATAACGTCTGCCACTCTCTGACTGCCACACTAGATGAGATCTATTCAATTATGCTAATTAGTTAGAATTTCCTCCCAGCTCTCGTCATTAAAACTGAATCCGGGTCAGCTTGCCATTTTAGCATTTGCATGAATACAATTTCCCTTTTAATGTGGAGATGCTAGGAGCGGGCAGGTGGGCGCAAGCAGCAGCAAATGGCAGAGGCCTGGCAGGCTGGTGGCACTGCTGACAGAACAGAGAGCATGACAACAAGCAATTAGCCAGACAGCATCCTGTTAATGCTTCTGCTTTACACTACTGGCTCTACTGCCTCTCAGCTGCTAATGCTGCTTATGGAGTCTGGATGCTAGGCCTACTTACTGTCCTGGTGCTACTGCTGGTGCTTGCCTGTTACCTCAGAACAACCCCACTGAGAGTACTACTACTAGTCTAGTGCAATTCAGGGTTATTAACGGCCTCCAACTCAATCATCAAGTTTGCAGATGACAGTGGTAGGCTTGATAACCAACAATGACGCCCTCGGTGTGTGGTTCAGGAAAAGAACCTCTCACTCAATGTCAGCAAAACAAAAGAGATGATCGTGGACTTCAGGAAACAGCAAAGGGAGCACCCCTCATCCACATCGATGGGACAGCAGTGGAGGTGGAAAGTTTTAAGTTCCTCGGTGTATATATCACCGACAAACGGAAATGGTACATGCACACAGACAGTGTAGTGAAGAAGGCACAACAGCGCCTCTTCAACCTCCTGAGGCTGCAAAAATGTGGCTTGTCCCCAAAAACCCTCACTAAGTTTTACCGGTGCACAATCGAGAGCATCCTGTCGGACTGTTTCACCGCCTGGTACGGCAACTGCACCGCCCACAACCGCAGGGCTCTCCAAAGGGTGGTGCAGTCTGCGCAACGCATCACCGGGGGCAAACTACCTGCCTTCCAGGACACCTACAACACCCGATGTCACAGGAAGGCCCAAGCCACTGCCTGTTCACCCCGCTTCCATCCAGAAGGTGAGGTCAGTACAGGTGCATCAAAGCTGGGACAGAGAGATTGAAAAACAGCTTCTATCTCAAGGCCATCAGATTGGTGAACAGCCACCACTAGCACAGCGAGATGGCTGCCTACCTACAGACTTGATATCATTGGCCACTTTAATAAATGGAACTCTTGTCACTTTAATAATGCCACTTTAAGAATGTTTACATAGCTCGCATTACTGATCTCATATGTCTATACAGTATACTGTATCCTTCACTATCTATTCTATACTATCTTTTGCATCTTAGCAGCTCTGTCACTGTTAGATATTAGGTTTTGTTGTGGAATTGTTAGATATTACCTGTTAGATACTGCGTCACTGTCGGATCTAGAAGCATAAGCATTCAGCTACACTCGCAATAACATCTGCTAACCATTTGTATGTGACCAATAAAAGTTGATTTTATTTGTATTAAAAGTACACTAAGTATAGCAAACATTAGGGACACCTTGTTTCCCAAATCGTCGGGGCATTGACTCTACAAGGTGTCGAAAGTGCTCCACAGGGATACTGGCCCATGTTGACTCCAATGCATCCCACAGTTGTGTCAAATTGGCTGGATGTCCTTTGGGTGGTGGACCATTCTTGATACACACGGGAAACCCAGCAGCATTGCAGTTCTTGACACAAACCGGTGCGCCCGGCACCTACTACCATATCCCGTTCAAAGGCACTTACATTTTATGTCTTGCCCATTCACCCTCTGAATGGCACACATACACAATATATTTCTCAATTGTCTCAAGGCTTAAAAATCCTTCTTTAATCAGTCTCCTCCCATTCATCTACACTGATTGAAGTGGATTTAACAAGTGACATCAATAAGGGATCATAGCTTTCACCTGGTCAGTTTATGTCATGTATACTCAGTGTATATGTATACTGAAACAAAGAAGCCTGTCACCGCCACATAAAGCGACAATTCCACTGGGGACGAGTACCTCTGCAGAAGAACTGACAACAGCTGTGCTAAGCAACATTTTCTTATTTTACGCACCAAGACAATGTTACACACCAACAGCTTAGACGGGGACTACCTCTGTACTCAACTAGAGGTTGTCTTGGGAGAGTGCAGTGGCAATGTGGCAGCCTCAGAGTGTAATCCTGTGTGGAGATAGGGGTATTTAATGGTGCAGCATAGGAGTGACACTGATACGGTTATTTAATGGCGGAGTAGAGGAGAGACACTGTAGAAGACAAGTGGGATTAGCAAGGACCTATAATCCTAATCAGAGACCTACTGGAGACAACAGGCCCAGAGGACCACAGGTCTCACACACAGATACAGACACACACACATCAGCACATACACACGTGCACACCCACTCACTATTTCCACATGACAGTCTGTCTCTATCGACAGACTTTCAAAGCACATGAACTAGTGTATGAAACAAAAACATGCTGTACAGTGTTACCTAATACTGTAAATCCTTAAATCAACAGTAAATTCCAGTAAGTAAATAAAGGACAATCATATAGTTTGTGAGGCAAAAACATTATGAACTACAACTTAAAGAGATCAGTCCGAGACGCCTCCTTCCCTCCCTCCCAGTGAGAGGGCCGAGGCAGCCGCCACAGCCAGTAATGAGCAGGCCAGAGACCCATTAAGCTGGAACAGTACTAGGCCCCAATGAAGCCCTGCTCCTAGCTCTCTCACTCTCAGAGTCTCCGTCTGGCTGCTGACTCCAGCACACTGCCCTGAGCACTACAACAACCCTGCTGCCTAGTGCCCAGGCTACACCAACCACAACTCCCCCTTCTTACTGGAACATGAGAGGCTGACTCCCCCACCACACTCTCTGACTCACTGGAGAAAAACTACACTCTTTGCAAGTCTCTTCTCAGGCAGGACCTCACCCTACTAACTACCCCAGGGCTCCATTCTAGCTCTGGCTAGAGAAGGACAAACCCAACAAATTTTCCTGTCCAAATCTAATTTTCCGTCTGTTAAGTCACAACATTCGAAATGTTCCCATTCTGTAAGGTTTTCATTGTCTTTACTTTTTTTTGCACTGTTAAGGATATTCATTTGAGCTGTTGTTTTGTCTTCCTTGTAATTTATTTGAAGGGGATGACTAAAACCCCTGTTGAGCGTATTGTTTAGATGGCGGTGGAATTACACTTGGTGGTAGCTTTGATCTCTGGGTAATGGTGGGCTGTGGAGGGGGACAGGGGGACACCACCCACCGAGAGCTTGCACAGCAAGCAGAGTGGGCAGCAGGAGGGACAGCATGGTCTTCCTGAGGGTCTCGGCAGCACGGGTCAGCCTCGTCAGACACAGCACTGTGGAAACAAACACAGAGGCATGATCCGATTCACTCTGGCCCAATTCATTTAAATATTACATTTCAGACAAGAAATCATCAAAAGAAAGACAGGGGAGTGCAAACAGCTACCGCTCATGTCAACTAAATCAAATGTCAAAATCAAATCAAATTTTATTTGTCACATACACATGGTTAGCAGATGTTAATGCGAGTGTAGCGAAATGCTTGTTGTGTGTCAACATTAAACCAGCGGTTGTGCTGTGGGAAATCCTGCAAGAGAGAGGGAAAGAGAGAGAGACAGAGAGAGAAAGAGAAATAAAAGACAGAGGGAGAGTGAGTGAGTGAGAGAGAGAGAGAGAAAGAGAGAGAGAGCTAGATTGTGACCTGTTGCCACAAGAAAAGTGCAACCATTGAAGAACAAATACCATTGTAAATACAACCCATTTTTATTTTCTCCTTTGTACTTGAACTATTTGCACATAATATGACATTTGAAATATGTTTATTCTTTTGGAACTTTTGTGAGCGTAATGTTGGCAATGTTAACATATGTTTCCCATGCCAATAAAGCCCTTAAATTGAAATTGAATTGATAGAGAGGGACAGATAGGGAGAGAGATAGGGAAGAGCGAGAGAGAGAGAGAGAGAGAGAGAGAGAGCGAGAGAGTAAGAGAGAGTAAGAGAGCAGTACACAGTACTAGGCATTTCTTTCAGGTCATTAGAGCTGAGTGAAGGGAACTTCCATTCTGACAGGAAACAGCCGAGTTATTCGTCTAGTGGCTTCAGGACACCCACCAGTGGGAAAACATTAGAACTCTACTGCCTCCTACCACACAAAACTGTCTCCTGTCTTCCACCACTCTATCAGTGGGAGACGGCAGAGACACTGTGTGTGTGTGTGTCAGGGTTTCCGTTAGCCAGTCATAGCTGGCTTTTGGCCTTAAAAAAAAAATAGAAAAGCCGAAAAATATATTTTTATTTATTTAATCATCTTTGAAATGCAAGAGAAAGGCCATCATATAATATTGCAGTTTAGGAGCAATTTAGATTTTGTCCACTAGATGGCAGACGTGTGCGTGCAAAGTTTCAGAATGATCCAGTGAAGCATTGCAATACTGGACAATATTTTGTTTCAATTCTGCCAAATTGGTCAATTGATGATATGGTAATACAACCTTTAAGTTTACACACTCCCAGGAATGTCATACATGATGGAGCATTAGCTTATACAGTTCACTAACTTTCACACATCTAGATGGCCGGGCAGAGTGGGTATATTTAGTATTTGCTATTTTATTAGGAACCCCATTAGCTGTTGCTAAAGCAGCAGCTACTCTTCCTGGAGCCAGAGACAGCAGAGGTTCAAACTGTAGAACCCAGTTCCTACATTTGAATATAAAACTTGATTTTATCAAACAAAACTACACTACATTTTATCTCTGGGACCCTATGGATGAAAAATCAGAGCAAGATTACTGAATGTAAGTACATTATTTACCTTCAGAGGTGAATGTGTATCAAACTAGTTGCCGTGATAAAAGTTTGTTGTTATTGTGCACTTTCCTCAAACAATAGCATGGTATTTTTTCACTGTAATAGCTAATGTAAATTGGACAGTGTAGTTAGATTAACAAGAATGTAAGCTTTCTGCCCATATAATTGTTTGTTACTTACAACGTCATGCTAATCACATTAGCGCACGTTAGCTCAATCATCCCGGTATAGGGACACCCGTAGTTAACATTTTGTTTTTGGACAATCAAACTCCTCCAGTTTAGATGGACGTCATATTCTATTTGTGTCTCCGATTCTCATAGGCCCATTATATGGACAACGTCACTTTTATTGATCTGTTTGTCGGTGTCAGCAGAGTAAGCTACCCTGTAATTTCTCGTATTAAAAAAGAGTATGCTAATGTCTCCAGTCATATACAGTAAAGTGTAGAAGAAATGCATAAAATGTTTTTTTCCCATGCAATGAAATAAGAAACGTATCGGATATACCCTATAGCCCACGCCTCTAAACTATACGAGCTCAGCCGTGATTAACCGGTATGTTTTGCAAACAGGGATTTAAATTATATTATTAGCCTAAATTATGACTATCCAATCTACTCATCACATTTCAAATATAGTAAGATATTTTACATAAATTTGCAAATGCAATGATGCATGGAATGCTTTATTATAAAGGTGCAGTTTTATGGTGAAAATATGCTTCCCCAAACTTGAAACTCAAGCGCAGTCTATGCATAGGCTTGGGATTTGGCGGTTCGTTAGTCGTGTTGTTGGCTGAGGAAAAGTACATGTGGACAGTAATTCTAACATCTTCAAAGTGTGCGGTAAGAAGGACAAGCGTTATTGCATCCTCGACTTGCATGTTCTGTTAAGATTAAATTCCGTAATCTAAATGTGATTTCTGTCATTCTGAGCACCGTGAGTGGACGCCCTAATCAGGTTACGCACCCAGGTCAGGTAAATGTCTCAAATGTCCAGTAAATTAAAATGCTGCAGGTCAAATGTCTGGTGCCACGTTTTCACAACGGAAACCCTGGATTGTGTGTGTGTGCACTAACAATGACCCACATAAAATTGGGTAAGGAAAATTAGAATAAACACTATAAATGACAGCAGGGGCACAACAATCATGTGAATATAAACTTTTGGGGATACTGTACATAGACGGGACGGGTGGACACTGACCAACTAGTGAAATACTCCCATAAAGCCCCTGAAAGTACATGCAATATTAAAATGAAATACTAAAACTATCCAGTATACTATAATAGCACAGACCTCACAGACTGGACAATACTGATTATGATTAAAAGGATACTGTCTACAAAAATTTAATTATGTGTACAGTTTTTCTATTGCATATTGTGCCAGGTAAACAGAGATCTGTTTCCGCTCTGTTATTTAACTCCTCATTTCCCTTTGGCATATAGTATATCCTGTACTGTATTCTCCCTCAATACTCAAGCCCTCTCCTGCCCGCTATTCTATCTCCCTCCCTTCCTGAATCCTGACACAGCTAGCATACCCTGCTGACAATCCCCAGAGAGAGAGAGAGGCTGTGAGAATAAGGACTATAAGGGGTAATGCCAACTGGGTTCAACATGACGGCATGGTATCAGGTGGCTTGTGGGTAGGCAGGCTACAACATAAGCAGACAGCACAAAAGGGAATGGTACACTAAGAGGTATGGTTAATGCAGCCTTCACCAATGGTGACCAGATTTGTCTGTCCACAAAGATGAAAAGTACTGCTATTAACAACGTTACTGAGATAGAACAAAACGAATCCCCACCAAATACTCCATCATAACCAATGTAAACATAGCCTACCTCTTACAGTTAGAGAGCTAAATGCATTTGTAATACATTAATTACAAACAGTTTCCAACTATCCAGGTTTGTGCATTGCCAAATGTTCCGATTCACATCAACACTGCTATGGTCACCAGCTTAATTCCTTGGCTTAGATGAAAACCTATGATGAAAGACTTTCCATGAAGTCTCCAGATGAGCTCAGCAGAAAGACAGGATGTGGGAAGCAAGGTAACTTCCACACAAAGCTACTTCCATAATAGGACTGTTCCCTGGACCCTGGCTGTCTGTCAGTCTATCTGTCAGTCTCTCTCTGGTCTGGACAGCTGTCCAGCAGGCAGCAGCAGCCAGCCCATAATTAATTTAGCACACTAGGACTAGGGAGCTCACCATCTAGAAATATTTGTCCTGATCACTGGCTTCAAGTTATTCATGGCAAGGCTGATGCATGTGTCATAACATACACTCATGGCATGCATAGAAAACATTACAACAAACAGATGACATACCTAAGAGCTTTTCATAGTCACAAGTCAGATTTCCTGACACACTGTTCAGTTCCTGTATAATTCAGCTATATGAACTCAGACATTCTTGAGTATGACTGGTACACAGTGTGAAAGACACTGTCTGTCGAGGTTGTCTGGTATTCCCATTTTTTGTATTGAATTACACAACGTTATTTCCTTTCCCCCTGTCTACCTTCTACACCAGGACTGGTAAATCCCCCTTTTTCCTCACTCCCTGCACTACCCAGCTTATTTTGGCCAGCTTAATGTCAGAGGTCAGACAGATCAAACTAATTTGACCACACCTGCAGCATGAGACATGCATAAGGCAGGAATTATTTCAGCACACTAACGAGTGCAATAAATCTGTACTCTATCTTCACTCAGAAGATCCATTTACATTTGTTGTGGATATATAGGTTGTGGTATCACATACACAAATGGTATTACCTAAACTTAAGGTGTTTGCTGGAAAAGTCTGATATTGCTCATACTTTTCCCTCCATTTTAAGTATCAAGTATTTCTCTTGTCTTTCCCCAACGTCGGTTATCATTTCCTCTGTCGCCAGCTTAGTATCAAAGATTATCGTATCTCTCCAGGATGCTGTACCTGCCAAGAAAGCCCAGCTGCTCTGCTCTGACAGTCATATGATAGACATCATCAGACCAGTGGTTCTGAAGCCCAGTCCTCTAACGCAGCATTGAACCACTGGTCTGATGATAACTCTACCCTCAAGGAGAAATGAAAAGCAAAGCCTTATATAGAAGTTTAGACATTGAGATATGGGTAAAGAAATTATAATTGCATTGTAACCCTCTGTAAAACAACAATGACATTACATCGGCTTGGTGAATAAACTTTTATTTGATAAAACCGATTCTAAGTGGGGAAAAAGTGACAAAGTAAAAGTACAAATTGTTGCTACAGGGAAATGAATGATAGGGTAGGTACAGTATGTCATTGTTTGGGAGTCACTGAAAGTCCTAGACATCCAGGCAGATTGTGTCATTCTTGGTGGTGGTTACCTGTCATATTCTAGAACAGGGGTTCCCAAACCTTTTCACTCAGGCAGAATGGGGGAACACCCCTATTTGATCTGGACATTTCTAACAAGTTATAAATAGCTCTCTAAGGTCTGCAATGACTGCCATGATAAGAGGAAAACTGCTGATGCACTACCCAATTTCAAAATTGCACCTTGTATTTTCTACTATTAAAACAATCAGGAGTAAGTTGAAAGCTGGACTATGTGCATTAAACGCTCCACAGTTTAAGAACCTCTGTTCTAGAAGACCTTATCATATTTCATAATCCCCCAGGTTGTTTGCCCTGTGTTGCCCTGGGCCTGAACCTTTTTCCCCCTCCCATCTCTGTGATGGGGTAATGCTGCTGTGTGTTCCAAGTTCCAACCACAACGGTCCCAACAAATAGGAGACCACCCACTGGGCACAGATGTCAAATCAAATCAAATTTGATCAGTCACATGCTCCGAATACAACAGGTGTAGTAAACCTTACAGTGAGTCCCTAACCAACAATGCAGTTTTAAAAAAAATACAGATAAGAATAAGAGATAAAAGTAACAAGTAATTAAAGAGCAGCAGTAAAAGAACAATAGCGAGACTATATAGAGGGGGGTACCGATACAGAGTCAATGTGCGGGGGCACCGGTTAGTCGAGGTAGTAGGTAGTAGAGATGAAACGGTATGAAAATTTCATTTCACGATTATAGTGACCAAAATTATCACGGTTATCAGTATTATCCAGGTATTATCCAAATTGTCAAAAAGTACTGATGCACACACTGAAATCATTTCGCCAAGTTTTATACTGAAATCCAACAAACAACAAATAAAATTATTAACACTATGCACTTTTTGTGTGCATAAACATTAAAATAATAACATAAACATTAAAGATGGCACCATGTGGCCATGAGAGGTAAAAGTTTCCCTAGTGCAGCTTTAAATGAATACAACCTTAAGTAAGCAAATCAAATAAACAAACAGCAACTAAAATGAGCAGCACTCACTTTGTAGTGAGGCACGGCAACCTTCCTCAGCCACAGAAAGCCAGGCCTCTCAACAATTTGAAATGGCATCATGTCCTTTGCAATGTAATATGAAAGGGCTGCAGTGAGGTATTGAGCATTTTTTGATGTGGGTGCATAAGCAGCCTGCCTTTTTAAATGCTTGATCGAGTGTGTCACAACTGTAGATGAGGAGCGACCAGTAGCATCGCTGGGTTTGCCTGCTGCACGCCCACTCTGTAAACAAGGGAATAGCAAATGTATTATTATTATTATTATTGGTGTTGTTACATTATAATTATAATTATTCACTTACACACACACAGTCTATCTTCTGTGTTGCATTGAGAATATGCAATGACCCCATGCATAAATACAAATGAGTCTTAAGAAGGCAGTGATAGTAACTGCAACGAGCCCAACAATTGACATAAATAGAGGAGTCTTGAATAGGAGTCTATAGTGTTTCTCCTGTTGGAACACTTTAAACACCAAGTCGACGTCTACCGGATTTGAATTGAACGTAATATTTTGCTAGGGTGACTAAACTACATAACGTGTTATCATGTGCACTGGGCGAAGAGTCCGCAGACTCACAACGCATACATCAGCAGAATAACGTGCAGTGTTTTTACAAGAGTAGGTAACACTGAAAGCTTCAGTTTACATTATTGACAAGCTATTAGCAAGTTAAACAGACAAACCATGACATTTTCCCCCATTCCAAAGTCCCCACATCATGCATTGAGCTAAAAGTTAACTTACCTTGCATTCACTATAAAGTAGTGCGTGGTGGTCACGAAGCTGACTCGAGATTTGAAGTGTTGCCCACTTTCGCAGTGATTTCTTTTGCATGTTCTGCAGACAGGGTGACCATCTTCAATTAAGTTTCCCTCAGCACTCTTGTAAAATCCAAAATACGACCACACTTCCGATTTGATCCTCTTAGAAGGCTGAAAAAACTCCCGAGCACTGTCAATGCCCTCTGCTGTGTTTTTACACAAAACTATTATTTCAATTTCAAAGGGTAATACTAATCGCTGGGAATTTTACTGTGGTTTATCGTGAAACCGGTAACCGTTTCATCCCTAGTAGGTAGAGTTATTAAAGTGACTATGCATAGATGACAACAGAGTAGCAGTGGTGTAAAGAGGGAGAGGGGGGGGGCGATGCATATAGTCTAGGTAATTGACTAAATGTTCAGTAGTCTTATGGCTTGGGGGTAGAAGCTGTTTAGAAGCCTCTTGGACCTATACTTGGCGCTCCGGTACCACTTGCAGTGCGGTAGCAGAGAGAACAGTCTATGACTAGGGTGGCTGGAGTCTTTGACAAATTTTAGGGCCTTCCTCTGACACCACCTGGTATAGAGGTCCTGGATGGTAGGAAGCTTGGCCCCAGTGATGTACTGGGCCACAAGCACTACCCTTTGTTGTGCCTTGCGGTCGGAGGACGAGCAGTTGCCATACCAGGCAGTGATGCACTCGATGGTGCAGCTATAGAACCTTTTGAGGATCTCAGGACCCATGGGGGGGATAAGGATTTGTCGTGCCCTCTTCACGACTGTCTTGGTGTTTTTGGACCATTCTAGTTTGTTGGTGATGTGGAACTTGAAGTGCTCAATCTGCTCCACTACAGCTCTGTCGATGAGAATGGGGGCGTGCTCGGTCCTCCTTTTCCTGTAGTCCACAATCATCTCCTTGGCACCACACGGCCAGGTCTCTGACCTTCTCCCTATAGGCTGTCTCATTGTTGTCTGTGATCAGGCCTACCACTGTTGTGTTGTCTGCAAACTTAATGATGGTGTTGGAGTCGTGCCTGGCCATGCAGTCGTGGGTGAACAGGGAGTACAGGAGGGGCCTGAGCACGCACCCCTGTGGAGCTCCAGTGTTGAGGATCAGTGTGGCAGATGTGTTGCTACCTACCCTCAGCACCAGGGGGCGGCCCGTCAGGAAGTCCAGGATCCAATTGCAGAGGGAGGTGTTTAGTCCCAGGGTCCTTAGCTTAGTGATGAGCTTTGAGGGTACTATGGTGTTGAACGCTGAGCTGTAGTCAATGAATAGCATTCTCACATAAGTGTTCCTTTTGTCCAGGTGGGAAAGTGCAGTGTGTAGTGCAATAGCGATAGCGTCATCTGTGGATCTGTTTTGGCGGTATGCAAATTGGAGTGGGTCTAGGGTTTCTGGGATAATGGTTGATGTGAGCCATTACCAACCTTTCAAAGCACTTTATGGCTACAGACGTGAGTGCTATGGCTCTGTAGTCATTTAGGTAGGTTGCCTTTGTGTTCTTGGGCACAGGGATTATGGTGGTCTGCTTGAAACATGTTGGTCTTACAGACTCAATCAGGGACATCTTCAAAATGTCAGTGAAGACACCTGCCAGTTGGTCAGCACATGCCCGGAGCACACGCCATGGTAATCCGTCTGGCCCCGCAGCCTTGTGTATGTTGACCTGTTTAAAGGTCTTACTCACGTCGGCTACGGAGAGCGTAATCACACAGTCGTCCGGAACAGCTGATGCTCTCGTGCATACCTCAGTGTTGCTTGTCTCGAAGCGAAGTGATTTAGCTCGTCTGGTAGGCACGTGTCACTGGGCAGCTCGCAGCTGTGCTTCCCTTTGTAGTCTGTAATAGTTTGCAAGCCCTGCCACATAAGACGAGCATCGGAGCCGGTGTCGTATGATTCAATCTTAGCCCTGTATTGACGCTTTGTCTGTTTGATGTTTCGTCGCAAGGCATAGCAGGAATTCTTGTAAGCTTCGGGGTTAGAGTTCCGTACCTTGAAAGCGGCAGCTCTACCCTTTAACTCAGTGTGAATGTTGCATGTAATCCATGACTTCTGGTTGGGGTATGTACGTACAGTCACTCGATGCACTTATTGATAAAGCCAGTGACTGATGTGGTGTACTCCTCAATGCCACCGGAAGAATCCCAGAACATGTTCCAGTCTGTGGTAGCAAAACAGTCCTGTAGTTTAGCATCTGCTTCATCTGACCACTTTTTTATAGCCCGAGTCACTGGTGCTTCCTGCTTTAATTTTTGGTTGTTAGCAGGAATCAGGAGGATAGAGTTTTGGTCGGATTTACCAAATGGAGGGCAAGGGAGAGCTTTGTACGCGTCTCTGTGTGGGGGGTACAGGTGATCTAGAATTCTTTTCCCTCTGGTTGCACATTTAACATGTTGATAGAAATCTGGTAGAACTGATTTAAGTTTCCCTTAATGAAAGTGTCTGGCCACTACGAGCGCCGCCTCTGGGTGAGTGGTTTTCTGTTCGCCTCTGGGTGAGTGGTTTTCTGGGTGAGTGATTTCCTTATACAGCTGACTGAGTGCGGTCTTAGTGCCAGCATCTGTCTTTGGTGGTAAATAAACAGCCACGAAAAGTATAGCTGTAAACTCTCTAGGCAAGTAGTGTGGCCTGCAATTTATCACAATATACTCTACTTCAGGCGAGCAAAATCTAGAGACTTCCTTAGATTTCGTGCACCAGCTGTTGTTTACAAATATGCACAGACCGCCCCCCTTGTCTGCTATTCTGTCTTGCCGGTGCAGCATATATCCCACTAGCTGAATATCCATGTTGTCATTCAGCCACGATTCCGTGAAACATATGATATTACAGTTTTAGATGTCCTGTTGGTAGGATATTTGTGATCATACCCCGTCTAATTTATTGTCCAATGATTGCACGTTGGCGAGTAGTATTTACGGTAACGGCAGCTTTCCCAGTCGCCTTCTCCAGGTCCTCTGTCCTCTGTACCTGCATCGCTTCCTCTTGCAAATAACGGGGATGTCAGTCCTGTGGTGTGTTTGGAGAAAATCTTGTGCGTCGTCTCTGTTGTGGAAAAAATCTTTGTCTAATCCGAGGTGAGTGATCGCTGTCCTGAAATCAAGAAGCTCTTTTTTGCCGTAAGATACGGTTGCAGAAACATTATGTACAAAGTAAGTTACAAATAATGCGAAAAAACCCACACATAATAGCACAATTGGTTGGGCGCCCGTAAAACTGCTGCCATTTCTTCTGGCGCCAGTTTCAAGCTTTACAGTCTATAATTAAGTTTGGAGCAGTGGGTGCTCCTCAGAGGAGGAAGGGGAGGTCCATCCTACTGTAACGATCTGAGTGTAGTGGGTGAGGAGTCAAGCGCAGGAAGCAGAGAGTTCAGGTGAGTGCTATTTTAATGCACCGACAAACGGCGAACATAAGCCAACCCTTACGAACACACAGGGCGTAATGAACAAACAAATGCCCCCAAACAGGGGGACTTAAAACGGTCCAGGGAAAACCCTCAAAATGGGAAAAACACAAAACCCATAGACGTGCACACAAGTACACTAAACAGATGGTCACAATAATTAATCCCGCACAAGGAACTCTGCGGGCCGACTGACTAATAAAGCCTACTACCTAATTCAAAACAGGTGCACTCAATCAACACATAAGGAGGGGGAGGAAAATAATCAGTAGCAGCTAGTAGCCTGGCGACGACGACCGCCGAGCGCCACCCGAACGGGAAGGGGAGTGTCCTTCGGTCGGAGTCGTGACACCTACTCAGTGAATTTCAGATAAATAAAAATAGTGAAACATTAAAAAGTTATTATTTTTTAGATACAACTATACTAAATATATTCAAGTTACCAAATTACTGATGAAAACACAATGAAGGTCTACAATAGCCTCATAAGCACTCTCAGGGGTAGCACCACGGTGTAGTCGTAGGACAGCTATTTCCTCCTACTCTGGGTACATTGACTTCAGTACAAAACCTAGGAGGCTTAAGGTTCTCACCACCTTCTATAGACTTACAGTACAGAGTAGGTCGACCGATTAATCGGAATGGCCGATTAATTAGGGCCGATTTCAAGTTTCCGTAACAATCTGAAATCTGTATTTTTGGATACCGATTTGGCCGATTAAATAAAAAATGTACACCTTTATTTAACTTGGCAAGTCAGTTAAGAACACATTCTTATTTTCAATGACGGACTAGGAACAGTGGGTTAACTGCCTGTTCAGGGGAAGAACGACAGATTTTTACCTTGTCAGCTCCGGGATTCAATCTTGCAACCTTACAGTTAACTAGTCCAACTCTCTAACTACCTGCCTCTCATTGCACTCCACAAGGAGCCTGCCTGTTACACGAATGCAGTAAGGAGCCAAGGTAAGTTGCTAGCTAGCATTAAACTTATCTTATAAAAAACAATCAATCAATCATAATCACTAGTTAACAACACATGGATGATGATATTACTAGTTTATCTAGCGTGTCCTGCATTGCATATAATCGATGCAATGCAGGGGGATGATTTAACAAAAGCGCATTTGTGAAAAAAGCACAATCGTTGCATGACTGTACCTAACCATAAACACCATTGCCTTTCTTAAAATCAATACACAGAAGTATATATTTTTTAACCTGCATATTTAGCTAAAAGAAATCCAGGTTAGCAGGCAATATTCGCCAGGTGAAATTGTGTCACTTCTCTTGCGTTCATTGCACGCAGAGTCAGGGTATATGCAACAGTTTGGGCAGCCTGGCTCATTGCGAACTAATTTGCCAGAATATTACGTAATTATGACATAACATTGAAGGTTGTGCAATGTAACAGGAATATTTAGACTTATGGATGCCACCCGTTAGATAAAATACCGAACAGTTCCGTATTTCACTGAAATAATAAACGTTTTGTTTTCTAAATGAGAGTTTCCGGATTCGACCATATTAATGCCCAAAGGCTCGTATTTCAGTGTGTTATTATGTTATAATTAAGTCTATTATTTGATATTTGATAGAGCAGTCTGACTGAGCGATGGTATGTAGCAGCAGGCGTTCATTCGAACAGCACTTTCGTGTGTTTTGCCAGCAGCTCTTCGCAATGCTTATGACTTCAAGCCTATCGATTCCCGAGATTAGGCTGGTGTAACCGATGTGAAATGGCTAGCTAGTTAGCGGGGTGCGCGCTAATAGCGTTTCAATCGTCACTCGCTCTGAGACTTGGAGTAGTTGTTCCCTTGCTCTGCAAGGACCGCGGCTTTTGTGGAGCGATGGGTTACGCTGCTTCGAGGGTGGCTGTTGTCGATGTGTTCCTGGTTCGAGCCCAGGTAGGGGCAAGGAGAGGGACGGAAGCTTATACTGTTACACTGACAATACTAAAGTGCCTATAAGAACATCCAATAGTCGAAGGTATATGAAATACAAACGGTATAGACAGAAATAGTCCTACAAATACTATAACTACAACCTAAAACCTCTTACCTTGGAATATTGAAGTCTCATGTTAAAAGAAACCACCAGCTTTCATATGCTTTCATATGTTAAACAGCCACCACTAACATTGAGTGGCTACTGCCAACACACTGTCAATGACACTGACTCTACTCCAGCCACTTTAATCATGGGAATTGATGGGAAATGATGTAAATATATCACTAGCCACTTTAAACAATGCTACCTTATATAATGTTACTTACCCTACATTGTTCATCTCATATGCATACGTTGATACTGTACTCTATATCATCGACTGCATCCTTATGTAATACATGTATCACTAGCCACTTTAACTATGCCACTTGGTTTACATACTTATCTCATATGTATATACTGTACTCGATATCATCTACTGCATCTTGCCTATGCTGCTCTGTACCATCACTCATTCATATATCCTTATGTACATATTCTTTATCCCCTTACACTGTGTATGACAGTAGTTTTTTTGGGAATTGTTAGTTAGATTACTTGCTCGTTATTACTGCATTGTTGGAACTAGAAGCACAAGCATTTCGCTACACTCGCATTAACATCTGCTAACCATGTGTATGTGACAAATAAAATTTGATTTGATTTGATTTGATGTCCTCATGTTCTGAGCAAGGAACTTAAACGTTAGCTTTTTTTACATGGCACATATTGCACTTTTACTTTCTTCTCTAACACTATGTTTTTGCATTATTTAAACCAAATTGAACATGTTTAATTATTTATTTGAGGCTTCATGGATTTTTATTGATGTATTATGTTACGTTAAAATAAGTGTTCATTCAGTATTGTTGTAATTGTCATTATTACAAATAAATAAATAAAAATCATCCGATTAATCGGAATCTGCTTTTTTTGGTCTTCCAATAATCGGTATCGGCGTTGAAAAATCATAAACGGTCGACCTCTAGTACACAGTTATTATGACAACTTGCGGAGGATGTCCTTCAACCTATCAGAGCTCTTGCAGCATGAACTGACCTGTTGTCCACTCAATCAAAGGATCAGAAAATGAATCTAGTACTGAAATCATAAGCTACTGCTAGCTAGCAGTGCAGTGAAAAAAATGTGGTGAGTAGTTGACTCAAAGAGAGCGATAAAGACAATAGTTGAACAGTTTTGACCAAATTAATTTCTTCAAAAATTAAGAAAGAGCATCAGAGAGAGATACCTATATTTCGTTGTATTTTTTCACCTTCACTTTCACTTACTTAGCTAGCTAATGCAGCTAGCTAGTTTAGCCTACTCAAACACCTGGCTCTAACAGAGCAATGGTATTTATGTTACCTAGCTAGCTATGGCTATCCAACACTGGAACTCTTCCAAGTCAAGGTATGCTTTCGGTTTTGCGGGTTTACTAGTAGCTATGTTGACTGTGACGTTAGCTAATATGGTGACAACGAAGTAGGCTGTGTGTTGCGGTTAGCGGTTATGGTTTGGCTTGGAAAGGTTTTATTGCCTGGTCACAGACAGTTGTTGTGTTGTGCACGGAAGTCCACAAGCAAAGGGAAAAGATGAGAGGAGGAGAGTGGGTAGATGCAAGAAGGAATTATACAATGAGCAAAGTAATGATGCTGTTTGTATGTGGCTGCTATGAAAGTGAACTGTGTGTGTGGGTGATGAGAAGTGTACTCATTCTGCCAATTAAGTTGAAAAACAGTTCTTAAAAGGAAGCAAGTAGAACGAAATGGGGATAAGTCTACCTGAATTTGTCTGTTTCATTTAAGAAGAGATCTAGGTAGGTGCTTTGGTAAAATGTGATATACAAAACCGACATTGGGACATTAACTTACTGAGACTTAAATCAAAGTTACTTAACAGTGTATTAATTGTTAATGAGTTTCTTAAACGAGTCTATTGTCTTTTGTTCGAATAAGATACAGTAGTAGCCATATATCCAATCATGCGGCGTTTCTGCTTCATTCACTCCAGCTGTTGCTTACATCTGCAAGCACAACGGAATGTGCGTGGCTCATTCTCAAAATCAACAGAAAATCGAAACGACGCGTTATTACATGGTTACTACACCACGTTTCACTTAATTTTCTCTGACTGATGTAAATAAAAAATTGTGTGAAAACTTACCATGTTAGGGGAACGCAACTTATGAATCACCAACCATCCAGCGGCAGTGATTTGTTAGACAAAATAAGCGCTAATAGTGTTCCCTTAAAAACCCTTTTGACTTGACAAAGTAATAGTTCGGCGACAGGAATTGAAAAACCTTACATTCAGCAGGATTCATTCGATTCTAAGAAACCACTCCCATACGGTGCTTTGTCCAGTATGATGTCACGCGTACGACAAAAGTGTTTGCCCCACGACCCCCACCACTGGGTAATGTTAACCCTTTATTTAAATGTTGTGTTATTTAACCTTTAATTAACCCTTTAAGTTGAAGGCAAGCATACAGTATATTAAACACCAGTGGTGCTCGTCAATTTTCATATTCTATAATAGTTTGTATATCTCAAATTCTTCATACACAACTATATCGTTTTGAATATATTAAGGCTAATAATAATACGTGTGATACCTTGATTACACATTTTTGTCTGGTGAAGGGTCATATGCTTTGATGAAAATAACAAACTGGATAGGCAATAGTGTTGTATGAACTAGATGCCATTGTTGAACTGGACGTTTGCAATAAATGTCACTACAACAAAGAGAGCTGGTTTTACACTGCAAGAATATTCACTCTTTGTCCCAGACATGAAGGCTGGATAGCTGTGTTGGAAAGAACACCCTGAGCCAATGCATTCAGCAGGAAAAGTAATCTGGGTATTTTGAGACATTAAGGTTTCCTGCTTTTCTCCTCAACAGCTCCTCTGTTATTATTACGTTTTGATACTCCAAGAACACATTAGACACTATCACTTCAAAGGATGTTATTTCGCTACACCCGCAATAACATCTGCTAAATATGTGACCAATACAATTTGATATGATTTGATTTTGATTTGATGGGCTCTGCTGATCTCAGCTGTGTGAGAAATTATGCTGGATGCAAATAATGAACCCTTCTGCACCTAAATGAATAACACAATCTTACATCTGACTCCTGATGCTTCACACCCTCTTGACAAGACCTTGGAGTCCATCACCTTACAAATTGTTACTTTCATTTTCAATATCACATTTAATTGTTATTTCCTAACAACAACAAGGAACATTTTTATTTCAAATTATGTTTTGATAAAAGCCTAAAAATCATTCCGTTTTTTTGTTTAATCTTGGGGGCAAAATGACTCCAGCTGGTAATAATCATGTAAAATATGTTGGAAGTTTGAGGGTTGAAATAATTTGATAATGGCATAGAAGAGTTGGAAAGTTTGGAAAGTAGGCTTTGCGGCCCAATAACTGACCTAATGTGCAACAAGGGGTGTGGAGGGTCTTGAAATTGCTGTAGAAAATGTATAGTAAGTTAGAATTGCTACATCTACATTGCAGTTGTTGCATTTTGCTTCAGAAAGGACCGTGATAGCAGATAAATTATACATTCGCCATCAGATTTGCCATCAATGCTCCTTATGGGACACATCACTGCACTCTATACTCCACTGTAATCTGGTCATCTCTGTGTATCTGTCACAAGACACACTGTTTGATGCTTATTTATAAAAATCCTTTTAGGCCTCACTCCCCCATATCTGAGATATCTGCTGTAGACTTCATCCTCCACACACAACACCCGTTCTGCCAGTCACATTCTGTTAAAGGTTCCCAAAGCACACACATCCCTGGGTCGCTCTGCAACAAACAAGCTGCAACAACAAATGAGCTGCGACAAACACTCAAACTAGGCGGTTTTATCTCAATCTCTTCATTCAATCATGTTCAGTTGACAGTTGTGGCTGCTTTGTGTGATGTATTGTTATATCTACCTTCTTGCCCTTTGTGCTATTGTCTCTTCCCAATAATGTGTGTACCATGTTTTGTGCTGCTACCATGTTGGGTTGCTACCATGTTGTTGTTATGTTGTGTTGCTACCATGCTGTGTTGCTGCCTTGCTATGTTGTTGTCATAGGTCTCTCTTTATGTAGTGTTGTGTTGTCTCTCTTGTTGTGATGTGTGTTTTGTCCTATATTTATATTGTATTAATTTTTTTTTTAAATCCCAGGCTCGTCCCCACAGGAGGCCGTCATTGTAAATAAGAATTTGTAAATAAGAACTTAACTGACTTGCCTAGTTAAATAAAGGTTCCATAAAATAAAAAATACATTGTTGCCATGTATATTCCATTACTTCCGCTTTGGTCAGCGTGATTGTGGACCACGTGAATAACACGGAAGCAGATCGTGTCAACAAAGCAAATCGTGAGTCTGCAGTACAATTTTGCAATGAGTTTCATGTAAATCCATTCGTGGATTTTATACGTTTTAGTGGATGCCATACGAACGTTATTTTTGAAAACTTCATCCAAACGGTCTTTACTTGCTAAAAATGTTCATGCCTAATGTTAGTGGCATTATAGAAGCGATAGCTAGCTTGCTAGCTTAATGGCTAATAGCTAACGTTAGCTGTGCATATCAGAAGATTAGACATTACTTATCCAAACTTTAGCTAGTTTTAGATTCGTGAATGTGGTGCTGACTTCACTACGTTACCAATATAGATTGTCGTTGTTCCTGTCTAGCAACAACTCATGATGTCGGAGTGGCACCTGTCATTGAAGCTGGTGGATCAGCCCAAATCCACCTTCCACTTCCCTGAGACGATGCCTGGAGACGTGTCTCCCGGCGGGTACCGAGTCTCTACTCTGAAACAGCTCGTTGCAGCACAGCTTCCTGATTCCCTACCGGACCCCGAACTCATAGGTTTGCATTGCATAAGTGAACAACTCACATGTCAACTAACTTAGCTAACTTCTGTACTGTATTTATGATTTGTGTCTAAAAGTTTTTTATTTATTTCATATGTCAGAGCTGGTACACTGTGGTCGCAAGTTGAAGGACGACCTGACTTTAGACTCCTGTGGGATCCAGCCTGGATCCACCCTGCACATCCTCAAAAGGACCTGGCCTGAACCAGAAATCAATCCAGGTGCGTTTTGGCAGACTAACTCTAACACTCTTAGAAGCGCCATGTCACTAGACATTTTCATGTATAAGGTTACTTCTATAAAGAACCATAGTAATTTATCTATCCTGTCTTTCTCCCTTTGTCTGTAGAGCCAGTGAACAGGACGACTGCAGCCAGGGAGTTCCGTGTGCTGCAGGCAGCCCTCCACTCCAACTCCACCTACAGAGACTCGGTAATAACATTGTTATGGTGTTGCAAATGAAAACGTCGGGTCCAAAACAATTGACAACCTTGAGGGTAGCCTAGTGGTTAGAGCGTTGGACTAGTAACCGGAAGGTTGCAAGTTCAAACCCCCGAGCTGACAAGGTCCAAATCTGTCGTTCTGCCCCTGAACAGGCAGTTAACCCACTGTTCCTAGGCCGTAATTGAAAATAAGAATTTGTTCTTAACTGACTTGCCTAGTTAAATAAAGGTAATATAAATAAAATGAGCAATAATTAATTTATAAAATACACTGAACAAAAATATAAACACAACATGAGCTGAAATAAAAGATCCCAGAAATGTTCCATATGCACAAAAAGCTTATTCCTCAAATGTTGTGAACAAATTTGTTTACATCCCTGTTAGTGAGCATTTCTCCTTTGCCAAGATAATCCATCCACCTGACAGGTGTGGCATGTCAAGAAGCTGATTAAACAGCATGATCATTACACAGGTGCACCTTGTGCTGGGGACAATAAATGGCCACTCTAAAGTGTGCAGTTGTCACAAAACCCAATCCGACATAATGCTCTGCCCCATATCGCAAGGATCTGTACACAATTCCTGAAAGCTGAAAATGTCCCAGTTCTTTCATGGCCTGCATACTCACCAGACATGTCACCCATTGAGCATGTTTGGGATACTCTCGATCGACGTGTAAGACAGTGTGTTCCAGTTCCCGCCAATATCCAGCAACTTCGCACAATCATTGAAGAGGAGTGAGACAACATTCCACAAGCCACAATCAACAACCTGATCAACTCTGTGTTACGCTGCATGAGGCAAATGGTGGTCACGCCAGATAGTGACTGGTTTTCTGAGCCAAGCCCCTACCTTTTTTTAAGATATCTGTGACGAACAGATGCATATCTGTATTACCAGTCATATAAAATCCATAAACTCATTAGGCTCTGATCTATTTCAATTGACTAATGTCCTTATATGAACTGTAACTCAGTCAAATCTTTGAAATTGTTGAGTGTTGGGTTTATATTTTTGTTCAGTATAAATAATTAAAATACTGAGCTATATTTTATGCTCAAAAGAATGGTAAAGTTATATTATTTTATACAAATACAATTGGTCAGAGAAAGATAGTTTGTTGAATTAGTTATACTTTTTTCTCTCAAAAGGTAGTGTCCAAAATTATTGACACCCCTAAAAATTGTTATAAATAAAGTAGTCAAAGGTGTAGTATTTGGTCCCATATTCCTATCTCGCAATGACTATATCAAGCTTGTGACTATACACACGTGTTTAATGCATTTGCAGTTTGTTTTGGTTGTGTTTTAGAGTATTTTGTGCCCATTTGCAATGAATGGTAAATAATGTATTGTGTCATTATGAGTCACTTTTTTATTGTAAATAAGAATAGAATATGTTTCTAAACACCTCTACATTAATGGGATTATACCATGATTACAGATAATCCTGAATGAATTGTGAATTGTTATGAGTGAGAAAGTTGCATAGGGTCAAAGATCCTACCTCCAAAACATGCTAACCTCTCACCATTACCAATAACAGGGGAGGTTAGCATGTCTTGGGGGTAAGATCTTTGACCCTCTGTAAATCTCACTCATCATTTTTCATGATTGTTACTTAAATAAGAATATATTTATCTAGGCAATTGTATTAGTACAAAACAATATAATTTCACCATTTTTTATTTATCATACAATATAGCTCAGTATTTGAATGATTTACTTTATATTATTGCTCTTTTTTATCAATGGTGTCAATAATTTCGGACCCCACTGTATATAACTTAATTTGCTTCCCCAGGTGTTTAAGATGCTGACTAATAAGGAGTCTCTAGATCAGATCATTGTGGCCACGCCAGGGCTGAGATCTGACCCGGTAGCGCTAGGCAAGTACTGATTAGCTCTGCCCGTTATGACATGACATCATCCTAACCATGTCACCATGGAGGTTATGTCTGACAATGCTATTCTTCTGAATCATGCAGGAGTGCTCCAAGACAAAGATCTATTTGTGCAATTCACAGACCCTAACATGCTGGATGTGTAAGTGTTTTTGTTCCATATACTGTAGAATGACTTTGTCATCCCATGTTGTGAATGAGTAACTATACTGTGGATTTGTAACATTAGGGATAATACAAAGTATTACATGTTTTGCTTTGCAGGTTGATCAGTTCTCACCCAGCCTTGGTCAATGCCATCATCCTGGTCCTCCACTCAGTGGCTGGCAGCATGCCTGCTCAGTCCAGCGCCAGCTCCTCCCGCAATGTCTCCTCCAGCTCCTACAGTGACATGCCAGGTGAGTATCACACTGGTGGACACTACAGGGTCGTGTTCAATAGGGCAGATCATTAAAAAAATGGTTTGCAACGGGAAACAAAAATCTCTGATCTTATTGGACAAGGTTAAGGTAGCACCTATCTGTTTCATCCTTTTTCAAAACGTTTAGTCCCTACTGAACACGACACAGTAATGGCCACATCAGTCTGTCATTCACCATCACAAATACTGGAACATGTATGACATTTGCTTTGTCTTGTCTGCAGGAGGGTTTATGTTTGAGGGCATGTCTGATGACGATGAAGATTTCCAATCGGTGAGTCAATCTAGCTGGATTGAGATTTAAATGTAAATATAGATGGAGTATAGCTAACACCATTGCTATGTGTCTAACTAGGGAAATCCGGCAGGCCCATCCAACCGAACCGGGGGCCCAGCAGGAATGCGGCCAGTGTCCCTTGGCCATAGTGGAGCTACAGGCCCTCGACCCATAACACAGAGTGAGCTGGCCACTGCCCTGGCCCTGGCCAGTACTCCTGAGAGCAGTGCTGTTACTCCCACTGCAGGGGCTCAGGTAAAGAATGGCCCATAATCCTCCCTCAACACATACAAACACACTCCTCTACCAGTGACACAGAACAGACACTTTCGCTTCTAGCTGCGTGCCCTTTGTTCTGTGTTGCAGCAGGACCCCTCATCTGGAGTGCCTCCCATGCCAGCAGGGACTCCTGTCAGCAATGACCTTTTCAGCCAGGCGCTGCAGCAGGCTCTACAGGCCTCCAGCATGTCCGGCATGTCCTCTCTGCAGGTCAGTCTCTTCTCCTTTCCCCCTCTCCTCTACTCTCTCATTCTCTCCTTTCCCTCTCCTCTCACTTTGCTACAGGAGCCGCGAGGACAGACCAGATCCACAGGTCTCGACCTTTAAAGGACAACACTGTGGATAGAAGCTGTGCTGTTAATCATAATGCCTGGAGCAATGGCACTCGCTGCGTTTCTATTTGGTCTCTCTCTAGCTGGAGTAATGACAGCCTAAACCTCAATGTCTCTGACTGTCTGTTTGCCAGTAGTTTTAAGGCTAGCTTTGTTCTACTGTCTTATAGGGGCGTTGGCAGTCCCAGCTGCAGCAGCTGAGAGACATGGGGATCCAGGATGAGGAGCTGATGTTACGGGCGCTGCAGGCTACAGACGGGGACATCCAGTCAGCTCTGGAGCTCATCTTCGCTGGAGGACCAGGACTCTGAGCCAAGCCAGGGCCCTGAGAGAGGAGAGTGCAGGGGGAAACGTCTCTACACAGACCCAAGCTGATGGCTCTGGTCATTCTGCCATTAGGTTGTGATATGGACACTTATATGGACACAATGCTTCAGACATGAAGACCTCATTACTACACCTCTACCCTTTCATACACAGCCTAAATGTAACAACCTTTAAATGGCTGGCAAAACATTTATTTCTTATTTTTGTTTTGGACTTGTAATAAAGATAAACATGTACCTTATCTACCCCTGAATCTGACTGACTCATTTAAAGGAGGGTTGGTGTTTGCCCCTGAAGGCTTTAATCTCATCGCGGTGTGAATACATACATCATCAAAGAGGGCTGTGTTCTACCAGAAATCTTTGTTTTGTTTCAGACACTAACATTGACTCAGATCTGCTATAAAATATGCATTGGAAGAAAGCAGTGTTGAGACTACCCCTTGGGTCTAACTGTAATTCATACAGTTGTACACTAGGTGGCAATGTATAACCACTTACCATAGTTCCTTCAAAATTCCATTCAATAGAGAAATAAGGAGTAGAAATTTGACAAATATGGCTAGCTAATGTTTGAACTGATTCTGAAACTGTTTCAGTTGGTCTGCCAGATCAATAAACACATAATACAAATACTATTTGACTTTTGTGGTTTTATATCATTCTAAGCTCATCCAACAGTTATAAGATTTATTACATGTTTACTCTTAACAGCTGACATTATGCAAACATTGTACTGTAGAAGGATGTTATTGTGTCTGAGCTGAACATGGTCTCTACAAGCAAATGGGCTTGCTCTTTATTCAAATGGGTTTGCTCTTTAAATGACCAGACCCATTTTGTGAACTGGTTTGTCTCATTGTCTCCCATTGGGGTGCTGTGGAAGAAGATGACAAATTGTGTGCCACCTCACCCTACCATTCTCAATCTTCAGTAATTGCCCTGCTTAGTTTTAGAACTGCGTCTTGGTGCATGCGGCTGCTCAATCAGTGAACGGCCTTTTCATGAGCGCAGCACCCAAACAGTGCTTTGTGTCTTTCCCGTCCCAATTACCATTTTACATGCCATGCACACCTGCTGGCAATTTCCCTCTGAATATCTCCTACAGAGTTTCAAAAGTGAGGTCTCTCCCTGGACTCTTCAGAACTACTTCAAATTATGTCTAGTCTTCAATTAGTTAATACAACATTTGATTGCCTTTCAAGCTAATTTAAGTAAATAATGATGCACCATAGGAATTGATTTACTGTAGGCTTATTAGACAATATATTGGTGTTCTTTGTTTGATAGATCACGTTAAAAGCATTACAGTAATGGTAGAGGTATTGTGATTATTAAACAGAAACTGTTTATTCTGCTGGTCGTTGCCATGTCAGACCTATCCTCTTAACTGCAACAAGCATCACATCCTCAAACCTCCAACAATATACCGTCACAACATCCAGGGAAGTTGCCATGGAGATGCATTTATCTGATTCAGATGGGGATATGTAATCACATTGCACATCTTCACATATTGCTGTCATTGCACTACATTTAGGTTACAAACATTCTTTCTCTTTTTTTTTTCTCCACTCGGAGGACAATGCAAAGAAGATGAAACGCCTTCCTCATCTGCCCCCTGTGCTGCTTGACATCAAAATGGAGGTGGAAGAAGGTGCTGTCCAGGCAGATCTGTTCAGTTTGTACCTGTGGCTGTATAGTGACCTCTCTCCCCCTTCTGTCCATGCAGACAGGCTTGTGTGGGACCTAGGGGGGATGAGGGTGCAAATAGGGTGTTATTTGTGGATGAAGGCAATGTCTTGGCTGGGTAGGAAACTGCACTTAATCAGTAGAGTCACTAATGTTTGACAAACTGTAGAGGGACAGGATAAATGCAGGGAAATAGGGGAGGACAGTCATTCCTCCCATCCTTTCTCTCCCCATTACCCCTGTCCCCCAGAGTCTTAGGTCATTATAGCTCCTCTTCTCTCATGTATTCTGCTGCTCTGTGAATGCCTGACTATATGCAGACTGCAGACACAGCGACTCAACCCAGGTTCATTGCGGGTTCACATGACCCTGAGAAGAAAATTACCTTTCATGAGTACAGCAGCTCCAAGCTCTGCACCACTCTGCTCCAGCTCTCTTTCATCTAAACCACTGTTACGACAACATAGTTGGTTGGAAGAAGCTGTAATTCAAAAAGGAGGACAATAAATGACATAGAAAAACCCAGCCACCAGTCTCTGAGTATAGTGGCTTTGCTCTGCAGCAGACAGAACTATCCACATTGTCCAACACAACATTGACCTGTAGATTCAGGGATGGATTAGGACAGTCCTACTTAATTATACTCTATGACTACACAGTGGAAAACTCTGCAGCCATAATAGACCATTTAAAGCAGAGTAAAAGCTAAATTAATCTAACTGCCAGAGACTGCAGAATAATAACAGGTTTCACTTCGGGTCACCTCCTCACACGTGTCAGAAGGGAACTGGAGGAGAGTATATTGTCTCCCCATTTTGTTTTTGTCTTTTTAAATGATGCAGTTCATGTGTTATTAGCATCAAGTCTGTTTACCTGAGCTTGCTTTCTGTCAGGCATGACTGGGCTGAATATGAAATGAGTTGGTGATGGACAAGGGCCATTTTTTCTATCCGTCTGTGGAATGGATGCGTTCATTGCTGCTTTCAAGCCATGTCTTTCAGGCCTGTGGATGCTCTTTTGTCCACCAAAGGACGCTTTGATGCATATCCTCTCAGGTGTTTTAACCCTTGGTGGGTGTTTTAACCCTTGGTGGGTGTCTAATCCCTGGGAGAGGGTGATATCGCAGCAGTGGGAGAAAGGTTAGAAATGACACATCTCTCCAGAGCAGCTGGAAGGACCACCATGAAGCTGCTGTGTGGTAGAGAACGATAAGAGTGTCTGAATAAGATTTAGACGTTCCTCTAAACAAAACAGCAATACCCTAAATCACCTTGGATGGGTTCTCAGGAGAGTATATGAACACACTTCTGTTCAAGCATCAACAAACTAGTTCATTGCAAGTTATGTCAACTTTGCGTGGAAAATATTTCTCCACACTTTCACGAAAGAGGTGGATCACACATTCCCCGCCTTCTCCTTATTGCTTTTGGTTGTCGGTGGTAACATCCATCTGTCTGTCCTCTGTCTCTTCATGCAAGCTGTGTGTAATAGAAAACACTGCAGACTTTATAGGCCAGCTTGGCTCCATTGTGAGGCTCTGAAAGGATGTTTACACATTGATCTAGCCCCACCTACTAACAGAAGGCAACAGGAGGAGAGCTGGGGAGAGGAGCATGCTAACTAAAACACTGCTTCTCTTTCAGGAGCAAAAACACTGAGCATTCAGACAGACATATATGGGCCTGTGTTCTCCAACAGTAGAGCATCAAAGCCACGTGGCCCGAATCCCCAGGCTGTCTGGTCTGCTTGTTAAAGCCACGCTGTGCGCTTGTGTTTAAATGAAGGATTCTCTAGCACCATCACCATCAATGCCCAGGGTGTGTTCTCTGTAATCTCAACCGCTGTTCTCTGTCTCTCAGAGCTCTCCTGTAGTTGTTTATTAATACATGAATTAAGTATGCTCTCGAAGAAAGACGCTAGAGACCGACTCAGACCGTGTTTGGCATACATCGCAATTAATACATTTCCTCTGTACAGATCTTGGGTTAGTTCATTCAATCAAATAAATAGAAATTTCATCAGTCACATGCGCCGAATACAACAGGTGTAGACCTTACAGTGAAATGCTTACTTACGAGCCCCTAACCAACAATGCAGTTTAAAAAAAAATATGGGTTTAGAATAATAAATAAAAGTAACAAATAATTAAAGAAAAGCAGTAAAATAACAATAGTGGGACTATATACAAGGGGGGTACCGGTACAGAGTCAATGTGTGGGGACACTGGTTAGTTGAGGTAATATGTACACTACCATTCAAAAGTTTGGGGTCACTTAGAAAGGCCATATCTCAGATTGGCCAATAAAAAGAAAAGATTAAGATGGGCAAAAGAACACAGACACTGGACAGATGAACTCTGCATAGAAGGCCAGCACCCCGGAGTCACCTCTTCACTGTTGACATTGAGACTGATATTTTGCGGGTACCATTTAATGAAGCTGCCAGTTGAGGACTTGTGAGGCGTCTGTTTCTCAAACTAGACACTCTAATGTACTTGTCCTCTTGCTCAGTTGTGCACCGGGGCCTCACACTCCTCTTTCTATTCTGGTTAGAGACAGTTTGCGCTGTTCTGTGAAGGGAGTAGTACACAGTGTTGTACGAGATCTTCAGTTTCTTGGCAATTTCTCGCATGGAATAGCCTTAATTTATTTCTGAGAACAAGAATAGACTGACGAGTTTCAGAAGAAAGTTCTTTATTTCTGACCATTTTGAGCCTGTAATCGAACCTACAAATGCTCCAGATACTCAACTAGTCTAAAGAAGGCCAGTTTTATTGTTTCTTTAAATCAGAACAACAGTTTTCAGTTGTGTTAACATAATTGCAAAAGTGTTTTCTAATTATCAATTAGCCTTTTAAAATGATAAACTTGGATTAACTAACACAACGTGCCATTGGAACACAGGAGTGATGGGTGCTGATAATGGGCCTCTGTAAGCCCATGTAGATATTCCATTAAAAATCAGCCGTTTCCAGCTGCAATAGTAAATTACAACATTAACAATGTTTACACTATATTTCTGATCAATTTGATGTCATTTTAATGGACAAAAAAAAGTACATTTCTAAGTGACCCCAATCTTTTGAATGGTAGTGTACATGTAGGTAGTTATTAAAGTGGCTAGGCATAGATGATAACATGGAGTATCAGCTGTGTAAAAGAGGGGGGGTGGGGATGAAAATAGTCTGGGTAGCCATTTGATTAGAAGATATCACTATAATATCACGGCCGGCCGGTGTGCAGTGAGAACTGGGTTGGGATCATGTGGTGGAGCAGATGACCATTCACTACTAGGTTGACGGCAGTGACTTTATCCTCTTTTACTATTCTTGCAATACCCCGTCCTTGACTCAACCAACAGAGAGAGGCTCTATGGCACTTACCATTGAATAGACCTTTACCATGGTAACTGGTAACCACAACGGTTTTGAGTTTTTTTACCAAATACCGTTTGGATGCAACATTCGTTTGTGACATGTTTGTCGCAGCATCAAGAAAGAGCCAAAAGACTGAGGGTTTGGACTCAAACTACTTTATTTAGTTTGAAACATGATGCCTCTATGTCCCCATACAATACATTCAGTATATACATTTGGCAATGAGGGACTGTACAGATATGTTATAGTAGTGAATACATACACGGGAAGAAAATGTACACAAAAGCATTAAAACCACTTGACCTCAGAGTGGCTAGAGAGACACCGAGTAAGTCGATGGCTGATGGCAACACGCACACACTTCTCTGAGGGTGAGAAGGACTATTCCAGGTTCCCAGAGAGACATAATGTGAAGAGTGAGTCTGCTGATTGAGACAAAGCTCCTTCTCTGCCTTCCAGAATCACCTCCCTTCCTCCCTCCTAGTCAGGCGAGGGGACTTCCTCCGTGCAGCGTGGACAACGTACGTGGGACCAGTAACATGCATCTGTCACCTGAATAAAGATCCTCCTCTTCTTTATGTTTCATCTCTGCCACACAGGAACATTAAGACATATAGTGCATTCGGAAAGTATTTAGACCCCTTGACTTTTTCCAAATTTTGTTACATTATAGCCTTATTCTAAACTGGATTAAATCGTTTTTTCCCTCATCAAATCTACACACAATACCCCATAACGACGAAGCAAAAACAAATTTAGACATTTTTGCAAATAAAAAAAAAACATGTAAATGTGATATTTTCATAAGTATTCTGACGCGCCACTCAGAACTTTGTTGAAGAACCTTGGCAGAGAATACAGTCTTGAGTCTTCTTGGGTATGACGCTACAAGCTTGGTACACCTGTATTTGGGGAGTTTCTCTCATTTTTTTATGAAGATCCTCTCAAGCTCTGTTAGGTTGGATGGGGGGCATCGCTGCACAGCTATTTTCAGGTCTCTCCAGAGATGTTTGATCGGGTTCAAGTCCGGACTCTGGCTGGGCCACAAGGACATTCAGAGACTTGTCCCGAAGCCACTCCTGCGTTGTCTTGGCTGTGTGAGTCTTCGCCAAAGAGTTCAATCTTGCGTTTATCAGACCAAAGAATCTGGTTTCTTACGGTCTGAGAGTCATTAGGTGCCTTTTTGGCAAACTCCAAACGGGCTGTCATGTGCCTTTTACTGAGGAGTGGCTTCAGTCTGGCCACTCTACCACAAAGGCCTGATTGGTGGAGTACTGTGTAGATGGGAGAACATTACAGAAGGACAACCATCTCCACAGATGAACTCTGGAGCTCTTTCAGAGTGACCATCGGGTTCTTGGTCACCTCCCTGACCAAGGCTTTTCTCCCCCGATTGCTCAGTTTGGCTGGGCGGCCCAGCTCTAGGAAGAGTCTTGGTGGTTCCAAACTTGTTCCATTTAAAAATGATGGAGGCCACTGTGTTCTTGGGGACCTTCAACACTACAGAATTATTTTGGTATCCTTCCCCAGATCTGTGCCTTGACACAATCCTGTTTCATAGCTCTATGGACAATTCCTTCAACCTCATGGCTTGGTGTTTGCTCTGACATACACTGTCAACTATGGGACCTTACATAGACCCGTGTGTGCCTTGCCAAATCATGTCCAAACTATTTAATTTACCACAAATGGACTCCAATCAAGGTGTTGAACATCAACGATGATCAATGGAAACAGGATGCACCTGAGCTCAATTTCGAGTCTCATAGCAAAGGGTCTGAAAACGTATATACATAAGGTCTGTTTTAATTTTTTATAAATGTGCAAAAATTAAAATCTTTTCACTTTGTCATTATGCGGTATTGTGTGTAGATTGTTATTAATAAATTATTTAATCCATTTTAGAATAAGGCTGTAATGTAACCATTTTTAACAAAGGGGTCTGAATATACACATACACACACGTGGCCAAAAGTTTTGAGAATGACACAAATACAAATTTCCAAAAAGTTTGCTTCTTCAGTGTCTAGATATTTTTGTCAGATGTTACTATGGAATACTGAAGTATAATTACAAGCATTTCATAAGTGTCAGACCTTTATTGACACTTACATGAAGTTGATGCAAAGAGTCAATATTTGCAGTGTTGACCCTTCTTTTTAAAGACCTCTGCAATCCGCCCTGGCATGCTGTCAATTAACTTCTGGGCCACGTTCTGACTGATGGCAGCCCATTCTTGCATAATCAATGCTTGGAGTTTGTCAGAAATTGTGGGTTTTTGTTTGTCCACCCGCGTCTTGAGGATTGACCACATGTTCTCAATGTGATTAAGGTCAGGGGAGTCTCCTGGCCATGGACCCAAAATATCGATGTGTGGTTCCCCGAGCCACTTCATTATCACTTTTGCCTTATGGCAAGGTGCTCCATCATGCTGGAAAAGGCATTGTTCGTCACCAAACTGTTCCAGGATGGTTGGGAGAAGTTGCTCTCGGAGGATGTGTTGGTACCATTCTTTATTCATGGCTGTGTTCTTAGGCAAAATTGTGAGTGAGCCCACTCCCTTGGCTGAGAAGTAACCCCACACATGAATGGTCTCAGGATGCTTTACTGTTGGCATGACACAGGACTGATGGTAGCGCTCACCTTGTCTTCTCCGGACAAGCTTATTTCCGGATGCCCCAAACAATCGGAAAGGGGATTCAGAGAAAATTACTTTACCCCAGTCCTCAGCAGTCCAATCCCTGTACCTTTTGCAGAATATCAGTCTGTCCCTGATGTTTTTCCTGGAGAGAAGCGGCTTCTTTGCTGCCCTTCTTGACACCAGGCCATCCTCCAAAAGTCTTCACCTCACTGTGCGTGCAGATGCACTCACACCTGCCTGCTGCCATTCCTGAGCAAGCTCTGTACTGGTGGTGCCCCGATCCCGCAGCTGAATCAACTTTAGGAGACAGTCCTGGCGCTTGCTGGACTTTCTTGGGTGCCCTGAAGTCTTCTGCAGAAATGCAGTGGAATTTTTTTTTGGGGGGGGGGATTCAGTTCATTTGCATGGCAAATAGGGACTTGGCAATTAATTGCAATTCATCTGATCACTCTTCATAACATTCTGGAGTATATGCAAATTGCCATCATACAAACTGAGACAGCAGACTTTGTGAAAATTAATATTTGTCATTCTCAAAACTTTTGGCCACGACACACACACACACACACACACACACACACACACACACACACCACACACACACACACACACACACACACACACACACACAACCAGTCAAAAGTTTGGACACACCTACTCATTCAAGGATTTTTCTTTATTTTTACTATTTTCTACATTGTAGAATAATAGTGAAGACATCAAACCTATGAAATAACACATATGGAATCATGTAGTAACCAAAAAAAGTGTTAAACAAATCTAAATATATTTTATATTTGAGATTCTTCAAATAGCCACCCTTTCCTTAATGACAGCTTTGCATATGCTTGGCATTCTCTCAACTAGCTTCATGAAGTAGTCACCTGGAATGCATTTCAATTAATAGGTGTGCCTTGTTAAAAGTTAATTTGTGGAATTTCTTTCCTTCTTAATGCTTTTGAGCCAATCAGTTGTGTTGTGACAAGGTAGGGTGGGTATACAGAAGATAGTCTTTCACCAAATAGGGTCCATATTAAAGTCCATATTATGGCAAGAACATCTCAAATAAGCAAAGAGAAATGACAGTCCATTATTACTTTAAGACATGAAGGTCAGTCAATGCAGAACTTTTCAAGGACTTTGAAAGTTTCTTCAAGTGCAGTCGCAACAACCATCAAGCGGTATGATGAAACTGGTTCTCATGAGGACCGCCACTGGAATGAAAGACCAGAGTTACATCTGCTGCAGAGGATACATTCATTAGAGTTAACTGCACGTCAGATTGCAGCCCGAATAAATGCTTCACAGAGTTCAAGTAACAGACAACTCAACATCAACTGTTCAGAGGAGACTGTGTGAATCAGGCCTTCATGGTCATATTGCTGCAAAGTAACCACTACTAAAGGACACCAATAAGAAGAAGAGACTTGCTTGGGCCAAGAAACACAAGCAATGGACATTAGACCGGTAGAAATCTGTCCTTTGGTCTGATGAGTCCAAATTTGAGACTTTTGGTTCCAGCAGCTGTCGCTTTGAGAGACCCAGAGTAGGTGAATGGATGATCTCCACATTTGTGGATCCCACCGTGAAGTATGGAGGAGGATGTGTGATGGTGTGGGGTGCTTTGCTGGTGACCCTGTCTGTGATTTATTTAGAATTCAAGGCACAATTAACAATCATGGCTACCACAACATTCTGCAGCGATACGTCATCTGGTTTGCACTTAGTGGGACAATAATTTGTTATTCAACAGGACAATGACCTAAAACACACCTCCAGGCTGTGTAAGGACTACTTGACCAAGAAGGAGAGTGATGGAGTGCTGAATCACCCGACCTCAGCCCAATTGAGATGGTTTGGGATGAGTTGGACCACAGAGTGAAGGAAAAGCATCCAACAAGTGCTCAGCATATGTGGGAACTCCTTCAAGACTGTTGAAAAAGCATTCCTCATGAAGCTGGTTGAGAGAATGCCAAGAGTGTGCAAAGCTGTCAAGGCAAAGGATGGCTACTTTGAAGAATCTCAAATATATTTTGATTTGTTTAACACTGTTTTGGTTACTACATAATTCTATATGTGTTATTTCATAGTTGATGTCTTCACTATTATTCTACAATGTAGAAAATAGTAAAAAAAATAAAGAAAAACCCTTGAATGAGTAGGTGTGTCCAAACTTTTGACTGGTACTGATATATTTATTTAATTAATAAAATGTGAGCAGAATTTCCCTCCATTACATACAATGGCCCTCTCCCTCAACATCAGTTACCTCATGAAGGTGTGGGATAGCCTAATCATGACATTGCCAAACTCCTAAACCTGCCATGAAGAGTCATATACTGTATGCCAGTGGTTCACAACCATGGGTACTAGGACCCCTGGAGGGTATTTGGTCTATCCACAGGGGGTACCTTGAGAAGACTCATGAGACCATAGGCCTACTTGTAAAATGCACATGAGGGGGTACTTCAGGTGTACTCCGGGCAGAGTACAGTTCAGTTGGTGGTACAGTAACCAAAAAAGTTTGGGAACCATTGCTGCTGTATGCAACCCTACTTGACTTGTTCCCTTATCTTACCAACAGAATCAATTCACCTCCAGCAAACACTCATATAATTCCCTGGAAATGCCAATTGGAGGACAGCCTTTGATTTCCACATCTGCAATGATGCCACCCACTGGCTATGGGATTGCATAGCATGCTTCAGCACTCTCCTTATTAACATTTAGATTTTAAAGGACACGTCACTCCCTCTGGTTCAGGGGAGAAGTCAAGGTGTGTATTAAATAGTTCCAACAAATAGATGGGTTATGACAGACTGGAGGTCTGAGTTCATCCAGGAAAATGGAATCCTCCGATTGGTCCATGGGGCTTCTACAGACAGTCTTTATGTGAGGCTGGACAATCCCATTGGTCACGAGACACCATCACTCAGTGTCTCAGAGTCAGGCCACAGAGGCAGTTGGACACATGAAGCAGAAGTGACTAAAACACAAAGCGAAGCACCACAGTATATGAGACCAGGTCCGGGGTGTTCAAGCTCTGGCCAAACACGATCACATGGCAGAGAATAGTGAGGGCTGGATGCCACGAGGCAGGCCTTCACAGAGAGGAGTAACACATCTGTAATAAGAAGAATTACCCCAGAATAAATTACAGTCACAGAACAATCATTGAAAGAAGCAGAACTCTAGAAATCAGCGGATCTAATCCGACTGATTCAACCCATGCATTATAAGGCATTAACCAAACATTTGTTACGGACATCACACAATTTCATAGTGACTATACATACAAATGCTGATCTGTAAAATGTTGTTTTTAAAAAAGAACCAAAAACATTATCTGATTGACTGGTTTATGCAAAAACATATTCTTAAACCATCGATGCAATTTGTTGGGAATCGGAGTTGCATGGTGGGGGTTGGATCAATATCTGCAATCCCATTGTACCTATTGATCTGTAGATTCACGAATGAAATTGATTTTCTGAGGTAGACAATGCAGGCATATTCCATTCTACCCATACAAAGATGATGGCAGATTGGGAAGGTAATTTAGCCCATTTTGAGACTAGGCACCCATCTCTGGCTCATTTAGCCAATGGTGCTACTGCTGTGTAACATAGTTATCCATCTATCAGTCTGCTGACTGTCAAACCAGAGCTGTACTTACACTGTCCTACCAATGGGACACCCGTGGTGAAAGATATCAGAAATTACAGTCCCGGGATTAGACAGAGACAGACGTCAGTCTGTAGACCTTACAGCACTTAAACACTAAACTGTTGTTGCACTGATGGGTAAAGTATTCACACAGGGCAGGTTTATTGAGTTTGCCGGCCACTGTAGAGTGCCCATATATAACCCAACTCCAATACATTAATGTGCCTTCCCCACTTCCTTTATAAAGGACATTACAATCTTTAGCTTCCCCTCACTAAATAAACACTTTCAGCATAACATGGAGCCAAATCCAATATGAACAGGTCTTGTGTGGAGGAGATTGGTACAGAGTGGTACTGTTGAGGAAGCAGCTGTGGGATCAGTGAAACAATGCTCGCCAGCAGATAATGTGTCAGTCAATGATGCAATGATAATGTTGTAGCAAGTACAAACAAAAAGTTAATAGCTGGTCTGGGATCAGGTGGGTGATGACAGGTGAGCTGTGTTATCATCATCATCATCATCATCCCTGCCTCCTCCGCCAACTTGAACTCTGTCCTTCAGGCCAATCATACAGAAGGAGAAAGGCAGAGTGACAGGGTTTCCCATGGGAGGTGGCAGGAGAGGGCATCTGACCCCTGACCCCTGTGTGACCTTTGGGGAAGGACATGTCACTATAGTGTCCTGATGGCCACGGGGTAGAGCAGGGACATGTGCTCGGCCCCCTTGATGGGCAGCTTGCGGCTGGAGTAGAAGTGGATGATCTCGGGGACACTGTCGAAGGGACAGCTGTTCTGACCCAGGATGTACTTGTTCTCCTTCGTCCTCGACAGCTTCATGTGCATGAAGCCCTGGCTGCTCCTAGAAGGAGAGAGAAAACATTATTTCAGCTCTAAAAACAATGAATGCTTTATCTCCCAGCGGTACAGTGTGACAGATCATTCCCAGCCGATGCAGTACAGTAGGGCTGGTTTAGAACCCAGGTCACATACTGCATGCTCATACGTACAGTAAGTAGAGAGTGCTACAAGTCTAATGAGCAGCCAGGAAGAATCACTTAGGCTACACCAGTTAATAAATGCAGAGCAAATGAAAAGCTCCCTGGGCTGTGCTCCCTTCGGTATTTCTAGGGCTGAGCCGGAGCCTTGGATCTGTGTGCTTTACAGCTCTTAAGTAATCTCCTGCTCTGGAGCCTTGTCTTAATGAGAAATGTGGCTGTATAAACCCCATTATGCTGCACTAGACAGAAGCTGCAGGGAGAAGGGCAGTGACACAGGCCTTTGATCACATAGAAGGAGAAGGAGAGGAGGAGTGGAGAAGAGGAAGAGAGAGGGATGCGAGAGAGAGAGAGAGAGGGGGGGGAAGGAGAGCGAGAGAAAGAGGGGCATGATGAGGTAGAGGGGAGAAAGAGAGAGAGGAAGATAGCGAGGAAGAGGGGGAAAAGGGAGAGAGAGAAGAAGAGGTAGATGGTGAGGTAGAGGGGGAGAGGGGGTAGCAGAAAAGTCCTCAGGAGACCATTTATCAGAAAACTTTTTTTCTCTTTTTTTTCTTTCTTTTTTTAAAAACACAGACTCATGGTCCCAGAGAAAGTTTTTTTTCTTCTGTTTGCATTGTTCAATGCCAAAGATACTGCAGAATCAGCTCACCCGGAGGATTTACACAGTTAGGAAAAATATACAATATTTAGCAGAGCAGGTGTCGCTTCTCCTGTCAACAGAAATAAAAAACAGTGGAATAAAGGCCAGACAGTGATGGACTGCAATTACTTCCTGTTCCCATAAGAGGGGAGTGGCATTCAAAGATGGAAATAGGTTTTCTTATCCATTCTGTCTCTGCGTGTGTGTGTGTGTGTGCATTATCAGCAGAAAGCACAAATTGCTGGGCATCTTAAATGAGATGTCCATACTTCCATTATCTTATAAATACATTTGGAAAGCCTGAAGCCATATTCATCTCACTAAGACACCAGCAGAAACAAAGCTATGGAGAGAACTTTAGGATCAAGGGGACATTTAACAGGTTCTATTAAGGGACAATAACAATTAAAAATGACATTTCTCAAAACAGAGGCAAATACTTACTGTAAGTCAAATCTTTCATCAGTTCATGAACCAAGAGACAAAACCTTAGTGTGACACGGTGAAACTAGTAAGGACCAATGCAGATGAAGGAAGGTCAACAAGAATTCTCTCATATCTTCTCTTCAACACATTGTTGCTGTAAGACTGGCAAGTCACAGCCTTGACATGTATAGTTTCTGCACTAAAAGTATGGTTAGAGAGGGGGAGATAGAAGGAGAGAGGAGTCGGAGAGGGGGAGACTAGGGCCCTAAAAGAAACGAGGGAGATTGAGAGCATCTAGCGTGAGGAGAGGTGGATGATCGTTTTATAAGAGAGCTGAGGGAGACTGCAGGGTTTCTCTGCTGCTATAAAAGTGAAGTAAATACAGCTAGTTTCAGCCTCCTCCATCACTGAGCCTGATCAGCCAGCCAGCTCCTCCAGTTGAATACGTCTCTGTCATTACCAGGATGTTCATCAATTCAAAAGTTTATTGGTTGGAGTAGATGAGGACAGATATCTCTAGTCACATAGCCTGTTCACTGCCTACATCCCAAAATACACCCTGTTCCCCATTTAGGGCTTAGGCCAAAAGTAGTGCACTATATAGGGAATTAGGGTGCCAATTTGGGATGCAGTCACTGTGTTGCTGCTTCTTAAGCTGGGCCAGGAGAGGAGAGGCCACTTTGAAGGCAAAGTGTGTTTGATTTATCAACAGCTTGAGGAGATAGGCCTTGGGTTACACGAGCACACCACTTAAAAAGCTAAACACATCAATAGGAACATTTTAAAAATCCCCCTAAGATTTTCCTCCCCGTCAGCGTTTAGCTACGCTTATCGCGTTTCAGCTCCGTGGAGACTCAGAGACAATGGCGCAATAGACCACTACTCACTGCTGTCTGATAACAGAAATGTAGGGCTATTTTTGACAAGACTGGGCCTTTTGTGTTTGTTATCGTATCCTATTTAGTTGTGTGCTTTTATTGTCTAATCGGGATTAATTTCCCTCTGGAGGTCTGGTGTCCTGTTCACCGGGGGTCTATGACTTTCACTTGAACCCTCTCATCCTCACAGCAGAGAAATAGGCTGACAGCCATCATCGTTTATCTCTACCTACCTCTCTACATATATTAGACTGCACCACGAATGATGCTTCAACGCAATATATCCATGGCTTCAGAGAAGCCAACCTTACCCAACAGAAGATAATGATCCAGAAAGAAAGCCATGACCTTATGAAGCATTGTGGGACAGGAAATGTCCTGAATAGCTATTCTTCCGGTTTAATACATACTGTGGCAGCCACAAATAGAGCGTGTCTGACTGGAAGGATTACAGACATGATCAGGACATGACCACACCTGTTCCTCGTGGTTGAGAGTGACTTTAGAAACAAGAATGTGGTTGGTTCTGATCATTATAGGTCAACTATATTGTACATAACACAAAGCTGTGTTGTTGACGTGTTTCATTTGGGAACCATTCCGGTTGTGGTAATATCCAGGAAGAAAACATGCATTAATAAAACGCACTGAACTGTGCACTGAACTGCACGCACACTGAACTGCACACTCCACAACAAACTGGGAGAAACTGTCTCTCACAAGAAAGACAAAGAGAAGACACTTTCCTGAGACACTTTTGCCTCTCCTGACATGAGTTCAACTGCCAACGGGGAGAGCTTTTGTTGTTCTTTCTACAACTCCAAGGCTTTATAGTTTCTCATGTGTTGTAGCATCAACACATTTTGTTGCATAAATCTTTGTTTTCCTCTTTCATCAACGGTTTATTTTCTACCTCAGTCAGCCCGTAAACCCGGCTGTGTAAAACCCCTCCCTGGGGGAGGAGGGAGAGCTACGGCTCTCAGAGACCAGTGAAAGGCTAAATGTGTTTTATGCACCTAGAAGACCACTCATCTTCAGAGAGAGAGAGAGAGAGAGAGAGAGAGAGACAGAGAGAGACAGAGAGAGACAGAGAGAGACAGAGAGAGACAGAGAGAGACAGAGAGAGAGAGAGAGAGACAGAGAGAGACAGAGAGAGACAGAGAGAGACAGAGAGAGAGAGAGAGAGAGAGAGAGAGAGAGAGAGAGAGAGAGAGAGAGAGAGAAAGAGAGAGAGAAAGAAACAAGGTACCCTCTCTCCCGGTCAAAAGGCTCTCAGGACTGGTGGTTAGTGAAAGTCTGGGCCTTCATCAATGATGCAAAGCACAAACGTGTCGCCGAATTGGCCCCATGAATATTTCAGCAGCTTCAGACATGGAGTATCTAAACACAGGGTCTTCTAGCCTCTGCCACAGAGGTTTCAGCATCTGCCAACATCGAGTATCTGGCCTACACATTGGGTTTCCAGCCTCTGCCACAGAGGTTTCAGCATCTGCCAACATCGAGTATCTGGCCTACACATTGGGTTTCCAGCCTCTGCCACAGAGGTTTCACCCCCTCCCCACTGCCGGCTCCATGAATCAACCCGCAGATTGTTTACTGTGTTGATCTGAATGACCCTACAACCTCCTCTGCTTCCTACCAGTACTGCACAACTAACACAGTTACGCTGGCAGGACACAGGCACATGATCCACCACACACGCCAGAGCGGTTTAGAAATATCTGCCTTCCTGCCTTTGCCCTCTGTCCTGTGTGGATGACATCTCCACTGATCTGTGCCGGAGGTCCAACAAAGAGTGTGTTGTAAACAGCCTTTTACACAACTATGATGTATGGTTCACAAGCACACAGACACGGAACAATTCATTCCATCACTCCTTTCTGGATTAGTCCCATTATTCTGGGATTGACATTGGTGGTCCTAGACACACTCAGAAGTCTACGTGTTTGAACTTTGAACTCAGAGTCAATATGACTTTCTACTACAGTGACTGGCCATGGAGGCAGCTAGACTGACAGGGTCAGAGGTTCAGTGCTGCTGGCTGAAAGGTCACAGTTCGTGGGCTCTAGCTGAGAAGGAAAGCTGCTACTGGAGATGAACAACACTCCTCTCCTCCACCCCCTCAGACACAGCATGGGACGTGTCCTAGTGACCTTCCGAGTGACACAGCGGTCTGAGGCACTGCATCTCAGTGCAAGAGGCATCACTACAGTCCCTGTTTCGAATCTAGGATGTATCACATTCGGCCATGATTGGGAGTCTCATAGGTTTCCTCACAATTGGCCCAGCGTCGTCCGGGTTTGGCCGTCATTGTAAATAAGAATTTGTTCTTAACTGACTTGCCTAGTTAAATAAAGTCACCCCAAACAACCCCAGCCCTGTCTGTCCAATAAGGCCTACCAGCCTACTGCACCAGACAGTCCAGCCAATGGCCCAGCACTGTCTGTCCAATCAAGCCCACCAGTCTAATTCCCTGTGTGTGTCCCCTGGCAGGCAGGGGCAGAGTCCCAGAGCTCTGGTAATGAAATGAGCAGTCAGTCAGTGTGAGGAGCAGTGGAGCATCTCTGGACAGCATCATCTCCTCCTGCCAGCAGAGATGAGCCTAAAGCAGACGGACGAGGAGCGTCCTCGGGCCCAGCAACGGTTTTTCCTCCTGCTGCAACGTATCTAATCTATCGCTGACTTTATCGACAGATGTGTGCTTTATTGTGAATAACAAAAGAGCACAAATGTCAGTTTCTATCTGAAGAAAGGTGACAATAATACTGTACAACTGTCTTCCATGGCCATAACTCCAGCGGTTATCCTCTCTGCAGCTCATATCAGAGGCACTTTCTCTGCCCCTGTGGTGAAATGTTTTTCTCAGCCAGGGATTGCTGTGTGCTGGTGAAATGGCAGCCCGCTGACACTCATCAGTTGGCTGGCTCCCTGCGGTAGTGTGAGCCCTCAGAGCCTTTGGAGTCGATGGGATGTGACTGCCCTGTGGAGGTGAATACCAGCTGTGCAGCGAGACCCTTTAAGCTACCCTCCAGCTAAATGTCAGACCAGACTAAACCAACCAGGGCCTGTCCCCTGGACCCTCCGCTGGCCTGGAGACAGGTCACAGTCAGGGGGCAGAGGTCAGCTAGGGGGGCATTATGAATTCAGTTCTGGGCAAGTCCACGGGGCTAGAGATGTTACCTGGTGGAGGTGGGAGGGCATCATGTAGGAAGGACAGGGTTCTTAAAGGTGATGTGTATAACCATACTGAAGAGACAGTCAGCAGGTAGGTAGGAGGTGAGGAAGACCTGTGGGTCCATGAGATATTTCCGTATTTCATGTTCAATAAGTTTGCAAACATTTAAAAAAACATGTTTTCACTTTGTTATTATGGGGAATTATGTGGATGAAATCAAAATGGATTAAATCTAAATAATAAATGTTGAATTCAGGCTGTAACAACAAAATATGGAATAAGTCAAAAGAGGTATGAATAATTCTGAAGGCACAGCAGGTGCTGGATATTCTCTAGTGTGTGAGAGGGTGTCATCAACTGTACACAGATTACTTGTGTGTAGTGGACAGTATGTATGGGAAGGGTCTTACTTGAGTGAGAGGGAGAAGTCGTTCTTGCTGGTCTCACTGTTCCTCACCAGGTAGCTGGCCTCTTTACACAGCCTCAGCAGAGACTCTGCATCCGTCCTGCTGATCGCTCCATGGTACCAGCTACAGGGTGGAGAGAAGAGGGAGGATATAGCAGAGTTTCAAGTGGAGAAGGTGTCTTATCTAACATCAAAAGACAATCAAATATCTCCACAGCTCTACCTCAGAAGAACCAACACAAAATAACCAAATCCATAGAGAGAATCACAGGAATAGAATGACTAGTCATTATAATTCTGTGGATAGAAAATGGTAGGGGAGGATAACTTACAATTGGCTCTCCAGGGACATGGAGGGGTCAATGCGTTCCCCCAGAGCAGCACTGCAGTGGTCCAGAGAGCTCATCTTGGTGTTGACCAGACAGCAACTGGAGTGGATGCGGGGCGGACGCCCTCCTTTACCCTCTCTGGTGGGCGACATTCTGGACTTCTCCGCCCCTTCAAACTGGACTGTAAATGAAGGAGACACAGACAGATATGAGCATCACAACACAACAGCATCTCAATAGAGACATCCTGGAGACATTTCAAACATCAGCCTTGGAACACTGGACACCCCACCTCCGTTTCTGTATAAAGCTAAGGGACGGGCCTCGAGAAATGGAACCACTCAAATTCATAGGGCTATGGATGCAAGGACAGACCATCTGTGATATCATAATTACAGTTTTAACCATGTTTTGAGGCTATTCAGTGTTTGTTTACATAGTTTGTAAACCGAGTAAAAAACAAGCTGATATTTTGGAGCCTGATGGGGTACGACAGTTGAACTAAGCTCATGACACATTTACAAGTTATATTGTTCAAGAATCAATGGGTATATCTCATGACATTAGAAGTCTAAAATGGATATAGCAACTAAGGATTCTAGCTTCAACAATCTGACCATTGAAATCCATCTTGTGTTTCCTGCACTCATCAATTACAAGCAATGCAATTGAAGTGGCGTTGAGTTCAGAGAAGCATGTGTTCAAAACATCAGGCATATCTGTGAAACACTGGGCCGCTGTGACTTCATTTTCATGATTCCTCCTGGTCTTTCCCGGCTTGTATGCGCTGTCCTGCAGTGAGACGTGTTAATGAGAGGAGACAGCCATGCCTCAGTGTTTAAACACACACCGCACCACTCTGCACAACACATCCCCCTCAAGGAACTTCACAGATGAAGGCAGAGCGAGACAGAAATCAATCCAGCCACACTGAGTACACAATGCCAGACGGGAGGGAAAACACAACATGCACAAACTAGTCCAGGTTAATCATTGAGCCAGGCCTTGAAAAGTGCCAAGGTCACCAACTAGAGAATAGACAGGCTCCTTTGGAAGTTGGCACTTCTCAGGGCTTTGCTGCTCGGCCTGATGGGGGATCGGAGGTGATCCATCCAAATCGTGACATGACCCTGACAGAGTTAGAGATGTGCTTTTAGACCAAACAGAAACAAGCTACTCAATTTCCCTATTTACACAGTCTGATGAGAGATCAGAGGGTGGCAGGGGACCAGGAGTAGAAGTTGAAACCTCAGAACTTCCTGGTAGTGGTCAGCGGTCAGAGACACTGACACAGGAGAGTGGGCTGTTTTACTCCACAGGTCATTTCTGTAGTTGATGTCACACCATCCTTTGGAAAGAGCCCCATTTCCAGTTGCCTTGGCTTGCTACCCCCAGCAATAAACTGAGGTCACCCTTCAACATCAAACACATTACCAGTCTGTCACTGCCAGAATGCTGAAGACCGCTTTAGGGCTTCAAGAGGAGTGGAGCAACATCAAACGATGAGCCTCTGATGGAAGCAGTTCATTTAGCATACTCTTAGTTGTGATTGCATGCCCCCCACCACCACTCATCTCAAGGGCTAATCTCACTCCAGGCCTGGGTTTAACTACACTGAGTGGACAGCTCCTCCAGACAGACAGACAAGAGCCGCTGGAATCACAACATATCGATGGAGAGAGGTGGAATAAGCTTGTCTAGTCTCGACCACACCTCCAGTCAAAGGCTAGCGTTTCACTTTCTGTAAAGCTATTGTAACATTGAGAGTCCTTACAGTCCTTCCACTATTATACACTGAACAAACGTATCAAACGCAACATGTAAAGTGTTGGTCCCATGTTTCATGAGCTGAAATAAAAGATCCCAGAAATGTTCCATACGCACAAAAAGCTTATTTCTCTCAAATGTTGTGCACAAATTTGTTTACATCACTGATAGTGAGCATTTCTCCTTTGCCAAGATAATCCATCCACCTATCAAGAAGCTGATTGAACAGCATGATCATTACACAGGTACACCTTGTGCTGGGGACAATAAAAGGCTACGGTGCAGTTTTGTCACACAGCAAAAGTCTCAAGTTTTGAGAGAGTGTGCAATTGGCATGCTGACTGCAGGAATGTCCACCAGAGCTGTTTCCAGTGAATTTAATGTTAATTGCTCTACAACAAGCCACCTCCTATTTCATTTTAGAGAATTTGGCAGTGTGTTCAACCGGCCTCACAACCACAGACCACGTGTAATCACGCCAGTCCAGGACCTCCACATTTGGCTTCTTCACCTGCGGGATCGTCTGAGACCAACCACCTGGACAGCTGATTAAACTGTGGGTTTGCACAACCAAAGAATTTCTGAACAAACTTTCAGAAACCGTCTCAGGGAAGCTCATCTCATCATCCTCACCAGGGTCTTGACTTGACTGCAGTTCGCTGTCATAACCGACTTCAGTGGACAACTGCTCACATTCGATGGCCACTGGCACGCTTCATGGCTGAATCCCAGTTTCAACTGTATCAGGCACATGGCCGACAGCGTTTATGGTGTTGTGTGGGCCAGCGTTTTGCTGATATCAACTTTGTGAACAGAGTGCCCCATAGTGGCAGTGGGGTTATGGTATGGGCAGGTATAAGCGGTGTCAATTTGAATGCTCAGAGATACCGTGACGAGATCCTGAGGCCTATTGTCGTGCCATTCATCCGCCTCATGTTTCAGCATGATAATGCACGACCCCATGTCGTAAGAATCTGTACATCATTTCTGGAAGCTGAAAATGTTCCAGTTCTTCCATGGTCTGCATATTCACAAGACATTGGCACGTTTGGGATGCTCTGGATTGACGTGCACGACAGCATGCTCCAGTTCCCGCCAATATCCAGGAATTTCGCACAGCCATTGAAGAGGAATGGGACAACATTCCATAGGCCACAATCAACAGCCTGATCAACTCTATGCAAATTAGATGTGTCGCACTGCATGTGGCAAATGGTGTTCACACCAGACACTGACTGGTTTTCTGATCCATGACCCTACTTTTATTTTAGGTGTCTTTGACCAACTGATGCATATCTGCATTCCCAGTCATGTGAAATCCATAGATAAGGGCCTAATGAATTTATTTCAATTGACTGATTTCCTTACATGATCTGTAACTCAGTAAAATCGTTAAAATTGTTGCATTTGTTTATATTTTATGAATCAATAAATGTAGATGTCTTCTAGAAAACAACCTCATGTAAATGCCTGACATGCACAACTAGAAGCAATTAACTCTGTCTGATGCTAAGCTACATACTGAACAGCAGAAACCTATTCTGAGCATCCCTGAAGCATGCACAGCATGTGCTTACCACTGGAAAAAGCTACATCATACATACATGATCATGGTGTTCCACCAGTGACCACCAGGGGCTCCCCTTAACCTAATTTCTATTGTTCATGTGAATAAGTATTTATTTAATTTAATAAACTAAGGCTTCGTTTACACAGGCAGCCCAATTCTCATGTTTTGCCCAGATAATTGGCTAAAGATCTGACTGGTCAAAATACCAATTTGTGCCAAAAAAATCATAATAATCTGAATTGGGCTGCCTGTGTAAACACAGTTCCATGGCTTGGCTATACAAAATTATAATGATACAGTTTATAGCACTAATACATAGTTGAGTCTAAAGGTGACACACATTGTACAGTATAAATGAGGCAAAATGATTTGCTTTGCTAGTCTCCGTTGTTAAATAAAAGTCAAATATGGAGGATACATTCTCACAAATGGGTTTCTATAAACCGTACAAGTCTGATCCATATATGTTTAATGTATGTGTGAGAGATAGGGTTTCCATGGAGACTGACCGGGTGGGAAAAGATGCGTGTTTGCAGCCCCTCACCCTGTCAGCCAGGACACAGCCAATCTGTAGCTCTGCAGCAAACCTTCCCCTGAGTGTACGTCTGTGCAATAATGTCACAGGAGGAGACAGCAGGAGAGGGACTGCTGTAGTCTATATATTGTATTTCCTCTTTAATGAAACAAAACCCTATCTCTATATATATTTTAAAAAATGTCCGCTGTATCTCTGAAACAGTTGAGGCTACAGAGGGGAGGACGGCTCATAATAAATGGCCGGAACGGCATCAAACACCTGGAAGCCATGTGTTTGATACCATTCCACTAATTCCGCTCCAGGCTTTACCATGAGCCCGTCCTCCCCCATTAAGGTGCCACCAGCCTCCTGTGCTCTGAACGTGTTGGTGTGTGCTATATGAGTGTGTCAGTATGTGTTTGATACCATTCCACTAATTCCGCTTCAGGCTTTACCATGAGCCCGTCATCCCCAATTAAGGTGCCACCAGCCTCCTGTGCTCTGAACGTATAAGTGTGTGTGTTGGTGTGTGCTATATGAGTGTGTCAGTATGTGTTTGTGAATGTGAGAGTATTATCAGAACACAAGGAGTTCCCATTTGAGGAAACTTTCGGTCAGCTATTTGTCATCACTGTGGCAGACAGAACACGTTCTTGATGCTATCAGCTATCACATACCAGTACATGACATTGGCAAATGTCTGTCTCCATTCCAGGTCTACGGCTATGAAGAAATATGAACCAACACTAAAGTCTGTTATTATTGGTTTGATGGTGATAGTTTAGACTGATGTTCACCTGAGCCCTATTCAGAGCTCTCAATCCCACTGCAATTATGTCTAATACTAATTCCTAAACACCTCAATTAAACTCTGACATCTACAGTAACATCAGATCCACAAGGAACCAGCTCAGTGTGATTAAACAATTGTTCTTCTCTTGCTTTTGACTCCACCTAGGCAGAGTGAATGGCGATCCTCAGCGGCGTTCACCACTCAACCTCCACCGTCAGAACAGGCCTTATCAGAGGCAACGCAGATAGCTTCAAAGAGGCATTACTAAGGAGTGAGCCACTAACAACAACAAAAAAGTGACCATTTTATTTGTTTGAGTGTGAAGAACATGTGTCTTCTATGATTGCCAACCGTCTCCCCCACAACAGCTGGAGCTGCAGCGGTATTATAGTTTGGCTGATTCCTGGTGATATTCAGCCCAAACTCATTCCCTTTCATTCTCCACCGCTCACACTCAGGACGGACAAGAGGAGGTTGAAGAGAGGATTGGCACACAGGTAATGAGCCCTGGGGGGCAGTTCGAGTGATGGAAGGACCCACGCGGACGCACACACACGCCATTCTGTGTGTGTGTCTGCCAGCCTGTCTACACGACCTGTATTGTGGCGTGTAAAGCAGAGCAAATGGAATCTCGGTATCAGATTGAACCGTCAGTCAGACGGTGATGGATGGTTGAAGGGCCCACCCTCTCCAGCCTTCCACCTATCTCTACAGGCTCCCAACAAAACACAGGCTGTAGGGATGGAGGGAGGGGGTGGAGGTAGAGAGGAAGGGAGATGGAGAGAGGGAGCTGATTGGCCACAAAGGGTCAAAGGGACATCTAGAGAGGACCAGAACATGCCTAGACCAAAGCAGAGCAGAGATAGAGCGACAAAGGAATCCAGCAAGCTGAAAACCACTCACTACTGCCTCCTCTCACTGAGACAACCACCCACCTTCCACACAGCACATTTACTAATTAAGCCAGCTAATTAATTCTCATTTACTAATGGTACTTCCATCAAAAGAGTGAGTTCACTGGTCAGTGGGGAAAGCTGGAGATCTACTGCTGTATTATAGGGTTACAATTAAGATTTCCAGTTTGACGTGTGAAATGATTAACAGGTTTGAAGGCTCATTGAAATGCATGGCACATTGTGAGCATCAAACCATAAAACCATACAAGGCCATGGGAGAGAACGAGCAGCTTGTAAAACCCCTGCTTTCTGTTGACATCCAGGGGAAGTCGAATAGGATCTGCTGAACCCACTGGTCGTATTCTCTGACGAGTTCAACATCAAGGCACGTTATTTTTCTATGTAATCCCAAAACGTATCCCGACGAGTTTTCCCAAAAACAAAGGAACAATCCTCCAAAGGCTTAAAAGCCCGCAGATTCCTTGAACAAAAATGAAATCTGGATATCTTTTAATTACATTGTTTTGTATTCCAGTGAGACAAAGGGACGGGAAGGCCTGAACACCCAGACAATCAATTCACATCAGAAAACAAAGGCAAAAGCTCTTCATTACATCCAGACAAAGGACTGTCTTCTATTTATATGCAGATGTAATATCTTTACTGTCAGACAATATTTAAATATGATAATGATGTTGAACTGGTGAGACAGGTTCTGTTCGGCTGTACTGGGCACTGTTCCATCCAGGTCCATAATCACACATCATAATGGCCCTGGTAACACTTGTAACCTGGAGACCTGGTTACGGCCAGGAGGAGCAATGGCTTTTGCCCCTAACAACAGTTCTAGGATCAGATGAATTACCCTACACTCAACTCCAACCATTAGGAGGATGTCAAAACATCCGACCCTGTGGCAGTGGTAAGGAACAACTTCTACCTACTCTGTCCTCCTGTTTGAGTGGAGGCCTGCCTGTAGTCAGAGGTGACAGGAGGTGAGAGGCCTGCAATTGTACTCACAGGAAGGTCAGAGAGCCCTCCACCCCCAGTCTCTATATCCAACATCTGACCCATGTGATGTGGTGGGAGTTCAGACAGAGAGAGGATCCTCTTTCAGCCAGACGCCACACTAAAACCCACTCATATCCCATGCATGGGGGAAGTGGAGCCATTCCCAAGGCATTATGGGGCATAAATCAGACATCTGCCCTGTCCTCACCCTCAGAACACAGCCAGCTCATTTTACAGGCACGCTCTCTGGTGGAGGATGGCTCATTGTACTGGTTGGAATGGATAGAACAGTATGAAGGACAAACACATTTCCAATTTAAACCCCAGTCTCCATTGGTCTCTCTACAGTAGTACACCCCCTCTACACTACCAGGGGAGTACAGAGCCTCAGCCTGAGTATTAGTTCTGCTACACATGGCCCCTCGCCTCTCTCTCTCCCTGGATAATTAGTTACTGATTGTAGAGCTGTGGAAAAGCTGCAAACATTGGCAAACACACTGAGGCTTCATAATAGGAAATGGACCAAGACACTATTAACCGAATCACAAGCAAGTCTCAAGGTCCATGTCTCAAGTGAGTCTCAAGTAGAATGGGTCGAGTCTCGAGTCAAGCCCAAGTTGTGCATTCTAAGAGGAAGTCAAGTTGACACGTGTTTTTTTAAAGTCAAGTTAAAAATGCATCTATACATGCAATGACTGCAAATCTTTGTCTATTTGTCTACAGCCCTTTTAATAAATTTGTCTACAACACATGATGTAATTGTAAAATAGGGATCTTGTAGCAGTCGTCAGGGGGTGACATCAGCAGAATGCAAGGCAGGTTGACGTGCTCAGAGGGTAGATTTATTTTACAGGTCTCAGCGATCCAATGGTGAAAGTCCATATCATACAAATACACAAGTAGAGTAACCAAATATACACAGTCCAAAGGAAATAGCTTCTGTATGAGGCATAACCTGTCCTATCTGAACGGACATAGGTAGCGGGCAAGACAGTACAGCCTCCCCTTGAGAAACCAAATCCAATCCATCTAACAGGAGCTCAAACAGGTACATATAAGCACTTGATCACTCCCAGGACCATACAATTACCCAATTGGCAATTACAACCAATAAACTGGTTCTACAATGTAAAAAGCCATTTCCACATCCATTCTAACATTTGTACATTTGCTTTAATCAGACTTGATGATTATTAATTTCATCACCATTCATACATGAGAAAATAATGCATATTTTTCAACGTACTGTCTCCATAGCTTGGCGCGCAGGCCACGTAGCCTTTTCTATGCGCACTGGGACACGCTCCTATTGCACACAACCAGAATGACAGAGACATACAGTAGGACACACACAGAACTCGGACATAACCCGAGAAATATGAACAAAAGAATCCATACATTGAATGAAATAAACAGAACTTCTACCACAGGAGTCTTGCGAACGTTCATGTGCACAATAAACATTGCGCCCACTCAGAGGGTAAGAAATGGTATGACAAATGAAAATGGATCGTATCAAACAAGTGTAGCAATAAACGGTACAGGACGGAATGATGAAATGCCAGCAAACACAGTAGGATTATATCTGGAATACAGATTTAGCACATATGCATTTAAACGTGTGTAAGCAAGAAAACGAAGCACTCTCCGCTGGCGGGAGTATGGACAGCTCAAGTGGAGAGACTATAGTGTATCCTCGCCACAGTAATCATTTGTTTTAACAAATTACAAATGCAAGCTTGAAAAGTAAATTATCAATGTCAAGCAATTTTGACATAACCAAATGGCCAGTAGGCCTATACTAGTCGGTCTAATTGTTGCCTGATGCCCCATTCCTGGTGTGCTTGCAAAGTAAACAGTCAATATTCTTGATCAGCAAACAATTTATTATGGCATGTTTGTGCTGCACCCGATTTTATAGCTATACAGCAAATCAGAAATATGTTCACTAGTGCACCCGACCTGTGTTGATTGACAGTTTGCTGGTCCAATCAGAGGGCCAAGTGTGCCTTTCACTAGACAATCTGTTGCACGGTTGGTTTTTGCTGCGGTTACTGTCTCTTGCTGAGTGTTGCCATAAAATGAGTGACAACACGTTACAAAACTTGGCCAGATCATTTCAAGTCATCAGTCTCAAGTCAAAGTCGAGTCCCGAGTCATGTGACTCAAGTCCAGAAGTCTGGAAATGGGGTTGTTATTTGGTCACAGAGCATTAGAAGAACAAGGTCAGACACTTTGTGCTACATGGAGGTTCTCACCAACAGTAGTAAACTTTGGGATTTGAATGGGTTCTTAATCAAGGGTTTGAGAGAATTATCTATAAAGAGCAGTGGGCAAGGGGATGCTTGCCTTGGAACAGTTATGTCTATGTTGACAGTGGCATTATGGTTCACCTACACTTCCAATTACCCATTCAGAAGGCAATTCAGCACCATTAAAAGTAATGAGCCTTCGTCCACACAACCTGGCTAGTAATAGTGATTTTCTGCCCTATGTAATCCAGATGGAAAAGGGCAGTTATTACAGAGATAATGTGAACCGTCAAACTGATTTAAAGATACTGTAGAGCTGATCAATCACTTCCTCCTCACTCGATGAGGTCACACAGTAAACTGGCTGTTACTGTTTTCATATGTTGTCATAGTGAATGGAATGCTGTCTTACAACTGTATGGTATGTTGTCGCCCATGCAATTTCTCTACTTTGACAGACAATGACAGGTCACCAGTACAGTACCCTATCAGGGAACAGGAGGAAGAGGAGGATGAGCCATGGAAATTAGATATGGTTATGGATATGGCAAGAGAGAGAGGCAAGGGGACATTGTTGATGAGGGGTAAGGGGTGCTGGGTGAGCCTCTCTTATGGTGGTGAGATGGACAGACAGGACAGGGACAACAAAACCCACCATGGTGGTGCTGGTCACAGGCAGTGTGTCCAGGGGAGTGCTGGGCTGGCTGGGGGGGCAGAGCGGGGGGTGACTCCACCCCCTCCAGCAGGACCAGGGCAGGACTGTGGTTGAGCTGACCGACAGGAGGGGGCCACGGCAGATCCTTGATTACTTTAATCTCTACTGCAGGCAGCCCAGGTCACCAGGACGGGAGCAAGAGGGACGGAGTGGAAGAGAGGGAGGTAGAGCGAGAGGGAGAAGAGAGAAAACGCAAGAGAGATAAAGGGATAGAGGTAGAGAAAGATCAAGAGAGAGATGAGGGGGAAAGGGGAAAACAGAAGAGAGCAGAGTAAGAGAAATGCTGGACAGTAACAGGTACAGGTCAGGTTAGTATACCACAGCATAGTCAATAGAACAGCAGGGAAAACCAGGAGAGAGCAAGACTGAAAAGGAAGGAGTATTAGTTTACCTGAGAGAGACAGACTCTGCTCTTTGACCTCTCCACTTTGCCTCTACATGTTTCTTTGACGTTTTACAAGGAGTCAACCAGTGGAATTTTCAACTGCAGGTCAGAGTCATTAATTACGCTCCAGGTTTAGCATGGAAAGTGGCTGAAGAGAGTTACTAATGAGGCTTTTAAAACACAGAATCAAAGACCTGAGCATGACTTGGCTCGTGTCAATAGCCTCACGGACAACACAAGCTCTGGTATGGCTCATAACTGAGTTACAAACTCTGAAACTGCCTCCACAATAAGATAAAGGGCAACATACAAGATTCTCTACTGGTGCCTGACACAGTGGAATCCATTGTACTGTAATGGCGGGAGGCACCCCACAGACCTAGCCCCTCAGTAATGTATCGCTCATGTCCAGATGGGGGTATTACCAGAGTAAATTGAGTGCTGGTGCGCCGGCCCATCTTTCACTGGGAATGGCCCACTTGTTTAATAGCACAGGAGGCTCAATAAATAAGGGGACGGGAAGGGGAGTGCATTTCCCTATCCACCAGGGAGCTGCTGGTCTGTTTGCTGCAGTGGCTAATAAAGTAACCGGGAAACAGGACTGGCTGTGCAGGAGGGAGTTCTACAGCTAGGAATGACATGTTGCCTGTCAAGTCTCATCCTTCTCTGGATAAACGAATCGAGTCCTGATGTTATGTTTCATCATTGAATTGCCCTCATAAAATAGTAGTAGAAGCAGTAAGATGCATTGTTGAAAGTAGAAAAAAAAACACAGAATGCCTAGCTCAAATACATTCCGGTCTAACCATTGTCTCAAAAACAATGACATTCAACCCCTATTCCAATGAATTCTTTACTATCCTCATGCCAAGTAAGTCATTAATGTAGAATCACCCACCTCAGGTGGAGTGACTGCTATTTCCACTGCTGATGAAAAAAACTAAAAAGCTGGGAGTTTGCTCACTGTCTATTGCCAGGTTTTATAGGCTGCTAAACTAGCTTTTATTCTGTGAGTTGAACGGACACATTATGGACTTGTCCTTATTCTGGCCTGCAGGAAAAAGCTGGGGTTCAAAACATGCTAATGAGGGGGGAAATCATCTCTGCAGATGAAGAGGGAAAACAGAATATTATTTTGGACAAGCAATTAAATACCTCAGCCTTAGTGCTGTTGTGGCAGGGTGAGAGTAATGTGGCTGCAGGACTGTTGATATGACAAGGGCTCACATGAGGATGGAGTCTTTACTATGAATGGTGTTCTCGGAATGAAGTTTCCTTACTTTAATGGTGTCCTCACCAAGGATGGTGTCCTTTCCTCACTATGACAGCCAATAGGAGAGAGAGTGATCCCTGGTTCTCAGACTAAGGCAAATAAGACAGAGGTATAGGGTTGGGACAGAGGTCAGAGCACTAGCAGCTAATATAATAACTTCCTGCCTTGGGATGCCTCACCGCTGAGCGATTAAAAGTCTAATTCTCATTTCAGGTTAGCATGTAATTGTTTTGGGAGTAGCAGGCGTTGCAGTGTTACGCAGCCTTGCTCTGGGGATGAAAAGCCCACTCTTACAGGTCGGTCTCAGCTTAGCTCTACACAGTGCAATAATGAGGTGAGCGGTCACACAGCCACTTCTAAAAGAAAGGTAAACTGATTCAAGTGGCAGAAGTACAGTGGCGGTCTTCAAACCTCCAGGTGTCTGATTCTCCCTTACCCTATAACCGGTTTCAATTTCTGTCGGCCCAAGAGCCTTTTCTGAATACATTTTGACTTGGATGTTATGTTGCGGCACGGATGAGTGCATCTTAAGGCCTCGACGCGTTGCTCTGAGACACAGTGTGAAGTGACCTGCCTGGGACTGGGGAGCAATGAGGGCAAATTCTTCATCCTCATTTTTCAGGCTGAGGTGATGAGAGAGGCTGAAACACAGCAGAGAATGCACAAAGACATTTGCACTCAAACATCTCTGGAGCCTCTATCCACAGCCTATCCAAGTCACACATACTGCGCAGTACTGTGTGCCAGATAGAACGGTCTGTGTGTGTATGACTGGGCTGGCACAGACAGGCATCAGGTCCTTTAGTTGGCACTGCCTCACCTTTTACATGTCCCCACAGTGATCCATGGGTTTTGCTTTGGGAAGAGGTGAATCATGAGTAAAAAGGTTGCTCTCTTACTCAGTATGACATCCCGTGGGACTCCGTGACAGTGGAGGTGCCTTGAGCATTATGAGGAAGATAAAGAGCCCAGCTCACGCCGTTCTAACAAAAACCCCTGGGGTTTACTCTGCTCTACACGGTCTCTCACAGAGTCTCTCTACAACTATACAGTCCATTCTACTAATTTTCAGGACCTTATCTCTCAGTCAGGATGAATGTTGATTTCTCCAGGGCATATTGGATAGAAGCAGCAGACCCACATGAAAAAAAATACTATTGTATAAAAATACTATAGTATTCACTGTAGTGTTTTTGCTGACAAATGTAGTATTCACTTTAGTTAACTGTAAATACTACAGTACACTATAGTATAAATGCTAGTTAACTATAGTATAAATACTGTAGTAAAATAACTGTAGTATATACTAAAGCAATTCATGTAGTGTTTTTGCAGATGCTTGAGGAAACCTACTGAGCAAATGTTCCATAACCTGTAGGAAGGTTGTATTGAGGTCTGAATGGATAGTTCAAGCTTCTGCTCTTTTCTGTCACCTGTAGGGAACACAATATATGGTCTATACTTGGCAATACTCACTTATTGGTGGCACAAATTGGGATATGAGGGAGGGGAATGTGCAGGGTATATGCAAATTAAACACTGTAGTATATAGTAAATATTCTTGCACAAGCATTGGCGAGTCGTAATGGCCCATAGGAGCAGGAGCATGAGGCAGCTTGATGTACAAGTACACCTCCTGGACAGGACACTAGTCTATATTGCAGGGCCTTACTCCCAATCTATCTCCTTAATGCAGAGTGTCAAGCAGAGACGCATCGGGTACCATTTTTAAAGTCTTTGGTATCACTCGGGCCAGGGATCAAACTCCCAACCTTCCAACCTCAGGGCGCACACTCTAACCATAGGGCTACTGAATTGCAGTATAGTTTTAAAAGACTGTAGTGTTTTTGTGAACATTACTATAGTATTGGCTACAGTGTTTTTTTTTTGTTGTTGCAGAGAATGCTGTAGTACTACAGTTCACTACAAAATTCCATAGTAAGTATTACACATGATTGAGGGATACCACGGTGTATAGTATTCCACAGTATACTACAGTTTATTATTATAGAAAGCTATAGTAAGTACTGTAGTATATTTTAGCCTAGTAAACTAGTATTTTTTCATGTGGGTATGCACATGGGTTAAATTGTGCCGGGTCCTACCGGGCCGAGACCAGGCACCTATGATCCAAATGAGAGCCAGGTGGAGCTGAGACCCGGTACATTCCGTTAGCCTATTTGAATTATCTAATGAAAAAGCTGTGGTCTACATTTAATTTTCTACAGCCAACAACACAAGTAGGCTAAGCAACAACAAACTCTGACAACCCCATAGTAGAATAGTTTACGTATTCAATTGTTCAACCTGTTGCATTCTATGCAGTTTACCTATTCCTCTCAAGGCGCATTCACGCCAGTCACTGTAGCCTACAACGTTCTAAATGACGTCGCGGGGGGGAAACAAAAGAGGAGCATCACTGAGCTTTCTAGTGTTAGTAGGCTACACTTGTTTCTCAAATCCAATAAATGAGTAAAATGCACCGTTTTAGGACCGGAGTTTTGAGCAGATGGATGGTTTATGTGCGTTAGCGAGCAGATGGATGGTTTATGTGCGTTAACGAGCAGATGGATGGTTTATATGCGTTAGCGAGCAGATGGATGGTTTATGTGCGTCAGCGAGCAGATGGATGGTTTATACGCGTTAGCGAGCACCAAATGGCATTGAATGCATAGGGAAGGGCGGGGCTAAATGTAACACGGGTCAGGTGTAACAGGTAGGTCGACATTATATTCACAGTACATCATCCTTGTTTGCCTGAGTGACAGTAGAATGTTTTTGGGGGGGACATTCAAGTCATAATGTTGCTATAACTAGCAACAAGATAGCCTAATGTTTAGACGGAACATGCAACAATTTCAAAGATTTTGCCGAGTTACAGTTCATATAGGGAAATCAGTCAATTGAAAAAAAATAATTAGGCCCTAATCTATAGATTTCACAACACTGGGCAGGGGCGCAGCCACATGTGGACCTGGAAGTGCATAGGCCCACCCACTGGGAAGCCAGACCCAGCTAATCAGAATATATTTTTTCCCCACAAAAGGGCTTTATTACAGACAGAAATACCTCCCTCCCACCTGTCAGGTGAATGGATTAACTTGACAAAAGGATAAAATGCTCACTAACAGGGATGTAAACCAATGTGCACAACATCTGAGAGAAATATTGTTTTTGGTCATATCAGTTCATGAAACCAGCACTTATTTATATATATATATATACGGATGGGGTATTGGTGAAATACCTCTTCAACACCAGTCATGTCACTGTACATACAGTAGTCATGATGATCTGTGTGTATGTGTGGTTAAATTGGTATTTGGGGGATGGTCCTAGTCCAGAGGGTGGGGGATATGATATATATATTTATTTATTTATTTATTTATTTATTTATTTATTTATATATATATATATATATATATATATATATATATATATATATATATATATATATATATATATATATATATATATATATATATATATATATATATATATATATATTATATTATATATTATTTATATATATATATATATATATTGGGATGGTCCCTATATATCCAGAGGGTGGGGGATATGATATATATTTATTTATTTATTTATTTATATATATATATATATATATATATATATATATATATATATATATATATATATAAATAAATAAATAAATATATATAAATAAATAAATATATATCATATCCCCCCACCCTCTGGACTAGGGACCATCCCCCAAATACCAATTTAACCACTAGGTTTACCATACACACAGATCATCATGACTACTGTATGTACAGTGACATGACTGGTGTTGAAGAGGTATTTCACCAATACCCCATCCGTCTATTACATAAGCTTTGCCCATGTCGGTACACAAAACATTCTGTTGACACACAGAGGGAAAGAGCATTTTAGGAGGGAAGTTAACCTGTTGGGTGCAATCCCATTCTAAATCCACAAAGCTTCAAACATCCAATTGACTGAACATTGGCCAGAGCCAGGACTTGTTGGACTCTCAGAATATAACAGCGATGACAGGAACAGAAAGACACAATGACATAGCTTCCTGTGACATCATCCTACCCTGACAGCTCTGTGGTGTGTGGATTTCTGGCAAGTCATGTGACATTCTGGTACTGTGTCACGTGGTGTGTTCGGTCTTGTGCCAGTTTTGACAGGTGATAAAGAGAGTGAGAAACAGAGATGGAGAGAAAGAGAGAGAGAGAGAGAGAGAGCCCAAAGACATTCCATAAAGCTCTAGACAACTTTTTTTTTTAAACGTCTCTACAACATGTTTTTGTTTACCTTGTCCTTTTAATTAGGCAGCACTACTTCAGTGTAAACAGCGATACCACATAAATCACTGGCCCACTTGTGCCATTTCATTTAGTTCTGCCTAATTTGCCCTGCTAATTGCATGCATATTCAAAATAAATTGGTAGATTACAATATTTATGGCATTTATTAGGAGCTGGAGGAGAGCTCAGAAAAACAAAAATTGCTTTTGCAGATGCTCTCATATCACCATCACCAGAAGCTACTAGTTCACGGCTCATGTGGAAGAAACCGCCAAATGCCACCTCATAGGAAATGCACGTTGTATCCATCGCATCACCATCCACCTCCCTCTATCCCAACACTTATCCGTTGTGAAGAAGAGAATCTGTTCCTATTAAATATGAAAGTGGAGGTGAGCGAGCGAGTGATGGAGGGGAGATGACAGCGTGCCCGTTCTGCCTAGACTCACAGCTGGCCATCCAGCGGGGCTCCCAGGGGAGAGCAGAGCTACGGTCAGGTTGGCAGAGCACCCGCTCTGTGCAGGGGGAGAGGAGGTGGGGGTTAGGGCTGGGTGGCCAACGTGTGTGAGTGAAAGATAACAGGCAGCGTGCTGCACATTCAAAGGCAGTGGAGCCATTTGAGGCTCATGAAAGAGGCCTGTCAGGGAGGTTATCAGCGGTGGTGCAGCGGAGGGAAGGCCAGACCGGGGGGGGATGAAGCACTGTGGAGTGACAGGCCATCACAGGGGACAGGTCTTTCACAGAGCGAGACAGAACCATGGGGCCAAGGCATGGATCAGGCTCACCAACAACTCTTCAAACACACTGCAGCAATTACTACTGGAACGAAACTGATTCACTGATTTACTTAAGAATAGAAGAGTTTTGCGCTTCAGATTTCTCTGGGTCATTAAGCCCTTGAAGAGTCATTAAAAACCCATAAAGCGGTGTGTTGCTGCTCAGGACCTGGCTTAGGGCTCTGACAGCATCTCCTGTTATCTCGCCTGCAGTAAGTGCACTGGGTTACGCTGGCTAGCAGCCAACTTAATGGTGTTTAACAGCCAGCAACAGGGCCTACAGATTAAGTACAGGCTCTCGAGACAGACACAATGAGGCACTACTCAGATTTCCAATGGCTGCCTGTTCAACGTCTGGGTTTATTAGTGTGTGTGGTGTGCATATTAAACATGGATACACACACACACACACACACATGCAAGTGTGTATACCAGCACCCCCACAAGCCCTCGCCGCACAAAATCCCCCACCACACACCAACACCTATCACACAGAGGCTCTCTTCATATGGTCACATTTTAATGAATCTTCCTCACTCCTCAACCCTCCGTCTCATCCATCACAAAGTCCCCCTTCCCAAGGGGGAAGGGGGAAGGAGCAGCGAGGATGAGTGATTAACCGAACGGCATGTACACAACCTCCCAACACAAACAAGGGAGGGAATTTACATTCCATTGCATATCTGTCAAGAGATAACCCAACAGTGAATAAGAAGTGAGGACCTGTAAAACCAACAACATGTACTGTATGTGTGGATGCACTAGGCAGTGAGGCAGGGAGGCAGGCAGCCCCACGCGGTAGGGACAGCTAAGGAGAGGCGGTGGTTTACATACAGGCAGCATTACAGGTCTGTCCTTTAGAAAGCGCTAATGAAGAGAAACAGTGCTTTATTCAGATGACAGTGTTCAGCTAGAGACAGATAAAAGGTATCTACATTCTGGGTCTGGTTTAATACGACGTATACACCCACTCTCCACTATTTGTGGGGGGGTGCATTTTTCTTCATTAAACATTCATATTTCATGCTGACACTTTAATTCCGCATACAAACGTCTAAATATAAACAGCATCTATGTGGCATCTTCAAGCGGGCTGGAAACCACAAGGAAATCTGAAGTGAACAATATCATTATTCATCTATGCAAATGGGAGTTTAAAATGCAAACAATTTAACTTCACCAACAGAATATAAAACACATCATATACATAATATCTGAAGCTAGGTGGAAACACACCCAATGGTCTGATGGTCTGATGGTAACAGATGACAAGTCATTAAGGTGACAGCCAAAAGAAAGGGACTGTCCATTGTCCTGACCCTTGGCCTGGGTCGATGCCCTGTGGCTGAGCATGAGGAACTGGCTCATTCAACCTGTCCATCTGCAGTCGCCAGGGTCGCATAATGACGACACACTTATTACAGCGCTCTGACAATGATGAGCTCATCTTCAAACAGCCTGGATATTGAAGATAACGCGTAAGACCTAAAGTCTACCAGAGCTGTCACCTTTAAGACCTAGGTCTATAGACAGTGTTAGAGCTGGGGGCCCTTTTATATAAAGTTCTTGAGCTTTTTGATGATCAAGACATCTGGAACAGAGCCAGTTCGCAGCCAGGTCTTCACACGCTGAGAGAAAGAGAGAAGGGAGGCATTCTTCTTTCAGAAAGCTCTGTTTTATGACAGATTGTCAGAGGAGAAGTCTCTCTCTACCAAACACTGGGATATCATTATGGGCTGAATGGAACAGAAAAAGGTTGAAGAACATGCAATAAATCAAAGCAACTCCAGTCTTCCTCTTTGAAGGATAACTTCAGCGCTCTTATCTCTGTTCTCGCACAGCAGAAATCACTTTGACATCCCGGGCAAATGAAATGAATTACCATCAAAAGGAAATAATGTAAGAGGAGTGTTTGTAAATAGCATCCTAAATAAACTCGTCTTAGTGCTGGATGAAAGACAAAATAACGAGGGGAAAGACATGAATGAAAGAAAGGAAAAACGGATGTTCCTAACAGCTGAAAGAGACCGCACACATTTACTGCAGTATGAAACAGAGAAACGTAGACGAAGTAAACACGGACTGATAGAAACAGAGGGACAGAGACCAGCCCGGGTGGTGTGTGTTAGTGGTACCTGTGAGGGATTTAGAGGTGTTGTCCATCCTTGTCTCTGGTTCTGATCCACTGCCACTTACAGAGCCCTTGTAGCTAATGCAGTCAGAACAGAGCAGAGCTGTTCAAAGAATACAAAAAAGGTCAAGAAAAAAGGAGGAAGATGTAAAGAAAAAAACCTTTTAAAGTTTAAAAAAAAATATTTGGTATAGTATAGTTTCAAATCGAGGAAAGGTGTTGGTTTTTACACCAATCTTTTTGTTTGGTTTGTCTTTGTCTTCCAAAGCCAGAGTTTGTCTTGGAACGGCCCTGTTCAGTTATGGCTGTGTTAGCTATGCTGGAGCTCTCTAAACCACAGTCAACATTCAGTAACATTGAGAGACATTGAGACAGACAGATGCACACATACACTTCAGGACCAAAAGTATGTGGACAGCGGCTTGTTGAACATCGCATTCCAAAATCATGGGCATAAATATGGAGTTGGTCCCTCCCTTTGCTGCTATAACAGCCTCCACTCTTCTGGGAAGGCTTTCCACTCGATGTTGGAACATTGCTATGGGGACTTGCTTCCATTCAGCCACAAGAGCATTAGTGAGGTTGGGTACTGATGTTGGGCGATTAGACCTGGCTCACAGTCGGCATTCCAATTCAACCCAAAAGGAGTTTGATGGGGTTGAGGTCATGGTTCTGTGCAGGCCAGTCAAGTTTTCCACACCGATCTCGACAAACCATTTCTGTATGGACCTTGCTTTGTGTACGGTGGCATTGTCACACTGAAACAGGAAAGGGCCTCCCCCAAAAGCACAGAATTGACTAGAATGTCATTGTGTGCTATAGTGTTCAGATTTTTCTCAACTGGAACCTTACAGTTGGCACTATGCATTCGGACAGGAAGCCTTATCGTAGCGTTCTCCAAACCCAGATTCCTCCATAGGACTTCCAGATGGTTAAGCGTGATTCATCACTCCAGAGAACGCATTTCCACTGCGCCGACTCTTGGCATTGCGCATGGTGATCTTAGGTGATCTTCAAGAAGGCCATTCTATTGCCAATGTTTGTCTATGGAAATTGCATGGCGGTGTGCTCGATTTTATACACCGGTCAGCAGTGGTGGTTAGAGCGTTGGACTAGTAACCGGAAGGTTGCAAGCTCAAACCCCCGAGCTGACAAGGTACAAATCTGTCGTTCTGCCCCTGAACAGGCAGTTAACCCACTATTCCTAGGCCGTCATTGTAAATAAGAATTTGTTCTTAACTGACTTGCCTAGTAAAATAAAAGGTTGGCGGGTGTGGCTGAAATAGCCAAATCCACTCATTTGACAGACTGTCCACATACTTTTGCATATGTAGTGTATACTGTATATGAATGCATGAGAACACACAAACACAGTCATGCTCCCCTAACTACCATACACCATAGGTCTCTCCCAAGCTGCAGGTTGACGTTTATTGTCATGAAACTTCCCCTGGAACTGATCGATTTCCGCTAGACGGTATAGCTGCAAAGTCAAAATAGGGTCATGTTTAAAATCAGATGGTATGACTTTGGTCACTAGCTGGCACAGCCACACTCTGCAGAGCTGCCTCCAGGGCAAGATTCATGACAATAAATGCCAAAGACTAGAAAGACACCCAGAAAAAGGCCCCACTCAGCAGAAGAGACACCTGCAAATGAACTTGATGTTATGCTTCACGAGGGGGAAGGAACTTAAAATTAACAATGCCTTTCTGAAGATAAGATACCCGGAAACCATGAAAGAAGCAGTAATCACATTGGTTAGTGCTGGAAAAGGGTACCTGGTCAATTAGTGGGATGGAGAGGGACAGCAGAACAGACACAGAGTGACAGTAATGTAGGGGACGTAGAGCAGGAGGAGAGGAGTTTTACATACGTGCTCTCGTACCTGCGAAAGCCTTGGAGATGCGCTCTTTCTTCCATTCCCAGGGCTGGTCGTACTCCTCCGGGGGCCTCTCGTCGTCCTGCGGTAGCCGACTCTCTCTGGGGCAGCGGGGACGCTCGCCGTCCGAGTCCCCTCCGTTCTCAGCTGGCTCGTAGGGCGTGTCGTACAGGGGCAGCGATCTCAGTGACCCCTCCTTAGGCCCCCGGCCACCGCGGATCTCTGGCAAAAGAGAAGAGGGAGAGGAGGGTTAGATTTAATAGACTGTCAATGTGGATGTAAAGGTAAAACGATACGAAGGGACTGTATATGTGAATATTTATGTTAACAATCCAACCAACAGTTTTCATCAGCAGTTTCACTTCCAAAATATCATTTTCTCTACATACAACACTAAGACAGCCATGTTCCAAGGTAGGCTAAATCCAGCTATCCTTGGGCAGTGAGATCCAGCTGTCTCTTTACATACCTACCCCCTGAGACCCAGGAGAGGGAGAAGAACCAAACATGGGACACCAACAGCCATGTTAATTATTGCTGTGTGGATCCTAATCAAACTCTATACCTGCTAACAGGGATTAGCAGAGCCAAGCAGCACACACATGATCAGGAGAGGCAGCTACAGATGCCTATGTGTGATGGAGGCAGGTCTATAAGTATTAGGGCTGGGTGATATGGCCATGTATCCATGTATCATATCATATGGTATTTTTCAAAATTTTTTGATGATATTTTCTGTTTTTTATGAAGAAAATTTGAAAATGTTCTTTATGAGTAGTGCATGACCCTAGGGAGGCAACACATATATTCTAAATTATTTCAATGGGTCTGTCTCCATTCTGACTTTTATTCATTTCAATTAAACTTCAACCTAAAATAATTTCCTGCATTTCCTGCACTCATTTGAGATCATTTCCACACTGCCACGATATGGGCAAAAATACTAGGCCTTATTTTTAACCAAATGTTGCAATTGCAATTTAGATCAAAACACTTGGGTGAACTTTTGGAATCATGGAAATGTTTATTGTAATTCTATAGTTAGAATAAATAATAGTGGGCACTTTGAATACAGTGTTGTTTGACATGACAAACGAATGAAAATGCCATGGACGAGTTATTGTGACAGGATAGGAACCAAAGTGTTCCGTGTTTCCTAGGGGACCCTATAATCTTTGGCTACATTCAATCTTTATTCATATAGCCAACATATTCATGCTTCGCCTATTCCTCTTTGATTTAGAAGATACTGTTGCACAAACAACATGATGGATTTAGGCCTCCACCAGCACTTGTATCAGGCTGTATTAGCTAGCTACATTTGCTCCGACTCAGTACTACCCAGCTAACTAGCGATTAGCATTAGTGGCTAACACGATTTAGCTTAATTAACTTGCTATGAAAACAAACTAATATTGTAATTATAAAACGCTTGTGGATTTATATTAAGATCCTATTGGAAACAACATGGTTGCATGTGCAGCATTGACCATGCAGACTGAACGAAAGTGTATCGTGGTCAAACAACGACAAAACCGCTCCTTGAGTGGCTCTCCGGTACCGCTTGCCGTGTGGTAGCAGAGAGAACAGTCTATGAATAGGGTGGCTGGAGTCTTTGACAATTTGCAGGGCCTTCCTCTGACACCGCCTGGTATAGAGGTCCTGGATGGCAGGAAGCTTGGCCCCAATGATGTACTGGGCCGTTCACACTACCCTCTGTAGTGCCTTGCGGTCAGAGGCCGAGCAGTTGCCATACCAGGCAGTGATGCAACCAGTCAGGATGCTCTCGATGGTGCAGCTGTAGAACCTTTTGAGGATCTGAGGACCCATGCTAAATCTTTTCAGTTTCCTTAAAATACTGTTATAGAAGGTAAACTAAAAACCCAAACCGGTCCGTGCATCAATATATAGTAAAATACAGTATACCGCCCAGCCCTAATAGGTGTATGTGTATGTTGATCACCCTCTGGCTTCCTAATGTTAAAGCTCTAGTCTCAGACTATGACCCATAGTGAGTAGCAGTAGCTCCAGGTTTAGAGCTATAGGAGGTGTAGCAGGGCCTCCTGTGTGCATGTTGGGAGCTGGGTGTGATGAAAGCCTGCTCTAGCTGATGATGAGCTGACAGCGTTTGGAGAGGAAGAGAGAGGAGAGAAGCCTGGGGGCCTGAGCACCTGTGACTGTGCACGGCGTAGCCTGCCTGACTGACTGGCTGGCTGTCTGCAGAGCGGCGTCATCACCAAAGCTATAAACAGCCTCGCCTGGGGCACCACACACCACGGAACAGAACGACGGGAGAACGCCCTTCCCCATCTTCTCACCTATACATCCCTCCCTCGCCCTCTTAGCGCCACTCCATTACTCTCGACATTCTCCATTCCTCTCTGTATCTTTCCCTCGCTCTCTGATACATTTATGAATGACATAAGGCAGGGTATAAATGCAAATTCTATGCAGTGCTGAATAGTGTTCCCACCTATCCAGTGAGTAAAGAGAGCAGCCCATCATGCCCTTGAGAAGTCTCCCTCCTCTCCCTTATCCCCCTCCCTCTCATCCCATCTCCATGTCTTTCCAGTAGCAGGACGACGTTAGCAACCAGCTCCCTTCCTCCTGGGCCGTATGAAGCTGTTAGCAGCAAACTCCATCATAGAGTAACGCAATGTGAGGAGAATGAAATACTATGCCACACCACTGCATAATTGCCTTGCAGCCCAGGGGAGCTCTTGCGGAAAAATGAGAGTAGCACGGAGCCTAATGGAGCTACCCGGTGGGGGTTGCCAGAAATCTCCAATGTAATCGTGCGCTAGGCAAACTCTCACCCTCTGATCTCACAGTTAAAAGTCTTGGCATTGTGAGATCCTAGAGCGATGAGTGCCCACCTCCTGCCAGAAGAATCAACAGCGATAGAAAGGAAAGGAAAGGGGGGAAGGAGAAAAGTGGGAAGGAGAGGTGGCTGCCGGAGGACTGAGGGAGGATGGGGGAGTGTAATGTTTAGGGGTTTGGTGGGGACTAAATCTTGCTTGAAGGACCCTTTAATTGGGAGCGTGCTGCCTTGGATAAACTGCCGAAGGGGTATTAAGACTCCCCACCAGGCCCATGAACAAGGCTTACGACTACTCTGTGTGGGGTTGGGAGGGGGGCTGCGGAAACCAGCAGGAGCCTTCTGACATGTTGCCTCAGTGCTTTCCCAGCAGGACTGCATCCCTCCCACCTCCCTCTCGCCTTCCTTCTTTCCCTCTTCCCCCCTCCCTTCATCCTTGTTGAGGCATGCTTTGTGAGCTGGGAGGGGTAACATCTGTCTGTTTATATTACCGTGATTAGCTTGATGGTGGAACAGAGCTACAAGTTGTTACACAGCTGGAGCATAGCTACCTCTGCCCTCTGACATCACTGCCTCCGCTCAGGGCCAGGGGTCACCCACCACACCCCCACTCCCCTTCTCCTCCCTGGATGTGAGAGTTCCACTCCAGATGGCACTTCCTCCTGACCTCCTTCTGTCGGTCTGAGACCACTCTCACTACTGGGTAGTCCAGAATTGACATTTGACACCCTACATTCACCCAGTAGTAGACTGACTAGACTAGAGGACAAGTTGCTGTGTAGCGAACTCACTAAGGAGAACAGAGGACACATCTAACTCAGGGAGATTAATAACCATGCACTGCTGACTGCACAGACAACTAAATGCTAAGGTCAAAGGTTGGTTAAATGTCTCAACTCGGGTTCAGAGCCAGTGACATATGGAGCGAGAGGGAGAGAGGGTGGAGGGTGAGATAGCAGAATCTTCCTTCCTTTCTCTATCGTCTCTGGTTCGTGAAATAAAGGGATTCATTCTATTGGAAAGAGATCAAGATATTGCTCACCATAAATCCAAGGAGGTTCCTCTTCAACTTACTGAAGGAGGAACCCTCTGGGCATATTAGCATGGCTGTACGTGGGGAAGGGGTGGGAGCTTGTGGGAGCGGGGACGCTGCTCTGGATTAAATCAAAGCTATCATCTTAAACCAGCCTGGCAACCAGGAGACCTGACCCATCACCTCCCCACCGCACCCCCACCCCCCTTCCCTCCACTCGCTCTCCAACCTGAGGCCGTGAATACATTAGACAGGAGAGGATTTTTAGAAAGCTAGCTACCACAGCATCTTTTTCTCAAAGAACCAGGGCATCATATCATCACATAAAAAAAGAAAGAGCAAACAGCCAATAATCTCTGGGTGACTATTGGCTGACTACTGCCTGGACCGCCCACTCCTATAGCTCCAGAGAGGATTTGCTGCTATGAAGCGCTTGGAAGGGCACAGTCTATAACAGTCTATCTGGACTCAATTGAGGGGATTTCTCTGCACAAGTGAGGGATTAAATGTGATTGACTTTACACCCCTGGAAAACAATGGAGCGGAAGTAACCATGCTTCAAGGATGTAGTCTTTCGGCTCCTCCAAAGAATCATCCATAAAGAAGTCTGATAGTACATCGCCTAGACTAGGATGTATGCTGTACTACCCACTAGTTACATTGCAAAGTGTGTTCATTGCTTTAATCGTCTGATATTCCAGAGCAAGCCGATACTGTTCAGTATGCATGGGGATGAGTATTGTTAGGTCAGCAGACAGTCTTCACTAAGCAAGATTCTGCTGTCCCCCATTTAAGAGGATAGTCAAGATGAAAGTGGTACCAGAGTAACAGACATATTGTAGCCAACTCCGGTTGTTTTAAAGCAAGACGTATGGAGCTGGGAGGAAACGGCTTTCTCTTCCCAACAAGCCATTATTTCAGTCAAGTCTTGGCGTTCAGCTGCTTATGAATGCGAAGGAAGGCCATTGAAGACTGGCCACCTGTAACAAAGCATTCAGTCGAGCTTGTTTAGTGACAAAGAGACAGCGAGAGAGAGGTTGATTAACAAAGCTCCCGTGCCAAGACGTGTCTCTATCTAACCGTAGCCAGCGGATTTTCTACCCCGTTTAATTTCAGTTTTTCATATTGACGTGGCCTAGCTGTGAATGCGGAGCAGAGTAGCAGACTATCAAGTGCCGGCAGTGGCACCGAGGGCTTTGAGTTATCTGTGTGTCACCCAGAGGTATTGTGTGTCAGGCTGAGAGCTGGCTGACAATTGGAGGTGTATGCTCCCTGACCCATGTCGGCACACTGCTGTGAGCAGGGCTGTGCTAGGAGGTCTCACTGCCTTTTGTTCCCCAGACCCCATAGAGAATAGGCACATAATGGAGTCAGTGACTGGAATGATATGGAGGGAACATGGGCAGGGGGGGATACAAGGGTTCAGTTGAAGAGGCAATGCATTACAACGCTTATAATGTTATACCAATTTGACTATAATTTCATATATCTCTCATGATGTGGAATTACTGCAAATGATACATTGTCTTTGTCATACGGTCTGATATACCTGTCAGCCAAATCAGCATTCAGGGCTCGACCACCCAGTTTATAATGTCTACTATCGCATTCGAGGGGTGGAGTTGGAGGGGTGGAGGTAATGACAGGAGAAGCAGCTGGACCAGCTCATATCTCCATGAATCTCTCCACAAGGCTGCTTTTCAATGTGCTCAGCGAAATCAGACATTTCACAAATGAGCACGACTTGAACTTCAATCAACTTGCAACAGCCAACTACATAATATTCCATATCATATTGTGTGAAGAAGTGTGACCTCTGTAGCCAGCCCCTCTCGGTTTTAAAGGATCTCTTTATGTAGGTGGTCACTTCTCTACACTTCACTGCCCTTGGGATACAATAGGAACACTTGCTAGACATGTAATCAGTACAAAAGAAAGAGTGGAATTGGAGTCGAAAATGTAGCAGTCTACAAAAGAAAAAGGGGAAATTACCATGCATCTTTGTTCGTGTCTCTCAGAGAAGCAGAAATATATTCAATATTTCAACATTTATTTTCTTCTTGATTCCAAATTTGGAAACAGTCTGAAAAGCTTCTGAAATCGATAAGCTGTGAGTCACTGCTCCATCGGTGCCTGTCGGTCTATCAGTCAATGTGGGTGCGTGTGTGTGTGTGTGTGTGTCTCTGTCGGTCTACCAGTCAATGTGGGTGCGTGTGTGTGTGTCTCTGTCGGTCTACCAGTCAATGTGGGTGCGTGTGTGTCTCTGTCGGTCTATCAGTCAATGTGGGTGCGTGTGTGTGTGTCTCTGTCGGTCTACCAGTCAATGTGGGTGCGTGTGTGTCTCTGTCGGTCTACCAGTCAATGTGGGTGCGTGTGTGTCTCTGTCGGTCTACCAGTCAATGTGGGTGCGTGTGTGTCTCTGTCGGTCTACCAGTCAATGTGGGTGCGTGTGTGTCTCTGTCGGTCTACCAGTCAATGTGGGTGCGTGTGTGTCTCTGTCGGTCTACCAGTCAATGTAGGTGCGTGTGTGTCTCTGTCGGTCTACCAGTCAATGTAGGTGCGTGTGTGTCTCTGTCGGTCTACCAGTCAATGTGGGTGCGTGTGTGTCTCTGTCGGTCTATCAGTCAATGTGAGTGCGTGTGTGTCTCTGTCGGTCTACCAGTCAATGTAGGTGCGTGTGTGTCTCTGTCGGTCTATCAGTCAATGTGAGTGCGTGTGTGTCTCTGTCGGTCTACCAGTCAATGTGGGTGCGTGTGTGTCTCTGTCGGTCTATCAGTCAATGTGAGTGCGTGTGTGTCTCTGTCGGTCTTTCAGTCAATGTGGGTGCGTGTGTGTCTCTGTCGGTCTACCAGTCAATGTGGTGCGTGTGTGTCTCTGTCGGTCTTTCAGTCAATGTGTGTGTGTGTGTGTGTGTCTACCAGTCAATGTGTGTGTGTGTGTGTGTGTGTGTGTGTGTGTGTGTGTGTGTGTGTGTGTGTGTGTGGTCGGTCTACCAGTCAATGTGTGTGTGTGTGTGTGTGTCTCTGTCGGTCTTTCCGGCAATGTGTGTGTCTCTGTATCAGTCAATGTGGGTGTGTGTATGTCTGTCGGTCTTTCGGTCAATGTGTGTGTGGGTGTGTGTCTGTCGGTCTTTCATGCAATGTGTGTGCGTGTGTGTCTCTGTCGGTCTACCAGTCAATGTGGGTGCGTGTGTGTCTCTGTCGGTCTACCAGTCAATGTGGGTGCGTGTGTGTCTCTGTCGGTCTACCAGTCAATGTGGGTGCGTGTGTGTCTGTCGGTCTACCAGTCAATGTGGGTGCGTGTGTGTCTCTGTCGGTCTACCAGTCAATGTGGGTGCGTGTGTGTCTCTGTCGGTCTTTCAGTCAATGTGTGTGTGTGTGTGTCGGGCGGTCTACCAGTCAATGTGTGTGGGTGTGTGTGTGTGTGTGTGTGTGTGTGTGTGTGTGTGTGTGTGTGTGTGTGTGTGTGTGTCGGTCTACCAGTCAATGTGTGTGTGTGTGTGTGTGTCTCTCTGTCGGTCTTTCCGGCAATGTGTGTGTCTCTGTATCAGTCAATGTGGGTGTGTGTATGTCTGTCGGTCTTTCGGTCAATGTGTGTGTGGGTGTGTCTCTGTCGGTCTTTCATGCAATGTGTGTGCGTGTGTGTTCATCTGCCAGTCAATGTGTGTGTCTCGGCTGGTCTTTCCGGTAATGTGTATGTGTGTCTCTCTGTCGGTCTGTCAGTCAATGTGTGTGTGTGTATAAGTCTATCAGTCAGTGTGTGTGTGTCTGTCGGTCTTTCAGGCAATGTGTGTCTATGTCAGTCTTTCAGTTAATGTGTGTGTGTGTGTCTCTGTCCGTCTACCACTCAGCTAGTGTGTCTCTGTCCGTCTACCACTCAGCTAGTGTGTCTCTGTCCGTCTACCACTCAGCTAGTGTGTCTCTGTCCGTCTACCACTCAGCTAGTGTGTCTCTGTCCGTCTACCACTCAGCTAGTGTGTCTCTGTCCGTCTACCACTCAGCTAGTGTGTCTCTGTCCGTCTACCACTCAGCTAGTGTGTCTCTGTCCGTCTACCACTCAGCTAGTGTGTCTCTGTCCGTCTACCACTCAGCTAGTGTGTCTCTGTCCGTCTACCACTCAGCTAGTGTGTCTCTGTCCGTCTACCACTCAGCTAGTGTGTCTCTGTCCGTCTACCACTCAGCTAGTGTGTCTCTGTCCGTCTACCACTCAGCTAGTGTGTCTCTGTCCGTCTACCACTCAGCTAGTGTGTCTCTGTCCGTCTACCAATCAGCTAGTGTGTCTCCTTTATCTGCCTCCTGCAGAAGGAACAAAAGCAGCCATGCTGTCCATCCTCCCTCTGCTCCTCACTCAAACTGTGCCAAGCTTGTGGTGGGTAGCCTACTCAGAGCCCCTGCCAGCGCCTCAGACATACTTTTGGGAAGGCTGGAGGCAGTTTGAATAAAGCGTCCTGTTCATTATTGGTCTGGAGAGGAGTGAGTATTTTGGGTCTTGCTGCTCTTTCGTTGTGCTGTTTGCTTCTTTGTAAACATGTCTTGCTGGAACTGGAAGCCATTCGTGTTTCAGACGGAATATTATGGAATCTTCACTTGGCAATGACAGTTTTGGACAGAGAACTGCTTAGCTAGAGTCAACTGTTTACTCACAGATGGGATATAGGCATTCAGGATGATGACACATTATGCCTATAATGAACCTTTGGCTTAACCACAGCTGGTATCATACCATGATCCTTATAGGGTGCTGGTGGGGAAAACTAATCATAACACGGTCATTTGAATGTGGGTTAAATGAAGAATGGCACAGGCAGTCACAGATAATACCCTCTCTTTTTTTGCGAGTGTGTACGTGTGTTTATATTTCTGCTTCCCAGGCCAGCCAGGGGGAAGGTAAGAGATGCTGAGGAGATGTCTTCTCCCTGAACGCACTGACATGCATATGGATTCACTGGCCTGGAGATGTACACAGAGAAGAAAATGACAGAGGGGGGGGATGAGAGAAAGAGAGAGACCGAGTTGGAGTGAAAGAGAAAAACAGTGAAGGACTCACGGTGTTCCACCAGTACATGAGCAGCCGTCACCTGAAGGCTCAACACAACACTGATGAAAACAAATGCGGAATTACTTTGGTTTTTAAAGCAATATCAGGCTACTGTCTCTTCTACTAAGTTGGCCCAAAGACAAAACATCTCTCCCAGCGCATACAACGGAGTGCATACGGAGGTAAAAGTGAAGTTTCTTTCATATCCTAAAAGTACAAGACATACTATATCATCCTACAAAGGCATGAAAACAGCCATTTATAATCCCTAAGGAACCTTTATTTGTATTTATAGACTGTTGTGTACCCTCAAACTGTTAATTCACCAAATACATCAGAGGACAAATAAAACCCAGGAGGGTTAACACAGCACTGACTGTCCAATTTAACACACTGCTGTAATCTGCTGCACTGTTTCTCATCTAAAATCCTAACATCACAATCTATCCAGCAGCAACAGAAACCACCGTCAGGTCAAATCCCGACACAATACAGACAAGCCAAAATGAAGCGTCCAATTACAATGAAAGGATTGTTAGTCAATGGCACCAATCAGTAATTAGCTCAATCTGGGGTTAAGCATGGGATGGTGAACGTCAGAAGTACAGAGCTGCATGGTGGGGAAGACTACAGAACTGATCTACTGATGCCTCCATGGCCTGTTTAACAGTCTGTCCCTAGCCCCCTTTATGCAAATGACTGTCCAGTCTCCGGCCACAGCACAGAGAGCAGCATTGATTCCTACACGGGGCACAGCAGCGACTACAGCTCGTTAGGACTGTGGTGAAGGCTCATTAACATGAGATGGATGGGATCCTGGGCTTGGAAAGGTGCCCTGTTTAGTCTACCTACATCAGGGCTACCCTACTGGTGTCCTACGGGTCGTGCTTTCACCCCCCCTCATGTATTCTGAGCAAATGATTAAACAACTTGTTTTTTACATTGTTGGACATAAAAGACTACACACCAGGAATTCAACTCCAAGTGAATTTAATTTTGGAAATTTGTTCAAGTATTCCCACGCATAGAGACACACGTATGATCGCATACAAATGTAAGCAGTTTGATATGATTATGTTTTAGTCAAATATTATATCTGTTTGGGATTATTATGGTCAATTTGCAGTCTACAAATGATTTGTAATTATTTTCGGGTCCCCGACCAGCCGCTCAACAAAAGAAATTGGGTTCTGGCTACATGACATACACACCCGCAGGCATACAACCGCCAGATAGACTGTACTGTTCATCACGCTATGGACAAAACAGTAGCATGTACTGTGGTACCCTGACTTGTTTTCATTGGGTTCATTGCTGTTGATTTTACTTGCCTCATCCACATCAAAAATGGATTACATTTTGATGCCAGGCGGGTTTACAGGGATTGAGAAACCAGGACTTATAGAGTCAGTGACAACCAGTCTGAGCATTGAGGCAGCCTGCCTGACACCACACTTTGGGCTCTACAGTAGCTGGAGTCATTTTGTAAAATTCTCCATTCTGAATAGCTGCAGGGGCTGCCTGCTGCTCTCTCTGTGTGTCTATTGTTCCTGAGCTGAGATAAGACTGGCTCAGGATTAGAGGAGAGTGCACCCAGAGTTCAGCTCCTGTGAGAAGGCTGTGGTGGGACAAGGGAGCAGAGTAGAGGAGAGTAGCAGAGGAGTAGCCATTGGCTAAGAGCAGTGTGAAGGCCAGATGTGGTTTTGCTTGCTAATCTTTCCCTGGGATCAGCCAGAGGAGGAGAAGCCGGATGATGACACGTGGACATTGCTGTGATGAATAGCCACTCGACCTGCCCCTCCCGCCGCCCCCTGCTGGGGGTCAACAGCCCATTAGTGGTGATGGCCGGGTCTCCAACAACAGACCGTCAGCCCCTCCCCCCAAAAAGAGAAAGAGTGGGTGGGTGAGGAAGAGGTCTCTTCTAGCCCCAATCTCTAACGACTTCCTTTGACAATCATCTGCATCGTTCATAGCCAAATTAACCCAAACCCCAGCTGGACTCTAAATGGGAGTCTCTCTCTCTATCCTGGTCTCTGGCTGTTGCCAGGAAATGGCTATTCTTTAGCAATTGGCAAATTAAATATCTTTCTCCTTATTGCGCGTTAATCTGATAATCTCTGCCTCCAGCACAACAAAGCAGGGAGCAGCGGAGAAATCTGTTGGAGATGAAGCTTCATCACCTCGGTACTGTGGCGAGCGGACAGACAGAGATTGACAGTGTAGAAGCGCTGCCACTCTTTACACTCTCACAATCACACACCCGCTGCTAGTACCCGTGGCAACAGGAGGAACGGAACCACACCACCACCTTTCTCGTGACAACAGAACAACACTGACCTCCAGTCAGCTGTAATAATTAGGTACCTCAGATATAATGGCGAATACACACCACATGAGATGAAAATAGACCACTGCCATGCCTCCATTCATGCCATTTCTGAATGCTATTTCTCATGCTATCACACTCATTGTCCACAACAACATTAGAACCGAATTGTAACAAATCAGAAAAGTAACACCAGTGTCTTGTCATTAGGCCACACCGCAGCAAAACGTTTTAGTGTTCGTAACAGAATTTCTGTTCGTTTCAGAGCTTTTTCTTCCATTTTACCTACTGAACACAGCACACTTCAACATTTAGGCCCACAATGAACCAGAAAACAGGAGTAGCAGAACCCTGGAGGCAGATATAAACACTGGTCAACACAATGCATGGTATTGATCCCTCCCATTTATTGGAAAAGGCTCTTAGTAAACAACAAGTCAACAGTGAGACCTGTTTACCAATACTTCCCCTGTAGATTGATACAGGACATGGACGCCCTCAGGGGAACATGGATTAACAGAGTTCTCTGACAATACAAATAGTTACACAGCCAGCCATTCAGCCAATGACCTCACTCTAGGCTGAGTCGACCTTCAGCAGGTCATTTAAATACTGTGGAGGTGGATAACCACGGTAAGCTTCTTGCTGTGTTTCCATCATGATGTGATCTCCTTTGCCCTTCCCTGTTCTAGATTATAGCTTTGGTACCTCTCCATCAACAGTGGACCATACCACCTTCATCTTTATACATGACAGATAACATGCTGCCAGTCAAATGCCTCTCCATGTTATTTTGGCGGCCGACAAGGGCCTGTCTTTTATCTGGACCCAGTGGTGGTGGAGGTGGTGTTGTCCCCTTCTGCTCCCATTAGATCAGGCCTGGCCTGGGGGGAGGATGGGGGAGCCAGGGCACAGCTACTCATCTCAGCCCAGCCTGATTGCACTTGACAGAGGATAAAGTCTCAACCAGGACTACAGTACACAGGTGATGCACAGGTCTGGTACATTTGTACCACCAAACACTCAGACAATTATAGAAGGCAGATAAAGAGTGGTCCCAGCATAAACCAAATGATGCCACACAAGTAAGATAAAGACATTGTAATCACAGAGGATAAGAAGCTACAAGAAAATCACTGACTGATGTTGATAATAAATCAGAGGGCTTTTAGATTGCGTGGGGGAAATTAATTCATCAGTTACTGTTGTGCAACTCCCTCCTGTGGAGCAAACCAAACAAAAACAATTAAGAGGAGGAATGTTTTTTCTTTTGAAAAGTAGTGAAAGCAATTCAGGACTCCTGACAGTCACTCATGAATGAATAAGAATTTTGTTATTGTTCTCCTTGGTGAGAGACCAGAACACAGTGACTCAGTTGGTTTGTAAATCAGCTTGGGAATGGAGATTGAGAAGTGACGGTAGACTACAACTGAATTCAAAAAGAGCCAACAACATGTCAGTCAAGTTCATAAAGAATGCCTACCCCCAGATGAACCTCCTCCCACTTACATATTCACGCTATTTGCATATTGTCGGAATGAGAACATAAAAGAGAGCTCATTTCCCTTAATGAGTAAAACACAAAGCAAAAGTCAAGGAGTGTAAACAAAATGCTAAATCGCTCCTGAGGGTTCTCTACGCACAGAATGGGCTCTTCTTGTAAACAAAAGTCATCAACCAACAAATACAAGGCAAGTCCTACGTAAATATGAACATTTAACTTGACTTTTACCCAATTAAATAGTATAGGCTAGACCGAACCCTTCACTATACTGTTGTAGTTGGTGTGACATAATGCATGTTTGTACAGTTCAATATACATTATAAGTGCAGGAGCAGTCCAGAGGTAGTTGATTGATGGGCTTGAGTACTGTACAGCCCAAATGACAGGGATTATAGCTAAAGATTTGTCTTATTCCTCTGTGACCAGGGTCAAGTCGCTTCTCGTCACCGCCATGCCAATCTGAGCCCCAAATGAAAAAGTCGTTAGCATTAGCATATTTAATTCAGCAGCCCAGAAAGTCATAGCTCTGCTTGGAAATAGGATCTTACTCTTCATTTCCTCTATTAAGATAGATGAGATTCCTGCTCTAACACCACAGAACTGTAGTCAGACATTCACACCCACATTTCCTATGAATTACATTAATAGAGGCTATGTAAAGCAGAGCAGGTTTACATTCACAAAGGCACTGTTAATCACACAGCTGAGCCTTAGCAAAAAAAATGTGAATCCATTGTGTGATAGGATCTCATGTCAAAAAGCACAACTTTATTCTAGAATCATATAAATCCTACCAAGGCTGTAATAATGAGCTAACAGAGTGCAGAAGCTATAGTATTATAACAGGTCTGCCTGCCAGGCTGTTAAACCCCATGCTTGTGTATTTTATAATCCCTCTCTGCCTAGCTGGCTGGGCACCATGGCTGCCACATGGGCTTTGTCCTCCACACTACACCAGCAGGCTGGAGCTTGGCATGGAGAGCTCAGCCATTCCCAGCTCCCCCAAAAGCACCACTAGGGAAAGTATGGGCCATTTAGGTCGGGTCGACTCTGTTCTGCTCTGCTGGCCCGTTGTTTTTGGAAAGGCAGTGTCACTCGGCACCCTCATTAACATCAGCCACATCCATTACGACCAGGAGTTCTGAGTCACAGGGTGTCGGGAACATCAGCCCCCTTAGAGGACCAATGAATCCAAAACCAATAAAACAGGAACCCAATAAACATGAACGATGCGGAGTGAATAACCTCCATCCCATCCATTATTTACAATGCGGAAAAACACTGAGGGAGATGGGAAGAACGGGACACAATCGATGTGGAGATGTAACGTCAACGATATCATGGAGGTTGTCATTCATGGGTAGGATCAGGTAGCGTCATGGGTCAGGACCCGTTCTGTTCGTGAACAGTATTTCCCTTCACCTCATTGGAAGTCATCCTACTTCTGTACGCTGTCAGTAACACACACCCTTCCCTAACCGGTCTCTCTCAGCCACTGCAGATGTCACTGTGGTAAATATACGCAGCTGTTAGAAAAAGTACTCTCTGGAGAACGCTGACCTTACAAACTGAATCAGAATCGATCGTCTCATTGCGGTGTAAACTTGTCATTGTGACTGAACATGTAGAGTAGTCAGGGAGGAGAGCAGTAGTTGGAGCTGATCAGGAATGGACTGGAACTGCAGTCAACAATGATGCAGAGACTAAATCACAAGACTTTGGGAAAAGAGATCGTAAACTGACAGGAGTTATGTACCCAACCAGGTCTCTCTCTCTCTCACTGTTTACACTGCTTGTAGCAGCAGTACAATCATCCTGCATGTGGTTTGGCCCAGTCCTTCACTTCAACAGGAATGTCTCCATCTGTGCCAAACTGCCTTTCACAAAATGTAGATACAAGCAGAACCAAGAGAAAGACAGGATGAATAGAGTTTAGGTTGAGAGAGTACGGTGGTTGAGTAAGGGAATGCACATTTTGATTGAAGCTGTCTGCTGCCTACGTCATGATACGAACAGCATACCACACGCCATGATACTACACACCATATCATATCATAATAAAAACTAACCCTAAATACACACACACACACACACACACCACCTCAGATGATAAACCCTTCCATTAGAGGGTTCTAAAATACCATGCCATTGCCCTGTTGTCCTGACCTCAGAGAGGCAGGCTGTATCTGCTACTCGCCTGGTATTCAGTGAATGAGAGGAGTGGCAGATGGAGGGGGTGTTTTGGATTCCTCACCAGTAGGTCTGGGCATCTATTCTCAGCTGGCCAAGCTCCCGGTCAAACAACCCCACTACAACCACACACACAGCTGGAAAGGCAAACACACATGCAATCACACATACTTGCTCAATCTTGGTGCACACACACACACGCCCTCCCCATTTCTCCTCCCACAGTGTGCCAGGGGTGGGCTGACAAGACCCATCCCGCTCAGAGCTGCTTACTAACACATTATTCTACCTGACGTCTCCCTTCCTCCCTCACTCATATTCTCTCGTTCATTTATTTTCTTCGGGGGATGCAATGAATTCCATACTGGTGAGATGGCAAAATATCTAATGTTCCTAATCAGAGCAGAGTGGCATGTACAGTTGTGGTTCTAACTATTGACCCCTGTAATCCAAACTATGTTCTCTCATTCCATAGATGTATAAACCACATTTCACTGCGAGAAGGCCTCAAGTAGCAGAGAGGAAATTATTTTTGATAGAAATAAAAGTAGTAGCAGAACGCAGTACTAAGGAAGCTCTGTGTGCCAGGAAGCATGTGCTTTTGATTCATGGCGAGCATGTATGACAACGAATGTGCTTACTAGAGTGCAGTTTTCACATTTCACCGGTTTAGGTGTGTGTGGTGTGTGTCTGTAGAGTGGGCTGGGCTACCAGTCCTGTGGGTGTGTAGATGAAAGACTCCACTGACTTCTTGCACTTCCTGCTGAGACACAGGAAGCTCCACGTTTCCTGTCAGGAAGGGGAGGAGCCAAACTCTCATGAATCCCAACTCAGATTCTCTCGCTGTATTCCAACAAAACCCCTGTCAAAGAAAATGGTACTTGCACCTTTGAGCGCACAGAGAAACTTTTTGTGAAACAGGTTAAACCTTTTACACAGTGTACCATCGGTGTTAAATCTCAGAGGAGGTGCAGAGTGCCTTTGCCATCTGATTATCACGCTCCTTGTGTAATGACATTTTCCTCTCCTGTTGTCTGAATTCCTGTGGACACAGCAAAGGATGTGGCCCCAGCAAACACAGTCATAGCTGCTGAATGATGGCTGACCTTTATCCAGGCAATATTTTAGACATGAAGCCTCAGGACAGATGAAAGGGAAGGACTAGAGTGGCAAATATCACTGGAAGTATTGATGATTTGACCAGCCAGTGCTTCTCCTGAACAATAGCATGGATCAAAAGATGTGTGGTTCAGGTCGGGGTCTATTCTCTCTGCATAAAGCGTTTTTTGTTCCTTAAAAAAGAGCCTGGTCTGAATGGCTGTCTGGTTGGAGTCCCCCTGCACATTAATAACCTTCAATAGCTATTCAGGGTCCATTTGTGCAGAGTGAAGACTGAAAATCCGCCGTCCCCTCTGGGTGAAGCACTGATACACTCACATGTAATGCAAACAGGGCAATTCAATTAAGGCAAAGGCATTTGATCACTCTGAACGAAGAGGGTGGCTCGATCTAAAAGGCACATTTATCACCATCAAGGACTGTCCTGTGACAATGGGGGAATTTGGTATCCTGACTGTTTCCAAGAGGTGACGCATCACAGCTTTCTGAAAAGATGAGTCATGAAGCTGATTAGAAACAGTAAATGTGTCGTTCCTCGGGAAGAAGTTATGCATCATAAGATAACAGAGATGACTTTACTTTTTACTATTTCCTCATTGAGCGGGCCCAAGAGGGTAAGCGATGCCCTTCGTACCATAGTAGATCCTGTTGTCTCATGACTGAGAGAAGGAGTCTAGCTCCATTTCCTTCTCAATCCAGCTCTAAGAATTGTTTCAGATTCAATACAACTGTTCTGTCACTGTACAAAGACAAGAACAATCATGTTTCGTCTCCACTCCAGATTCAATTTGTACTGATGGAGACAGTGCCAGTAGACAGAAGGATGGGAGAGAAACGGAGCGAGAGAAAAGGAGTGAGAGCGAAGGAGCGAGACAGAGCGAGAGCGAAGGAGCGAGACAGAGCGAGAGAGCGAGACAGAGCGAGAGCGAAGGAGCGAGACAGAGCGAGACAGAGCGAGAGCGAAGGAGCGAGACAGAGCGAGAGCGAAGGAGCGAGACAGAGCGAGAGCGAAGGAGCGAGACAGAGCGAGAGCGAAGGAGCGAGAATGAAGGAGCGAGAAAGAGCGAGACAGAGCGAGAGCGAAGGAGCGAGACAGAGCGAGAGCGAAGGAGCGAGACAGAGCGAGAGCGAAGGAGCGAGACAGAGCAAGAGCGAAGGAGCGAGGCAGAGCAAGAGCGAAGGAGCGAGGCAGAGCGAGAGCGAAGGAGCGAGACAGAGCAAGAGCGAAGGAGCGAGGCAGAGCGAGAGCGAAGGAGCGAGACAGAGCAAGAGCGAAGGACTGAGACAGAGCGAAGGAGCGAGAGAGCAAGAGAGCGAAGGAGCGAGAGCGCAAGAGAGCGAAGGAGCGAGAATGAAGGAGTGAGAGTGAAGGAGCAAGTGTGAAGGTGTGAGAAGGAGCGAGAGTGAAGGAGCAAAGGAGGGAGAGTGAAGGAGCGAAGGAGCGAGAGCGAAGGAGCGAGAGCGAAGGAGCGAGACAGAGCAAGGGCAAAGGAGCGAGACAGAGCGAGAGTAAGCGCGAAAGAGCGAGAGCAAAGGAGCGAGAGCAAAGGAGCGAGACAGAGCGAAGGAGCGAGACAGAGCGAGACAGAGCGAAGGAGCGAGACAGAGCGAAGGAGCGAGACAGAGCGAAGGAGCGAGACAGAAAAAAGGAGCGAGACAGAAAAAAGGAGCGAGACAGAAAAAAGGAGCGAGACAGAAAAAAGGAGCGAGACAGAGCTAAGGAGCGAGACAGAGCTAAGGAGCGAGACAGAGATAAGGAGCGAGACAGAGATAAGGAGCGAAACAGAGATAAGGAGCGAGACAGAGCTAAGGAGTAAGCGCGAAAGAGCGAGAGCGAAGGAGCGAGACAGAGCGAAAGAGTGAAGGAGCGAGACAGAAAAAAGGAGCGAGACAGAGCTAAGGAGCGAGACAGAGCTAAGGAGCGAGACAGAGATAAGGAGCGAGACAGAGATAAGGAGCGAGACAGAGATAAGGAGCGAGACAGAGATAAGGAGCGAGACAGAGATAAGGAGCGAGACAGAGATAAGGAGCGAGACAGAGCTAAGGAGTGAGACAGAGCTAAGGAGTAAGCGCAAAAGAGCGAGAGCGAAGGAGCGAGACAGAGCGAAAGAGTGAAGGAGCGAGACAGAAAAAAGGAGCGAGACAGAAAAAGGAGCGAGACAGAGCGCGAAGGAGCGAGACAGAGCGCGAAGGAGCGAGACAGAGCGCGAAGGAGCGAGACAGAGCGCGAAGGAGCGAGACAGAGCGCGAAGGAGCGAGACAGAGCGAAGGAGCGAGACAGAGCGAAGGAGCGAGAATGAAAGAGCGAGAGCAAAAGAGCGAGACAGAGCGAGAGTAAGCACAAAAGAGCGAGAGTAAGCGCGAAAGAGCGAGAGCGAAGGAGCGAGACAGAGCGCGAAGGAGCGAGACAGAGCGCGAAGGAGCGAGACAGAGCGCGAAGGAGCGAGACAGAGCGCGAAGGAGCGAGACAGAGCGCGAAGGAGCGAGACAGAGCGCGAAGGAGCGAGACAGAGCGCGAAGGAGCGAGAGAGCGCGATAGAGCGCAAAAGAGCGAGACAGAGCGCGAAAGAGCGAGACAGAGCGAAGGAGCGAGACAGAGCGAAGGAGCGAGACAGAGCGAAGGAGCGAGACAGAGCGAAGGAGCGAGACAGAGCGAAGGAGCAAGACAGAGCGTGAATGAGCGAGACTGCAAAGAAGCGAGACAGAGCGCGAAGGAGCGAGACAGAGCGAAGGAGCGAGACAGAGCGAAGGAGCGAGACAAAAAAAGGAGCGAGACAGAAAAAGGAGCCAGACAGAGCGAAGGAGCGACAGAGCGAAGGAGCAAGACAGAGCGAAGGAGCGAGAGAGCATAGGAGCAAGACAGAGCAAAGGAGCGAGACAGAGCAAAGGAGCGAGACAGAGCAAAGGAGCCAGACAGAGCGAAGGAGCCAGACAGAGCGAAGGAGCCAGACAGAGCGAAGGAGCCAGACAGAGCGAAGGAGCCAGACAGAGCGAAGGAGCCAGACAGAGCGAAGGAGCCAGACAGAGCGAAGGAGCCAGACAGAGCGAAGGAGCGAGACAGAGCGAAGGAGAGAGACAGAGCGCGAAGGAGCGAGACAGAGCGCGAAGGAGCGAGACAGAGCGCGAAGGAGCGAGACAGAGCGCGAAGGAGCGAGACAGAGCGCGAAGGAGCGAGAGAGCGCGAAGGAGCGCGATAGAGCGCAAAAGAGCGAGACAGAGCGCGAAAGAGCGAGACAGAGCGAAGGAGCGAGACAGAGCGAAGGAGCGAGACAGAGCGAAGGAGCGAGACAGAGCGAAGGAGCGAGACAGAGCGAAGGAGCGAGACAGAGCGTGAATGAGCGAGACTGCGAAGAAGCGAGACAGAGCGCGAAGGAGCGAGACAGAGCGAAGGAGCGAGACAGAGCGAAGGAGCGAGACAAAAAAAGGAGCGAGACAGAAAAAGGAGCCAGACAGAGCGAAGGAGCGACAGAGCGAAGGAGCGAGAGAGCATAGGAGCAAGACAGAGTAAAGGAGCGAGACAGAGCGAAGGAGCGAGACAGAGCGAAGGAGCCAGACAGAGCGAAGGAGCCAGACAGAGCGAAGGAGCCAGACAGAGCGAAGGAGCCAGACAGAGCGAAGGAGCCAGACAGAGCGAAGGAGCCAGACAGAGCGAAGGAGCCAGACAGAGCGAAGGAGCGAGACAGAGCGAAGGAGAGAGACAGAGCGAAGGAGCGAGACAGAGCGAGAGTAAGCGCAAAAGAGCGAGAGTAAGCGCGAAAGAGCGAGAGCGAAGGAGCGAGACAGAGCGCGAAGGAGCGAGACAGAGCGCGAAGGAGCGAGACAGAGCGCGAAGAAGCGAGACAGAGCGCGAAGGAGCGAGACAGAGCGCGAAGGAGCGAGACAGAGCGCGAAGGAGCGAGACAGAGCGCGAAGGAGCGAGACAGAGCGCGATAGAGCGCAAAAGAGCGAGACAGAGCGCGAAAGAGCGAGACAGCGCGAAGGAGCGAGACAGAGCGAAGGAGCGAGACAGAGCGAAGGAGCGAGACAAAAAAAGGAGCGAGACAGAAAAAAGGAGCCAGACAGAGCGAAGGAGCGACAGAGCGAAGGAGCAAGACAGAGCGAAGGAGCGAGAGAGCATAGGAGCAAGACAGAGTAAAGGAGCGAGACAGAGCGAAGGAGCCAGACAGAGCGAAGGAGCCAGACAGAGCGAAGGAGCCAGACAGAGCGAAGGAGCCAGACAGAGCGAAGGAGCCAGACAGAGCGAAGGAGCCAGACAGAGCGAAGGAGCCAGACAGAGCGAAGGAGCCAGACAGAGCGAAGGAGCCAGACAGAGCGAAGGAGCCAGACAGAGCGAAGGAGCCAGACAGAGCGAAGGAGCCAGACAGCGAAGGAGCCAGACAGCGAAGGAGCGAGACAGAGCGAAGGAGCGAGACAGAGCGAAGGAGCGAGACAGAGCGAAGGAGCGAGAAAGAGAGCGAAGGAGCGAGACAGAGCAAGAGGAGCGAGACAGAGCGAAGGAGCGAGACAGAGCGAAGGAGCGAGACAGAGCGTGAATGAGCGAGACAAGAGCGAGACAGAGCGAAGGAGCGAGACAGAGCGAAGGAGCGAGACAGAGCGAAGGAGCGAGAGAGAGCGGAGCGAGACAGAAAAAGGAGCCAGACAGAGCGAAGGAGCGACAGAGCGAAGGAGCGAGAGAGCAGGGAGCAAGACAGAGAAGAGAGCGAGACAGAGCGAAGGAGCGAGCGCGACAGGAGCGAAGAGCCAGACAGAGCGAAGGAGCCAGACAGAGCGAGGAGCCAGACAGAGCGAAGGAGCCAGACAGAGCGAAGGAGCCAGACAGAGCGAAGGAGCCAGACAGAGCGAAGGAGCCAGACAGAGCGAGGAGCCAGACAGAGCGAAGGAGCGAGACAGAGCGAAGGAGAGAGACAGAGCGAAGGAGCGAGAGAGAGCGAGAGGAAGCGCAAAAGAGCGAGAGTAAGCGCGAAAGAGCGAGAGCGAAGGAGCGAGACAGAGCGCGAAGGAGCGAGACAGAGAGCGAAGGAGCGAGAGAGAGCGAAGAGCGAGAGAGCGCGAAGGAGCGAGAGAGAGCGAAGGAGCGAGAGAGAGCGCGAAGGAGCGAGACAGAGAGCGAAGGAGCGAGACAGAGCGAACGAGCGAGAGAGCAAAAAGAGCGAGAGAGAGCGAAAGAGCGAGACAGCGAACGAAGGAGCGAGACAGAGCGAAGGAGCGAGACAGAGCGAAGGAGCGAGACAAAAAAGGAGCGAGACAGAAAAAAGGAGCCAGACAGAGCGAAGGAGCGAGAGAGCGAAGGAGCAAGACAGAGCGAAGGAGCCAGACAGAGCGAAGGAGCCAGACAGAGCGAAGGAGCCAGACAGAGCGAAGGAGCCAGACAGAGCGAACGAGCCAGACAGAGCGAAGGAGCCAGACAGAGCGAAGGAGCCAGACAGAGCGAAGGAGCCAGACAGAGCGAAGGAGCCAGACAGAGCGAAGGAGCCAGACAGAGCGAAGGAGCCAGACAGAGCGAAGGAGCCAGACAGAGCGAAGGAGCCAGACAGCGAAGGAGCGAGACAGCGAAGGAGCGAGACAGAGCGAAGGAGCGAGACAGAGCGAAGGAGCGAGACAGAGCGAAGGAGCGAGAAAGAGAGCGACAAAGCGAGATTAATGGAGCAAGAGTGGAGGAGCGAGAGCGAAGGAGCGAGACAGAGCACGAAGTAGCGAGACAGAGCGCAAAGGAGCGAGACAGAGCGCGAGCGAAGGAGCGAGAGAGAGCGCGAGCGAAGGAGCGAGAGAGAGCGCGAGCGAAGGAGCGAGAGAGAGCGCGAGCGAAGGAGCGAGAGAGAGCGCGAGCGAAGGAGCGAGAGAGAGCGCGAGCGAAGGAGCGAGAGAGCGCGCAAGCGAAGGAGCGCGAGAGAGCGCGAGCGAAGGAGCGAGCGAAGGAGCGAGCGCGACCGAAGGAGCGAGAGAGAGCGCGAGCGAAGGAGCGAGAGAGAGCGCGAGCGAAGGAGCGAGAGAGAGCGCGAGCGAAGGAGCGAGAGAGCGCGCAAGCGAAGGAGCGCGACCGAAGGAGCGAGCGCGACCGAAGGAGCGAGCGCGACCGAAGGAGCGAGAGAGAGCGAAGGAGCGAGAGAGAGCGAAGGCGCGAGAGAGAGCGAAGGAGCGAGAGAGAGCAAAGGAGCGAGAGCGAGCAAAGGAGCGAGAGAGAGCAAAGGAGCGAGAGAGAGCGAACGAGCGAGAGAGAGCGAACAAGCGAGAGAGAGCGAACGAGCGAGAGAGAGAGCGAACGAGCGAGAGAGAGAGCGAACGAGCGAGAGAGAGCGAACGAGCGAGAGAGAGCGAACAAGCGAGAGAGAGCGAACAAGCGAGAGAGAGAGCGAACGAGCGAGAGAGAGCGAACAAGCGAGAGAGAGCGAACAGCGAGAGAGAGAGGGCGAACGGCGAGAGAGCAAAGAGCGAAGAGAGCAAAGGAGAGAGAGAGCAAAGGAGCGAGAGAGAGCAAAGGAGCGAGAGAGAGCAAAGGAGCGAGAGAGAGCAAAAGGAGAGAGAGAGCAAAGGAGCGAGAGAGAGCAAAGGAGCGAGAGAGAGCGAAAAGCGAGAGAGAGCAAAGGAGCGAGAGAGAGCAAAGGAGCGAGAGAGAGCAAAAGCGAGAGAGAGCAAAGGAGCGAGAGAGAGCAAAGGAGCGAGAGAGAGCAAAGGAGCGAGAGAGAGCAAAGGAGCGAGAGAAAGCAAAGGAGCGAGAGAGAGAAAGGAGCGAGAGAGAGCAAAGGAGAGAGGAGCAAAGGAGCGAGAGGGAGCAAAGGAGCGAGAGAGAGCAAAGGAGCGAGAGAGAGCAAAGGAGCGAGAGAGAGCAAAGGAGCGAGAGAGAGCAAAGGAGCGAGAGAGAGCAAAGGAGCGAGAGAGAGCAAAGGAGCGAGAGAGAGCAAAGGAGCGAGAGAGAGCAAAGGAGCGAGAGAGAGCAAAGGAGCGAGAGAGAGCAAAGGAGCGAGAGAGAGCAAAGGAGCGAGAGGGAGCAAAGGAGCGAGAGAGAGCAAAGGAGCGAGAGAGAGCAAAGGAGCGAGAGAGAGCAAAGGAGCGAGAGAGAGCGAACGAGCGAGAGAGAGCGAACGAGCGAGAGAGAGCGAACGAGCGAGAGCAAAGGAGCGAGCGAGTGAGAGAGAGCGAACAAGCGAGAGCAAAGGAGCAAGCGAGGGAGAGAGAGCGAGCGATCGAAGGAGAGAGAGAGAGCGAAGGTGCGAGAGAGAGCGAAGGTGCGAGAGAGAGCGAAGGAGCGAGAGAGAGTGAAGGAGCGAGCGAGAGCGAAGGAGCGAGAGAGAGCGAAGGAGCGAGAGAGAGAGCAAGAGAGAGCGAAGGAGCGAGAGAGCGAAGGAGCAAGAGAGAGCGAAGGAGCGAGAGAGTGAAAGAGAAGGAGCGAGAGCGAAGGAGCGAGAGCGAAAGAGCGAGAGAGGGAGAGAGAGAGAGAGAGAGAGAGAGAGAGAGAGAGAGAGGAGAGAGAGAGAGAGAGAGGAGAGAGAGAGAGGGAGAGAGAGAGAGAGGGAGAGAGAGGGAGAGAGAGAGAGAGGGAGAGAGAGAGAGAGAGCACGCGAGAGAGGGGAGGGAGAGAGAGAGAGAGGGAGAGAGAGCACGCGAGAGAGGGAGAGAGTGAAGCCTTCCATATTGAGCAGTCCTCTGCCAATTGACCCACTGGCTCCCATTCTGGACTGTGACTGTGGCCCTCCGCTGCTCTCAACAGTACACAGGCACACAGGGTGATCTTGGGTAATTTGGTTGCTTGTTTGGATAATCCACCATCTGCCACACTGTGGGCTCTCAAACTACACACCAAACCATATGAGCACAGATTACCATGAAGCTGATTCAAACAGACAGAAATAACAGAAGAACATTCATCTGCAGGAAAACAATTATATGAACACAGAAGGTTTAGAGTCTTAGCTACAAGACACTTGATGATAACTAGGCCTCATACATACTGTAAAAGCTGTATAGTTTAATATAGTCATAAGTGAGCTCCTGTTATGAGACTGGCGTATCTGCTTAATAGGCTTCCTTCACCATGTCATTATATCAGTATAGGACATGTGTATCGGTATGATCCAACAGCACTCTCTTTCTCTCTTTATGCTGTATGTGGAGCCCAATAACACTCCACCGTCGTCTCTTTTACAAGTAGCATATCACATAGTTAAAGATGGAAAGTCTATATGAAGATCTCTCTCACACACACAACTCTTTACAACCTGCCGTCAGTCAGTCAGCCGCTGCTAATTTCACACCCTGCTAAAGTGCCAATTAAATGTGTATAACATTATTGCTAAATATAGAAGCTGCACTCACTGGAGCTGCTCTTCTTCCATCTGATAAAAATGACAATTACGCTTGTGGGTTTCCTGCGACAGGAAGACATGGCTGTCTGCCAGGATGAAATCACCAGTGACGAGAGTGATACCCTGGTATTGTTAGTTCCTTTCACTCATGTCCCTCTCCTTCACTTCTATCCCCAATTACATTAACATGTCCTCTCCCACAGGGTTTCTGGAGCAGTATGGAACATGCCATCAGGCACACACACACAGGTCTAATGCAACCTTACTATAAGGATATTTGGAAACCCGCTGCAGAATTGCAGGAAGTCAAACGTTGACTGGTGAGTTAAAAATGTGACACGGTAATGTGAGAGTGCAGTATCACTTCTGAAACATAGAGCGCTTTGATCTCATCATTTCCACTGGGCCTACCTATACATATCCTGTTTGCCCACCCATCCATTACTGACTGTAGACAATTAACACAGCCTGTCTCTTTAATCCATCCCCTTTAAAAATCATCAAACACTGCCTTCATCCTTTGATAATGTAACAACAGCTTCAAACTTCCACTGATGATCAGGAGAAGAAAAAAAAACAGAAGAATTAGTCAGAGCAGTTTAATGGAACTAAGTATGTACAATGTTTATAATAGATATGGTGGCTCAATTAAAAGGGTAGCTAAGCCACCTTGCCAAACCCAGTCATTTTTCTCTTCTCCTGCAAAGGTCAACTCAGCATGCTCACCACAGAAGTTCATCATTGATTATCATACCATGGGAAAATCCATCTCAAACTTCCGCCCTGCAATTCAGTGGTCATATATCATGAATCATATGTTTGATTTGTTGCTTGTTTATGCCCAGGGTCAGTTATACCAGTCACATGGGAAGAGTCACATTTTGAGTTATTGGATTTTTATTAAGGGACCTTTAACAATTCAGGAAATAACGTTAGGATTCAGAATAACCTTGTGGGAGTGCAAATGAAAGCAAGGACTGAATACTGAATGATCAAGTATAGGAGGGGGTCTGTGTGAGAGGGAGAGAGTCTATAGGTAAGAGCAGAAGACCACCAGACAGCTTTCATCTTCCCAAGACTACGTGATGGGACCCATTTCACACACAGACAGAGGGCCAGAGAGGTGAAGCACACACTTACAGTTCATAATGCTATACATGAGGTCCTCCCAACTTCTCCTCTATTGTGTTCCATTCTATACACTCTGTGGCTGAGAGCACTCTTTTCCTGGGAAGTGTGCTTTCAAAGAAGGCTTTGAAGTGTTCTTGAAAGTCCCAATGAGAGGGCAGGGGAGGTACAGTATTGTCTAAAAGGAGGAAGTGATCTGTCCCAGTCACAGGTCAGTGCTGTGAATAAGCCTGGAGATGATGACAGCACAGGGGGCTGAGGGGTGAGTAATTGGGAAGGAGGGTGGAGGGTGTTGCCAGGCTGCCTGGCTGAGCACCACAGTACTGCCACCAAGACCAGTCATGGAGAACACCATGTAGCCACGACCTCAATCTAATGACAATGACGTCTTAATAACAATGTCTAGAGAAATTCGGGTCATTTTTTTAATGACCGCTACATCTAAAACAGGTATTTGAGAAATTACATTTACATTTTCAGAAAGTTTGATGTGTTTGAGTCATGATTGAGTTGAGGGCTTCGCTAGCGCTGTAGGCTACTTCAGGGACTAATTTAACACAGCTTGGACCAGCGCAGAACGAGCATCTACAGAATAATGCTAACACAATCTCCTGAATGCTGGAGTGCAAATTGCTGTAATGAAGCTATTTCATTACCGAGACGGCAAGCATTGCTGAATAAACAGGAAAAACAACTCGTAGTGCTTCATGAGCCATCTGTGGAGGTGCTTTGGCAAAGAGTGCCGCAGTGTTTACAACACTGATTGCAGGAGGGACACAGAGTATGTCTACTAGAGTGGAATAACGTGCCGATCCAACATCCCCTAAACTTATAATGTCATTACCGCAATGTAATGCACAGTAGGGGTGGGAGTTTGACAATATATTTTTTAAATGCAGATACTGGATTAAGGCTAGATACTGGATTAAGGCTAGATACCGGATTCATATATGTTCCAAGACAGAGATTTGCAGTAACCTGTTGCTCCTAATCCCTTGCATTTACTATAAACACTAACAGAGAGACACCTCATTCTGTCATCTGAATAACATGACATGGTTTGACCTTTTATATTTAACTGGGCAAATCAGTTCAGATCAAATTCTTAATTACAATGACAGCCTACCCCGGCCAAACCCTAACAACGCCGGGCCGATTGTGATACAGCCTGGAATCGAACCAGGGTCTGTAGTGACGCCTCTAGCACCAAGATGCAGTGCCTTAGAACGCTGAGCCACTCGGAAGTACATAAAGACCGAACATAACCTCAGCATCTACACACAATGGTTAGGGAACACTGTAGTTGAGAGAGTTCACCTACACCTCTGTAGAGAAAGGGAGCCTGTCCAGACACATTAGTTAGGTATAATCTGCTGCAGTGTGCTGGATCATGTCCTCTGTGAGTAGATAGATACTTCCCAGCAGGCAGCTGAAACGCTGCTAATGCTTGTAAAAAATAAACTGACTTCCTCAGCATGAAACAAAGCCAAGGTTTCTTCTTAAAACAGGAAGCAAAAAGAATCGAAAAGCCCCAAACTTCTGACATGTCTGAAATACACACTCAAAACAGCACACACGACAGAGGTAGATTCGTGACTCCAGAACTCCAACAGATGTCCTTTGATAATTCAACAGAGAAAGCAGCCTTCATCTATCTGATCAAGTTGAAAACCTTGGGCTGACAAGCTACAAGAAAAGCTAAAGTACACATTGAAAAATAAAAACATGTTCTGCTGGGTTTGGGGACTTTGCAGAGAGAGAAGGATCAGGCCTGAAAAGCTGGCCTACTTACAGCCCGTCTTCCATGAAGCTATGTTTGAACAGAGGCCAAGGGAGCCTTAAAAGTGTAGAATAATTTCCTTTACGGTGGGTGAATGCAGTTCATACACTATGTTCAGACTGATGTAAAGGACATCTTTAAGAGGTGTGAGACGTGTGTAACTTGTAATATTGCGAAATTGAGGCAGCCCCTTTTCCTCGAGCTCTGACAATGACAAAGGATATGCCAGGACAATGACAAAGGATATGCCAGGCATTCACAAGAGTTATGGTGTCGAGTTTGACATCAGAGGGAGAAAAATTGTCAGCCAATTTAGCCCGCTAGCAGGAAGCAATCCACATTGTTGCGCTGAAAGGAGAAAGGGCCATGTCTGACTGACATCTACTGCAGAAAGACTGAATGACAGCCTTGGGACCAGACATGAACAGCTAAAACTATGCGAGTATTTTTCCATCTTTATAAGTAGCATGAGTACGAGTCATACAGCGATACACCTGTTCAAAATGATGAAAGCAATACATTCCCTATTTCATATTAGCTACTATTGTTCTCGGTAGTACTACAGATTTGCTCATTTTCATGCAGTGAATTACTTGAATGACGAAATCAGCACCAGACATGTCATAATGACTTGTCTCCTGACATTCATTAAGTGACAGGCTGATTTTCCTCCTCCTTCAATTGGGCCTAATTGACCGCTTTTAAAAGCCAAGCTAGCTCCTCTATTAGAACAAAGCAGATGGCTAATTGCATCAGAAATGAAAAAGTGTGTGTGTGATTTTTGGAAATGTTGATTGCGGTAATGGACTTGGGCAGCTTGTCTCATCCAAGCTGCCATCCCAGTCAGACTGATGGAAACCAGACTGTGGTGTGGCTGGGCACTCAAGCCCTTATATCCCTCTCTCACGCCTAATGATCCAACTGCACACATTACACCATTCTGTCCAACACTGAAGAATTATGTTAATTCACTAAGAAATGGGAGGACCGATACGGTTCTGTGTGATGCTAAGAGAGTAAATGAGTGACAATCAAAATGCAATGCTAAATCTAAAAAGGCACCCTATTGCAGTTTTCTGTGTTAGAATTCTGAGGGGAATATCACTTACATGGCTGTCATCACTTTGTCTATTTGCAGTTTCAGTAGACTGATTGTTCCCATGGGTCTGTAGAAGAGGCTGACTAGGAAACCAGCAGGAGGGCTAGTGTCCACACTCCACAGGGCAGGTCTCTGCTAGGTTAAACGTCTGACTGGTGCCTGTAGGCTTCTTATTCACATGCCAGGCCAGGGACTGAGGGTGAGCTCCTGATCTCCATGCCACCTGCAGCTCTCTAGGAGCAGACAAGCTGCTCTCCCCTCCCAGCACGTCCTAATCAGAGTAGATGAGCATCATAGAGGAGAGGACTAGCATTGACACACAATTATCCTTTAAAACTAGAATAGAACAGCATGAGGTTCAATGGAGGGAGCCATGGGAAATTAGAACCCACTGACAAAGTCCCTCTCAAGCCATTTTGGGCAGAGGACTGTACTTCAATGAGCACAGTGCTGGTAGTGAGTAGTCCAACATGAATAGATCCATAGGCTCTGTTGATAACCTGTTGTTAACCAACCATAAATAATGTTATTGGCGTGAATTCAACAATCAAAATGCACTTGTGGGTTAGGTGAATTATATTGCATCCTGGTTAGAGACCGAGACATTTCCTTCAAAATAGTTCATAGTTCTGCTTTACAAGCCAATAAAAGACAATGTAAATATTCCCGTTGTGGGAAAGAAGAGTTTAAATCAGGAACACATTCCCCTCTTTGGGCAGAACGGTTGGTAGAGCTGTAGTGGAATGAGAAATACCAGTGAGGCTGACTGAGGCCAGCCTGGCCTATCATTTCCCCAAATGAGTCTGCTTTAATCTGTCAGTTTCATGGTGTTTAAATACTGATTTGGTCCAGAGACCCAACTCTGTGACACATCTGATTTAGACAATCCTCACCCAAATGATGATAAAACCCACTAATACTTTGTTTTGCCAGCAGGGGCCACGGGCCGCTGCTTCTCTCCCCTCCACACGAGTTCAGACTCCAAAAGAGCAGAAACTCAATCTCATTCATTTTAACTCATCTCTCCGTTTTGTTCAGGATCCTATTGTTCATTCAGAGCACCAGACCAGTCATAAAGCGTAATAAAATGTCATTTTCACTGTAATAAAATCCGAAACATTTTAATGAAAATGTCAATTCACTAGATAGGTGCGTGTCATTAGAATGTTAAGAGGATGGGGTTCCGTAACTTCTCTCAGACAAGGTAATTGGAGTTTTAATTGACCAGGGGTTGATGCTGTGGAAGGATGGAGGGACTGCACTCTTCTCTCCTACCATGGCCTCTTAACATCCCACTTCAATTACCCCTCTAAGGCTTGGCCTACAGAGTATTAACATCCTACAGAGTATTAATCTCCAAATACATTTCTGCTCTATACATTTCTGCTCTATACATACTAGCTATATATATATATCATTTCTAAATACAGCCACGTGTCGTACAAAGTTTAGAGGGGATTCAGAGGACGAGTGTAGATTAGTGTCATATGGAGGCCCTAGAAAGCGATTTGTAGCATTACACTGTCAGTTCTCTGTTGCATTTTGTGGCAAAGCCAGTGAAAATGTGAATTATCAGTCAGTTGAGGGTTGTGCCTATTTTTCTTTTGCTACATGACCAATATGTTTTCCAGTGGCATACGACTCGATGAAGCAGAGCCGATGACATGCTATGGTTTTCAAGTTGACTTTACAAGCCCTTCAGCAGAGATGGCAAGATCAAACTCTCCCTGATATGAAGAGATTGTTCCTACAGGCAGCGCTCTGGAGCAGATCTCCTGTGTTGGTTTGGGGTCATTGCCAGCTCCTGCATTCGGGGGGAGAGTTTGAAGAGTTCAATATTTTGTTTGTGTTGACACGTGTGATAGACAGCGTACCTCTCACAGTTGGAGAGAGCTGTGAGCTCAGGTTAGATACGTTTCAGAGAGAGCAGGAAGACATCAACACCAAAAGACTCTGCAATGCAGCTCCCTAGGAGTCTGACACAGTAGGGATGGTTTTCAGGCAAGGAAAACTGGTTTCTTTCTCTCTGTGTGTATAATGTCCCTAGCAGTACACACAGAGAGATAAGTGAAAACAAGTAGGCAATCATTAACAAGAGAGAACACAAAGCATTTTGCACTCTTTTTCAATGGTTACAATGCTTCCTTGTTCTTGCAATGACAATTACATGTAAAGCTACAAAAAGGACTGCTATCTAAATTGTGTTTATGAATCTAAAACACAGCAATCACATACAGCTTCCCTTCAAGACAAACGCACAGAAATTAAACATGAAAATATAAGGTCAGGTGACTGGAGCTCAGCAGAGTAGACTATGTATATAAAGTTGAAGTCGGAAGTTTACACACACTTTGGTTGGAGTCGTTAAAACTTGTTTTTCAACCACTCCACAAACTATAGTTTTGGCAAGTCGGTTAGGACATCTACTTTGTGCATGACACAAGTAATTGTTCCAACAAATGTTTACAGACAGATTATTTAACTTATAATTCACTGAATCACAATTCCAGTGGGTCAAAAGTTTACATCCACTCAACTTAGTGTGTCTTTAAACAAAGAAAATAATGGTCATGGCTTTAGAAGCTGCTGATAGGCTAATTGATATCAATTGAGTCAATTGGAGGTGTACCTGTGGATGTAGTTCAAGGCCTACCTTCAAACTCAGTGCATCTTTGCTTGACATCATGGGAAAATCAAGGGAAGCTAGTCACCATTTTCCCCCCTCTTCCTTCAATGTTGATATTTTCATGAGACAATGAAACTCAAGGCCAGCGGTATTAGGTATCGTCTTAGAAGACTGCAATTCAGCCCCATCAGCACACTGTCTGAATCATAATATCTGAGCCTGTTGATCTGAGAGAGACAGACAGCCCTGTCAGGTACTGAGCCCTGTACACTGAGACTGAGGCAAAGAGGGAGAGACAGGAGCAAAAGCTGTGCATCGGCCCACTTGCCCCATTTCACATCTGAACTCTACCTTTCTCCACCTCCCTTTCTTTAGAGTACTGCCAACATTTCAGCAAGACAAGCATTTTCCTCAGAGCTCCATGCAACTCCATGTAACTAGTGATCAAAGACAACTAATAGGCAGATCAGCCTTTTGACTTTGCCAAGGCTCTTATAACCTCGTAGGCCCCCGTTTTCTCCTGAATAAATCATGTCTCTGTTGGATCTTGTGTGCCGTGCTGCTGTCCGGTGTTGTGTGTAGAGACTAATAGGACTGCTGCATGGACTATTGTCTACACTAAAATGCACCTGCCCTCTGGTCTCTGTGGACCTCAGTCTGCAGCCCTGCACTATCTGCAGTACCCACATCCCAGAAGACCTGCCATCAGCTGCTCCAGATCCCGTGCCACTCCGGTCATGCTGCCAGTCTCCGGGCAACCCCATTAGTGCACATCAGACAGTGTGTTGGCAGAGATATAGTGCTCAGGTCAGGATATACCAGGAAGACCATCACACGCATTCCCTGGACTCTAAAAGCCAACGTGGATGAGAGGTTATTCTGAGAAGGAGAAGGCTAGATGGATCCAATATTGTGGAACAAATGCTTTGGTTGTACATCACTATCAGTTAGGCCCATTCTTAAAATGTGTTATAGAGTTGTGTCTCAAAACAGTCAAAATGTTTAGAGTACATGGTGTATTGCACAGTGTCCTAATTGCAACACCTGTCATCTCCACTCACACTAGCTACTTACATTGATAAATACACAGCATACACATCATTAGGGAACCTGGGAAGATAATGTGCACACAAACACATTACAAGAACACATAACGCAGCTCTGACTTTTCTACCACTCAAATATACCCAATATTCTGCTTTCACTGCACCATGGTTCAGTGCTCTTGTTGTTTAGGTTTCTACACAAGGGAGCAATTTATTGCACATGATTTCAGCAGCTCCTGTTCAGGTCCACATAAAGCGCCTCTGGCAATGTAACTCTGTTAAGGTTGAAAAGAAGTACCTCGCCAGAATCATTACAGGGACTTTAGAGACAGGCTGTACGTCAAACTCTCCTCTTTCACATTGTTTTAAGAACCTGACCTATTTAGAACCTGACCTTCCCTGTACATTTAGTTCTCTTTCCGCTGGTACATTTCCCTGCTTTCACAGAACAGGGACCCAGAAATGGGAGCTTTCACCCCGGATCTCCTTTTCAATTAAACTACCACTTGCCAGAAGAGGTCTAGTGCTTATGTAATCACAAGAACAGGGAAGATACGTGGCACATAGACACACAGACAGAGAGAGAGACAGACAAAGAGACAGAGAGACAGTCAGAGCGAGAGATAAATGGAGAGGAATGAAAAGAGAGTGTGTGGGAGGGAGGGAGGGCTAGTCCTTAGATGCGTCTGGCTCCGTCTGACTTTGTGAGTGTGCTTTCTTAATCAGGAAACCGAGGGGGGCGGGGGCCTCTGCCTCTACCCGCCTGTGCCTTCAGCCTCTATTGACACGCTCACTGACACAGGGACACAGTCGCCTGGCCTCACGCCTTCACACAGCCCAGTAATGGTGCCATTCAGCTGGTTAATAAACGCTCTGCCCACCTGACGTCACAGCCCCATGCATTACAATGGCCACTCAGGTGGATCCCTTGCAACAGTCACACTTTCCATCTCCTCACGGCTACGGAGGCCAGACGGGGAGATGTGAGTGAGATAAAAGTTGGCCACGGCTGGAAAACGCAGAGAACACGTTGATAAATATAGGACAATATTGAGCTCTCCAGGGAGGCTAGAGTGGAAATACAGAACAAAGGAGAGCCAATAGGTCTGCAAATATACTGCAGTGGCTGAATGTAGACAAACCCTCTTCTTCCACCCCCTCCCATCCCCATCCTCAAAATACACAGCCTCGGCTTAAAATAGGTCATCCAGCCTTATACAGGCTTGAGGCTGAAGGCTGGAGACAAGAGTGGTGGTTTGTTACAGTGTGGCACATCATCATTCACATCCCAGAGAGTCCAATTACAGTACTCTCCAATGCTTTTGCATGTTCCTTAGATTGGTAAGGGACTATAACCTAGACATGTCTGCACTAACAAATACGGGCAACCCTCTTTGTTGAACTCCAAAATAGATGTAGATATATCGATATCAAAAACAAGTTCCAGTTACCGCAATGATAAACTGAAAAGAGTAACTGCCCCAACCTGAAATGTCTTAGAAGGGAGTCATGCCTGAACCTTCCAAGAACAGTAGTGCCATAGAACTGAGACATAGACATGTCACTGTGGGTTGGCTGCAGTACAGTGGCTGCCTAATCCCTCTACACACACAGACACAGACACATTGTCTCTACTGTTAGCCTGCGATATTCGGCATAATCCCTACCTCCATAAATATCTCTAGTCTAGCGGGAGAGCAAGCAGGAGTTGCTGTTGCCAGAGAGAACAAGCTTCTAAGTATTCTGTGTGTTTCAACTAATAGGAAGGTGGTGGAGGGAGTGTAACGTTCTGTAAAGAACCTCTCCATTTCCTAGACATGCATTAATGATACAATACGTGCTGTATTCTCCTGCAACTCCAAGCTACAGGATTTTGAGATATACATGTCATGTTCTGCTAATCCTGATTATACAGGTCCTATCTTTGAAACGGCTTTAAGTGAAGTTATTGAGTAGAATTTGTGCAGAGCTGTGAATGACGATTTCACAACGTATCAATACTCATCAAATCCCCTTCCCACCCAAACCCTCCCAAAGTCCTCCCCCACAGAGCTGCTATAAGCCCTATCCTGATGTGGCTGTAACCTTCTAGCCAATCTCCCAGCGTGCTTACTCACACTGAACAGCACAATGGTGTTAATGTCCTGGCCAATGGTGTTTGTTCTTTATGATTTTAATAATTTACAGGCTCTCTGAGGAGCAATGCTAACATGGGCTGAGAGCTTATTGTCATGCTAATGACTCAGTAGCAGTAGCAGTAGTAGCAGTAACGCTGATCACACACACTACTCAGACCAGGAAATAACCCACTTGGGGCAATCAGACAGCTTACTGTGTTTGGGCCTTGCTGTAGTCTATAGAACGGGTCCTTAATGAGGAGGCGCTGTGAGCCTCGAGTGGATCCGACCCGTGGCCGTTCAGTGGACCCCTCAGGGGTCTGCAGCCTGCCTGAAATCCTCTCTCCAGACCCCATCGCAACATGGCTCAATGCACCACCGTGGCTCTGTGAGCTGCTGAGTGTACTCTGGTATGTTAGGGACAGGACTGGAGATGAGGTAGGACAATGTACATTAAAAGGGGTCAACACAGAATAAGCAAACAGGGCCAATGGAGCGAAGCGCTGTGTTGAAATGTCGTTTGTCGTCACAATAGGGGCGGCTCCTTGTAAAACGCGATTGTCCGACAACTGGATTGGCTTCATGTTTGCGCAAAACATCGTCAGACCGACACCAATCATTTGCCAGATGCGGTACGTACTCGTGATGCAGCCGAGTCCTTGCACGGTGTGTGTGATCCTGTTCACAGGTGTAGTTAGAACATTGTGAGTGGGACATATTCAGTGCAAGTGTTGTTCTAATGATTAGCCGGGTAGGTTCAAACATCTGAAAACAGGCGCTGTGGTGTGGGTGTGCTAATTAGACTGAGATGTTTGTGAAATCAGTTGTTTTGAGTAAAGCACTCAAAACAACTGTTTTGGACAGCCCCGAGACAGATCTGAGCCCTGGGGGCCGATCTACAGGTGGTTATTTGCCCCTTGGTTCATCATCACTCTCCCGGGCCTGGTTCATCACCTCCCCGGCCCCTCTTACCAACACCTAATTCCAATGGCTGGAAGAGGAAGACAGCTGAGGATCCTTTGGAAACTGACATTGTGTAACAGATGGATGACTTAAAGAAACAGCAGAAGTTAAAAATAGCAGCTGTGTCCAGTACAGGCTGTCCACGACATCATGGTACCACGGACGGTGTTTATTCCTGCTGATCAATGTCTCCCGTTTGTCAGTGACACGATGATGTACTTTCGCAGGACCATCGATCAGTGCTCCGTCCACTCTCCAGTGAGTCCTCTACACAGAGCCCTGTCTCACCCCAAATATGGGTTCCCCAGCAAGCACGCTGTCCTTGGTAGCAGCAGCTGGACTACAATGAGTTGGGAGCCGAACTTGCTCCCACGTTGAAGCCCATTTTGCCACGGAGGAATAAGCAACGAAATCCTCCACCGTGACATTACATTTAGAGTGGCATACTTCTGTGACGATGGCACAAACTGTCAAGATTCCGTGCTTATAACTTACAGCGATACTTTGCGGCGTCTGCCACTCGCCAAAAACCGAAGGGTCACAGACAGCCTTCCTGCAGCAATTAGAGGTGAGCTTCGAGTTCTCTCGTGCGAGATTGTGAGGGGAAAGCCGTTGAAGCAAGTCGTCAAATCTGGCAACAGTCATCCAGAAGTATTGAAAATCCTCGTCAATGCGTCACATAGGTCGGACAAGACACGTGTCTTCTCCATTGTCCCCTCTTGTAGTGTTCAGTGAATTCACGCTTTCATTTTCTCATCTCCCCCCCTTCTCCTCCTCAGTAGTAAGAGCAGTTTAACTCCAACTCCAGCAATTGCCTTTCATAAAGAGACATGTTTGTTTCTGCTTCTGTTGCAAAAAAAAGTTGTGTTGTAAAGAATATAAAACCAGATTAGCCTGACATGTAGCCAGCTAGCTAGCTAGTATTTGTAAACAGAAATAAAACACTATATACAGAAATTCAAATGTCGTTGCTAGCTACAGTCAAAAACAGCGGCTTGGCAAGCTACTCTGGCTCCCCAAGAGGATATGCACTACACAAGACAGACTTCCTCTCTGGGTGTAATGAAATGAAAAGAGTCTGCTGCCCCAAAAAACAAACACACGTAGATCTACGAAAGTAAACCGCACACACACACACACACACACACACACACACACAGTTCTTGTCCAGATGCTGTAATCGTATTTACAAAAGCATATGAAAGAGGAGCGGCGGCCCAGCCCCTCAATCTCTTCCCTAGTCTGAACACACTAATCACATTAGCCCTCCCTCCCGTTTCACTAGTGCTTTTAAAAGGGATCTTTAACTACCACACACCCTCCCCCCTCAATAAACCACACCAGATGCTGACGGATTGTCCTCTTAAAGTTTCCTCTGATAACTTCTGAGAAGTCCAGTACGCAATCAGACATTCATAAACTCAGACAAACTTGAAAAACCTTTCAGTCAAAACAAAAACAAAAAAGTTTGTGGTTCTAGATATTGAGGTATGTTCTGTCATCTTATCCAGTGTGAGGACTTTGTTGACTGTGTGTCTTTCCCTCTCCCACTGCTTCTCTCTGTTCCATCTCTCCAAGCTGGGGAGTAGCCTTGGGACAAGCAGGCGGAGGAAAGGGAAGGGGACGCTGGGTTAAGTCTCCATGCCTCTGTGTGAGGGGCGGGGGTGGCTGATGGGAGAAGAGAGCTTCATGCAGGCGGACAGTCTGTTCTGAATAGGCCAGCTGTTGGCTCCAGCTCTCCTCCACACTGCCCACTGAGTGACCAGGCCTGGGCTACCAGAGGGCTACTGCTCCACCCCTACAGCACACATGACCAACAAAGGCTTCTTTGTGGCGGCACCATTCAGGAGGTAACTCATTCACTTCAGACGACCACAGGGACCATATGCTCCAGCCAGGCTAGGGCTCCGGCAGTGGTCATCCTGAATTCTAACTCCCGACCGGACCACACAGTCCGGCTCCACACGACCCTGGGGCGACCCCAGCGAGGGAATGTTCCTAGTGAAGGAATACCTAAACACTTTTATTTTCCGTTGCAAAACGTTTTGCTACAGTGTGCCCTAAGGAACACGACCCTGGCAGCCCGCAGGTGAGCCCCTGGGAGGTGTTGATGGTGTCGCAAGGCCTGGTGACAGTAGTGACATGTGGGCCTGCTGATGGAGTACTGGGGGAACTGGGAGGCTGGGTGCACACTGCGACTGCCTAGACATCTGTGGCCCTGCGTGGGTTAGCTAGGGCTGGGGGGGTGCGACCGACCGACCGACCGAGACAGACAGACAGACAGACAGACAGACAGACAGAGTTTAAGAATGTGTGGACCTCTGGACATTAACAAGATAATCATTCAATTTTATAAATGGTCTATTCAACTAAATGTTTTACTCTCTAGTGGCTCAAAACGTTGAGAATAGAATTGTTGAATATAAACATGTTTTTTAAAATTTTTATTAACCTTCACTTCAAACTGTAATAAAAAAAACTAGTCAAGCTGTCAGTGTAGGAGCTGCTATCACTACCAGTGTCTATACAGAAGACTGTGGATCATTTAAGTATGAAGTGACACTGCATTGAGTAAACAAGTGAGTCAATCATTAAATGACTTGACGATTACCTTTTTATTGCAAGTCTAATGAACAGAAAGTTCTTTATCTTTACCAGGCACCCATATTATAGGAGAACCAGATAGTACTCTGTACTGTAGCAATGGCCAACATCTCACAGAGTCAAGGAAAATCCTGGCAACACATACATGCATGGCAGCATACCGCAACACACTGCCAGCACAATGCCTACATATAATTTGAATACAAAAAAAGACTGCCAACACATGCAGAAACACATACAGCATATTAAACGCACACAAGCTTAAAGTCCTACTGCACCCCCCCTCCCCCCAGTAGACTATCAACTGCCTGTCTGTCGGCTCCTGCTAACAGTGGTCACTTCAGTGTAAAGCAGTCAGCCATAGGCGTGATATTCCTCTGCTATCACTGAGAGCACATAGTGGAGATGTCCCCAGTTCAGCTGCTGTGATATTTAACGTCCAGCCTCCACTTGTGTTCCTATCAATTCCCCAGAGTTTTGTGTGCTTGCCAAGACGGCCACTGTCTACTCCGCTCACGGCCAAATATAATCCAGTCTGACAGTGCTGCTCAACGCAAATACGCTCCGACGTTAATGCAGAGCAGAATGGCTTCATGTTCATCCTGTTCCAGGACTCTTCATTGTGTTTGTGTGCGCAGTCCTGCTTGCTCAGCTGCCAGCTTAAGTGGCGAGGTCCCATGTCCATTCACTCGATGACTCAGCCAATAGACACCGTTTCTCTGATTTCACACGGCCAAACACATACACGATGTCAACCTGAACCATGTTTTCAACATGTGGAGTGCTCACATCCGGAGGGTGGTAGACAGTTTTGTCTCTCTCTCTCTCTCTCTCTCTCTCTCTCTCGTAAAAATCAATACAGTCTCTTTTTAGAAAGCCTGTCAGAAGTTATTATCTGCCTGAGTCTGGAAGGCTCCGCAGCACCACGGTGGTCTGGGTCTGCTGCCAGCCCCCTGGGTGGGGGTACAGGGAGAGCAGAGGATCCAAAAGACAGAGGGCTCCTAGGGGGAAACCAGCTTTCGCACTCAGTCACTAACACCCAGACTCTCTCCACCCCCCTCACTCAAGGAGGGAGAAGCTAGGCTACAGCCTTCCACATCCACCATGACAGTCCAGTCACCAGTCATTCCCGTCACTATCAGACAAGAACAGTAGAAGATGGACAGAGAGAGAGCCCTAACCATGACCTGCTCCCACAGAATCAATATGGCCAGTGACATTTCCCTGGTTTGACTGATGTGTGGCCAGTGTTGGCGGTGGCCAAGAACAGGTTCATCCAGGGCAGGTCGCTCTGTGAGGTCCCCAGCCCACCTCCAGGAGGCTGACACTGGGCTCCAGTCTGGGCAGGGCATCCTTAATCACTTCAACCAGAAAGTCAATACTGTGCATGAGTCAATTACCCAGAAAGGGGCCTGGAACCACGTGACCTGGGAGTCTCTCCTCCCTCCCTTATCCAGACAACCAGTCTCTCAGACAGTCAAATCATATGCAGTTTATTAGATTCCAACCAGCAGGAGATCTTTACATTAATAACTTATGCTGCTCCCCGTGGCTATGTCTCGCTCTCCAACCTTCATGTGTCTCTTTCTCTCAGTACTAGCCATTTTTTTAAAAACACACACCGGTGCCCAGTAGGGGCAAATGCATTGTTTGCATGGCTTGATAACCACTCTCCTCTGTTACTGCAGTTATTTCTCCCTCCCTCCCTCCCCTCCCTCCCTCCCTCCCTCCATGTTCTGGTCTAGTGGTGACAGAGTTTTGGTGCCCTCTCTCTGCTCCTGTCCCCTAATGACCCCCTCTGTCACACCATATACAATTAACAGTCGCTGTGCAGAAAGCAATTACAGATCAGCCCCACCAGCCAGGCCCAGGCAGCCTGCACCTCACCACGCCGCACGGCCCGGCATGCAGACTCACTCCACAGCTATTGATTGATAAGATGTTTGCAAAACACAGCGGAATGACTACTTGACTACTTCCTGGTCTCATTCTTGCTGGCATCAAAAGTTAAGTTTAAAAAGTATTAATAGGAGACAGAATACGATCAGACCACCATCTAATTTGCCTCCAAATAACTCACAGAATTTTCACGTGGACGGGGATATTGGAAATTTTATCAAAGCCTACTGGATGACAATTTGTTCTTAACTAAGATCAAATAATACATAGGTACAGCAGATCTCCTTGTTGTACGGGACAGGTTTAAATGTACGTTTAGAGGCCATTCAATACAATACTCACCATTAACCAAAGGAGTTTAGGTCAAAAGAGAAGACATAAAGGAAAGAGGAAATAACAGTGCAGGTAGATGGTAATGGAAACTGTACTAGAGGCACAAAATAGGTTAGAGGAAAAACAAAAAGGATTGGAGGAACTTATTCAAGAACGATCAAGTGTAATTTATTACAAAAATAAAGCGACTTGGATGGAACATTTTGAAAAATGCACTACATTTGTCTCGAATCTTCAACATAGAAATGCTACCAAAAAGATTGGACGACAGAAACTCATCCATGATTCACCAAATTATATTTTGAAAGAGGGAGCAAAATATTTGAAGTATCCGTTTTCTTTTCAGTCTCCTCCATCTCCACTGAATGATGTTAACTGCAAGGATTTATTTCCTAGTATAATAAATGTAAAATGAACAAAACATACAGAATAGACCTGTGTGAAGGCCAACTTAGAGGAGGAACTTCTTGAGGCAATTAAAATCTTTTCAGTGTGGAAATACACTCTTACACTTCAATGTTGCGATGCGAAAATCCCCGCGAAATGCATAGCACATAGATGACTAGATATTGTTCATCCTGCTCAGACAGGTTTTTTACATGGATGATATATTGGAGATAATATACGACAATTACTTGAAACAATTGAACATTAAATTATCAAAGATACCAGACCTGGTCATCATAGCAGATTTTGAAAAGATATTTGATAAAATAGGACTAGAATTACTTTAATTTCGGTGAATCTCTTATACAATGGGTTAAAGTTATGTACAGCAAACCAGGTGCAAAGTAGTAAATGTTTACTTCTCGGAAAGTAGAGCTTTTAAGAGTAAAAGAACGCTGTCCATTGTCTCCATATCAATTTATTATGGCCATCGAAATTCTAGCTATTAAAATTAGATACAACCAGAACATCAGAGGGTTAGAAACAAAAAAGTGTCAATGTATGCTGAAGACTCCAGTTTTTTTTTGTTAAGTCCACAATCTGGATCCCTGCACACAGTCTCATTGAACATCTTGATCACTTTTCTAGCCTCTCTGGACTAAAACCTAATTATGACAAGTGTACCATATTACCTACTGGATCGTAAAAATAAAATAAAAACATGTTTACAATACCTTGTAGTTTACCAATAAAATGGGCGTATGGTGATGTAGACATACTTGGTATTCATATCTCAATATGAATTTACAACAACCAATTTCAATAGAAAGTTCGCAAAAATAAATAAGACTCTGCAACCATGAAGAGGTAAAATACAGAAAAATCACAATGATTAACTCTTTGGTCCTGACAGATAACTTACTTATTGTGCTGCCTATGAGTTTGGGGGGGCTACATTTTATAAATATTAAAGCATTAAATATCTCACTAAAAGCTTCACTCATACATCAATTATACTTAATCTACTGGAGAACCATTTTGGGTTTAAGAAAGGGTCATCCTTTTTTAAAAAATGGACGTTTTGCCTTTATACAGATGACATCTCATTTCCGACTAATTGAAAATAAAACGTTGTTTAAAGTATAGCCCTTTCTTAAACAAGCCATTGAAAGCTGGTTACAATTTCAATTTTATCCTCCAGAAAAGGTCGAACAAATATTACAACCAATATTATTGTTAATATTATGGGGTGGTCCAGTGTGGCTCAGTTGGTAGAGCATGGCGCTTGCCACACCAGAGTTGTGGGTTCAATTTCCACGGGGGACCAGTACGAAAAAAGAAAAAAAATATGAAAAACATGTCACATATGCAGCTATCGAAAATATTTGGGAATGTCTGCTCAATCCAAAGTTACAACCAAGTGATTGCAGCATTACCACAAAAATGGAGGAGGCAAGTGGAAGAGGGAGAAGGTAGGGAACGTGTTTATCTACCATATATTAAAAAATATACAAATTGGCTGAAAAGGATTGGCACAAATTGGAAAAAAATGTCCGTTTCATTTGAGGAGAAAAAAAGACTGATGCGCCATACAGGTTGCAAAATAAATGGGAAGAGATGTTCGATGTGCCAATTTCACGGCACATAGCATACGAACTGACAAAAACAACACGGGATTCAACATTTTGAGTTTTTCTATTTTAATTATAGAAAGTTCTTGCCACCAACGGTATATATATATATATATATATGGGGCATAGAACAATTTCAGCTCTGTAGATTTTATTGCAAAGAGAATCACTAGATCATTTATTCTGGTATTGCCCCTATGTAGCTTGTTCCTGGTCACAGGTTCAGCAAAGATGAACTTTAAATGAACCTTAAAAATAGTAGCGTTGGACGATTTGGAAAGCCATAGTCAATCAAGCAGTAATATAAACACTCGTAGGAAAGGTTTTCATCTTTAGCTCACAATCTGTGGATATTATGCAATTAGAAAGGTTCCAAAGGAATGTAAAACATCACAGCACAGTTGAAAAATACAGTCGTGGCCAAAGGTTTTGAGAATGAAAATGAATATTTGTCACAAAGTCTGCTGAAGTGTCTTTAGATATTTTTGTCAGATGTTACTATGGAATACTGAAGTATAATTACAAGCACTTCATATGTGTTAAAGGCTTTTATTGACAATTACATAAAGTTGATGCAAAGAGTGAATATTTGCAGTGTGGACCCTTCTTTGTCAAGACCTCTGCAATCCGCCCTGGCATGCTGTCAATTAACTTCTGGGCCACGTTCTGACTGATTGCAGCCCATTCTTGCATAATCAATGCTTGGAGTTTGTCAGAAATTGTGGGTTTTTGTTTGTCCACCCACGTCTTGAGGATTGACCACAAGTTCTCAATGTGATTAAGGTCTGGGGAGTTTCCTGGCCATGGACCCAAAATATTGATGTTTTGTTCAACGAGCCACTTCGTTATCACTTTTGCCTCATGGCAAGGTGCTCCATCATGCTGGAAAAGGCATTGTTTGTCACCAAACTGTTCCTGAATGGTTGGAAGAAGTTGCTCTAGAAGGATGTGTTGGTGTCATTCTTTATTCATGGCTGTGTTCTTAAGCAAAATCCCTTGGCTGAGAAGCAACCCCACACATGGTCTCAGGATGCTTTACCGTTGGCATGACACAGGACTGATGGTAGCGCTCACCTTGTCTTCTCCGGACAAGCTTTTTTACGGATGCCCCAAACAATCGGAAAGGGGATTCATCAGAGAAAATGACTTTACCCCAGTCCTCAGCAGTCCAATCCCTGTACCTTTTGCAGAATATCAGTCTGTCCCTGATGTTTTTCCTGGAGAGAAGTGGCTTCTTTGCTGCCTTTCTTGACACCAAGCTAACCTCCAAAAGTCTTCACCTCAATGTGCGTGCAGATGCATTTACAACTGTCTGCTGCCATTCCTGAGCAAGCTCTGTACGGGTGGTGCCCCGATCTCGCAGCTTAATCAACCTTAAGAGATGGTCCTGGCGCTTGCTGGACTGTCTTGGGCGCCCTGAAGCCTTCTTCACAAAAATGTAACTGCTCTCCCTGAGGTTCTTGATGATCCGATAAATGGTTGATTTAGATGCAATCTTACTGGCAGAAATATCCTTGCCTGTGAAGCCCTTTTTGTGCAAAGCAATGATGACGGCATGTGTTTCCTTGCAGGTAACCATGATTGACAGAGGAAGAACAATGATTCCAAGCACCACCTTCCTTTTGAATCTTCCAGTCTCTCATTCAAACTCAATCAGCATGACGGAGTGATCTCGCCTTGTCCTCGTCAACACTCACACCTGTGTTAACGAGAGAATCACTGACATGTCAGCTGGTCCTTTTGTGGCAGGGCTGAAATGCAGTGGAAATGTTTTTTTGGCATTCAGTTCATTTGCATGTGGGACTTTGCAATTAATTGAAATTCATCTGATCACTCTTCATAACATTCTGGAGTATATGCAAATTGCCATCATACAAACTGAGGCAGCAGACTTTGAACATTTATATTTGTGTCATTCTCAAAACGTTTGGCAACGACTGTATATGGCACATGGAAACCAAGTGAGGGTGGTCTATGGTGATCGGTGGGATGGGCTGAGAGTGGCTGGGATTAAAGAGCTCATGTTCAGTAATGTATTATCGCTATGTGATTGCTGTATATAGAGGTGCCATGTACATGAAATCTTTATGTAAAATGTGTGTATATGTAGATGAAAAACAGTAAAAACTAAAGAAAAGAGGTGTCCTCCGAAGATAAAAACACAGCGGAATAAGGACACAGATAGATGGAGAAAACTGGTAGAGAGAGAGAGAGACTGAACCAAACCCCACGGCACCCACACACTAACAGCGAGGATACACTCAACTGAATTGTTATTTAGCCTTCAGAAGTCAGTCAAACTTTCCAACATTTAATTATTTCTGATGGAAAACGCAATGAGGGGACAAAGGCCACGAATTACTAATACACACACTGTGCATGATGCTATGAGTCACTGCTTATTGCCCAACTGCTCCTAGTCATTGAAGTATACAGCTCCAGTAGAGTTGTAATCTCCTCTGCACTCACACAGTAGGCTTTCACTGAGCTGATTCATTAGCTAGCAGAATGCTCAGCATGTCATTGCCTTACTAGTATGACTGGTGGCTTGTCGCTTCAGGAGGACAGAGATATAAGACCAATGAGACATACACATATGTGTGCGTGTCATTTATGTTCAATGAGTGGTACTGTCAGCAATAGATTGTTACATTATGTGTGTGTGTGTGTACGTATGTGTTATTGCTCATTGTAGAGATGCCTATAGAGAAGAAAGAAGGGTAAATGTTTAAAACTACAGTTGAAGTCAGAAGTTAACATACACCTAGGTTGGAGTCATTAAAACTCGTTTTTCACCCACTCCACAAATTTCTTGTTAACAAACTATAGGTTTGGCAAGTCGGTTCGGACATCTACTTTGTGCATGACAAGTAATTTTTCCAACAATTGTTTAGACAGATTATTTCACTGTATAACAATCCCAGTGGGACAGAAGTTTACATACACTAAATTGACTGTGCCTTTAAACAGCTTGGAAAATTCCAGAAAATAATGTCATGGCTATTAAAGCTTCTGATAGGCTAATTGACATAATTTGAGTCAATTGGAGGTGAACCTGTGGATGTAGTTCAAGGCCTACCTTCAAACTCAGTGCATCTTTGCTTGACATAATGGGAGAATCAGAAGAAATCAGCCAAGACCTCAGAAAAAGAATTGTAGACCTCCACAAGTCTGGTTCATCCTTGGGAGCAATATCCAAATGCCTGAAGGTACCACGGTCATCTGTACAAACAATAGTACGCAAGTATAAACACCATGGGACCACGCAGCCATCATACCACTCAGGAAGGAGATGCGTTCGGTCTCCTAGAGATGAACGTGCTTTGGTGCAAAAAGTGCAAATCAATCCCAGATCAACAGCAAAGGACCTTGTTAAGATGCTGGAGGAAACAGTTACAAAAGTATCTATATCCACAGTAAAACGAGTCCTATATTGACATAACCTGAAAGGCCGCTCAACAAGGAAGAAGCCACTGCTCCAAAACCACCATAAAAAAAGCCAGACTACGTTCTGCAACTGCACATGGGAACCAAGATCATACTTTTTGGAGAAATATCCTCTGGTCTGATGAAAAAATATATAACTGTTTGGCCATAATGACCATCGTTATGTTTGGAGGAAAAAGGGGGAGGGCTTGCAAGCCGAAGAACACCATCCCAACTGTGAAGCAGAGGGGTGGCAGCATCATGTTGTGGGGGTGCTTTGCTGCAGGAGGGACTGGTGCACTTCACAAAATAGATGGCATCATGAGGGAGCAAAATTATGTGGATATATTGAAGCAACATCTCAATAAATCAGTCAGGAAGCTTGGTCGCAAATGGGTCTTCCAAATGGACATTGACCCCGAGCATACTTCCAAAGCTGTGGCAAAATGGCTTAAGGACAACAAAGTCAAGGTATTGGAGTGGCATTCACAAAGCCCTGACCTCAAACCCATAGAAAATGTGTGGGCAGAACTGAAAAAGCATGTGCGCGCAAGGAGGCCTCCAAACCTGACTCAGTTACACCAGCTCTGTCAGGAGGAATGGGCCAAAATTCACCAAACGTATTGTGGGAAGATTGTGGAAGGTTACCCGAAACATTTGACCCAAGTTAAACAATTTAAAGGCAATGCTACCAAATACTAATTGAGTGTTTGTAAACTTCTGACCCACTGGGAATGTGATGAAAGAAATAAAAGCTGAAATAAATAATTCTCTCTACTATTATTCTGACATTTCACATTCTTAAAATAAAGTAGTGATCCTAACTGACCTAAGACAGGGCATTTTTACTAGGATTAAAATGTCAGGAATTGTGAAAAACTGGAGTTTAAATGTATTTTGCTAAGGTGTATGTAAACTTCCGACTTCAATTGTAGTTGTGTTTAGATTTGTGATAGAGAGAGAGAGCAGAAGGCAAACAGAGAAGGTCAATAAATGTCATGGATACATTTGCTCTGGGAGGGAGAAAGGGCCTATTGGATTATTTTACAAGACAACAAGACTTGTATAAAGAAGTCATTCTATCGCAGCAAGCCTATCACTCTCTGGCTCCTGTACAGAGTGAGTGAATGAGTGTTAGAGAGAGGAGAGAGAACGAGATGGGGGTAAGGGTGGGGGTGGAGAGAAGTACAGAGAGAGAAACAGGAAGAGAGTGAGCAAGAGAGAAAGGGAGAAAGAGAGGGATTGCGAGAGAGGGAGAGGAGAAGGATAGAAAGAGAAAGAGAGATTGGGAGAGAGAGAGGAGAAGAATAGAGAGATGGTTCAGTGTTATGATGACAGCTTCATCAGTGTGTTTGACCCTCAGACCCACCTCATCCAGCCCTGCAGCTAGACTGCTCTTTCTGCTGCATTACGCAGACAGACATGCTGACAGACAGACAGGCATGCAGACAGACACACAGACAGAGACAGCCCCACTCCTTTACGACCACTCTCCTCCTCTCCACTACAGTTCACTCACCACTCCAGCCCTGAGCCCCATCACACACACTGGGGGTCCCCAAAGCACAAAGGGTGAAGTGAGGGGATCAAATTTGGGTTATGATAGTCAAAGGCAGCGTCTTGGGCTTAAATGGATTCAGGAATGAAATTGTTCCTATGTCTTGCTTTTAGAGTGCCTATTGCAGACTGAGATGTAGTAAACATTGCAGTAATGGTGTAGTTCTGCCGTAACGCTGGCAGAGAGCCCAGCACACTCTCAGATGTCTGGAGAGAGCACGGTTCTGCATTACCTCCATCTGTCTGTCGCTCTCATGGTGCTCAACAGCTGTAGCTCTCTCTAGCCTTCTCCAACACAGTCACACCTAATAGAGTTTGCTCTCACACCAGAGTGCCAACAGCACAGATTTCCTGTGTACGTATGCAGCTCGACCACCACCACTGCCGCAGAAACACAGCACTCCATTCAAACCAACCAGAACAAACCAGCTCCTTCACTCAGCAGCTCAGCCTGCCAGATCTGACCAAACCACCCCATCAAGTCAACTATCTGACTGCAGGAAACCCGCAGACTGGGATGACTGTGGGCCCATCAGTATGACAGAATGGGGAAATTGATACTTGACACATCAAATGACCTGCAGCTGCTCTTTCAGACTATTTTGTCTTTTAAAAGCATGACTGAATAAATTCACATTGTCTGTGAGGCAGGCAGGCAGGGCAGACAGGGCAGACAGGCAGGGCAGGCTGATCTGCTGAGGTAACAGAGAGGAGACAGTAAATAGCGAGTGTAAATCCTGCAGGAGGCCATCCTCTCCTCTCCTCCGCAGTGGCCCTGACAGGGATTAATGGAGCCATTCATCTTAGAGAAGAAATGAATGACTTAAAAGACCACCAACCTGCGCTGGAGTTGCTGCCGGTCCCACCTAGCACTGTCTCTGCCCACCCAGGCATGACGAATTGTTGCCCAGCCTGCCAACCCATGCATCCATCCCTTGCACCTGGCACAGTCTGCCTGCCTCACCAACACAGCGGGGCCTTTTTTATATATTTTTGAAATTGTTTTATTTAACCTTTATTTAACTGTGGCAGTTGGCTACCCACCACTTCCTCTACTCTACTCCCATCCTGGAATTACAGCTCAGCAAGCCCCAGTGTGTGAGTGTGTGTGTGTAGTGTGAGTGTGTGCGTGTCCTAGCCAGTGTAAATTCACAGTGCCACCAGAACCTAGTCAGGGAGAGAGGCTGCTTTTACATCCTGTGGACAGGGAGTGAAGGGGAGGAGGAGAAGAGGAAGGGGGAGGAGGGATGGGGAAGGTAGGGCCTGTAACCAGCACTCTGTGGTTTGGGGCTGTGGTAGAGAGAGGCCACATGGTGCTAGGCTGGTGAGGGGGCATGCCTCTGGTAGGAGTGGCAAAGCATGGCTTGCAGTAGTCAGATGAGGCTTAACTCTCCCCAGCAGTTAGTGAAGCCAGACACAGTAGTCCAAACTAGGGCTGTTACGGCGACCGTATTACCACCACACTGGTCACAGTCAAATCCACGTGACCATTTAATCACGGTAACTAGACTCTGATGCTGCTGATGGTTATTAGTAGCATTCCAAACTTGCTGACTGCCTGGTACTCCGTCCCTCTAACATCAATGCAAATGTAATCAAAAATCAAATCAAAGACTTTACGAGCCCATGAGCTCATGTTGCACAACATTTCTATAGGCTATGCAATTGCGTGAGTTGATGGCCTCTATTAAAAAGAGGAGGATCCAATCAGCTTTCTATAGGCTAGGCCTACTATATTTATTTCTCAACTTTCCTAATATTAACCACATTGCTTTACAACAGGAGTATAGCCTACCTGTCTGGCATGAAAATGAACCACGGGAAAAGACTCCTCCATACGCTATTTAAGTGTATTGATGAAATGTATTTTTTTCCCCTGTTCCGAGACAGGTGCATGGTAATGGTCCATTCTAAATTCAAAATAATTTGACACAAACATGTAAAGACAAGTAAACGGTAAACTAGTAAACTAAATGAAGAATAGTCTGGCAGGTGACAATATGAGTCTATAACTTGTGAATGATGCCCAGCGTGTGCAGTAAGGCAAGAAACAGCGCATTACTTTTTCAAATCATAGTCAAATCACAAACCATAGTTGCAAGGCCTATTTGTTTTTTTAAATGTTTTAATAAGATTTGTTTAACAACTAAAGTAGCCAAATGACTCCTTAAAATTAAGCACAATAATCCGCTTTACAACCGGTGTTGAGCCTAACTGGCATACATAGGCAGCAAGTGAGTTTCAAGTTTGGGGAAGATACTTTTAACCATAAAAAAGCAGCTTTAAAATAAAGAATTACGTGCATAATCGCATTTGAGGTCACTTTTGAGAATGGTGTTTTCTCAATCAATAATTGATTACATTTCAGAACATTTGCGCCTACTGCCATGTGCACATTGCTGCCCTTATAATGTGAAGAAATAGCCTTATAGTTTATCAACATTTTAAGCTAAACATTCGGATCTGTTGCATCAGCCTCATTGCTGTTAAAAGGTTTGATGCGATTGGTTGTATTAATTTGGGATCTATAGCTTCCCACAACATGTTTGGGATAATTATCTCGCACAGAAGGACAAGTGACCAATGGAATAGGTACATGTTTGTATTATGGGGGATAGTAGATTGACATAAGCTAGTGCTTTTGCTGTTCATTAGGCCTACTCATCTTGTTGGCTGACGAAAAGTAAATGTGGACAGTTCTTCTAACATCGTCCCCGATGTGTCGGTCTTCACTTGTAGCCTACTTAGCTGAGACGCTGGTGGGAAGGACCCGATCACGTGACAGGCATTGGCTAATAAGAATGGAGATATCTGAGCGAGCCATGTGAATGATAGCTGCTTCGGAGCACGGTGATTAGCAGCTGGGAGAAGGGAATTATAATTATTATACTCAGTCCGATGGCCACTAACCGCAAAAGGCATGGATTTTTTTTAGGGGGCATTACGGCCACACAAGGGGGATACCGCTGGGAAATTCGAGGCATTATCAAGTGATGGTCAAATTATGAATGAGAGACTGATGAAGTGTGTGCAGCCTGCGCATTAAACAAAGCAGGCTCATGCCTTTCATGTGACCTTTTTCAAATCATCATTTGAGTCTCATCATGCAGCCTTAGAATGTACTAAAAATCAAAACATATAGCCCCACGTTTGTATCACAACTATTTTTTTGTTAACCGCTCAACATAGAATAGCCGCACGTGCGGAATCCCTCATAAATCGTTTGGAGAAAATATCCTTTCTATTTTGATTCAGCTATGTTCAATTGTTTTCTTCATACACAAAAATAATGTAACGGAATTCTAAGCAAAATCTTATCTGCTAAATGAACTAGTGTAGCCCACAGCCATATGGCATAGCCAGATCAGGGCCTAACATAAGGACAACTCATAGTATGCTATTCTGTTCTTCTGAAATAGACTACATTTTCCTCATTTCATGTTTCTTTAGACCTTTCGAAACGTGTTTATGTTAACAATCAATTACCGTGAGAGCAGCAGTTATTTGCTTGACAATCACAGCCCTAGTCCAAACCAACAGATGCACTCGAGGCAATATTACAGGACTTGCCGTTTCAACACATGCAGGTGTAGATGGAGCTTGTGGAAATCCTAGATGTCGCTCTTAAATCAGGATTTAATCCACAGAACCTGACGGAAACCTACACCCTTCATTAGCAAGAGACTACCACTATAATGTCATCTCTCCAACTATGGCATCAGGATTCAACGTAAATGCCATGGTGGATATTAAAATGAGTGGACAGCCGTGTATAAAAACATAGAACAGCACATTGAGCCAGCGACAGTAAGTGAGTGGGTGGGGCTGGGGGGTTAACGGCTTGCCTGCCAGCACGAGACCTCTCATCGCATCAATAAATCGTCAGTCCTTCTGCTTCGACATCGCTCTGCCCCCCAACTTCCGCCTCCCACGCTTCCTGTTCCCTGGCCTTACTAAATTACCCCTAAGCACCAAGGCCACAGAACGGTGGACTACACAAGACACAGCAGTAGTAACCCTTTCTACACTACAGGTCTAGTCTGAAACCAGGAAGAGAGAAAACCTTGTATTTGTGACAGCTGTGTACTTTAAGTACCAGGGCCTCTATACCGGCAGGACGATTATCCTGACAAGCTCTCAACATTTTGCATGACACACATCAAAAGACCGCAATGTCAAACTCTGGAGGAGAGGATCATGACAAAATAACACCATGAAATCAGAAAACAAGGATACACTCAAATCCCCATTTCCATACAATCAGAACACATAGTGCAAAGCTGAGAAAATCCCCCTTTCAAGAGTTTAGCACTGTCTGTACATGTCCAGGATATACCTCAAGTTTCAGCTCGGAGCAAAACCAGCTTACGGGCCAAGAAATGTGCCGGCACATGTACTAGTCTAGCTCTCATAGCCCTGAGTCAGTTTCCCCCCATATGAAAAAGCTACTGGAAACCACTCTGCATAGCGCTCTTTCTTTCTCTCCCCTGTAAGTGGCCCAATAAATAAAGCCACAGGTAGAGATGACCTGTGGGGAAACACCCAGCAATGTGCAGGTATCCCAGTCTGACATATTGCCATGCCAGCAATATCTCTGGCTGTAAAACAGTGCCCTCCTCCTCCATAGAGCTGAGTGGGTAGTAGTGAGCCACGCCATCGTGTGGGTGTGTAGTGAGTAATTGGATTAATAACCCACAGTAGGAACCACAACACATCTGGTTGGCATGGAACGATCTTGTGCCAGCATTAGGAAACTTTTCCCAGCAGCACTGAGTGAGCGATTGCGCATGTTCCAGTTGGAGATTTATAAGCAGTAGGCGAAAGCAGGTGGAAAAAGCCAGATAACTAGGTGGATATGACTGGGAAGCGAGGATGATACTATCCGGAAAGACACCCCATACAGTGAGGCTGCTTTGGTTGACACAGAGTGTGGTATATTCACCACAGAGACGCAAACTTTTTCACACCTGAGGGAACAGTTCTGTCATGTCCCTCAGGCCTGGGGGGTTTCCCCTCACCTGTGGTGATGTGGCTTCGCCCTGTAGCAGCCCAGGGTTCAGGGTGGTGGTGGGTACTGGTCACGTCTGCCTGTGTTTGCTCATCACAGCCCAGTCATGCCGGTTGTTTGCACAACGCCTCCCACACGCAATGGGAAAAATCTCATATGACTGATATGGCTGGGAAGGATGGGCCCCTGTGTGTGAGGGTTGGGGGTGTTGTGTGTGTGTGTGAGAGTGTGTCTGCCCACACACTCAGGGAGTGTCACATCTATTACAGGAGCCATTGAGAAATGGCCTGAAGAGTACAGCCCTGCAGTATAGACCCAGCCTTTTCTGTCTGCATGGCCCTGACTGCAAGTCTCAACAAATACAACAATGTAACAGAGAGGAAAGGAGAGAGGAAAAGAGAGAGGAAGGGAGTGGAAGAGAGAGAATCCGCAATTCCATCTTCCGGCAGCCCCATCTGTAATTAGCTGGTGCTGGGGTACGTGAAGAATGGCCCAGCTGACAGCTTAGAACGCCTGTGTGTGTGTGTGTGGGGGGGTCTGCTGCACGGCTTGCCCATCCACTCACACACGAGCCCAACATAAATAAGCGTGGCTGAACAGCCAGGAAACACCAGCACATTCCAGCCAGTCAATGTCTCAGAGAGCCACACACTGCAAACACACGCCTCTGCAGACGCAACACACACAGAGGCAATGTGATACACAGTATCGCTGCAGACTTCCACAGGCCCTGCTGTAAGCCAAGCCAGTAAAAACAGAGAGCAGATTATGGCTCAGGCTTTACAGGTTAGTAAGCCGTGACAAGCACCTCCAGCAGGTTCATAAATCAGATGAGCTGGGGGCACAGAAGGGGAGACTCCAGGGAGAGGGCTGGATTACACCTTACACACACACACACACACACACTCAGCGTAACCATTAGAAAAATGCCTGTGTAATAACCTACTCTTCATCCAAGGCCGCACATCATACATTTCACACGGTGTGTGTTGCGCAAGTCAAACATAAGGATTATGGCATTACAAATCAAGCAAACTACTATTTCTTATTAGCCCACTTCAAAATGAGTCAATACCATTTTACCCAAAACCCATGAAATCACAAACTAAAGACAATCTACTAAAACAAGGACTGTAATAATGTACACTCAGTCCTACAGTACTTATAACAAACAATCACTTGAGGCAAACAAATGACTTTGCTCAGTGTTTTAGGCTACGCAATTATCAATCTGATTCCTAAATGCTAAACAATCAACAACTCATGAGGCCATTAAAATGAACATGTTTTGGTCTCGCCGTCTGTTGTAGACCATAGAGGTTAAAACTACTTATCCTGCAGCAGAAATACAACCATTTAAAATAATAGGCCTGACAAAGGGAGCCAGAGAGAGAGAGTGCGCATATGAAGAAAATGTTTAAATGAAAGCAGAGTTAAGTCAGCAATACAATGTAAAGGGCTTAGAGTTAACTGCAGACACACAGAGCACAGAAACCAGGGCACAAGCTAGCATCAGAGGTGGCATGGAAACATTCAAACAACCACACACTCATGGCTGCCATGGTCTTCCTGGTGCGACAGTTTCCTGTCATCTTGTGCTTATAAGAAGGAACCGGTAAAGAACATTCAGAAGAGTCTAGTGTTGGGCAAACACGCCATAACAAACACACACTAGTATCCCAAAGCGAGGAAGACTTTAAAAGGTATAGTTGGAGATGGCAGAGTTTGTCAGTGCAGGGAATGATGAATCCGATGGTGAACTCAATGAGGCATATGAAAGCCATTCTTGAACAGGTGAGAATGTACACGTGAAGAACAGAACTGAAGAAAACAACCATGTGATGTCTACCACCCCAGGGAGAAGACAACTGTACAGACTAGAGGTCGACCGATTAATCGGAATAGCCGATTAATTAATTAATTAGGGCCGATTTCAAGTTCATAACAATCGGAAATCTGTATTTTTGGAGACCGGCTTGGCCGTTTAAAAAAAAAACAATGTACACCTTTATTTAACTAGGCAAGTCAGTTAAGAACACATTCTTATTTTCAATGACGGCCTAGGAACGGTGGGTTAACTGCCTTGTTCAGGGGAAGAATGACAGATTTTGACCTTATCAGCTCGGGGATTCAATCTTGCAACGTTACAGTTAACTAGTCCCAACACTCTAACCACCTGCCTCTCATTGCACTCCACGAGGAGCCTGCCTGTTACGCGAATGCAGTAAGCCAAGGTAAGTAGCTAGCTAGCATTAAACTTATCTTATAAAAAAACAATCACTCAATCATAATCACTAGTTAACTACACATGGTTGATGATATTACTAGTTTATCTAGCGTGTCCTGCGTTGCATATAATCGATGCGGTGCGTATTCGCGAAAAAAGACTGTCCTTGCTCCAATGTGTACCTAACCATAAACATCAATGCCTTTCTTAAAATCAATACACAGAAGTATATATTTTTAAACCTGCATATTTATCTAAAAGAAATCCAGGTTAGCAGGCAATATTAATCAGGTGAAATTGTGTCACTTCTCTTGCATTCATTGTACACAGAGTCAGTGTATATGCAACAGTTTGGGCCGCCTAATTTGCCAGAATTTTACGTAATTATGACATAACATTGAAGGTTGTGCAATGTAACAGGAATATTTAGACTTATGGATGCCACCCGTTAGATAAAATACGGAACGGTTCCGTATTTCACTGAAAGAATAAACGTCTTGTTTTCGAGATGATAGTTTCCGGATTCAACCATATTAATGACCTAAGGCTCGTATTGGCACATATTGCACTTTTACTTTCTTCTCACATTATTTAAACCAAATTGAACATGTTTCATTATTTATTTGAGGCTAAATTGATTTTATTGGTGTATTATATTAAGTTAAAATAAGTGTTCATTCAGTATTGTTGTAATTGTCATTATTACAAAAAAGAAATAAAATCGTCCGATTAATCGGTTTCGGCTTTTTTTTGGTCCTCCAATAATTGGTATCGGAGTTGAAAAATCATAAATCGGTCGACCTCTAGTTCAGACTGGCTGCTTTGTGTCTTGGGTTGATGTGCATCCTACAAGCTACTCTCAATATCACCCTGCGTTTCCTCTACAGAGACCCGCTACATCAACATGACCAAAGTAAAAGACCAGTTACAGGTTGAGAGAGATGGTCTCCAGACAGAGCTCCCTGTACTGAAGTTGAACAACCCTGGGATGGAGGCGTTTTAAATCCAGTTTGTACTACATCTCTACTGAGAAGAGAAACTGGGAGGAGAGCAGACAGGACTGTGAGGAGAGGAGCTGGTGGTCAGAAAACAGCAGAGGAACAGGTATTTGTCAACGGATTCTGGGAAGTTTGGATTTGTCTGACGGACAGAGATGAAGAGGGGGTCTGGAATTGGGTGGATGGCACACCGCTTACCACTGGGTACTGGGCATGCCGACAGCCTAATAGTCATCTAAGACGGCGCTGAGCAATGGCCATGTCCTTCTTCTGTAGAAAAAGCTGGCATGATGCACCATGCAGCGAAGTGCATTTCTGGTCCGGTGAGAAATCGTCCGAGACGTAACTAAAACTTGAAACCCAACTAAAGTTCAACTACTCTCGACCAGTACATCATTAACAAAGACATCAGTGCTAGTGCTTAATTACACAAATTAATAATGCAAATGAATTGTGCTTAAACATTTGTCATGTTCATTTACAGTAATGTTCATGTTCTCCTTTTGTAGTAATTGTGTGTCAAAACTGTCATTTTCAAGTTGAATGAATAAAATGTTGTATTACTGTATAACGCAGACGTATCTCAGACAATAAAAGTTTCTTTAAAAGTTTGTTCCTGTGAGTCTGTGTGCCTGTGAGTGAGTCTGGTGTGTGAAGAGACTCTGGGTTTGAATGGTACAGACAAATTCAATTTATGGAGAAACCTGAGACTGCAGAGAGGCTGGTGTCGACAAGCAGAGAGAGAGGGGGGGCAGCAATAAACCAATACTAATAGAAATTAATCTGATTTATCAATGATCCAGTGTCTCTAATGAATTAGATACACATTTGATATGAAACTACGATTCACACGCCTCTGAAGGTTTAAACATTACAGTCGCTTTTATGTGGAGATAAGCCCAATGGTCTTGTCACATATGGTCCCTCTCCGGCCTCTAGGTCACCAGGCTGCTCGTTAGGGCGCACACCTGTCACCGGCGTTACACACATAATGACACTCAACTGGACTCGATCACCTCCTTGATAACCTGCCCTTTATATGTCATTCCCTTTGGTTTCTTCCCCAGTCGTCATTGTTCCTGTTTCATGTCGGTGCACTGATTGTGTTTCTTGTTTTGTTCATTTATTAATTAAATGTTTTCACTCCCTGAGCTTGCTTCCTTACACTCAGCGTACATTGTTACAGCTCTTCAACAGTGTATAGAAATGTGGTCGGTGTGAAGTAAAAACGTGCTCTGACAGAAAACCATAAATAAGCCTCCCGGGTGGCGCTGGTCGCGCCGGTCGCTGTTGTAACCGGCTGCGACCGGGAGGTCCGTGGGGCAACGCACAATTGGCCTAGCGTCGTCCGGGTTAGGGAGGGTTTGGCCGGTAGGGATATCCTTGTCTCATCGCGCACCAGCAACTCCTGTGGCGGGCCGGGCGCAGTGCGCGCTAACCAAGGTTGCCAGGTGCACGGTGTTTCCTCTGACATATTGGTGCCGCTGGCTTCCGGGTTGGATGCGCGCTGTGTTAAGAAGCAGTGCGGCTTGGTCGGGTTGTGTATCGGAGGACGCATGACTTTCAACCTTCGTCTCTCCCGAGCCCGTACGGGAGTTGTAGTGATGAGACAAGATAGTAGCTACTAACAATTGGATACCACAAAATTGGGGAGAAAAAGGGGTAAAATTACATTTAAAAAAGAAAAAAAAAGAAAACCATAAATAGGAGAACTCCAGTTGTTGTTTTGGGTATTACAGCCAATCGATGCACATCAGTGAGGTCCAGTACCAGTGGGCTGAGCCTGTACAGCATCACAGATACAACAGCTTCTCCTTAGCTAGCATTCAGATCAGAGCAGAGCTGGGAGATGACAGAGAGTAAGTCAGGCTCTGCGGTTGATAACAATGCAGAGGGTCACACTGCCAGGGAAAACCTATTTCAGCCTGGACACACACACAGAGAGACACAGAGAGAGAGAGAATTTCTGACCAGGCCTCACTCCAGTAAATCCCTCCACTGCCACATGACAGAGGTCTGGGCAGTGGCTCGTCTCCCTCTCCTTCCTCTCTCGCCACAGAATTGTAGGATGCTAGCCTGACAAATATGCTCAACACTGCCAGTGCCAGAGCCTTGGCAGGACATTGGTCAATCAGGGGGAACACAGTAATTACACTGTCCATAGAAAGAATACAAGGAATGGGGCCAATACAGCCATCCAGTGTGTGTGTGTGTGTGTGTGTGTGTGTGTGTGTGTGTGTGTGTGTGTGTGTGTGTGTAAATCAAAGTGTACTATTTGACACTTGCTTGATGAAACAATCAGCATGAATCTGTCCTTCAGTGCTCTGCTAGTTTACTGTGGATATCAACAGGATGGCAGAAGAGGGCTGAATAAATCCACAGAACAGCACCATTTCAAATGTTCCCTGACAGCGCAGTCAAAACAACAGAAAAACTAGAATTGGCAATCAATAGAATATACTACAAGGAATATGCCAGTCTCTGAACACAGCAGAAATAGACAAGCCGTCAGTAAAACTGTATGATCCTTACAGACAGGGAGCTTTATTAATCAAGTGATATCTTCTCATGATGAATGAGAAAATATAAAATGTTGGACTAGTAAAATGTACGTTGAAAGGAGCTCCAATCTTATGCAGATCTAATGATGTGCACAGACATGAGTTGTACACCGAGGACATTCAAACAGATATTTACTGATGTAAGACATAATAACGCAGCGTGAATACACTTTACTATGTGATTGCTCGCAATCCACATTCCTATCAACCTTGCTGTTTGGCAATAAAAGGTTCCTGATTCAAATGCAACAAAAAAAAAGGAATTTATAGCTGAACCCTGTCAGGGTTATGACCCTGTTTTATTATGGTCCTCTTAAGCTTCATCCACATGGGTAGGAAAGACCATAAACCAGAAGTCTCTGGTCACATTAAACCTTAATATTCAGCAGTGAGAGAAAAGGCCAGGGTCCTAGCTTGTCGTCAAGGTATGGATCAGAAGAGAAGATGGCGACAGTAAAGCCATTACACTGTGGAGAGAGGGCGGCTGAGGGGAGGGGGATGAAGATGGAAGCCAACATGAGAGGTCAGGACCTTCTAAAAACGCCCCGTCTTCTGAGCCTTGATATCCCTAAAGGAACAGACCACAGGTGACTGGTCCAAAGCTCCAGAATGTTCATTTAGTGAGGGAATGTGCTAACCGCAAGATTCTCCTTTAAATATCTTGGAATTCTGTGCTTGTTTTCTTCATTCTTTGTTGATGTTGTTCTGTCCTCGCACACTGCATAATCATGTTCATTTTGACAAAGTTGTGGTGAGTAGGGTTTCTGCTGAATCCTAGCGTTAGCAGAGCTATTGTTGTCTCAAATCCATGTCTTCCTTCACAGCAGTACGGTTGTCACCAAACATGACTAGCTCAAAGGATAAATCAAATCTAAAAGGTCTCTCTTTCCTGAATATGTATTTAAAAAGTTAAATTACCTATCTGCTAGTATAATTTATTCTCTGTCTACTTAAAGAGCAAAACAACTGCTTTCAATCGTATTTCTGATACCCAGCTCTCCACAGAGATCATTTGTGGTCTACCGCATCCGTCATGTAGCACGCCATGTGGCCATCTGACCAAGTTAATTAGTGGCAAGCCAACAAACATAAGGTCAAGTGACATGCTAATTAATTGTCAACAAAGAAGCAGCTCCAATAGGCAGACATAATGAAGGCTAAGATGCATTACTAGACCTTTAATTCCACAGAGAGGCTGAGGTTGAATGGAAGGCTAATCCAAGATATCAGACAGTTGACCAACAAATAAGGTCTGGCAGTAGTCATATTAAAACGCCACACTAAACCCAACCAGAGAGGTGAGTTAGCGTGAGTTAGTAAGAGGTAGCATTGCTTTGCTCTGCCTTGCATATTACCTCAGAGAGTGACGCCTCTGCCCTCGGGCTCAGCTGGCTCTGGCTGACAGCACCCGGTTAGGGCCCCCACCCAGGGTTACGAGAAAATTTAGGGTAGACTGGGATCTCTGACGGGCAGACAGTCACTCCAATTACAAAGCCACAAGTCCTCAACGGCTGACCAGGGGGATGCAGGAATCCCATCACCCAAACGTCTGGAAAGACGAATGAAGGTGGCAACTGATAACTGACGAAATTGTATGCACTCACTACTCACTCTGGACAAGAGCATCTGCTAAATGACTAAAATGTCAAATGTAATGTGCCGAGGTTTGAAGAGCCCAGGGGAGAACAGAGTATTGATCTACCTGCCATCATCTTCTGGGCCTCATAGGGCTCCATGTAGCCATCGTTCTCTGTGCTGGCCTGGGTCACCTTCTCTGTGGTGGCCTGGGTCCCCCCGTCCTGCTCCGCATCAAACGGGTCTGCATAGTCATCCAGGATAATGAGCTAGAGAGAGGGAGGGAGGGAGGGAATGAGAGTAGGTGAGAAAAGATTAGAATACATTTTACTGCTCTGTTTAAAACCACAACACATTCCGGAGCCCAGAGAGTTACATTGCAGAGGCAGGAGATGAGGAGAAAATGTAACTGGAACCTTAGGAGAGGAGTGGAGGTGACAGTATTAGTGATAGTACCAGTCTGGGCTCTGCAGGAACATGTGATCTCCACACGTCACAACACCCAGACAGAAAAGAAAAAGAAAGAAAGACATAAATAACAGCATCTTTCTCCGTGTGCCTCAGTTCCACCATCTCCTCTTTAGACTTCATGCTCCCTGCTACGTCTAATTATACCATGGTACTCTGACAGTGCCTGCTTTTCAAAGAGCGAGGAGAAAAAGAGGACAGCCCACAACTGGTAAACTGTCTTAAAGAGAAACAATTCTACAGATTTACAGGGATTTGGCAGCGAGCCATGGCTAATTGCAGTCTTGCTCTCTTTACTAAGAATGTCTTGCAGAAGCTGACAATTAAGTGGACATCCTGTCCCAAGCCCCAGAAATACAGCCAACTCTTAGGGTATCAAAATGACTGTCCACACACAGTCTCAGCATCTCTGGCCAGAGAAATTTCCTGAGCACCAAGAAAACTGCTCCCCTTCACATACATAATTCTCTTCCAGATAAAGTAAATATTTAAAGTTCTCTTCCATCTGCCATGTTGGACAGGGACTCCAAAGAGAAAATCTGACTAGAGGGGGTTTGGACTGGCTACTACCAGTACCAGGAGGTGAACATATATGGGCTATCTTCAGTTGGGACTCTAGAGAACCAATAGTGGTGCCAGTCTGTTCACCCAGCGGGCAGACAGACAGACTGGAGGAGTGTGTGTGTGTGTGTGTGTGTGTGTGTGGGGTGGGGTTCAAAATTTGGGAAACAACTCAATGGAGACCTACCATGATTAAGTCAGCACACACACACACACAAAATGTGCAGACAAGCATACTGTACACTGACAAGCACACACAGGACACATTCACACAGACAATCACACACATGCAGTCAAGCACACACACGCAGACACACACACAGGAAAGGAGTCAATTAGCACTACACCCCATGAGTCATACTTTAGCAGGAAGGGGTTTGGTGTCATTCTACATAAGCTCTTCAGTCATCTAGTGGACAGAGCTGGGCAATCCTAGGGTGAACTAGACTACTGCATGCCATGGATGTACCGGCCAACCAACCAACTGTCCTTAAAAACAACCACAGCCCTTCCTCCACACCCTTCTCAGAAATACAGCCCACAGGGGAAGACACCTGCCAAGCCTCCCAGGCGGGTACTTTAAGGGGGAAGCGAGGAATCCAGTACAGTACGATCCATGTCTAAAGCATTTCCCCAACTCCAGACTTTCACACCACCTGGGAAAGCACCGTCCTTCTCCTTCTGATCCAGTTTTGATTTCACTGAACAAGATAAGATACGATATACAAAACTGAAACCTTTCAGTGTGCATAGCAGTAACAGGAGGAAGGTGGCATATACAGTCGTGGCCAAAGGTTGAGAATGACACAAATATAAATGTTCAAAGTCTGCTCCCTCTTCGCCATTCAAATTAAATGAATCCCAAAAAAACATTTCCACTGCATTTCAGCCCTGCCACAAAAGGACCAGCTGACATGTCAGTGATTCTCTAGTTAACACAGGTGTGAGTGTTGACGAGGACACGGCTGGAGATCACTCTCATGCTGATTGAGTTCGAATATCAGACTCTAAGCTTCAAAAGGAGGGTGGTGCTTGGAATCATTGTTCTTCCTCTGTCAACCATGGTTAACTGCAAGGAAACACATGCCTTCATCATTGCTTTGCACAAAAAATGGCTTCACAGGCAAGGATATTGCTGCCAGTAAGATTGCACCTAAATCAACCATTTATCAGATCATCAAGAACTTGAAGGAGAGCGGTTCAATTGTTGTGAAGAAGGCTTCAGGGCGCCCAAGAAAGTTCACCAAGTGCCAGGACCATCTCCTAAAGTTGACTCAGCTGCGGGATCGGGGCACCACCAGAACAAAGCTTGCTCAGGAATGACAGCAGGCAGGTGTGAGTGCATCTGCACGCACAGTGAGGCAAAGACTTTTGGAGGATGGCCTGGTGTCAAGAAGGGCAGCAAAGAAGCCACTCTCCAGGAAAAACATCAGGGACAGACTGATATTCTGCAAAAGGTACAGGGATTGGACTGCTGCAGACTGGAGTAAAGTCATTTTCTCTGATGAATCCCCTTTCCGATTGTTTGGGGCATCCGTAAAAAAGCTTGTTTGGAGAAGACAAGGTGAGCGCTACCATCAGTCCTGTGTCATGCTAACAGTAAAGCATCCTGAGACCATTCATGTGTGGGGTTGCTTCTCAGCCAAGGGAGTGGGCTCACTCACAATTTTGCCTAAGAACACAGCCATGAATAAAGAATGGTACCAACACATCCTCCTAGAGCAACTTCTCCCAACCATCCAGGAACGGTTTGGTGACAAACAATGCCTTTTCCAGCATGATGGAGCACCTTGCCATAAGGCAAAAGTGATAACGAAGTGGCTCGGGGAACAAAACATCGATATTTTGGGTCCATGGCCAGGAAACTCCCCAGATCTTAATCCCATTGAGAACTTGTGGTCCGTCCTCAAGAGGCGGGTGGACAAACAAAAACCCACAAATTCTGACAAACTCCAAGCATGGATTATGCAAGAATGGGCTGCCATCAGTGGCCCAGAAGATAATTGACAGCATGCCACGGCAGATTGCAGAGGTCTTGAAAAAGAAGGGTCCACACTGCAAATATTGACTCTTTGCATCAACTTCATGTAATTGTCAGTAAAAGCCGTTGACACTTGCTTGTAATTATACTTCAGTATTCCATAGTAACATCTGACAAAAATATCCAAAGACACTGAAGCAGCAAACTTTGTGGATATTAATATTTGTGTTATTCTCAGAACTTTGGCCATGACTGTATATGCTCCAACAGATCACCTACACAAAAATTGGTAGCTTTTGGTAGAGTTTTTTTTTAAAGACCCTTAAATGTGCTTCATACTGGCTATCATGTCAGGCCTGCCTCCTGCTTTTCCATCCGTTTTCGGGACATAATATAACTAGGACTAGTTTGCCACAGTGTAATTATGGGTTTTCCTCCTCTGTTTTTCTTCTGTGATATTAAAAGAGGAAATGCATCCAATGCAAACACTCTTTGGCCTTGTTTTTCTACCACAAATAGAATACATCTCCCACACAACTTTAATTAAATTCAACCAGTCAGGTTTCAGATGTTCCTCTTCCTGACACTGAAGTATTCAACAGTTACAAATGGCATGTTACCCCTCACATGGACTATGTTTATCCACTTCACACGATATATCACCTTGGGTCTGTGTCCATCTGGAAACAGTAGCACAGCCCAAACCAGATACTAAGTCATCTTGACCAAAACAGAGGAGTGTACTTATAGCCAGCCCAGAGCACTGGCAACCCATTCTGACTGAACACATTCCACGTGGGAGAGAGCAAGGGAGAGAACCTCAGTGCGTTAAGCTGCAGCCGTGTATGCCAGAAGCCGTCTGTGTGTCCACGTGGTGAACAGAGAAAGCCTGGTTTAGTAATTAAAGGAAACTGTGCCTTATGACTGGCATGCCTTCAACCCCATACTTACTATATCTTAGTGTATATGAAAGTAAATATTCAACGACTCATGTCAGTGCCCTCCTCAGAAAGGGCACGATACCCGTCAGTAGGACAGTTCTACCGTACGTTCTCATTCTACACCTTCCCCTTGTTAGTGTTCTGCCACAAAGCTGTAGCTAGCTTAACGATGGATGGCTGCTGTGCCCACAAACATTATATTGGATTGTGTGGTTCTGTCAACAAAACAGCAGGGACCAGAAAAGATGTATGTATTAAACGAGGTGGAAAAGAACATTGCAATCAAGCCAGACATACTGTATATTTAGCCCCGTGATGGGTCTTGTTCGCTCAATCATTTTTCACAGTCAGCAAATGAAAGCTCTTTTTAGCACCTGGTAATGTTGCTGCTGCTGAGGGAGAGAGGAGAGCCATTCTGCTTGTCCTCTGGAGCCTGAAGCTGAGGTTGATACGGAGGCCTGTTCTGGATGGCAGCTTCCTGCCTCCCACCACCTCTCCCTATCACTTTGTACTTAGCTACCCCACCAGATGTTCATATTTTATAACTATTTTTTCCCCAGAGATTTTCATTTGTGTCGACAGCGATTTTTCTGCCTAAGATACCAAGAAACAGTCTTAAAAACTTACACAAAAACAATGGAATGGACAAACTACATTCCATTTGACACATCAATCTAACAGTTCCATATCCATTATTCAGAGAAAATGAATTTAGAGAAACAAGCAAGCAAATTAAAGTAAAAGTTGGCATTTACCACACAACTGGGGTGTTGACTTTCCCCTGCCTTGGGCCACATCTAACACCAGTATTTGGTAGGAGGGGATCAATTAGTCAGAGTGTTTTGGGGAGTTACCCCTTCTCTGTGAAGGTCCTGCCACACTGCACTAATGCTACCCAGCTGGAGGAGTCGGGGAACATGGAGAGAGGGGAACGTCAGAGACGAGGCTCTGCCGGTCTGCTTCCCTACCTGCCTTCCTGGGGCCTCCCTGCCCGCCTGCCTACCAGCTTCCCTGCCCGCCTCCCTCCCTCCCTGCCTGCCTTCCCGGGGCCTCCCTGCCCGCCTGTCTACCAGCTTCCCTGCCTGCCTCCCTGCCAGCCCGCCTCCCTCCCTCCCTGCCTGGCGGCCTGCTTGCCTGGGGACCCACCATCTGTCTGCTGGCATGTCAGGGTGTGTCAGGACCACAGCCAAGCCACCACACTTGTCATGAAAGTCAAATTCACCCACAGTGAGTGCAATACTGCAGTGCTTCTATATAGAGTGCTATACTGTATGTGAGCTTTTCTAAGCAGAGATGTAAGCTGTGAGTAGCCTCACAAAGTAACCTTTTAGGCTTATACCATCTCGCCCCCCTGGAAGCAGTCAGGACATATCCCTACACTGCAGCAGCACAGTGAGAACATACTGAAATAACTCCCAGCCTGGTGTCGTGCTGAGCTACCAGGTTCACCAGGTCTTACACCTGCAGCTGCTTAGATAGCCAGGCAGCCAGAGTAGGAGAAATAGCCCCACACTGCTTAAAATACATTGCAGCTCTCAAGGAATGAAGTCTATTTCGAATCAGTGTGAGCCTAGTGAGAGCATTAGCTAAGAAGAGAGAGTGTAACAGGCACCTGCCACTTGGCATTCCACACAGTTAGCACAGAGAGTGCTTCTGAGATTACAATTCAATTGGGCTGCAGTCCTCCATTAGAACTAGGAAAATACACAATCTTCCTTCTCCCACACCATCACATGCAGACCAAGTGGATCTAACAGGCAATTATCATATAGAGCATCTGGGGCCATAAAAGGGAGAACATTAAAGTCTTAGTTTGTGGTCATCGTATAGGATGATAGGGTTTTGGCAGTATGCTGCACCAATTTATAGCTTTCCCCCACGTCCAAACTATTTAGTTAAATATGCCATTCCGTCATTGACATCTCATAAGCAAAATCCAACTCCTCAAACTATAAACACTAAAAAACAAATAATAATACAAGTAAACTGCTGCTGGATGCACCAGATAGTCATGTGTGTGCACGCGTGCATGTCTAATACGACAGCCAGCCTCCCTGCCAGCCATCTGAGTAGCCACCTGAACGACTGGTGACAGTAATGTAATGTGGAGACGTTACACAGAAATGTGACAAATGTCACAGCTGGTCCAGAAAGGATGAGGGATGTCAGAGCTATTGGGGGCTGAAGCCTCCCCCACCTCTCCCCCTACCAGGCCACCACAAGAGTCAATGGGGGGGCAGGAGGAATGGAGGGAAAGTGGGGGAAAAAGGGACTGGCATTTGTGATTTATGTCTCCACGCCACAGGGGATTTGAGCCACTGATAACCTAATACAACTCAGGGCTTAGCTGCTCGATTGAATTAGGGTGTTTCAAAGGGCTCTTTTTTGCTGCCATGGCTCTTTTGTTCTTAAGTTTTTTTTAAATGATATCAGAACTAATGAAACCCATCTTAGAGAGGGGGATAAGGAGGGGAGAGGAATAGACTGCCCAGCATATGTTAACGCTCCTGTTTAGACACATTTTATTTTAAAAAAGGAAAATTGAACAACAGATAACATCACACTGCCTGTTGCTGAATTCTGACTGCTCCAACTTATCTTCAACTCGAAATACAGGACACATGCACTCAGCTCAGTTCCAGTCATCTGAAGCTAACAGCTTGCCATCAAACATTGCCACAAGGCAATTTACTAAAGCAGAACCAATTGCAACCTCCGTTGTTGACACAATACAGCCACTATCAATAAGATACTTGTATGATTCACAGATGGGAGAAGAAATCTGGTTAGGACTCAAATGGAACCCGATTGTGAAGCATGATTTCATCTGGGGGCTATGTTCCTCTGAAAAGACTGTATAGATGAAGCTTTCCCACAATACAGCTCTGACATTAATGAAACTTTATTACGACATCTGCTAATAGACAGGGGTTGTCGGCCTGGGAATCAGCATGTGGCTCTATGGGCCTCAACAAGGACGTGGCAACGCCAGCCCTGAATAACTACTTAAGAGCCAGGGAAGATAGCTGCTAGCTAATCAAATGATGTTTTCCATGAGCGCCCATTGTTTTCAATCAGTCACAAGCAATAGAAGCTAGAGCAACGTTAAGTGGAGGAGAGCACTTCTCATAAGTAAAGCGAAATCATGTTTGTCTTCTTGCAGCTGGATGAATTTGTCAGCTTTGCTTTTAGCCTTATTAAAGCCCTCTCAAAGTCAATGTTCCGTGGATAGAGCAGGTTGCTTGATTAGGACAGATGGGGGAAAAAAAGAGAGACAAATATTAATGGCCAGGGAAGACCTGTAGAGAAACAATTTAGAGATAAAAGCACAAATCAGCGTTCAAGAACCTATTCAGCTGTTCAGATTATAGATAATTAGTACATGTGGTGACACTGCGTACAAAAGAAAACATATTAAGACCGCCATTCTCCCCTACATCGCCCAAACATGCATTTCCCCAGTCATAGATGACTTGCTTTGAAGGGAGTGAGGATTTAGGAAAGAGTGCAACACATGCTACTTCAACCAGCATGCTCCCTGTGGCAAGGGGATCATTTCTAGCATCCAATGTGTTCAGCCATCTCTCTCCGGATTTCCCCCAGTCAGACATCTGTGTTGTTCAAAGCACAGCTCACACTTTTCCATGTTAACCTATTTGTTTGGTCTCCTTAAAGAATCCCGACCACATAAAACAGGCTTCTTTAGATCTCTGGGCTGCTGCACATGTGGGGTGGCTTTTGACACGCCAGTCGGGAAAAGCCCGCTCATTTGGCACATGGAGAAGTGGTTTAGTACGTCATTGGTCATATCCTTTGCATGGGAACACTTCCAAAACGCAACGACAGTGACACGGATACCCTGTAACACGGGTCAGTGTTAGAGCGAGAAAAACATCAGAGCTACATTATAAATGGGAGAAAATAGGCACTTGACACTTTACCTTGAGCTAAAAAGAGTTACGTCACACAGCTGTGTGCAGTGTGCCCCTCCTACACTTGTGAGTGGGATATAGGTTATGCAACAGGCAGAGCTATTCAGGCCTCACAGCAGTCATGTTTTCCCACACCCACACTACAGTCACACCAACACAAGGTTTAAGAGAGCACTAAATCCTACTGATCACCTACGGAGGGATGACACACTTGTGATAATCACAGACCTAATCACAGACCTGCGGATGATCGATAGAGAAAAAACAGGATTGAGAACAATGCCTTCTACATTTGTGAGGATGTTTTACCACTGCCGCTGAAAGTTAGTGACAAAAGAATGTTACACTGCCAGTCTGCCACAGTATCAGCTTTATGTATTTTCTCTTTATCCCTGAAGTGAGATTCAAAGTCGCAGGTCGTTTCTCTGACAACGCCATATGGATCCTCAACAATGTTACGAGGGAGCTGCTGCACAAACTTGCTCTGTATTCTTTTTTCCTTTTCTTTTTTTAAAGCACTTTCTATTCTCCTTCCAAGGTTCTAGAAACCCGAGTGACACAAAACATATTGCGTAACGCCGAGCCAAGAGGCACGCAGCACTTTGGACAGTAGAGCAGCAGGCTTCTCACTGAGGCGGAGCCTTTTCTTTATTTTTATAAACCATTTATTTCATTTGAGCTTACTGGGCCTGAACAGGTGCTTCTCTACTTCTAATGTAATATCACCTAACGTCAGGCCAGAAACCCAAGCACAATGCGTCACCATCCTCCTAGTCTCACAGGAATACCTTCTGTACTCTACCTTTTCCGTATGATCCCCTATTTTATTCCCTTTTTTAGCCGATCATCCCTTTCTTTGAAAGAATGTCTCTTTTCGACTCTTGCAGTTCCCTGTGCACTCAAGTGGGACCAAGTCCCACCTTCTCTACAGAGAGCCCTTATAGCATACTGAGGACCTCGGCTGGAGGGTGGCTGCCCCACATTCAGGCTCTCTTCATATTCAGCAGATATTCAAGATTAACACATGAGGATACGCTTGACAAAATCCAATTTCCTTTCTCTGCTCTCTTTCCCTCTGAAATAGATGTATGACTCTTTGAATGTAAGGAAGAGGGAGTAGTGGTTAAGTTGTGAGGAGGAATGGGCTTGTTGTTGGTCCACTAGATGCATAAAAGGCTGAGGCACACACCTGCAGAAGTTGTGTTTGGGAGAAACAGCCTTAGATAAAGTTTTTTTTTTATTAAACATGTAGGCCAGTTGAGAACAAGTTCTCATTTACAACTGAGTCCTGGCCAATATAAAGCAAAGCAGTGTGACAAAAAACAACAGAGTTACACATGGGATAAACAAACGTACAGTCAATAACACAATAGAAAAATCTATATACAGTGTGTGCAAATAAAGTAAGATTGGGGAGGTAGTAAGGCAATAAATAGGCCATAATGGCAAAATAATTACAATTTAGCATTAACACTTGATAGATGTGCAGATGATGTGCAAGTAGAGATACTGGGGTGCAAATGATTTAAAAAATAAGAATATGGGGATAAGGTAGTTGGGTGGGCTATTTACAGATGGGCTGTGTACAGATGCAGTGGTCAGTGTGTGGTTTGCTATGCTAGAGAAAGGAGACAAAAATGACAACTATGAAAAGTAGGGCTTGACATAAAAACAACAATGTGAATCCAGTGAGTATGACCTTTTGATTTGGGTGTGTGATTTATAGACAGTAAGGAAAACAAAATGAGGCAGGCCCAGGAGCCAGCTGTACATAAACAAAGCAGGGAAGTTTGATGTGACGAGGATGACTTGATTGGGGTCGGAAGCGACATGGCCTCAGATAGCCTTTGTGTGGTGAGCGTGTATACAGAACGCAGCACGTCAAACCCAACAGCTCTGAGACTGACAATCGAACTTGCAGGCAGGCAGGGTGGAGTCTTATGTCACCCTGCCATCGCTACGGGGCTTTCCACCTCCCATAGCAGGAGAGGGAGAGAGGGAAGGAGTCTTTACACGGACTTCACTGCAGCCTGACCTGATTAGGAGGTCACTAACAGAACATGACACCACAGCTTTGTATTGACACAGTACAATGTCACAATCACAAAGCCCTTGCCAGTTTGCTCAAGCTGCAACATGAGGAAATATTAACCTGCCTGGTTATATTTTAGCACAGATGTGAGAGCAGAGTCAACATTCCCAGACTGTTTGAGAGTGGAGAGCTAGCGTAGACTTGCCCAGCCCCAGTCAAAAGGGAACGTCACCAAGTTGTAAACACTTCCCGTCAGGAAGGGAGCACTTCCTTAATCCTGGAGCAACCCTCTTGTTCCTTATTTTCCACCAAACAAAAGCAGACAGTCAATGGCCTGGTTGCTTTACCTTTGGTCCAATCACTGCACCAAGCAATTTATATGGTGGCTGAACTATATTAGGCATACACCTAGAGACAGAGTAATAAAACAGTGTTACATGTCATACAGTAGTAACTATGGGGTATTACGGAAGAGAAAACAGCAGGGCACACTCTCGAACCCTACACTCTCGAACCCTACACTCTCGAACCCTACTCAACCCTACTCAAGATCTGTGTCCTACGAAGCCTAGAGAGACATCAGTGCCCATCCAGTCTATAATGAGAGGTACGGCCAGTTCCCCAGTGGTGCCCGTGTCTATGGAGACCACGACCCCACTGGCAGACACACACACACACTCCAGCCTCAGCACCTGTCAGTGAGCACAGGTCATAGGTCAGCTCCACTGTGTAGGAAGGGCACAGACCTTAAAGAGCTCCACTCTACCTCCCGGATAGTAAATACAGAAACAGCGCAGCTTAACTCTCCTCTACACTATATCTAAAATACCATGGGATAATTCCTATGTTCTACACACAGAAAACCAAGCATAGGTCAGATATGGCCAACTACGTGGGGAGAGCAGCAGTGTTTGGTGTACTCAGAGTTGAGGTTAAGGGCCGTCCTACTGTTAGCTATCAGTGGGGCGGTTAAAAATACCAGTGCTTCACGCAGGCTTTCTGTACATGCCCTGGATGGCATGAAACCTCAGGGCTCAATTTGTTTCCTTTTAATCCGTGTCTGAGGATGTGCTCACCCACCAGGGCTTCCCTTACAGGTTCTACTACACTGTGTTATTAAACAAAACAGTGCCATGTGGCCACAGACAACTGTCCTGACTACAGTGGCCAATAACTGCCTGCATACAGGGCCGGTATTATGTGACCTGTTGGGTTCACATGAGCCATACAGGTTGTACAGCTAAAAGCCTAGAGAAATACACAGTGGAACAGCTACAGTAACCCTCTTTAGGAAAAACAAAAAGGGAAATGTTTTAATGCAACTGTTTCTACATCTCAGGACTAGAATTGTACATGGGGGTTAATTCATTAAAAACTTTGTCATTGTGTTAAATTGGTTAACAAGTCTCTCCCCCCCAAATGTTTTGTGACTGACAACAGATAGGTGCAGTGAAATATGTTGTTTTACAGGGTTAGCCATAGTAGAATGGAGTCCCTGGAACAAATTAGGGTTAAGTTCCTTGCTCAAGGGAACAGATTTTTCATCTGGTCAGTTTGGGTATTCGAACCAGCAACTGCTTGGTTACTGGCCCAACGCTCTAACCGCTAAAAAGCAGGTGAAGACTCCTCTTAACCCATTGTACACCTCTAGTCATACACCATATGCTACTCAGTATTAGGTATGCTATGCATCATTCAGCTTTCAAAAACACCCAATGTCATTACAAAGTTGTATAAACCTCTATGCATTGATATTGAAGTGGACTGTTTATAATCTCTTTCCTGACCAGATCAAAATTCCACATCTGAGTTTTGTCCTCATGTGATTCCTCCATGTCGTAGTGTAGTCATCTTCCCCATGCAGAATGACATCATCCTGGTGGGTTGAGGCGGGGTGTAAATAAAGTTAGCTTTGTTGGCCCAGCACCAGCAGAGGTTCCTTCCTCCTAAAGAGCTCTTCCAGGATTCCTGCCTGGGCCATAGGAATTTAGAACTAACTAACTAACTGATTCCCTGTGCAACTGTTAAGGACAGAATATGATAAACCCATAAAAATTAAAAAAACACAGAAAGGTATTGTTTGGAGAAAGAAAAAAAAGTCCACCTGGAAATGCTTGACAATCTGTTGCTGGAAAAAAATAGTGCCAGTTGCCAGGGCAGCTGGGATACCTTGAAGAGTTCAACAAATGGATGGCCCTCTTGGACACTTCAGAGAACAATAATATGATTGATAACTACCCAACAGTCCTCTAACTGGACTACAAGGAGATGCTGCGCCAAAGCAATCATCTTAGACCAGGCTCAGCTGTAATTATGGGGAAGTGTATCCATAGCAACCAACAATTTTAAAAAAAATCTATTATCATTATGTGGAAAGTGTTCATTTCCTTGTGAAACACACCCATTGAAAATAACAAATGTTTTGATAATCTTTAAATGAAAAATCTAAATTTTGTCCCCTGCCATTGGACCTAACTAACTTTAAATTCTACATAGTATCGCTATCTAGGCTCTATGGTAGGGATGCACAATATATCGGTGACCATAACGGAATTGGACTATATCAGCTAAAACTGCCAACATCGGTATCGGCCAATGTCTAGTTTAACGCTGAGGTGCAAAAGCAAGGTCAAAGCTGACGTGCATATCTATATAACGTAGGTACATGACGTAATGACGGCATGTAAAATTTTGCGCAACACAGCATTCCTAAACTTGCCCACAATGTCTGCTGTGTGGATCGAGCAGTCATCAAGTCGAGCAGTCATTTGAAAGAGTAAGAACATTTCAGCGAGACAACTTCAATGCAAAATCCATTAAAGCAAAGATAATGGAATTCATTACACTTGACAATCAACTGTTCTCTGAGCACAGGTACACACTACCAAGTAAGCTATTTTTCAGATTTTGCCCTACCGGAGTGATAAAGGAATGTATATGTTTAAAGTAATGACTAAAGGATTCCACCCTGAAATCATGTAATTGTATGAAAAGTGTAAAGTAATAATTCCATAATGTGTGTGACTAGACCATTGTGTTACTATTTCGCAATATGAGCTGGGTAGAGTTGAGACATTCAAGGCCAACTGAACTGTCGACTGAAACGGACAACAGGAAAGAGGGCCCTTCCAAGGCTCTTTGACTTCAGAGTACTCTCTAAATAAAGAACTAACATTTTGCAGAATTCTGAGACTTTGTCAAATTCTTCTATTAACCAGGGTCTTACAAACGTCTGGGAATTGGTCAAAGCTATAGTGATAGTCGAGTTCAACCATTGGGATAAAAATTATTGTGACAGAGTTACACAGTAATAGCGTCACGACATACATACAATTGAAGTCGGATATTTACATGCACTTAAGTTGGACACATTAAAACTCGTTTTTCAACCACTCCACACATTTCTTGTTAACAAGCTATAGTTTTGGCAAGTCGGTTAGGACATCTACTTTGTGCATGACACAATACATTTTTCCAACAATTGTTTACAGACATTATTTCACTGTATCACAATTCCAGCTGGTCAGAAGTTTACATACACTAAGTTGACTGTGCCTTTAAACAGCTTGGAAAATTCCAGAAAATAATGTCATGGCTTTAGAAGCTTCTGATTGATAAGGCTAATTGATATCATCTAAGTCAATTGGAGGTGTACCTGTGGACGTATTTCAAGGCCTACCTTCAATCTCAGAGCCTCTTTGTTTGACATCATGAGGAAATCAAAAGAAATCAGCCAAGACCTCAGAAAAAAAATTGTAGTCCTGTTTATCCTTGGGAGCAATGTCCAAACACCTGAAGGTACTACGTTCATCTGTACAAACAATAGTATGCAAGTATAAACACCCTGGGACCACACAGCCGTTGTACCGCTCAGGAAGGAGACGCGTTCTGTCTCCTCGAGATGAACATACTTTGGTGCGAAAAGTGCAAATCAATCCCTGAACAACAGCAAAGGACCTTGTGAAGATGCTGGAGGAAACGGGTACAAAAGTATATTTTTCCACAGTAAAACTATTCCAATATTGACATAACCTGAAAGGACGCTCAGCAAGGAAGAAGCCTCTGCTCAAAAACTGCCATAAAAAAAGCCAGACTACAGTTTGCAACTGCACATGGGGAAAAAGATCGTACTTTTTGGAGAAATGTCCTCTGGTCTGATGAAACAAAAATAAAACTGTTTGGCAATAATGACCATTGATATGTTTGGAGGAAAAAGGGGGAGGCTTGCAAGCCGAAGAACACTATCCCAACCGTGAAGCACGGGAGTGACCCCAAGCATACTTACAAAGTTGTGGCAAAATGGCTTAAGGACAACAAAGTCAAGGTATTGGAGTGGCCATCACAAAGCCCTGACCTCACTCCTATAGAAAATGTGTGGGCAGAACTTAAAAAGCGTGTTCGAGCAAGGAGGCCTACAAACCTGTCTCCGTTACACCAGCTCTGTCAGGAGGAATGGGCCAAAATTCACCCAACTTATTGTGGGAAGTTTGTGGAAGGTTACCCGAAACATTTGACCCAAGTTAAACATAAAGGCAATGCTACCAAATACTAATTGAGTGTATGTAAACTTCTGACCACTGGGAATGTGGTGAAAGAAATAAGCTGAAATAAATAATTCTCTACAATTATTCTGACATTTCACATTCTTCAAATAAAGTGGTGACCCTAACTGACCTAAGAAAGGATTTTTTTTACTAGGATTAAATGTCAGGAATTTTGAAAAACTGAGTTTAAATGTAATTGGCTAAGGTGTATATAAACTTCAACATACTATGGAACATTGTTTGGGTCTTTGCATGTCAAAAAAGATACTGTCAAAGCCATACAAAAAGTCTGCAAACAAGCAAACACCGGCCACGAACAATTTGTTTACGATACCGCGTTGGTAATAAAGCATAATTTGTTCGACTGCAACTTCTGAAGTAGCTAACTTTAGCTTGGTACCTAGTTAGCTACAAATACAAATACAACCAATCTGAAAACAATGACCAGTAAAAACTGCAGTCATTTTCATTATTCTTAGCAATGATTTAGGAATCCTTGTGAGTAAGTATTAGCTAGGTTGCCACTTGTGGTTCCCCTATTGAAATTGAACTTCAGTTCATGAAATAAAAAGCTAGCCAGCTACTTAACCCTGTTGCCCAAAGCTAACGTTATAAGCAGTCAGCTAGCTTCATCTGGCTAGTGAGGCTCAACCTGACCGGGTTGTGTGTTGTGAAGCTAGCCACAATAAGTATTAGGCACAATAGTTGAATTTGCGGTAATATTCAGTTTCTGATTGGTCAACAAGCTTATCTGACACATCAAATAGTATATTTTTTTGACATGCAAAGACCCAAACTGCGTCCCATAGAAATCGAGGTTGAGAATGAAACTGAACAAAACAGCACAGCAAATCAAGTGAAGAAATAGGTTTTGATTATGTTTTACTGGTAATGGGGACATACTTGCCTTGCATTTTGTTGGCATTTAAGTAAGTTAAGGCAAGTCAGTTTACAATGACGGCCTACCCCGGCCTCCAAGTGTACTAAAATGCTTAAAAAGGCCTTTAAAATGTTAAATATCGGTATCGTGTTTTTTTGGCAAGGAAAATATCAGATTTCGGTATCGGCCAAAAATGTCATATCGGTGCATCACTACTCTCTGGTCATCATGAACTCATAATTTGTTAACTGTATAGTTATTTACTGTATAGTGTAGTTATTACTCTGTTAAGCATTAAAATAGTAAAGGGTCAGCATGTTTTAACTCCTACTCTATAGGCCCACTGTACTCTGTGCCCTCTACTCTGTTTGCCTGGACCATATTCCATGTGTACCAGAAATAAAGAATGAAAGAGAACATTTAACCTACCATGGGTGTTACATCTGGAAATGACTTTCACATAGCAGACAATTAAGCAGCAATTTTACAACCCCTTTCAGGTGACACTTACAAAGCAATTCCTTTCAGACGTCTTCCTTGGTGATACAGTGTAAGTAAACAGGCGTGTGTTTGTGTGGAGGTGGGAGTGGGAGGAGAACTGCACTTCCTGTAATGCTCTGACATTCAGCTAAAGCCAGCTATCAGAACCTGTCAGCTTCCATCTGATAGTAAGACAGGTATGAGACTGCTCATACGTCTAGAGACACCCACGTGTCACATGATGGATTCCGGTGCCCGTCCACCAGGAGGTCAGATGCCCCGGTAGTGTTTACTTCTGACATTTCTCCTATCACTACAAGGACAGAGAGGAGCAGAGTAGAAAACAGAACAACAAAGAGCTAGGCACATCCCCCTGAAGAGAGGATTGCCAGAGTCAAGGCTTTAAAGCAAGACTGAGATAGTGAGGGAATGAAGATGAGGAAAGTTCAGAACCCCAAGCACTGCTAATCTATAGGCCAGTCAAACAGCCTTGATTTATCCACACCAAGAGACTGCTGCTGGAGGGAAAATCACCGTAAGAACACACACACACACACACACAAAATCAGATTGGAACAGAAAGCCAAAGACAAAGGGACGCGCATTAAAGCCGCAACATGTCTATTCCATGGGAAATTAAAGAGCGTCAGTTCAAACCCCCACCCGATGTTGAGACGCTACTCGTAAGCTAATTACACACAACTGTCCCTTCAATGACTTGGCTAAACAACACTCACAGCGCCTGCTCTGATTCCATTATCTGAGAAGTGATCTGGGCTGGGGAGGCTCAGGCAGCTGAGATGTGATCTGGGCTGGGGAGTGTTGGGGAGGCTCAGGCAGCTGAGATGTGATCTGGGCTGGGGGGTGTTGGGGAGGCTCAGGCATCTGATGCCCACTTGTAGCAGTCATCATTCCAACACGCTCAAATATACATGTCGAGTAGAGAAACACCATGCGTATGCAGGGAAAGACAAAGCATAGAAATGAAAGAATGAGTGAAAATGGGATTTTGAGATGAACAACCGAGAATGGCAATTAAGACAGGAATCGGTCTCAAGAACAGGAATAAAACATGTTAATGACAAAACAAATAAGCCATGGTCTCCCCGGCTGCTAATGCATCACTTGACTTTATGAACCGCTGAGTCAAAGGCTGTTAAAAAAAGGTACATGGAAGGAAAAGAGGGAAACAACCATGAAATAAATCTGTCAAATCTAATGTCTCCGCTGGCTGTGGGACAGCTGACTGTATTGTGTTTATGATCCTATACTGCGTGATTCTACACATAGTGTACGGAAACCGGCTTATGGACTCAGAGGCCCCATTCACTCAACTGCTTCCATGGGCCATGGTGGGAACTATAACATGGCTCAAACACGGCTGCATAGGGTCTCAAGGCCAGAGCAACCCTGGTGTCTAGGACAGTTTATGAATTCAGAAAGCCACACAGCAATATATTTAGCGACATGATTTTACAAGGGAGACTTATGCACTATCACTTTTGTTTACACATTTCACAAGTTGTGCATGTCATCACTTTCATGTGTCCTTGAGAAGTTAGTGCCGAGTCGAGTAGGCGAGACCATGCCAGGGGGAAGAGCGATGATGAGAACATTTAAATTAGCTGGATAATAATTGATCATCTCCCTCTACCATGAAGGTCTTGTCGTTATAAAACAGGAAAACATATGAAGAAAAAAAAACAATCAAGCTGGTGCTCTTACCTGTGGCTGGCTCCTACGTGCTCGTCGTCATAATAGAAAGTCCATAATAGAGTCCATCAGGATGGACAGTAATGGGGGAGGCTTAAGTTTCATGTAATCATCATACTGTACATTGTATCATTGATGAACTAAGGCTTTCACCCCCCATTTAACTGAATGAAAAAGCTTTGGAGGGTTAAGATTAGACAAAACACGAGACGGCATAGACTCTGCTATTGGCAGCACAAGCATTAGGTAAGCAGTTATATAATTAGCATCCACTAGTCAAGTAATTAAAATATCAATGGGGTTCAGGCTGTAACAAGACAGTGGTGTGGTCCTCTCTTCCTAGCTCTCTCTCTCCCTATAGTCAGCATTCAAACACTTCACTCCAGCCAGTACAATTGACTAGCCGATTCAGTTCCTGTATAGTATCCATAACTTGTGAGGTCTACAACAGATCATGTTCAGTGGAAGAAATGGAATTAAGATCAGAATCCATGCATTCTTTGACATGGTGTAGGCCTAAACTAAGAATAATACATGCCTTGATATGCCACTACGTTACAAACTGTGAAATATCTTTATAAATAACATCTCATGTCAGAACAAGGCTGTTTGGAAATTCAGAATCATCAGATGAAACTGCCTGACACTCAAGGCCTGTCTACACCACCCCTCCTCTGTATCTGAACAGAGAACACATACCGTTTTACTGAGAAACCAGCTGAAAATCATATGTTCTCACAGTAAGGGTGCAGCAAGGATTTTACATATCTGGTTGTTGGTAAAGGACAATTCCACAGTAACAGGGTGATGCTGAGACTCCGATTTTTCACGTTGACATGTATGTCAAACAAAAACCAATGATATCAAAGTTACACAAACCATACAACTATGCAAAAGGACTACTTTGAACAATTGACTGAACATTTTACAAAAACACATTTACTTGAAGAACAGTGCTTACTAAGTTTGGTAACAGTGACGGTTTGTTTTGTAATTCCATTACCAAACGTTGAAGAACAGTCATATTATCAGCTGCATTTTGACAAGGGCAGAGGCTAGTGGTATTATATTAGAAAATCCTCACCGTGACAACCTCCAAAACTGATACAAATTATGATGACCGTCTACGAAAAACAAATCCACAACAAGTGGAATACATACAGTGTAATACCTGATAAGCCTATTTGCTTCTACAGGTAGTTCTACTGGAAAAGGAATAGGCTATTCTACATGTCTGTTCATAACCATCAGGCTTGGGGTCACTCACTACACCAATATCAGTTGGGGTCTAGACAATAGATCCTTCTGGAACAGTACCTGACAACATTATCTTGGCCTGTCTGTCGGAAAAGCCAGCATGTGTAAGGTTGAAGGCCTGTGTTTAGCCGAGTGATCAAACTCTTGTGGGGATGGTCTGCTCTCATTATTACTTACCCCCCCCTCCCATTTGACCACAGAACTAAATGAAAATCTAGTCTTCTGAATCAGAATCCCTCTAACTCACCCAACTCTCACATGGATGTGATACAATTTCAGCATATTATTATGTTCGGGAGTGCAACATTTTAAAACCATTTTATTGAATAACCTGCCTGCTCCTCCAACATGTGCCCAGTGCACTGCAACAAAACAAAAAAGGTGGGGGGGAGACAGAGGCAACAGTATTTCTCTGCTTGAGAATTCCATCCCTAATTGACTACCAAGATCAAAATAAGCCCCAATTAACAGGAGACAGCGGTAATCTGTTTAATTAGCCAATAGCAGTCAGTTGCTGTGAGGAAACAATCTTCAGTTTCCAATTATTTTAATTTGGAACATTGTTTATCATAAAATTCCAAAAACCCTGCATTGTTGAATGTGATGTCAACTGCATACGAGAAACTAAAAGACCATTTCTGAATACACTAATTACTGTACAATTACTATATGGAGGTTTTCAAGCTTTTAAATGGCTTGCCAATTGCCATGTTCCTTTGGTGCACGGCACTGCTTACTGGTATATTTTAATGACCACTAGTTGAACTGAAATAGAAAAATTCCTATGGAATGGCAGGCAGGCACCCTCAACACTAAACAGACTGCACCTTACAACAGGTGTGAAAAGAGGAAGTAACCTGTTTAAGGGACTAAGGAATTTCATAACAGAATTGTAAACATGCAGCACTACTTTGTATACTTGCATAAGGTTTTGGCTGTGCTCAAACTAAACTACTATGATAGTGTCTGATGTAGTAAGCTTGAGTAAACAAATACCTGGCAACAGGTGATTAGTTAGTGCTTCAGAACAGGGACTAGCAGACTGAGTTATGCAGTATGGGTGTTATCAATGTTGAGAAATATTTATGCACTTTTACTCTCACACACACACACTTATGCTTTTCATGGGTCTACCTCCCCTGCATGCGCTGGAGGGAGAGGCATGTACATTCATAAACAGAATCACACTCTTCCTTAACCTCACTGATATTGAATGTCTCAGGTTTCTTCAAGTGTATGTTCCTAAAAAGCAGTAGGCTTCAAGGCACGTGGTGTACACTGACTGCGCAAGCATTCTTCTCATTGGTCTCCGGTCCACACACTATCTGTTGATGACAGGAACAGAGTAGACTAGGGTACAGAGATGACAGTTGTAAAAGTGTAGATTTTGCTTGGTGAGCAGAGAGTTGAATGAACCTGATCTGGATTATTTGAAAATGTGCATTTGGGCACCTTCACACAGGCCCAGTTCAAAGGTGTGAGAGAACAGTGAAATATACACTGTGTAGTTCTGCCCGTTTCAACAATCCATTTCCTGTTTGAATAAGTCCCCACATGATGGAACGTGGTCTGATCCACTGCTTTAAATGGTAACCAATGCATTTGAATAGTGAAAATGCCAACATCACACACCTACTGAACCATCTCTTTAATTGAACCTAGGTGGAGAGATTGTAATATCTTACATTTAAGGAACTGTACCGGCATATGGCAGAAAGCGTATGACATCGTGTGGTAGAGCGGTTTGCTTCAAAGTTGTGAACAGAGTGCACCATGGTGGTGGTGGAGTTACAGTATGGGCAGGCATAAGCTACAGACATCGAACACAATTGTATTTTATTGATTTGAATGCACAGAGATACTGTGACGAGGTCCTGAGCCCCATTGTCGTGCCATTCAACCCCGGCCATCATGTTTCAGCATGATAATGCACGACCCCATGTCGCAAGGATCTGTACACACTTCCTGGAAGCTTAAAATGCCCCAGTTCTTCCATGGCCTGCATACTCACCAGACATGCACCGATTCAGTGTATTTGGGATGCTATGGATGGACAGCATGTTCCAGTTCCCACAACTTCGCACTGCCATTGAAGTGTAGGGCAACATTCCACAATCAACAGCCTGATCATCTCCATGCGTTGGAGATAAATTACGCTGCATGAGGTAACAATGGTAGTCACACCAGATACTGACAGGTTCTGAGCTACACCCCTACTTTTTTTAAGGCATCTGTGACCAACAGATGCATATCTGCATTCCCAGTCAAATCCATAGATTAGGGCCCAATTAATTTATTTCAATTGACGGGTTTCCTTACACGAACTGTAACTCAGTAAAATCTTAGAAATTGTTGCATGTTGAATTTATATTTTTGTTCAGTGTACTTGAAGTAGGCTATTTTGCTTAAGGTAAATCAAATAAATGGTTTTGGCCAATTTGTACCCCCATTTTATGGCATTGGAATGATTTCATAATGGAAGCAGTGACCGTGTAAATAAGAATTTGTTCTTAACTGACTTGCATAGTTAAATAAAGGTTAAAAGAATAAATGGGATCCACATGTTCATCCGACTGTGGGGAAAAAGATGATTACGGGCTTCTTTGCCAACATACAGAACTATCAATTTCACTGAAAGATTAGAGTTTGAAATATTGTAATAAACTTCATGCTTGAAGACAGCATGTATCTTCCTTTCACCTACCGACATGCAGGCTACTACATTTCTTTATCCAATGTGTCAGTAAAGATTTCTGAGCTAGAGTCCTCATGTACTGTGCAGCTGTTGTCTGTCTGACTGGCCCAGCCATTGACAAACACCTGAAAATAACTACACTGAACAAAAATACAAAAATGCAGTGTTGGACCCATGTTTCATGAGCTAAAATAAAGGATACTAGAAATTTTCCATACACACAAAAATGTACACAAATGTATTTTACATCCCTTAGTGTGCATTTCTCCTTTGCCAAGATAATCCATCCACCTGACAGGTGTGGCTTGTCAAGAAGCTGATTAAACAGCATGAGCATTACACAGGTGCCACTTGTGCTGGGGACAAAAGGGCACTCTAAAATATGCAGTTTTGTAACAACGCCACAGATGTCTCAAGTTGAGGGAGCGTGTAATTGGCATTCTGACTCCAGGAATGTCCATCAGAGTGGTTGCCAGAGAATTGAATGTTAATTTCTCGACCATAAGCTGCATCCGTAGTTTTAGAGAATTTGTCAGTATGTCCAACTGGCCTCACAACCACACACTGCGTGTATGCCGTCGTGTGGGTGAGTCGTTTGCTAATGTCAATGTTGTGAACAGAGTGCCTTATGGTGATCGATGGGGTTACGGTATGGGCAGGCATAAGCGACGGACAACGAACACAATTGCATTTTATTGATGGCAATTTGAACGCACCGAGATACCATGACAAGATCCTGAGGCCCATTGTTGTGACATTCATCCACCCACCATTTTCTCATGTTTCAGCATGATAATGCACGACCCCATGTCAAAGATCTATACACACCTCCTGGAAGCGGAAAATGGCATGCATACTCAGACATGTCACCCATTGAGCAAGCTTGGGATGCTCTGGATTGACATGTATGACAGCATGTTCCAGTTCCCACCAATATCCTGAAACTTCACACAGCCATTGAAGAGTTGTTGAACAACAATCAACAGCCTGATCAACTCGAATAAAATGTGTCATACTGCAAATGGTCACACCAGATACGGACTGGTTTTCTGATCTATGCCCCCATTGTTTTAAAAGCCATCTGTATTCCCAGTCAATTGAAATCCATAGATTAGGGCCAAATGAATCTGTTCAATTATTTCCTTATATGAACTCTGTAAAATCTTTTGTTGTTGTATGTCACATTTTTTTCAGTGTAGTCCTGCCAGTTTCAATGATCCCTTTCCTGTTTGAGTAAGTCCTCACGACAGTAACATGATCTGATCCACCACTTTCATTGGTAACCAATGCGTTTGAATAGTGAAAATGACCACATCACATAACAATTGAACCATCTCTTGATGAACCTAGGTGGATAGATTGTAACATCTTACATTAAAAACAAATCTATGAAGCAATTTAGACTTGTTCAAAGTTGTGCAGGCTATGACGCCGCATAGGCTACACTGTTAATGATGTGGGATATTGGAGAGGCAGGCTAAGGGCAACAAAAACGTACCTTTTCTTTATTCTCATTTTCAGGAGGCGGTGACGTGGGTGATTTAACGTTCCCAACAGCAACAGCTTGGGCTATGATACCGCTGCCCGGAGCAGAGTTGCTTTTCTCGATTGTTTCCACCTTTATAAGCCGGTGCTTTGGTGACACATACTTTATGTCCGGCGACCCCCCAGAGCCCAGACCAGTTCCAAACGAAATATTTCCTCCTCCCGTGTACGGATCTTCGAAGTCCAGTTCCTTTTGTAGTTTGTAAGCAGCAAGAATGTCCGGCTGTGCGGGGCTTGGATAGAGAGAGGTGGCCCCGGAGCTTGGTTGTTGGTAGCCAAGCGTACCGGTCACAGCGGCGTGACAATATCTGTAGTCTGGTTTCGGGGGCGCCGGAGGTGGTGCTTTGGTAGTTTTGAATCCTAGATGTTCCCTGAACCATCTGGCCATGCTGCCAGTGCATTGCTCACAAGTCTATTTAAATATTTCGTTGCACCTTTCCTGACAATAGCCTCCTGTTTTCCTGTGCGTTGTTTTTCTATAGGTCACCTCGACTGGCTTCTGAAATGTTTATCCAACTCCTACTCCTCTTGGTCAGCGCAGTGTCCACTGACGAACGCAGCCACATGCACTTTCTGAGCTACCGCAACTCTGACACTTTCGCTCTCACAGCAGAGCGCTCTTTGGCTGTGGCGAGTCCTCTCCGCTACGCAACATGGGAGAGCGCTTTTGCAAGCGTGGGATACGTTTCCCTGTCCTCATACCGGAGAACAATCACTGCCACCTACCGGACTGTTAATTTAGCCTACTAAATGCTTGGTTTTACTTGTAATATCCCTGAGGTCATTACATTTTCCTTATTTGTTCCCTAATAATATGCCGTTGTAGTGGATAACTTAGTCAAAAGTCCCTGAGCCACTAACAAGTGGGATTACAAATGTTTAAAACGCGTGCAAAGCTGATATTTAGTGGTAGATATTGGATGGGTCTTTTGCCCCTTTAAAAGAGAAAAAAATAGAATTTAAAAAATCAATTTCATACAGGCAGACCTGATTACTGTAGGAGCATATAATTGTTCCAAGGTGCAAACAGCAAGCATACTAAGAACTGCATACCTGTGCATTCCTACTTCCTGGTCACCTGTGTGCTAGTGACCCATCATACAGTGCCAACTAGTGTACAAAGACAAACTGTAGACTAGACAACCACAAGGCCAAAAAGGCTCCTTCAATGATTTATAATGTGGATGAGAATCATGTGAAGTACAGGTAGGCTGCCTTCATTCAGTAACATGGGAGTTCCTTGTCCCTCTTAGTGTCCATGTGTCTGCAAGACCAAGGATTGTTCAATTACAGTAGTTGGACTTGAGGGTAAAATGCCCTGCTCAAGGAAACTACACCACTTTCATCTCCAGATGGTCATTGAAGCATTGCAAATGCATTGCAAATGAACAGTGAGGAGAGAGGTTAGTGCCAGCACGCATCTCTCCACAAATCCCTCCCTTATAGAAAAATATTGGGCTATGCTCCCACAGAGGGGAAAATCTGTAATAAATATAATCTATAAGAACCCGTATTTAATGAAAACTTTAACTCCTACACTATCACACTTTGTAAATTACATTCTGTGTGTACTTGTCTGGAACTGCATTGCCAAAGGATCACTGCCGCTAACTCACGTTCCAACCAAGATGGATGAATCGTGGAGCAGACCGAAGTATAGGGGCGATTCAGCATTACTTGGAAGACAATGGAATGAATGGAACTGCATCACCACAAACAGGCAGAAAGAGAAGAAAACTAAGTCTCTCCAAGGTCTGCTCCCCCATCAGAGGGACATTGAGATCATGTGGTAAACTAATTGACTTTGCAATCAGAGCGCAGACAAGTCTTATTTCCTTTAGATGGAGACGCATCACAGCAACAGCCCGCATTAGCAGTATTTTTTTTACCAATACCATGACAACATATCACATATTAATCTTGCTTTTTAAAATCAAGACAAACCATTGAAAACTAAAGACTTACTAAACTTTTTTTTTTTTAAAGCTAAAAATATGGGGTAAATAATGTGTCAACAGTGAGAGTTGGCCAGTTTGTTAATGTAGGCGTAAGCCCTGGTAGATGCCAGCTCTGGGAGACAGCTGACCCGGAGTAGCTTGACGTTTTCATACTTCTGCTTAATTGACTGGAGAAAAAAAGGAGTTTCAGTTAAACATTGCTGTGTGGCCCTACAGTATATCGCTGGGCTAGAAGTCATTTAAAGGCTGGGCTCACCAACTGTTTCATGTTGCCATCATTCACGCACTCCAGCATCTTGGCAATGCATTGCATCACAGGTAGCAGAGAGACCTTTGTGTAGCCCATGTAGTGCTGCAGGGCTGGGGTCTATGGGGCAAACATTAATGAATTCAGTGACAACTTAAACACTGTTCTGTTGACACAGCACTCCATAACTGTACCTTTATCAGGAATCATAACCCAAAGAAATCAAATGACTACGGGTTAAAAGCGTCTAGTTTCATACACTTCACATAAGTCTAAATATTCGTTGCACATAACTGTGCCATTCATAACCAGCAGAATCATGAAGGTAAGGGATGGTGAACTGAGGCATAGTCCAGAAGGGTCAGTACCAGCAGGTATTTAGCCAGCCCATAACCAACAGGCAGAAGCTGGAAGATAAATTGTACTGGCATGCAATATCATTTGTTGCCATGTGGCTCTGAAACAATGGTAACTTTTAAATAGCTGGTTAGCAAGTACAATTAAGCAATACAAAAAAACAAGGCGGTCAGTTACAGCATGAAGCAAATTGGGTGAGTTCACTTCAGTAGAGCAAACCAATGTGTATTACATTTCAAATTCACCTTCAACCTTGGCGGCTCTCCTTAAAAAGTGAACTGGTGGTGGTCGTCCCAATTCATAGTTCAAGGCTTTCAGAATGGTCATTTCCATCAAGCGTATCTCAGCACAGGAATATGTGAAGTCTGTTGTATGGGCAAAGTCCTCCACCATTGGAGGAGCAATTTCCTCATACTTGTAAGCGATGTGCCTCGCAGTGAGACCAACCAGTTGCAGAGACTTCTTTGGCACTGGATAGTCTCGAGCAGAAGAGAAAACAATTTTTTTTAAAGTAATAAATGTATCTGACCATCAGAGGAAAAACAAGCCATACCTGGAGAAAGCGGTCGATGATGCCAACAGTGCAGTCAACTGCCTCTGGACATGTACCAGCCAGTCAACTAGAATACTCCACACGATCCCAGTCACATCACAACCCTCCAGATAGGGTTAATAGCCATGGCAACCGGTCAGACATTAAGAGAGGGGTCTGTGGCAAGACACAGGACCTTGAATAATAATGGTTAACGTAGTGAAAAAGAGTAACAGGTGTTGCCGCTTCTTGACAACCCAAATAAATAAAAATCACATTAAATTTAATTAGGCTCAGAACAAGAGAGTTGAGATGAGTCCAATTTAAAAACCTCCAGGTTCCTTAGATAAGCGTAAAAGTCCTTCACATAGTCACTGCACAGCGAGGAGGCGTCTGCATCTGCAGTCCACATCTGGGATGTTGAGCAGGGCATGTGAGAAGGCCTGTGGCACATTGAGCCCCTCGAACCAAGTGGTCTCTTGGCTCTGAGGCTACTCTCAGGCGCAGCTGGAATGGGCTTGGCCTAAAGAACAACATGATATAGAGAAGTGGATGGAATTCTTCGTGAAGCTGAACTACAGAAAACTAGTGCACAACATCCACGAAGAATATGACATCTCAGACTTGAGAATATTGGATTAACGAGAGACATTTACATAGAGTAATGATGCATATGACTACAGCCAAGCCCGGCTTCAACCTTCTCTCCTTAAAATCTCACCTGTCTGACAAGATCACAGTTGCCAGCCCCAGTGCTCTCCTTGTCCTTCTTTGAAATAACATGGTCACTTTCAGTAGCACTCTGCTTACATTGAGCTGGTTTGACGTGGACACCCATCTGTTTCTCAGGGAAAATAAAACAATTATTCAAAGATGCACCAAAAACTGAACCACACTGTAGTAATGAAAATGTAATTGAAAAAATAAATATTTACATTTGTTTAATTCCTTTGGCGTTGTTGTTCAGTTTGTTTGCTGCATTTCACAAAGGCACCCTGGACCTCAGGCTATACGAGGTGGCAGGTTTTCCTGGTAAGGAAACATTCTCCTCTGACTTGGTCTGGACCTTCAATTCAACATTTAAAAGCACAATTGAGAGTTTATTTCAGCGCAACAGTAGCCAGTCACTTGGTTTGTTATAAAGTATATTTACAAATACTGAAATGGCAGTTTATATTTTGGATGAAGATGTGGAAGACAAGGCATTCAGAATATTCTTCAATACCCAATGGGCATAAATTAAGTGAAATGTCTACTGAACAGAAGTAAATATCCTAGCTCTTGAGAACCCAAGGACATAAAGGGCTAGCAATATCCCAGTGTGTGCCTTCACAGTAGCCAAATAAGAATGTTTGATTACCTCAACAAGAGACTGCCACATGAAGAATGACAATATTCTTGTACCCCAGTAAAACCAATGACAGGTCACAATTAGCCTTCCATAAATATCAAAGCATCAGTCATAACTTTACCTTGGGAACTGCACATTTTCTGATAGGTAGGATTGGTAACGGGCAATTTGGACCTAAAGTTGTAAGCCATTGAGACAACAGGTTTTGCAATAATAATAATACATAATAATGTCTCTTCAGAACAAACTACGCTGTACCCGTAGGCTAATCAGTGACCTGGACTCAGGGGTAGATAACGATATCGAAAATCCATCCATTTAGCATGTTTCATTTGGTATGTAAACAAAGCATCCGTCACTCATGCTGCCAAACATACCCTTGTAAAACTGACCATCCTACCAATCCTCGACTTTGGCGATGTCATTTACAAAATAGCCTCCAATACCCTACTCAACAAATTGGATGCAGTCTATCACAGTGCAATCCGTTTTGTCACCAAAGCCCCATATACACTACCCACCATTGCGACCTGTACGCTCTCGTTGGCTGGCCCTCGCTTCATACTCGTCGCCAAACCCACTGGCTCCATGTCATCTACAAGACCCTGCTAGGTAAAGTCCCCCCTTATCTCAGCTCGCTGGTCCCCATAGCATCACCCACCTGTAGCACGCGCTCCAGCAGGTATATCTCTCTAGTCACCCCCAAAACCAATTCTTTCTTTGGCCGCCTCTCCTTCCAGTTCTCTGCTAACAATGACTGGAATGAACTACAAAAATCTCTGAAACTGGAAACACTAATCTCCCTCACTAGCTTTAAGCACCAACTGTCAGAGCAGCTCACAGATTACTGCACATAGCCCACCTATAATTTAGCCCAAACAACTACCTCTTTCCCTACTGTATTTAATTTATTTTGCTCCTTTGCACCCCATTATTTGTATTTCTACTTTGCACATTCTTCCATTGCAAATCTACCATTCCAGTGTTTTACTTGCTATATTGTATTTACTTTGCCACCATGGCCTTTTTTTTGCCTTTAACTCCCTTCTCACCTCATTTGCTCACATCGTATATAGACTTGTTTATACTGTATGTTTGTTTTACTCCATGTGTAACTCTGTGTCGTTGTATCTGTCGAACTGCTTTGCTTTATCTTGGCCAGGTCGCAATTGTAAATGAGAACTTGTTCTCAACTTGCCTACCTGGTTAAATAAAAGGTGAAATAAAAAAATGTGATGTGAATAAAAATTGTGGCTGTCCATCCATTTCGTACAATGGTACGTATTCCCAACACATGTTACAAAAAATGTTTTAAAGGAAAAAAACCCTACAAGGTTAACATTAGCTATGTGGCTAACGCTAAATGTTAGCTAGGCTAGGAGTTAAGTTTAAGGGTTAAGGTTAGTTAACATGCAAATTAGATTTAAAAAATGTTAGTTGTCTGTGAGATTCAAACACGCAACCATTGGGTTGCTAGACATTACCACACACACTCCATACAATTTTGCTTTAAGTAAGCTTGTTTTACGTAACCATATCAAAACGTAACATATCATACTAATTTGAGTGTCCCGGATTTACGTTTACTATGGTACAGCAGGCAGCAACCATTAGTAGTAAACTGGCAGTGTCCTACTGCAGCCAAATATGTGTATTTATAAATCATTCATTGTAGTTAACCTGTGTTATTCTAGAAGCCACGAGAAACAATAACCCTGCAAAAGAACAGAGAGAGCTGTTTCAACTTCACTGATATTCAATGACATTTACAGCTGCCATGTAGTGAGTTCACAGCAACAGCTGTGTTCAATGACATTGATTGGAAATGTTCAGACTCATGCTGTGTTCGTGTAATCAAGTGGGAATTTACCACATACGTTCAAGTGGATCTGCCCTCCAACTGGTAATTACTAGTGGGATGCCGCGTTCAAGTACTAGTCGGCACTAGGAAACTCTAAAATGTTCAACCTGCTAACTGGTTGTAGTTATACACGTGCCATGTTCAACCAGTCAGGGATTTCTCAGTTTTTCTAGTTCGGACTTGCACATGAACGTGGCATGAGCTCCAACTTCTCCCATATGCAGACCTCTGGTATCACCTATTAAGGAAATTACCGCAATAATATCTTTTTCGGCAGTTAACTGCAACAACAAAACATTATTTATAAAAAGCAATCTATTTAAAACAATTATGTTAACACTTATTTATTTGCAATCATGATAGCTGTACTTTTAGTTTTCTGGTTTATGCAGCTGGTTGGCCATTAGCCAATTGACATTTCTCAAAGAGTTCAAAGCACGCGGTTGCATTTACGACTTCACAACCAGTAAATTTCCACCCACCACTTTTTTTACGAATGCAGCATAAATCCATAATAAAAAATCAAGTATCTAGGGCTATGCTACTTCAACTGCGCTTAGACAAGCAGTCCAATACTGATCTTTCTTCCACTAATTTGTCTTTTGGCATCAGATATTTTTCAGAGCTGGTCTGATTGAACAAATTTGGCCAATTAGTGAAAGAAATATCAGAATTGGGCTGCCTGTCTAAATGCTGTCTAAATGATAACCCATCACCATATAGTGGGCTAGTTTATGAAAATTAGATCATTAATATGATTCACAGTTTCATAGAGTATATTTGAGTATTTCAGAGATATTTTCAGAGACCCCCTATAAATCATTAAAAACATCTTTTTGATTGCCCTATCATTTCTACCACAGCATATTTGCATTACTCATAGGTTCCCTGTAACACTTGAAACGTGTTATGAATGGGTTTGCATTTAGATGGTTTAAAAATGGATCAAAATGAAAATCAATGGTCTTGAGCTATTGATTCATTCCAGACAGAGCCATTCTGACACACAGTTTATGCTTTTGTTCTTAAGCTCGTCTGTGAAGCCCCAGTGTTCACAGTGATGTGAAGGTATAGTAAGTGTTTGGAGAAGTCAGAGGGAGAGGGAGAGGGAGATTACAGTACAGAGCCTGCTTTATGTTGATAGGCTTTATATCTCCTGCTACGAGAACACACAGGCATGCAGGCACACACACAGACACCCAAACACACACACACTGAATATCAGACTGTTTTCCTATCTACAGTACCTTGGGTATTGTTGCTGGCAATTCAGTTTCAAGTCATGCAACAACATACTCTCATTTAGTAAACTGAGCTCTTTGAGAAACATCAATAATTAATAAACATTTCTATATCAGGTAAACACTGAAGCCTACAAATCTCACTCCACCCTCCACTGGTCTGACTGCATTCATACAAACAAGTAATGAGTACTGGGTCAAGTAAGGCACTGGCCACCAATACCTACAACTACTAAGCCTACCCAGAGGCCACGAGGTCTTGACCAGTCTTAGCAACAGTCTCAGTCAGCTACTTATCATTCTCACTCCAAGATCTGTAACCAGATTTAATTATGTAATACAATAATGTAAGCTGCTTAGCAGATGCTTTTATCCAAAGTGACGTATTGTGCAGTGAGTACTTACATGTGTACTATGTGTTTGTGGTCCCAGCAGGATTTGAACCCATGACCTCTGCGTAGCTAGCCCCCCACTCTAAACATCAGGCATGGAGAGGAGGGCAGCATCTGGACAGTCTACATTCTCCAGCTGTGCATATTCTCCATATTCTCTATATTCTCTGTACAAACTCTGCCTCATCAATCAAGTCAAGCGACTGAGGCTATGAATATAAACATGATATAAACCTGTGGTTCCAACTTCCAACCTAGCACAACACACATAGAGAGGTAAGAGTGTCATGTCTCTTTGTCCACTGTTTCTCCAGTAAAGCATCAATATTGCAGTGCAGTTCATGTCTTATTTGATCCTGTTGCACGCGGATAGGTCCCACGCGTCCGCTTTCGCTGTTTGATTGCATTGCTTTGTTTGCTATCCCATACCTGTCAATCACCGTGGAGAACAGAGAAACACAGACCATCACAAGCTAAGGGCAGAGGCAGGGGGCTCCAGCAGTTCATTCATCACAGTGGCTGTCACCTGCAGCCACTAGTTCCATAGAGCCACCTAGCAGGTGAGATGAAATGCAGTATTAATGTTTCCTGTTCCGTGAGGGCGGACAGGGAAATATTTCTACTCTGATTCATGTGTTGTTCTCTAACTGGGCCTAGCTGTACATAGGTACGAGGAATGAAATAAGAGTATATTCATATATAGTTTATTATGGAGTCATCTCAGATGTGTTCTATATACAATGAAAAGAGGTGTTGCTTGGCTTGACCTTCTTGAGAAAGTCTTTATGTTGCTTCAATGTGAAATAATGGTATCAAATTGAACTGTCTGTACATGTAGCTTGAGTGTTATTCCACTTGTTAGTCAGTTTTTCTTTGTTCTCAATGTGTACTCTGTTTTCATTGGAGGGCCTGTTGGAGGGCCTGTTGTCCGGACCTCTGGCAGTCTCTATGGGGGTGCCACAGGGTTCCATTCTCGGGCCGACTCTTTTCTCTGTATACAGCAGCACTTGCTGCTGGTGATTCTCTGATCCACCTCTACGCAGACGACACCATTCTGTATACTTTTGGCCCGTCTTTGGACACTGTGTTAACAAACCTCCAGATGAGCTTCAATGCCATACAACACTCCTTCCATGGCCTCCAACTGCTCTTAAATGCGAGAAAAACTAAATGCATGCTATTCAACTGATCGGTGCCCGCACCTGTCCGCCCATCTAGCATCACTACTCTGGACGGTTCTGACTTATGAATATGTGGACAACTACAAATACCTAGGTGTCTGGTTAGACTGTAAACTCTCCTTCCAGACTCACGTTAAGCATCTCCAATCCAAAATGTAATCTAGAATCAGCTTCCTATTTCGCAACAAAGCATCATTCCCTCATGTTGCCAAACATACACTTGTAAAAATGACTATCCTACCGATCCTTGAATTCGGCGATGTCATTTACAAAATAGCCTCCAACACCTTACTCAGCTAATTGCATGTAGTCTATCACAGTGCCATCCATTTTGTCACCAAAGCCCCATATACTACCCACCACTGCGACCTGTATGCTCTTGTTGGCTTGCCCTCGCTTCATATTCGTCGCCAAACCCACTGGCTCCAGGTCATCTATAAGTCTTTGCTATTTAAAGCCCCACCTTATCTGAGCTCACTGGTTACCATAGCAGCACCCACCTGTAGCACGCACTCCAGCAGGTATATTTCACTGGTCATCCCCAAAGCCAACTCCTCCTTTGGCCACCTTTCCATACAGTTCTCTGCTGCCAGTGACTGGAACAAATTGCAAAAATCACTGAAGCTGGAGACTTATATTTCCCTCACTAACTTTAAGCATCAGCTGTCAGAGCAGCTTACCGGTCATTGCACCTGTACAGTACACAGCCCATCAGTAAATAACCCACCCAACTACCTCATCCCCATTTAGTTTTTTTGCTCCTTTGCACCCTAGAATCTCTACTTGCACATTCATCTTCTGCACATCTATCACTCCAGGGTTTAATTGCTAAATTGTAATTATTTTGCCACCATGGCCTATTTATTGCCTTACCTCCCTAATCTTACTACATTTGCACACACTGTATATAGATTTTTCTATTGTGTTATTGACTGTATGTTTGTTTATCCCATGTGTAACTCTGTGTTGTTTGTGTCCCACTGCTTTGCTTCATCTTGGCCAGGTCGCAGTTGTAAATAAGAACTTGTTCTCAACTGACCTACCTGTCACGCATTTATTCTCTTGTTATTTTGTATAAGTGTTCAGGTCAATAAACAAACATGAACACTTAGCACGCTGCGCTTCGGTCCAACTACTCTTCTTCATTCGATGACGAAAGCCGTTACACTACCTGGTTAAATAAAAAGTAAAAATAAATTGGGCCACATCACAGTGCCAAAACATTATTTTAGGTGGACCGTCTGAGATGCACACCATTCTGACCCAATGAATCATTGCTGGCCCACGATGTCTGTCTCTCAGTTCGCCTCTCAGCCCTGTCAATGTTTTATCCCATTTAACCTGATGGCTTATTCACATTTATGAAGGCCAGCTGGTTAATGGGGGTCTATATTTAGATACTGCTCTGATTATGGTTATTAATCATGTTCTCACCACTATCTGTGAGGTTCAATATCCTCCAAAGGCACACAATGCTCTCATAACAAAATCCTCTCCCATCTTCAATAAGGCTCCTCTCTTGAAGATTCGCGTGAGAAATCTCCCTCACAGTCAAATATAATTCCTGAGCCTCTCTGCAATCTAAAATGCTTCAGATGTTTGCTTTTTGAAGTGATAATCCCATACGTTAGACCTAAGGCTACCTGATGGGATGGCCTACTTTTTCTTAGGGGTATTAGGGTGCTTCTCAAACCCCCTCAAAAATCATATAGGCCCTATCATATGAAAGGAGTACAGATCATAAAACAGTGTTATTTTAAGGTAGAATCCACAGTGTGACTCACTTAGGGGGGGTGGCTCTCCATTTGCTTGTGTGACATTATGCAGGTTTGACTCTCCCTCTGTGGCAGCTCATCCTCCCCCAGCATCACTCTCTGTTCTAGTTTTGTCTTGTGATCCCATTGGTCACTCACTCACTCACTCACTCACTCACTCACTCACTCACTCACTCACTCACTCACTCTCAATTCAATTCAAGGGGCTTTATCTGCATGGGAAACACATGTTTACATTGCCAAAGCAACTGAAATACCTAAACAAAAGTGAAATAAACAATCAAATGTGAACAATAAACATTTCAAATGTCATATGTCTATATACAGTGTTGTAGGGATGTGCAACTACAAAAGGGAAAATAAATAAATAAGGGTTGTATTTACAGTAGTGTTTGTACTTCACTGGTTGCCCTTTTCTTGTGGCAACAGGTCACACATTTGCTGCTGTGATTGCACACTGTGCTATTTCACCCAATAGATATGGAAGTTTATCAAAATTGGATTTGTTTTCAAATTCTTTGTGGGTCTGTGTAATCTGAGGGAAATATGTGTCTCTAATATGGTCATATAATTGGCAGGAGGTTAGGGAGTGCAGCTCAGTTTCCACCTCGTTTGTGGGCAGTGTGCACATAGCCTGTCTTCTCTTGAGAGCCAGGTCTGCCTACGGCAACCTTTCTCAATAGCAATGCTCACTGAGCCTATACATAGTCAAACCTTTCCTTAATTTTGGGTCAGTCACAGTGGTCAGGTATTCTGCCACTCTGTATTCTCTGTTCCAAAGGCATTCTAGTTTGCTCTGTTTTTTTGTTAATTCTTTCCAATGTGTCAGGTAATTATATATTTTTCTTGATTTGGTTGGGTCTAATTGGTTTGCTGTCCTGGGGATCTGTGGGGTCTGTTTGTGTTTGTGAACAGAGCCCCAGGACCAGCTTGCTTAGGGGACTCTTCTCCAGGTTCATCTCTCTGTAGGTGATGGCTTTGTTATGGCAGGTTTGGGAATCGCTTCCTTTTAAATGGTTGTAGAATTTAACATCTGTTTTCTGGATTTTGATAATGAGCATGTATCGGCCTAATTCTGATCTGCCTGCATTATTTGGTGTTTTACATTGTACAGACCCCGGACCTCACAACCATAAAGTGCAATGGGTTCTATGACTAATTCAAGATTTGTTTTGCCAGATCGTAATTGGCATGTCAAACTTTATGTTCCTTTTGGTGGCATAGAAGGCCCTTCTTGCCTTGTCTCTCAGATCGTTCACAGCTTTGTGGAAGTTACCTGTGGCTCTGAGGTTTAGGCCGAGGTATGTATATTTTTTTGTGTTCTCTAGGGCAACGGTGTCCAGATGGAATTTGTATTCGTGGTCCTGGCAACTGGACCTTTTTTGGAACACCATTATTTTTGTCTGACTGAGATTTACTGTCAGGGCTCAGGTCTGACAGAATCTGTGCAGAAGATTTAAATGCTGCTGTAGGCCCTCCTTGGTTGGGGACAGAAGCACCAGGTCATCAGTAGACAGTAGACATTTGGCTTCAGATTCTAGTTGGGTGAGGCCAGGTGCTGTAGACTGTTCTAGTGCCCTCGCCAATTCGTTGATATATATGTTGAAGACGGTGGGGCTTAAGCTGCATCCTTGTCTCACCCCATGGCCCTGTGGAAAGAAATGTGTGTGTGTTCTTTGCCAATTTTAACCCCACACTTTTTGTTGGTGTACATGGATTTTATCATGTTGTGTTTTTTCCCCCAACACCACGTTCCATCAATTTGTACAGCAGACCCAAATTGGGTCAAAAGCTTTTTTGAAGTCAACAAAGCATGAGAAGCCTTTGCCTTTGTTTTGGTTTGTTTGTTTGTCAATAAGGGTGTGCAGGGTGAATACGTGATCTGTCGTACGGTAATTTGGTAAAAAGCCAATTTGACATTTGCTCAGTACATTGTTTTCACTGAGGAAATGTACACGTTTGCTGTTAATAATAATGCAGAGGATTTTCCCAAGGTTGCTCTTGACTCATATCTCACAGTAGTTATTGAGGTCAAATTTGTCTCCACTTTTGTGGATTGGGGTTATCAGTCCTTGGTTCTAAATATTGGGGAGATACTAGAGCTATGATGTTAAAGAGTTTAAGTATAACCAATTTAAATGTGTGGTCTGTATATTTGATCATTTCATGTAGGATACCATCAACACCACAGGCCTTTTTGGGTTGGAGGGCTTGTACCTTGACCTGTAGTTAATTCGATGTATTTGGAGAATCCAGTGGGTTCTGGAAGTCTTTAATAGCTGATTCTAAGATTTGTAATTGATCATGTATATGTTTTTGCTCTTTGTTCTTTGCTATAGAGTCCAAAAGATTGGAGAAGTGGTTTATCCACACATCTCTGTTTTGGATAGATATCTCTTTGTGTGGTTGTTTGTTGAGTGTGTTCCAATTTTTCCAGAATTGGTTAGATTCTATGGATTCTTCAAGCTGATTTCTGATGTTCTGTTCCATCATTTTCCGTAGTGTATTTCTGTATTGTTTTAGTGAATCACCATAGTGTTCACACCCTGATCTGTTTCACCTGTTTCTGTCATTGTCTCCACCCCCTCCAGGTGTTGCTTGTTTTCCCCAGTGTATTTATCCCTGTTTCCTGTCTCTCTGTGCCAGGTCGTCTTGTATGTTTCCAAGTCAACCAGCGGTTTTCCCGGTCTCCTGCTTTTTGCATTCGCCTTTTTCTAGTCCTCCTGGTTTTGACCCTTGCCTGTTTCTGGACTTTGTACCCGCCTGCCTGACCATTCTGGTCTGCCACTCTGTACCTCCATGACTCTGATCTGGTTTTGACCTTTTTGCCTGTCCACGACCATTCTCTTGCCTACCCCTTTGGATTAATAAACATTGTAAGACTCTAATCATCTGCCTCCTGTGTCTGCATTTGGGTCTCGCCTTGTGCCTTGATAATAGTGAAGGCGTGGACTCTGTTTTGAAGGCGTGGTCTATGTTTTTGGTTGGATAGGTTTCTCAATTTCTTTCTTAGGGTTTTGTATTCTTCATCAAACCATGTGTCATTGTTGCTCATTTTCCTAGATTTCATAGGGAAGCTGAAAGGTCAAATATACTGTTAGGCTTTCTACTGCCAAGTGTATACCTTCACTATTACAGTGAAATGTTTTGTCCATGAAGTTGTCTAAAATGGATTGAATTTGTTGCCTTTTTTAGTAGGTTTCTAGACTACTTAACTTCCATCTATAGCATTTCTTAATAGTGTGCAGTTCCTTAGGCTTTGATGCCTCCTGATTGAGTATTGTTTTGTTCAGGCAGACTATGATTTTGCTGTTATCTCATAGGGGTGTTAGTGGGCTGACTGTGAACATTCACTTACCCACTCACACACTCTTACCCTCTTTACATATCAGATGACAGCAGCAGTGTCACAGTACAACTTCAATCTAGTCAATTATTTCGATGTCTCTCTATTGACTGATCATCGTGCCACTAGACGTGTGCCAGGCATCTATTCTCCCAGGCACATGTAACACAGAGGTTGACGTGTTACCTATTGAACCCTCCTAAGTATGTCACCCATTTCCACAGGATTCAGACAGCAGACATATCTCCCTGTCAGTAGTTTCTCAGCTGTGTGGTTTACAGGCTGGCAAACATTTTTGGAACATTGGGAAATGTGGTATCTGTGTTTCTGAAGAGCTGAAATGAAAAGTACAGTAGTCCATTTGAATATAACCTGCTCCAAGTATTCCATGGCTCTTAGACGTACTCAGCATCTATCTTTGGATAGAGAACATTGACCTGGCTTGAGTGACCCGAGTGTAACTCTTGGCTGATGCTACCATATGTCTGTGTATTTCTGTGGGAGCTCCTGATGCAGCTGTGATGGTCCACAGCCCTGCCTCCCCACTCAGCCTGACAGAGTCAATAGCCACTGACAAATGAAAGTTTACAGGCAGCTCAGATCTCTCTCTCTCTTCTGTTCTGTTCCGCCTCCTTGCCCATTCTCTAATGCATGGCTGGTATGAGTCACCATATTTACACACCATACGGGGGTCAAAGCTATGCTCATCTCTTTGAACCTGCTAATGGCTTTGCTAGCTTTGCATAATCTCCATCACTTGTTTTTACTCTCTCTCCCATGTTCATATCAACAAAATTATCATTTTGTCGGTCATGCCCCACCTTGAGCACAATTTGATTTATTCAGAAGCGTAATTATCAAAGTCAGAATTGCCGTTGGGTTGGTTAAATTCGTGTTGATTGACTTGCAAGACAGACACGGTGCTGAAGTGAACCACCCTCTTCCCCTCTTCCTCTTCATTCTCTTTCAGCTTAATTTGCTGTAATGCATTTTTAATGATGGCAACAGTTCCTGACAGACAGTCCAGGTAAACTGTCTTTACTGCCAGTCTGTACACACTCACAGCAGAGTTACAGCACCATCAGCCTATCTGATATGTTAGCTTTGTTCTGGGGGATGCAGGAAAAGTATTTAGTGTAATAGATGCTCATATGGAAAGCTGTAGAGGGCCAATATGGAGTGTCTCAGGGGGCTTTTCTAGGAAATGGGCTCCAGCTTCTGCTGTTTTGGGGCAATAGAAAATGAGAAATTTGACCCTGTTGTTTTGTCTCAGTCATATCGCTGTTTTTGTCATGCTAATGCTTCTGCAGTGTCCCTGCACGTGCCACGGCGGAATGGGCTGATTGAGGTCTTCAAACGCTGTTGATATCGAAAGCCATGAAAAGAGAGTGTAGCACTTTCCATTCCCTTGAGACTGAGATCTCTTCACCCTAATGTCAACCTATTTCCTTCCCTGGGTGTACTTCTGTTGGAATGGAGGCTGGAGTGAGGAATGGAGTGTTCATGACTCTGGTGTTGCTGAGACATAAGGACCATCCCCTCCCAGCCCCTCCCATCAGTCCCCACGTGGGTGTGAGGCTGACAGGATGATGGCAGAGCCAGTGATAAGCAGCATCAGAACTGACACAAGTTTGGAAGGCTTTCCATCCCCTTTAGAATTAAGTTAGCTTTTTGGTCCAAATCCTGTACCTAACCAATATCTGACAAATTATGTAACATTATATGGGGGGAAAACATGTTTATATGGGGGGAAAACATTTGGTTTTTGGAATGTTTGTGACTGTGAGGGTGGCCACGGGGGGTTAGGGATTGCTTACTCAGGTCTGTGATCTTATTAATTATATATTGATTTCTCACTTGTGTTTTCAATGTCCTGGTTGACCGATTCTCAGCAGTCTTTAGTATACTATCAATACCTTGTTTGTCTTTTAATTGCATATTGATTCAGTGCATTTAATGAGGCTGTTAGTCTTATTTTCTTTCGGCAAAACCACCAGTTAGACTGAAAGTAGACAATTGCAATCTTCATTGTTCTTCCAAGGTAAATGAAAGCATTGATAACCTTCCGGGTAGAGAAATATTATTGGGAGAACAGCAACAAGTTGATTCTTAACACTATGAAACAGACCCTATTTGATGCTGCCGGTAGAAATTTGAGACATTTGCTATAACTTCCCTCATTTTCCTGTCCCAAAGTTCCAGAGAATTATGTGTTGAAAACATTTGTGTTGAGATTTTATGTGCCACCCAGGCTTCTTGGGTACCTCTACCAACTATCCAGACAGCCCAGCAGTATTCAATGGGCCTCACCCCTGGGAAATGATCAAGGCAACGTGCTTCTCATCCCAAGGAGAAACTGAAAGAATAACATTTAAAAAAAAAAGAGAATTCTGAGACCCCATCTAAAGACTAAGAGAGACAGCGAGGTCTCAGTAATCACTCAGCCGTGAATGATAAATAAGTCATTTCCTTGCGGGTTTGTCAACGCACGGGAGCGGATCTCTGAGACTCCATAGAAGTGTCGTTTTTGGAGGGAAAATTAGTTGCTGAGGATAATGGATGTGTGAAGTGTGATCTGGGAGACAGGGGGATGTCGGGGCCGCTCGGTGGCTGATGCCTCGCCACTAGTGACCATAGCGACAGGCTCATTACACACACAGCACAGGCTAAACTTTTTATCTTATGACTTGCACAGCAGATAGGTGGTTTCACTAGTCCTGCTCAATTTACCACCAACTATCACAGGCCACCCATTAGATAGAAACACCTAGGTTTGAAAATGTGTTTTAAAAAATGATGTAGCTTCCTGAACATGTATATCTGATGGCATGTCATGTGTAGAATACCAAGTAGGATGTTTGTCAGGTGTACAGTTGATAAGTGTTTTAAACCATGCGATTTTATGCTTCACTGAACTCATTCTGTTACACTCATTTACAAATGAAATGGGCTCCAATGATGTTACAAAAGCCAGCATTTATAGCAGTTTATATAGATGTGCAATAAAAGAGTAGCCACTGGTATGGTAACATTGAGAATGAAAGTGTTTTGCTGTAAAACAGTGTACTGCTTATGCAGTGAGGAAACGTACCCTGTCAATTAACCCCTGGCAACTCAGGAACCTCTCAGAGGAACATAGCCAGTAGCTTTTTAGGACTATCGACTTTACTTCCCAGAATTGTTGGAGAGTCTTTGGAACAGAGAGTGGAAACCTGTTATGTGGTGGAGTAAAGACATTATTTCTGTGAAACTTTGAGATGAACCAGGCACCTTTTCTTGATGACTGAAATCCAGAGGCAGTGACCTGTGTCTAACTGCTGACCCTCACCGACCGGAGAGTATTTCCTCAGGAGGCTATTAGATCTCAGGTTCACACACACACACAGACAGACAGACAGACAGACAGACAGACAGACAGACAGACAGACAGACAGACAGACAGACAGACAGACAGACAGACAGACAGACAGACAGACAGACAGACAGACAGACAGACAGACAGACAGACAGACAGACAGACAGACAGACAGACAGACAGACAGACAGACAGAGTTTCAAGATAACACCTTTTTATCTAATAGTGTACATGACAAAGGGTAAAGACGACATGGCAGAGAGAATAGCCGACTACGCCAGTTGATTGATAAAAAGCTGTTGGTAACCTGAGTAAAACCTATTTCTATACTGTTTATGTGTAGGTGCCCGTTGCCTGAAAACACATGCACACACATTTATTCCTCTTTCCTCACTGCAAACTAGGTCTAGTTTTACTGGGGAACAGACACCTCAGCCATAACTTGCAGCATTTATTAGATGTGAGCAGTAAAGACCACAGAGCTCCAGGCAGTTCTCACCAGTGACTGAGCTTTGCCTCAGACACACATCTCTCTCTGAATACTGACTAGGGGCTGCTGTAATTCTAGGCCTGTTACACCCAGTCGGAGGATAACAGAATATTTTCTATGTCGGCACTCTGAGTTTCATAGTTACAGTTTACAATTGTACCCATTTATCTATTACAAGTGCTTTTCCATAGAGGAGACCAAGCATAGAAAGTGTCAGAAGCTGTGTATAAAACGAACCTGCAGAGAATCCTTTCATGTAATTACATCACGTATTCCACCTATAATAGCTAATTACAGCAGCAGACATTCTGGATTTGACTAAAGGTAATACTCCACTTCAGTTCAAGGACTGTGTGTGACTTTACATAATAATAACCCATGGTAAAGTGTGTGAGGAAAAGAGCCAGATGAAGACCACAAATGTGTGTTGACTGGCTTGACCTTCACACAAGACAGTTAGACAGACCGTTACACAGAGAGAAGGACAAAAACATGTCCTCTTCCCCCAGGAACTAATCTATGTGACAGATAGTTCCCCATACTATAGTTCTGTGAGACCATTGTCTGAACCTCCACTATTAAACACTGAAACAGTCCTCAAGGGAGGGAGAGAGAGAGAGAGAGAGAGAGAGAGAGAGGAGAAGAGAGAAAGAGATAGAGCCTATTTGCTTGTTTGTTTGTTCATCCAGCACCAACTAACCTCATGATTGTATCCATATAGTATGCCCTCCATAGGGAGCATAGACCCTTTACTTCACTCACTCAGTAGAATCCTCCACTGCCTTTGAGAACAGAGCCAACCTGCTGTCCTGAGGACACAGCCCCCGTCCTCTCTGAGTGAGCACAATTAGCACTCAGTGATAAGAATTATCCCCAAGGGAGCTATCCATGCACAATATATTTAATTGAACTAAATGATATAAGGGGATAAATTAAATGTGAGAAATACTGAGCTTCCCGGAAAAAAAAAAGTTCAATCATACACTATTATAAAGGCACAGTCGTTTGCTTTTGGACATTCATCAGATAATGGGTCGAGGCATCGGGGACAAAGTGGGGGAATTATATGGCCACTCTCTCTGACAATGGCCTGTGTGTCTGTCTGCATGTTAATTAACACTCTTTCTCTATGTGTCAGACTGTACCTGGTCCGCTGCGCTTCCTTTAGCCCAGCCTGCTCTCTCTACTCTACTGACAGACCATCACAAAGGTCATGACCTTTCCAGACAGGGCACTGGCATGTTGTTTCACTGCTACACTGTGAGTTCACCGCACTGCACCTGCTAGGAGTGCATAGACCTACATGGACACACACAAACAGACACAAACACACATACACACCCACACACACACGGATTTGCTCACAGGTGCACGCATGGAAACACATCCACACATTTTCACACTCGAATACACTCGGCATTGAATACACTCGGCCTGCTGCCCTGGCCACCACCCTGCTTCCACCTCTCCCTCCCTGTGAGCTCCTGCTTTCTTAGTCTCACACCACTAGGCCTCACCACTCCAGCTACACAGCTGTCTGATGTACCCATATTTACACCTACACTCCTCTCAACGTCTTATCACATTTCTCTGAAGCAGGGAGAGTGTAAGTGCCCTAACAATAATACGATTTAGATATTTTTAAGCAACTTAAGGTTTATTTTTAGAGCTCTGCTACTAGATCAATAGTCTAGCTTTGATATCATTTACAGTACCAGTGAAAGGTTCGGACACACCTACTCATTCAAGGGTTTTTCTTTATTTTTTACTATTTTCTATGTTGTAGAATTATAGTGAAGACATCGAAAGTATGAAATAACAAGTGGATTCATGTAGTAACCAAAAAAGTGTTGAACAAATCCAAATAGATTTTAGATTCTTCAAGGTATCCAACCTTTGCCTTGAAGACAGCTTTGCACACTCTTGGCATTCTCTCAACCAGCTTCATGAGGTAGTCACCTGGAATGCTTGAAGGAGTTACCACATATGCTGAGCACTTGTTGGCTGCTTTTCTTTCACTCTGCGGTCCAATTCATCTCAAACCATCTCAATTTGGTTGAGGTCGGGTGATTGTGGAGGCCAGGTCATCTGATGCAGGACTCCTTCACTCTCCTTCTTGGTCAAATAGCCCTTACACAGCCTGGATGTGTTTTTTGGGTCATTGTCCTGTTGAAAAACAAATCATAGTCCCACTAAGCGCAAACCAGATGGGATGGCATATCGCCGCAGAATGCTGTGGTAGCCATGATGGTTAAGTGTGCCTTGAATTCTAAATAAATCACTGACAGTGTCACCAGCAAAACACCCTCACACCATCACAAATCCTCTTCTGTGCTTCACGGTGGGAACCACACATGTGGAGATCATCCGTTCACCTACTCTGCCTCTCACAAAGACACGGCGGTTGGAACCAAAAAATCTCATATTTGGACGTCAGACCAAAGGACAGATTTCCACCGGTCTAATGTCCATTGCTCATATTTCTTGGCCCAAGCAAGTTTCTTCTTCTTATTGGTGTCCTTTAGTAGTGGTTTCTTTGCAGCAATTCGACCATGAAGGCGTGATTCACGCAGTCTCCTCTGAACAGTTGAACAGAGATGTGTCTGTTACTTGAACTCTGTGAAGCATTTATTTGGGCTGCAATTTCTGAGGCTTGTAACTCTAATGAACTTATGCTCTGCAGCAGAGGTAACTCTGGGTCTTCCTTTCCTGTAGCGGTCCTCATGAGAGACAGTTTCATCATAGCACTTGATGTTTTTTGCAACTGCACTTGAAGAAACTTTCAAAGTTCTTGACATTTTCCATATTGACTGACCTTTATGTCTTAAAGTAATGATGGACTGTCACTTCTCTTTGCTTATTTGAGCTGTTCTTGCCATAATATGGACTTGGTCTTTTACCAAATAGGGCTATCGTTTGTATACCACCCATACCTGGTCACAACACAACTGATTGGCTCAAACGCATTAAGAAGGAAAGAAATTCCACAAATTAACTATTAACAAGGCACACCTATTAATTTAAATTAATTCCAGGTGACTACCTCATGAAGCTGGTTGAGAGAATGATTTGTTTTAACACTTCCATATCTGTTATTTCATAGTTGTGATGTCTTCACTATTATTCTACAATGTAGAATAATAGTAAAAATGAAGAAAAACCCTTGAATGAGTAGGTGTGTCCAAACTTTTGACTGGTACTGTACATTGTCCACTTCTGAGGCTAGTGTGAGGTCCTGTTCATCAGTGATGGGGTCAATGTACGAAGAGCTCCATTTAAAAGAGTGATAAAAGACTAGTGAACAGCAGAGGATGAGCGGGTGTCTATTAGTATGAATATTGACCTGTGAGTCATTCAGGACAGTCATCAGCTAAATGTGTTAATGTAGGCCTACTATAAAGCCTTAATTTACATGCTGAGAATGATGTAAATTCTCCTTGGTACAAATGATTTAGTTAATGGTTTGTCCTTATTATAGAACATTTATGTTCTGCTTTTATTCCAGGTCAGTGCACCTACCACCTGCTACTTGTCTCAAACATCAAGTTTAACGACTCTATCATTATTTATTCAACACATGCAAAATAATCAAAATTGCTAAAAGGTATATATAATACATACAGTGGGGAGAACAAGTATTTGATACACTGCCGATTTTGCAGGTTTTCCTACTTACAAAGCATGTAGAGGTCTGTACTTTTTTTTATCATAGGTACACTTCAACTGTGAGAGACGGAATCTAAAACAAAAATCCAGAAAATCACATTGTATGATTTTTAAGTAACTCATTTGCATTTTATTGCATGACATAAGTATTTGATCACCTAGCAACCAGTAAGAATTCCGGCTCTCACAGACCTGTTAGTTTTTCTTTAAGAAGCCCTCCTGTTCTCCACTCATTACCTGTATTAACTGCACCTGTTTGAACTCGTTACCTGTATAAAAGACACCTGTCCACACACTCAATCAAACAGACTCCAACCTCTCCACAATGGCCAAGACCAGAGAGCTGTGTAAGGACATCAGGGATAAAATTGTAGACCTGCACAAGGCTGAGATGGGCTACAGGACAATAGGCAAGCAGCTTGGTGAGAAGGCAACAATTGTTGGCGCAATTATTAGAAAATGGAAGAAGTTGACGGTCAATCACCCTAGGTCTGTGGCTCCATGCAAGATCTCACCTCGTGGGGCATCAATGATCATGAGGAAGGTGAGGGATCAGCCCGGAACTACATGGCAGGACCTGGTCAATGACCTGAAGAGATCTGGGACCACAGTCTCAAAGAAAACCATGAGTAACACACTACGCCGTCATGGATTCAAATCCTGCAGCGCACGCAAGGTCCCCCTGTCAAGCCAGCGCATGTCCAGGCCCGTCTGAAGTTTGCCAATGACCATCTGGATGATCCAGAGGAGGAATGGGAGAAGGTCATGTGGTCTGATTAGACAAAAAATAGAGCTTTATGGTCTAAACTCCACTCGCCGTGTTTGGAGGAAGAAGAAGGATGAGTACAACCCCAAGAACACCATCCCAACCGTGAAGCATGGAGGTGGAGACATCATTCTTTGGGGATGCTTTTCTGCAAAGGGGACAGGACGACTGCACTGTATTGAGGGGAGGGTGGATGGGGCCATGTATCGCGAGATCTTGGCCAACAACCTCCTTCCCTCAGTAAGAGCATTGAAGATGGGTCGTGGCTGGGTCTTCCAGCATGACAACGACCCGAAACACACAGTCAGGGCAACTAAGGAGTGGCTCCGTAAGAAGCATCTCAAGGTCCTGGAGTGGCCTAGCCAGTCTCCAGACCTGAACCCAATAGAAAATCTGTGGAGGGAGCTGAAAGTCCATATTGCCCAGCGACAGCCCCGAAACCTGAAGGATCTGGAGAAGGTCTGTATGGAGGAGTGGGCCAAAATCCCTGCTGCAGTGAGTGCAAACTTGGTCAAGAACTACAGGAAACGTATGATCTCTGTAATTGCAAACAAAGGTTTCTGTACCAAATATTAAGTTCTGCTTTTCCGATGTATCAAATACTTATGTCATGCAATAAAATGCAAATGAATTACTTAAAAATCATACAATGTGATTTTCTGGATTTTTGTTTTAGATTCTCTCACAGTTGAAGTGTACCTATGATAAAAATTACAGACCTCTACATGCTTTGTAAGTAGGAAAACCTGCAAAATTGGCAGTGGATCAAATACTTGTTCTCCCCACTGTATATGTATTGTGTTTACATCAAGACAATTATACAGTGCTTTCGGAAAGTATTCAGACCTCTTCACTTGTTCCACATTTGTTACGTTACAGCCTTATTCTAAAATGAACAAAAAATAATAATAATTCTCACAATACCCCAAAAAACTGAAATACCTTTTCAGATCCTTTGCTATGAGAATCAAAATTGAGCTCAGGTGCATCCTGTTTCTGTTGATCATCCCTGACATGTTTCTACAACTTGACTGGAGTCCACCTTTGGTAAATTCAATTGATTGGACATTATTTGGAAAGGAACACACCTGTCTATATAACGTCTAACAGTTGACAGATAAAAACCAAGCCATGAGGTCGAAGGAATTGTCCGAAAGGTACCTGAAGAACTCTCAGACATTGAGAAAAAATATTATTTGGCCTGAATGCCAAGCATCCCATCTGGAGGAAACCTGGCACCATCCCTATAGTGAAGCATGGTGGTGGCAGCATCATGCTGTGGAGATGTTTTTCAGCAGCAAGGACTGGGAGGCTAGTTAGGAACAAGGGAAAGATGAACGGAGCAAAGTACAGAGAGATCCTCGGTGAAAACCTTCTCCAGAGCACTCAGGACCTCAGACTGGAGCGAAGGTTCACCTTCCAACAGGACAGCGACCCTAAGCGCACAGCCAAGACAAAGCAGGAGTGGCTTCGGGACGAGTCTCTGAATGTCCTTGAGTGGCCCAGCCAGAGCCCAGACTTGAACCCATCTAACATCTCTGGAGAGACCTGAAAATAACTGTGCAGCGACGCTCCCCAACCAACCTGACAGAGCTTGAGAGGATCTGCAGAGAAGAATGGGATGGGAGAAACTCCCCTAATATAGGTGTGCCAAGCTGGTAGCGTCATACCCAAGAAGACTCACGGCTGCAATCACTGCCAAAGGTGCTTCAACAAAGTACTGAGTAAAAGGTCTGAATATTTTATGTTTTAGTATTACATTTTTAATACATTTGCAAACATTTCTAAAAATCTGTTTTTGCTTTGTCATTAGGGCGTATTATGTGTAGATTGATGAGGGAAAAAACGATTCCATCCATTTTAGAATAAGGTTGTAACAGAACAAAATGTGGAAAATGTCAAGGGGTCTGAATACTTTCCAAATGCACTGTATGAGCCTCGTTTGCATAAACACACCAGTGTATTTGCATATATAAATAATTTAACATAATGGGGGTGAACAAGGCTTCAACCACCAAACACTTGCTCTGTCTACCCTACCAGCACTCAATTGTCAAGACTGCCTCATGGATTACTGTTGTTGTCACGTTCTCTTGGATAATTCAACAAGTGTGTCAATAGCAGGATACCCTCGGATAAAAAATCTAAACGCTTGGCTCTAGATTACACCTATCTAAACATACTTTACATTGTTTGCAAGATCATACATAATATTATTATCATCCGAGTGTTCATTTTATAAAGTTGATTTCATTTCAGCGCATCTAATTTGTAATCAGTTCAATTGTATTAAATTATTACTTTTGTTCAATTCCACAAAACATGAACACACATCAAAACAAAGTGATCTTTCTTGTGACGTGAGCGTTGAAACTGTGCTTTAAATCCCGTACTAAGCTTTAGCGTTCTTATAAATGCAATGGAAAGCCAATGTATCCAACTGATCCCATTTCAGCCATTACCGGTGTGTGTTTGACAGGTCATTACTAACATTTCCTCGTCGTAATGTTAACGGGAGAAAACGACAGGCACAAGCAAGAGTATGAAAGAGTCACAAAAGTCCAATTAAAGCAATCAATCCAGCGAGCTTTAAGTGGCAAGTAGATTTTGCACCGCTCAAACCAGTGGAGGCTCCTCAATGATTTTTATAAACATTTAAACAACGAAACTAAAAAGTATCCTTTTTAGATAAAACTATACTAAATATATTAAATTCACCAAATAATTGATTAAAACACACTGTTTTACAACGAAGGTCTACAGTAGCCTCATCAGCACTCTGTAGCATCATGGTGTAGCTGGAGGACAGAGTTTTTTTTCTTCTTCAATTTTGACTTCAATACAAAACTTAGAAAGGCTCATGGTTCTCACTTCCTTCCATAGACTTACACAGTAATTATGACAACTTCTGGAGCACATCCTCCAACCAGAGCTCTTGTAGTATGAACTTACATGTTGTCGACCCAATCAAAGGATCTAGAGAATGAATCTAGTACTGAAAGCATAAGCTACATATGGCTAGCACAGCAGTGCATAAAATGTGGTAATTAGTTGACTCAAAAAGAGAAAGACAATAGCTGAACAGTGTTGAACAAATTAATTTCTTTAAAAATTAAGTTGAAGCAAGAGAGAGAGAAAGCTAGCTATATTTTGTTAAATTTGTTTCACATTCACTTAGCTAGTGACTGCAGCTAGCTAGTTTAGCCTACTTAAACACTTGGCTCAAACAGAGAGGGATGCTATGTTAGCTAGCTGCGTATGGCTATCCAACACTGGAACACTTCCAAGTCAAGGGAAGCTTTTTGTTTTATTAATTTATTGACACAGGTGTAACTGCTGCACTGCTTGCTGGCTGTCCACTGTACTGCATGATTGTAGCGCATTTATTAATGGTTTAGTTCTAGTAGCTATGTTGACTATTGCGTTAGCTAATAAGGTAACAACAATGTAGGCTGTGTGTAGTGGTTAGCGGTTATGATATGAAGGTTTGGCTTGGAAAGGTTTTTTCGCCTGGTCACAGACAGCTGATGTGTTGTGCAATGAAGTCCAGAAGCAAATGGAAAATGTGAGAGGAGGAGATTGTATACATGCAAGAAGGAATTATACAACGAGAAAAGTGATCATGCTGTTTGTATATCGCTACTATGAAAGTGAACTTGCATGTGATCAGGGGTGTATTGATTTAGCTATGGTATATTAATGCCGCAGATTATTTTCTTAAATGGAAGCAAATTAAAAGAAACTCGGATTAACATGCCTGAATTTGTCTAATAGAAACTTGTTTGCAACTGTTGGACTAATGATTACACCTTAGACCAGCTAGATGCAGGCAAGAGTGTGCAAGGTTGTATTGAATGTGTCACTGTCTGTCACCTTGATTACTCACATTTTTCTCTCGACCTGTGCGCCTATGTTGTAAACTGTTATTCATAGGCTAGGTTGTAGCAACCTCATGATGGGTATAGGGTTTAGTAGCCTAAACCTATTGATGTTACATTGAGCTGGGTGAATGGAATATGAATGACAGTCATCCATTATGTTGTAATAGAAATAAGGCCATGCTCATAAAAAAATCCTCACCAACCGCCACTGGCTCAAATACAGGAAATAGATGGCTGAAAAAGACAGATCCTCATGTGGGCGGGGCATGTGCATTGCTACGCAAACACACACACACGCACAATTTGCGCACGCACACAAACAAACCAAAAGATGTGGAGTGAGATACCACAGTAGCATTGTGTCTTTGATTTCATCACCTCCAGAGCCCTGCCAAAGCCCCGCTGTGTCTCACACTGCCGTCCCCCCACCTTTCCTCACCCTGTCACAGGCGAGAGAGGAATACAAATGCCCCCGTCCCTGAAGCACAGCCCAGACCGCCTCCCACCCCTCTCCCACAGCCCACAACGCCCCCTGCTTCCCGTCCTCCACCCGCCTCCCTCCATTGCTGACTACTCACTGCTCTCTTCCAAGGACAGGCAAAGACATCCCCTTTGGTCAGAGGAGAGTGATTTCCACCAACACAGACTTGACGGAGCACTTCAGCTCAGAGGGCAGATGGTGGAGGTGGAGGGGTTGTGTGATTGAGACTTAAATGCATATGTTTGACTCCCCCCACTGCACCACAGAGACACTTCATACTGAAAGCCATCCATATTGGCCATTCTGCATTAGTGACTTCTGTCAGACACTCTAAGGTCTAAAGAACACATATGCCAATGGGGATGGGAGACAGTTGTCACAACAGCCATGCTGTCCAGGCTGAAAACTGGAGAACAGACAGGCCTATTGTCAGCTTGTAAACAGCATGGATGGATCGTGGAAACAACGGGAATCACTGTCAATGTGTGTGCATGTGTTGAGATTTCATCAACGTTCATGAATTTCGTTTGGTTGTAAGATGTTAAAGTGTGTGTGTGTGTGTGTGTGTGTGTGTGTATCTATGCATGCTTGCCTCTGTCTGGGTGCGTCAGACAGCCAGGTATTCCTGCACAGGGCACGTATGGGCTTTATGACCCTTGTCTATGAAGTGATTTGGCTCCAGAAGGACAAAGCTGAGAGAGGTGATTAAAAAGCTGAATGGGATGTCACACCTAATGTATACAGAGAGGGAGTCACAGGAAATAGAAAGAGAGAGAGGGAGAGGGAAAAAGAGGGAAAAAGAGAGAGGGAGAGGGAAAAAGAGAGAGAGGGAGAGGGAAAAAGAGAGAAGGAGAGGGAAAAAGAGAGGGAGATGGAAAAAGAGAGAGGGAGAGGGAAAAAGAGAGAGAGGAAAATGAGAAAAAGGGAACAGAACAGAGGTAGTATAAAGAGGTGATGGTGTGTGTGTGTGTGCTCGTGAGTGTGGTGAAATTGGGGTATGAGGGAGTAAATATCATGGTTCCCCCAATTCCAGGTGTAATTACCAGACCTGATGATGGGAGGTAAGTGAAGCTGACACAAGCCTCCTGTTCTGTAACACTCCGCCTCATACCTCACAGACCACCACACTACAGTACAGACAGCCAAGGACACATGGACACAGGGCTTTATATGCCTCCTCATTTCAACAGACAATACAACAGAAAATAGATATTTGAGGAGGAGGTCTTTAAGCAAAGTGAGTGACAATGTTAACACAGTTTCATAAGAAACATAGACAATGTACTGTTTCCAGCTCGAAAGGAGACACTCACATTAGATTCACACTGTGTTTGGGTGGTATGCATTGTAAGTATGAGACATCACAGGGCAGGCATTAGAGACATGTCTAGTTTGGTATCTCTCTCACCCAAGACCACGTGGGCTAGCTGGTCCCTCTGTGTGACTCCTCATTGTCTTGCCTGCTCATGATAGTTCTGGTCTGTGGCATTTGAAAAGTGGTGTGCAGAGTGGTGTCTAAATGCAGGCAGACATGTTTTATTGCATGACCTTCTCCACAGACATTCCCATCTCCCCTCCTATATCACTCTGTTTCCTCGCTCACCCCCCCCCCCTTTCCCTCTTTCCCTCCTCTCCTCCCCTCCCCTCCCTTTGCTTAGACAACTCCAAGGCGCTGTTGGTTGGAGGTTTGCACGCATGCACGCACGTACACACACACACATTCACGTCCAGTTGGTGGTGTGGTGTGGTGCAGTCAGAAGAGCAGACGCCTGCTGTAGTCTGGATCTCTCTGTGTCCTGGGGGAAGGGGGGTATGAAAGAGAGCCGAGGTGGGCAGGCACAGCCAGCGGAGCCAGGAGGAAAATAAGCATATTATATTCCCTTACTATGAAAAATACATGGAATAAATACTGAAATACATGACTGTAGACTGTTTGTACCTGACAGGTGTGTGAATGGAGAAAGATGACATTCTGGCTAAGCCCTTCATATGAGGCATATCCCTCTCATATCCCCCCATTCAGTGACCCTAACCTATTCCAACCTCCATCCTCCAACCTCTTCCATTCTTTCAAGCAAACACCGGAACAATGTAAATAAGTTACTTTGTATTGATCTCGTTAGCATGCTAGTACCCGTATGAAATATAAGCAGTGTCAAAGCGTATCAGCTAAAAAAAAGGGTCAACACTTGATTTAGTTGAGCGAATATAAGGTTTTTGTCATTCAGTGGCCAGTTCTCCTAATAGTTTTAACCATCTTATCCTCCAGAGTCAGCATTTCTACCCAGGCAGGCACACCCAGCCATTACCAACAGGTCAGCAGGTTGCTGTTTTATAATCAATTTTGGACCATGGCGAGTTGGATGTTCTGCAGCAAAGTGATTCCCATAGTGACTGTTACCATTATATTGCAAGGAGGGCAATCAATTTTATCATCCTCCTGACTACAGGGAGATGGTGGCTCTGAAAGTTATGAGCCCAGGATAGTGGTGACATTGGGCTAGACTGAGAGGTAGCTTCCTGCTTTTTCCCCTGTGTGCCGTGCAACTACCTCCAGTTGTCCCCACACAGATCTCCATTACGGATCCACGCCCCTTCACTGCTTCGGTCTCATTACGAGCCACTCCAGACAGCCATCAAATCATACTAACACCAATATGCCTTATCTGACTCCTGCTCTTCTGGTGGGGAAATAGAAATGTCATTATCCTCACAGGGTGCTCTGAGAGATTGTTATTGCGTCATGTCACACAACAAAGTGGGACAAGGGGAAGATATGAACAGAACAGAGGCTCAGCTTCCACAGGGATAATAGATGCAGAGAATGACATACAGTATGAATTAAACACAAAACGTTACACTTCCCCATTATAACAAGACAAGTGATGCAGTATTTCTGAGGACTGACCAATATCAAATGGAAGCAGGGCATACAAAGGACTTTCATTGCATTGATTCAGTCCAGTGGAATAATGGCCAACCCAGTGGATAACGAGTGATGCATGCTTTGACAGGGCCTATCAATAATGATATACAGCATATTTATCACAGCCTTCTGTACCCTTTTCTTTTTTTTTTATTAAGTCCTTCCTTTTTTATTAGCAATCTCATAAATGTGACTCTTTGAAATTGGCAATTGACTAAACAGTCAGGGCATCAGGTTTTTCATCTGGCGTAAAAGCCCATTCAGAACATATAAATCAGCTTGCATGCATGATGTCATAAGCAACATCAGAGGACAGCGTCACTCTTCTTCACATAAGTGCAGTGTAATTAGCTCTGCCTACCTATTGTAAAATTAATATGGTCGATATTATCTGGGGTTCGATAATCTGACACCCTTGTTAAATGACATGTATAGGTATGCTTCCTTCTGTCTCCTGTAATTACTGGGCCGCAAAGTCATCTCACCATCCCAAAGACAGAGCAGGGCCCTCTCCATCTTCCTCTGCTGCTCTACTGTATAGGCCTGTCTCCCACTCCTCTCTCCTCTCTCCCTGCCTACCTGAGGGAGGACACATAGCAGTGGTCACTCCTTTGCACCAGGAGAGGGAGAGCTCTCTGTTAATCATCAATCTTTACCTACCACACATGCCCACACACGCACGCACACGCACGCACGCACGCACGCACACACACACACACACACACATACACACACACACACACACACACACACACACACACACATATATATATATACAATGCAACACTGGGAGATTGGTCTACACAACACAAACAGTTTCCTTTTCTCACCCTCTCACAAAGGCATACATGATACACGCCATGTAACACACCATTGCATGCACATACACTCACTTCTCACATGAAGAACCCATGTTTGTTGTTAGCGTGTGAAGCCAGGCCACACAAACAACTACTAATAGATCTTTTCACACACACTCCCACCCATTTTCCTGTGCGTGCATCCGGCGCTGGTGGGGCTGTGTCCAGTCATCACTCTTTGAGCCCTGTGTTTGGCCAATCAGAGCTGCCCATCGTCTCGTCAGTGTGTGTGTGTGTGTGTGTGTGTGTGTGTGTGTGTGTGTGTGTGTGTGTGTGTGTGTGTGTGTCCCATGGCCCTTATTTATTCAAAATCCTTTCTCTCCACTGAACACACACTCCACAGACCCAATGATGCAAACTGACACCTGAAATATAGCTGATTGAAAGGTCTGATGATGCTTCATTCTATTTGACAACAAATCAATGTTTTCTTTTTTCCTCCCATACTCCACAATGTAAACTCTGAAACAAAATGTCTCTCTGAAAGAGACCTGCTCAAGGTATTTAAAGATCAATCATAAAACGCCCTCCAGCTTCCCATTACAGAGAAGGTCATTTATGACTGACAAGATAGTGCATATTGCTAGTTTGTCTGTTTGATGCTCAGTAAATTGAACATGAAAACCTGAGTGATGCCCAGAATGAGTCTGTTTTCATTTTGTTCAATTCCTTTTAGCAGTATTACTTTAGTGCCTTGTGGCAAACAGGATGCATGTTTTAGAATATTTTAGTTCTGTACAGGCTTCCTTCTTTTCACTCTGTCAGATAGGTTGGTATTGTGGAGTGACTACAGTGTTGTTGATCCATCCTCAGTTTTCCACAGCCAATAAACTCTGTAACTGTTTTAAAATCACCATTGGCCTCATGGTGAAATCCCTGAGCGGTTTCCTTCCTCTCCGGCAACATGGTTACAACGGACGCCTGTATCTTTATTGTGACTGGGTGCATTGATACACCAACCAAAGTGTAATTAATAACTTCACCATGCTAAAAGGGATATTCAATGTCAGATTTTTGACATTTTTACCCATCTACCAATAGGTGCCCGTCTTTGCGAGGCATTGGAAAACCTCCCTGGTCTTTGTGGTTGAGTCTGTGTTTGAAATTCACTGCTCGTCTGAGGGACCTTACAATTATCTGTATGTGTGGGGTACGGAGATGAGGTAGTCATTCAAAAATCATTTTAAACACTATTATAGCACACATATTGAGTCCATGCTACTTATTATGTGACTTATTAAGACAATACTCCTGAACTTTAGGCTTGCCATAACAAAGGGGTTGAATACCTATTTGACTCAAGACATTTCAGCTTTTCATTTTTCATTTAATCTATACAAATTTCATAAAACATCATTCCAATTTGACATTATGGGGTATTGTGTGTAGACCAGTGACAGAAATCTCAATTTAATTCATTTTAAATTCAGGCTATAACACAACAAAATGTGGAAAAGGTCAAGGGGTAGGAATACTTTCTGAAGGCACTGTACCATCTACAAGTGATAGGTGGGTTTCCCTACATGTACTATACTATTTTCACTTAACACCCAAACAGTGACCCTCTTAACCTCAACCATCAGAAGACTGTGGAGGGAATGTATTCTCCTAATAAGTGGGCCGATCCTACAAAGCCTCTCTGTCCGTGGTGTGTCACTGTCATGCTAGGTGGTGTAATCCTCCTATCTCGACAGGCCAGATCACGGAATTAATAGTACTCTCTGAGCATTACACTGGAACCTCTTCCACAAATGAGGTTTAACAAAGTCCCCTCTGTAATTTTGTAAGCATTCCCCACTTCACCACTCTTCCCAGGCATAACTGCTGCCCAATGGAGGTGCCCCCTAGCCCCCATCGCTGCCACAGCGCATCCCAGGCCCACCCTGTACCCCACCCCCTGGAAATCAAATACACTTAATGGGGAGATGAAACAATATGGCTGTAATCGAATCTGGAGCAGGATATGTTTATCTCTGTTCACCGCTTATCCCCACATATCAGGTCTGAGAGAGAGGGAAGGGGTGCAGGATGGTGTAAGCATGGTCAATAATCAGTGTCATCTAGATAGAGCTATAGAGCTGCTTTCACTATCTGTGCCTCCCACTACCATTCATTCCTGTGTGTGTGTGACTGTCCCCCAGTCCATGCAGGCACGCACGCACGCACGCACACACACACACACACATCCATCCACTGATGGCCCGAATGGGTCATGACAGGAAATGGAGTGCATGGCCAGTGGATCAGGTTCTCCATGTGATGGAGGAGAGAGAGGGAAAGCTGCATAGTGGAAGCTCATACTGTAGGTGCTCCACTCACCACAACCAAGCTCTACTTTCAGGGGGACATATGCTGCATCCAGAGGGCAACCTCAAGGTGAAAGAGCTGACAGCTAACTGCATTAACGACACTGTGTATGCAGTAAGGTCATGGCTGAAAACAGCATCAAAGAGAAAGCCATATCCAGGATGGGACTACAGCACGTTTTAAAGAGAGCTACTACAGTACTTTACTACGTCCGCTAACTGGTTTCCTATATCTCTGTTACACATGTACAGCCAGTCACCTCTGTACCTCTCTGTCTACACCAGTCATTCAGCATGGTGGTGTCAGTGGCACTATCTCCTCATCAGTGCAGCACATTAATACATTAGCCATAAATAATGTGGAAATCCATTAGGACAGACTTTGCATATAGATAGCCTACTTAAGAAGGAACTGGTCATTAACACAACCTGCGGCGGGGGGGAGTCATTAGACTGCTCTTCCAACTTCTTGCCACGCCAAGAGGGAGGCCATGGTGGCAGCGGGATGGTGGGCACACACATGACTGAGGCATGTTGTCCACACACCCCTCACGTCTCACGCCTCTCCACGATATAGAGAAGTCCTTGTTCCTCATAGGCAACAGTTGTGCAGGGCTTTGAGCCCCAGATATCCAGCAGGCCTGCTCTGCTCTTGATGGAATAGCAACGAGTTCCAGATGAATCATGGATGGAATGGTAGCAGTCAGAGTGGGCACGACCCAGGATGTGAGACATCAACGACCAAGCCATAGTGGGCAACAAGCTGGATCTGTCAGGTGGTAATTTAAAATAAATATTTAAATGTTTTATTGTCACACATCACACAAGGGCACATCGACAGGTTTTATATCTTGTCGGCTCAGGTATTCAAACTAACAACCTTTTTGTTACGGGCCCAACGCTCTAACCACTCGACGCCCTGTCTGGTTCTGTCTGTTTGGATGTCAAAGATCAAACCACAGACTAACATAAACTGACATAGACCCAGTGGGTCCTGTAAAGACAGTGATGATTTTAGCATGTAAATCTTGGTGGGGGGAGAAAAACGTGGGAAGCATGCCAGCAAAGCAACTACATCACACAACTCTAAACAATACATGAATTGCACTATAACGGTGCCAAACGGTGCCCACAAACTGTTAGGGTCTTACATAAGTCCCAACAGCAGAGTCCCAACACCTTACCTGTCACACCCTGATCTGTTTCACCTGTAATTGTTATTGTCTCCACCCCCTCCAGGTGTTGCTTGTTTTCCCCAGTGTATTTATCCCTGTTTCCTGTCTCTCTGTGCCAGTTCGTCCTGTATGTTTCAAGTCAACCAGCGTTTCTTCCCATTCTCCTGGCTTTGCTCCCAGTTTTGACCCTTGCCTGTTTCTGGACTCTGTGCCCGCCTGCCTGACCATTCTGCCTGCCTTGACATCGAGCCTGTCTGCCACTCTGGACCTCCTGGACTCTGAACTGGTTTTGACCATTTGCCTGACCACGACCATTCTCTTGCCTACTCCTCTCGCTGTCAGACAAGGTCTCGCCTTGTGAAATGATATTACCACTGCTACACCTGGCTATAAGCGGAGCCTTGTCTGACAGCGAAACAGTTCATTCTGCCTCAGTTACTGCCTTTAAAAAAACAGAGCTGATATGGCTGACTTGTTTAAACAAATGTGGTTTCTACTGACAATTGAGATTTACAAAATATGGCATAATGGGACGACAATCAGGTAGGAGGCAATCTGTAATTTTGATAAAGACATTAATGAGCGAGCTAGGACGGACGTAGTCAATATAACTATTTGTTCAGCGCTTTTGAAATGTACAGCGACAGAATTCAGAACATGGGTCGTTCTTAGTGTTCTCCCTGTACACCAAATAAGAACCGTAGGACAAACAGGACGACAAATAATGCTCTTACTGAGGGAAAGAGGATGTTGGCCAAGATCTTGAGATACATGGCCCCATCCATCCTCCCCTCAATACGGTGCAGTCGTCCTGTCCCCTTTGCAGAAAAGCATCCCCAAATGCAAATGAATTACTTAAAAATCATACAATGTGATTTTCTGGATTTTTGTTTTAGATTCCGTCTCTCACAGTTGAAGTGTACCTATGATAAAAATTACAGACCTCTACATGCTTTGTAAGTAGGAAAACCTGCAAAATCGGCAGTGTATCAAATACGTGTTCTCCCCACTGTATCTGTACTTTACTTTACTATTTATATTGTTGACTTTTACTTCACTACATTACTAAAGAATATATTATACTTTTTACACCATACATTTTCCCTGACAACCAAAAGTACTCATTATATTTTGAATGCTTAGCAGGACAGGAAAATGATCAGATTCACACACTTATCAAGCAAACACGTGGTCATCCCTACTGCCTCTCGTCTGGCGGACCCACTAAACACAAATGCATCTTCTGTTAATAATGTCTGAGTGTTGGGGTGTGCCCCTGGCTATCTGTACATTTTGAAAACAGAAAAACGGTGCCATCTGCTTTGCTTAACATCAGACATTTTAAATCCTTTTTACCATTGATACTTAAGTATATTTTAGCAATTACATTTACTTTTGATACTTAAGTATATTTAAAACCAAATACTTCTAGAATTTTACTCAGGTAGTTATTTACTGGCTGACTTTCCCTTTTACTTGAGTAACTTTCTTTTAAGTGGGCTGCTAGTGAGTGAGCGAGCTACATCCATTCAATGCCTGCTACTGGCCATTATTTACTGCTTAACTCACAATGTATCAAACTCTACGAACTAAGGGCATCCCTGCCATCTTATAAAACCCATCCTCCCCCATTGTTGTAAAATGGGACAATCTATGGTTTCCAATGCATTGGGCTGATGGATCTGCATGAGTTCCACCCTGCTGAATGGAGAGGGGATGGCAGGGGCCTGATGGATGACACAGTAACGCACATGATGTTAGATTTATCCTATATTTAATGACCCGCTCATAGTGATTTGTATAATTAGCTGAGTGCAGGCTAATTCCTGCCTCTGCCGTCCGAGGATTGGCAGTTCATCTGTCTTCCGACAGAGCCCTGTGGGTGCTGAGGTGATTTAGTGTCAGAGCTGGCCTCTCCTCTTTCTCGTCTGCCTGCCTGCCTGTTTGGACCCAAAGCAAAGTGCTTTCATTGGTAGATACAGTGTTTAGCCTCATCTATACCTCAGAACGCAGTGGATCACTGAGAACCTGTATCTATACCCAGTGGAGACCCGTCATTCAGGGCATTGAGCCCCACATTATTTGGGGGCGTGTCTGTTTTGTATGTTATTTTGGCATTAATACGTGTCACATATCAGTTTGCAAACAATGTAAAAATATATATATCATTGAGTTAATAAAGCTGCATACAAACATGGTCTCTTTTTTGTTTTCTTGCGTAAGGGAGCTCCAAAATGCAGGTGTTTCAGCCTAGCTCAGTGCTTTCTGTGGTGGTGGGGCAAGCCAGCAGAAAATACGGAGCATTTCACCGTGATTGGCTCAGTGTTCTATCACTCATGGGGACACTACGTCACCGCCAAGTATACGGGGAGACTTCGAAAATTCTAGCCCCTTGGGTGCTGCCATAGAATTACATTAGAAGTGCCCATCCAAGAAGGCTCAAGGTCATTGGCCACAGATAACAATGTCAAATCATGTTATATCTACAGTAGCTTTGGTTGGATTGATCATGTCAACATCATACTTTCAAAATCTTAGCTAGCAGTCATCATCATGAATCAAGTCAAAAATTTACTGGCAAATACTTTTTAATCCTTGTCAAGAGAAATAATGATGAGATATTTTAGATAAAATGTATCGGTGCTCATCAGCCATTGGACAAGTTGTAAATCGCCAGTGGTGGAAAAAGTACACAATTTTCATACTAGTCTAGGTATAGATACCTTTAAAGATATGCCCCTTTTTTCAATTTTAGCCTAAAAGGTCATACCCAAATCTAACTGCAAGTAGCTCAGGACCTGAAGCAAGGATATGCATATTATTGATACCATTTGAAAGGAAACACTTTGAAGTTTATGGAAATGTTAAATTAATGTAGGAGAATATAACACATTAGATCTGGTAAAAGATAATACAAAGAAAAAAAAAGTTTTTTTTTTTTTTGTACCATCACCATTGAAATGCAAGAGAAAGGCCATAATGTATCGTTCCGGCCCAAACCAATTTAGATTTGGGCCACTAGATGGCAGTAGTGTATGTGCAAAGTTTTAGGCTGATCCAATGAACCATTGCATATCTGTTAAACATGTTATGTTAAGACTGCCCAAATGTGCCTAATTGCTTTATTAATAACTTTTCAAGTTCATAACTGTGCTCTCTCCTCAAACAATAGCATGGTATTATTTCACTGTAATAGCTACTGTAAATTGGACAGTGCAGTTAGATATGTCTATGTCCTTGAAAATGCTCCTGTTACTTACAACCTCATGCTAATCACATTAGCTTACATTAGCTCAACCACCCCGCGGAGGGGACACCGATCCCGTAGAGTTAAGAAGAACCTCCACCTCTCTCACAATGGGGGCCACCCAGGGACACGAGCTAGGCAGCAATCCATCCTAAAAGCAGTCAGGAACCAGGGAGGAGGGGTAGAAACACTGCAGACAATCTCTCCATCCTCTCTCCTTCCTTCTCCTCAGAAAGAAAGGCTGCACTGCACATGCTCACCATCACCACATCTACCATAACCTTTGCTCCATCCTCTCCCAAAGACAGCTGTTGGAGTTGTTACTTGTTGAGTGATATTTTGGAAGTGGCTTTTGGAATGTCTTGTTAATTGAAGTTGCAATAGTTGTACAATGGTGGAGGCATTCTAATGGCTGAATTGTTGAATGAACACACACACATATTGTACTGGATGACGAGTGAGAACGCGCGTCACTGTTAGAGCATCTTGAATTTGCTTGCGGTTACTCAACTGTGCTATTTTCACACCTTGACATCTAACTAACTAAAAATGCATCTTCACCAGCAGCCTTGCATGGCTTTAAGGGAAAAGCGACAGGAGAAAAGTTATGCATGTCAGAGCCATAGATGGATGATATATGACTCTGATGCATGTGTGCCTGATCCTCACGATACCATCTGTCAGTCATGACACATTTTCAAGTCACTGGGCTTGTCGAATCCGCCTACAAGTCATGCTATCAAAGAGATGGCGAAATCATCCAAGGCAGTCCGGTAACATGTGCGATAGAGTAGACGCGTTCGCTTTACGCCACAGGGACCTTTATTTAAAGTTCTATGTGTCCTGTGGTGAATGTATCACAGATGCTGAAGAGATCTGTGGTGAGACACATTGCATGGCTTATTTTGCAATGTGTCATCTATTATACAGTTATATGCCATCTTATCTTCATAATTGGTGTCCCCGGTTACTCTATTTTCAGGATTCTACTTCCAGTAGGTGGTGGATGTAACGGGATGAATAGATAGAGCCATACAGACCCCTTGGTGTTAAAAACAGCAGGCTTCTGAGCATTAGCATCCCTAACAAGCCACTGTTTCCATGACAACCCAGTTAGCTAATGTCAAAGAGATGCACTCGACAGCTGGAGATTTTAATGGGATTGTTCTTGTTCGAGGAGCGACTGCTCTATCGACTGCTTTCACCAGTGAAGGAGGACCCCCTTTGTGAACCGAAATGAACTCTTGAGTTTGATGACTGACTCCTGGCTCTAGGAAGTTGGCCCAGCCTCATCTCCTTCTATCTCGCCCAAGGCTTCAAAGCACAAGTCTATTTAGGGGCATAATTCATATGTATTTGAAAATGAAATGTCTCCGCTGGGTTGTCGGAGAAACAATCTAATGGGAACATATTTCATGCTTAACTAACACAGCCTGGAGAATCTCCATCTAACTGGGGTGCAGGAGGAAACACAAGGTAATGTATGTCTTCTCTCTGTGTTGTGGGCATATTGCATTACCAGTCACTGAAAACACGATAATGTTGGATATGGAAAATACTAAGAATGTCTTATGTGTCTACAGTCTGTACAATAACAAATGGTACAGTATAAACGTTCAGCATATCAGTCTCCTGCTCTAGCATTCTAGCTGTGAGAAATGATAACAGGCTTAATTGAAAGACTGTCTAACTGCTTTCTCTGCCAGCCAGTGTGACGGAATGGGAGGAATAGAATGGGGCCTTTATCTGCAGGTAACAGAGGTTGTCCAACATTCTGTAATACAACATGTATCCTCCTCAGGAAGTTCCTGCAGACACTGACAAGATGCTTATCACAGGCAACCTGCTGATGGCACACAGGCTTATCTCTCCAGAGTGCTGTTACCCTCTGGCTTCAGCCAGACAGACAATGATCCTTTTAAAATATAATCTCACTGCGGAGAGGAGAGAGAGTAAGAAAGATAACTCTGCTTTGTTTTACTTTGTCCTTTCCTTTCCTTTACAGTGCTGTGCTGTATCTTTCGGTGTCCAATGCACATATGACATTCATCCCTGGTCAACAGTTATGTGACATAGCCTTGTGTCCATACTGTAACACTTAAGACACATTTATGATTCTAGTTTTCATTTATTATATTACTTCCTACATATACAAAAAACTGAATCTGAAAGTAAATGGTGATTTCTAGATAATATGATCCAGGAAATCCAGGCTGTCCAGCAGTTAGTATTCAATGCAAATAAACACCTTTGTGCCAGTTACACCTGTCTCATGTGCCACAATACTCATTACTTCCTGTCCAAAATGTATGTCTTCCTATTTTCACTGTAATCCACTAATTTAAAGATCATTCATCTTTGTAAATGATGGAGAATACCGCAGTCCTCTTTTTTATACCCTTTTCCCTCTGGTGGTGTGACAGAGGCAATTTAACCAATATAGCCATCCCATTCCTCAGCCCTGGAAGTGCACCTCACCTCAGGCAATCGGCCAGCAGACATGAACATCTCTCCTGCTCCTCATCTCTCTCCTGCTGCTCCTCAAAATAGAGGAATAAAATCAACCTATGGGCACCATCTTCCCCCACCAACCCTCCAACCTCAACCTGCTTCCTCCTTCTTCTCCTCCTCCTCCCCTCCTATGTTGCCTCCACCTGATACAGCCATAAAGCAACCCAGGGTCCAGATGCTGTCCTTCATTAGGGAAACACAGGGAGGGTGCTCCTTTAGGACCAGGCTGCTGGCTGGCTGAGACCTGAAGCCAGACCACTCTTAAATGGGGGGAGAGGATCCAGGTCACTTCTTCAAAAACTCTCATCATCACCTGACATGGATAGAAAAGTGAATAAAAGAAGACAAAAACAACATTAAATAACTGTTCCTTAGAAAAAAATGCACACAATTATTGTGTTAATCTGGAAGGAAAGAAGATTTTTGTTACTACTTATCTCTTACAAATTATCACGACAAGGCACTTTGTGTGAGAGAAGAGGAGACAGTATCTCCAGTTAAAATCAATGTCAGGACGATAAGTCAGTTCCATCACTCTGCTCTGTAGTTTAGGCACATTAAGAATCACAATATGATAGATGGTCTGTTTCAGTGAGATCATTGCTTTCCTCATCGTTCTGCTAGTGCAGGTATTCCCAGGGGTACGTGCAATACCGTCGGGGATACGCCAAATAAAAATGTGATTCACATTAAAAAACTTTTTTTAAACTTTTTTTTAAAAGTATTGTTATTATTATATTATTTAAAAAAAATATCTTCACATTTTCAAACAGTACATTTATATTTTTCAATGGGGCTACATTTGGGTGAGGTTTTTTTCCTCGCCTGAGTAGCCTCATTTCACTGCCAAAATCAAATTAAACCATCTAGTGTTCAGCGAAATAACAACACAATGTCAAATACAGGTAGCCTAGTCAAATAATTAACATCCAATCACATTAACCGTTACTCTCTCACGGGAAACCTTCACTCTTGCGCAGACATTTAGAAACGAAACATGACATGACTTTAGAGTAGTAAGACATGTATAATAAAGAGGGAAAAGGCCAAAAAAACTACACAGACAATGACTTCATCAAACACTGTTTCACGACACATCAGTGACATGGCAGGAGATGTTTTGAAACAATTACTGCTTCGCATACAAGCCAGTGAATTACAGCTGAAGTTTACATACACCTTAGCCAAATTCATTTAAACTCAGTTTTTCACAATTCCTGACATTAAATCCTAGTAAAAAGTCCATCTTATATCGGTTAGGATCACCACTTCATTTTAAGAATGTGAAATGTCAAAATAATTAGGAGAGAGAATTATTTATTTCAGCTTTTATTTCTTTCATCATATTCCCAGTGGGTCAGAAGTTTACATACACTCAATTAGTATTTGGTAGCATTACCTTTAAATTGTTTAACTTGGGTCAAACGATTCGGGTAGCCTTCCACAAGCTTCCCACAATAAGTTGGGTGAATTTTGTCCAGTTCCTCCTGACAGAGCTGGTGTAACTGAGTTAGGTTGGTAGGCCTCCTTGCTCGCACACACTTTTTCAGTTCTGCCCACACATTTTGTACAGGATTGAGGTCAGGGCTTTGTGATGGCCACTCCATACCTTCACTTTGTTGTCCTTAAGCCATTTTGCCACAACTTTGGAAGGATGCTTGGGGTCATTGTCCATTTGGAAGACCCATTTGCAACCAAGCTTTAACTTCCTGACTGATGTCTTGAGATGTTGCTTCAATATATCCACATCATTTTCCTACCTCATGATGCCATCTATTTTGTGAAGTGCACCAGTCCCTCTTGCAGCAAAGCACCCCCACAACAGGATGCTGCAACCACCATGCTTCATGGTTGGGATGGTGCTCTTTGGCTGGCAAGCATCTTCACAAGGTCCTTTGCTGTTGTTCTTGGATTGATTTGCACTGTTCGCACCAAAGTAAATTAATCTCTATGAGACAGAACGCGTCTCCTTCCTGAGTGGTATGACGGCTGCATGCTCCCATGGTGTTTATACTTGCGTACTATTGTTTGTACAGATGAACGTGATACCTTCAGGCGTTTGGAAATTGCTCCTAAGGATGAACCAGACGTGTGGAGGTCTACAATTTTTTTCGGAGGTCTTGGCTGATTTCTTTTGAAGGTAGGCCTTGAAAAACATCCACAGGTACTCCTCCAATTGACTCAAATGATGTCAATTAGCCTATCAGAATCTTCTAAAGCCATGACATAATTTTCTGTAATTTTCCAAGCTGTTTAAAGGCACAGTAAACTTAATGTATGTAAACTTCTGACCCACTGGAATTGTGATACAGTGTATTATAAGTGAAATAAACTGTCTGTAAACAATTGTTGGAAAAATTACTTGTGTCATGCACAAAGTAGATGTCCTAACCGATTTGCCAAAACTATAGTTTGTTTACAATACATTTGTGGAGTGGTTGAAAAACAAGTTTCAATGACTCCAACCTAAGTGTATGTAAACTTCCGACTTCAACTGTATATGTGTTAAGACTGGATGAGTCAACAGAAGTGGCGGGCCTGGCATAGCTCCTGGTAAATGTCCGTTACGTTAATAGCGGTCAATTAAGGAAGATATCCTCTTCTGCAAACCACTGGAAACCAGGACAACATGAGAGGTTATTTATAAAGTACTGGACAGCTTTGTGACATCAAATGGACTTTGGTGGTCAAGATGTGTTGATATCTGCACTGATGGCGCAAAAGCTGTGACAGGGAGACATAGTGGAGTGGTAACACATGTGCAAGCAGTTGCTCCCGACGCCACTTGGGTACACTGCAGCATCCACCGGGAGGCTCTTGCTGCCACGGGAATGCTTGACAGCTTGAAAGGAGTTTTGAACACTACAGTGAAAATGGTTACCTTTGTTAAAGCAAGGCCCCTGAACTCTCGTGTATTTTCTGCACTATGCAATGATATGGGCAGCGACCATGTCACCCTTTTACAGCATACAGAAGTGCGCTGGTTATCAAGGGGCAAAGTATTGACATGTTTTTTTAAATTGAGAGACGAGCTTAAAGTTTTCTCTACTGACCGCTTGCATGATGACGAATCTCACACATAACTGGTCTATCTGGGTGATATTGTTTCTCGCCTGAATGATCTGAATCTAGGATTACAGGGACTCACCGCACTGTATTCAATGTGCGGGACAAAATTTAGGCTATGATTAAGAAGTTGGAGCTCTTCTCTGTCTGCATTAACAAGGACAACACACAGGTCTTCCCATCATTGTATGATTTTTTTGTGTGCAAATTAACTCAAGCTTACAGACAATGTCAAATGTGATATAGCGAAGCACCTGAGTGAGCTGGGTGCACAATTACGCAGGTTTTTCCCCAAAATGTACGACACAAACAACTGGATTCATTATCCCTTTCATGAACCAGCCTCCAGTCCACTTACTGATATCTGAACAAGAGAGCCTCATTGAAATTGCAACAAGCGGTTCTGTGAAAATGTAATTTAATCAGAAGCCACTGCCAGATTTCTGGAAAGGGCTGCACTCAGAATTTCTTGCCTTTGCTGTTAAAACACTGATGCCCTTTGCAACCACGTACCTATGTGAGAGTGGATTCTTGACCCTCACTAGCATAAAAACTAAATACAGGCACTGGCTGTGTGTGGAAAAATATTTAAGACTGAGACTCTCCAATACAACCCAACATTGCAGAGTTATGTGCATCCTTTCAAGCACACCCTTCTCATTATTCAACATTTTTGATGAACAAATAAGGTTTTATAGGTAAGATGGCTAAATAAAGAGCAAAATTATTGATTATTATTATATTATTATTTGTGCCCTGGTCCTATAAGAGCTCTTTGTCACTTCCCACGAGCCGGGTTGTGACAAAAACTCACACTTATTCTTATGTTTAATAAATGTATCGTATAGTGTGTGTGTGTGGCAGGCTTACAATGATGGCAAAAAAACAACATCTGAGAGTGTGCTGACCCTGGTGCTAGAGGGGGTACACAGCTGGAGGTTGAATGTTTGAAGAGGTACGGGACTATAAAAGGTTTGGGAAGTGCTAGTGTAATTCTAGCCTGAGTCCAGGCAGGGCACTGGTGCATTATAGCAGAGGTACATAACCTTCACTCACCACTGGCTGAATTCTGCTCTCTCATACAAACAATGGTGCAGCCAGAAACTTACAGCATTCAGGGATAATAATAATAATACATTTTTTAAATCATTTAGCAGACACTCTTATCCAGAGCATCTTACAGTAATGAATTCATATATTTTACTGTCCATGACCTTGTTCTGTCTGAGGTGGACTTTCTCCTCTAATGCCTGCCCCCCCACACACACACACACACACACACACACACATACACACAATATTGAGTAAGCATCTAGAATGAATCATAACCCCCTATAATGGATATCCATTTACTTTAGAGTCCATGTAAGCCTGTGCAAGGAGGCACATCATCACTGTGACAAACTGCCTTCTATCTCTGCTCTGACATGCAAGACCACCTCAGAGAAACCACATATCACCCAAGATGATGGTGCGGTCATCTGGGTAAATTAACAGTTTTTGTTTATTTTGGTTCATTTCCGATCTTTCTGGAAATGTTGCATGGTCTTGACGTGAAACATTTGCATTGCTAGACAGTTAAAACAGGCAAGTACAGTCGTATGAAAAGGTTTGGGCACCCCTCTGAGGCTGCATAATAATTTACTCTGTCGTCACAGAAAATGATCACAGTAGCATGCCATTCATTTTCTAATAAAAGCTGAGTACTGGGGTATTGTCCAGACAAAGATTTTTAGTGTAGCAATATTAAATTGTATGAAATTAAATCAGATGTGAAAAATAGGCTATGCAAAAATGTGGGCACCCTTGTCATTCTGTTGATTTGAATACCTGTAACTATTTAGCACTGATTATTTGGAACACACAATTGGTTTGGTGAGCTCATTAAGCCTTGAACTTCATAGACAAGTGCATCCAATTATGAGAAAAGGTATTTAAGGTGGTCAGTTGCAAGTTGTTGTTCTCTTTGACTCTCCTCTGAAGAGTGGAAACATGGGGGCCTCAAAACAACTCTGAAATGACCTGAAAACAAAGATTCTTCAACATTATGGTTTAGAGGAAGGCTACAAAAAGCTATCGCAGAGATTTAAGCTGTCAGTGTCCACTGTGAGGAACATAGTGAGGAAATGGAAGACCACAGTCACAGTTCTTGTTAAGGCCAGAAGTGGCAGGCCAAGTAAAATATCGGAGGCAAAGGTTGGTGAGAACGGTCAAAAACAGCCCACAGACCACCTCCAGAGACCTACAACATCATCTTGCTGCAGATGGTGTCACTGTGCATCGTTCAACAATTCAGGGCACTTTGCACAAGGAGAAGCTGTATGGGAGAGTGATGCGGAAGAAGCCTTTTCTGCACACGCCACAAACAGAGTCGCTTGAGGTATGCAAACGCACATTTGGACAAGCCAGCTTAATTTTGGAATAAGTTGCTGTGGACTGATGAAACAAAGATTGAATTATTTGGTCATAACAAGGGATGTTATGCATGGCGGCAAAAGAACACAGCATTCCAAGAAAAACACTTGCTACCCACAGTAAAATTTGGTGGGGGTTCCATCATGCTGTGGGGCTGTGTGGCCAGTGCCGGTACTGGGAATCTTGTTAAAGTTGAGGGTCGCATGAATTCCACTCAATATCAGCAGATTCTTGGGAATAATGTTGAAGAATCAGTCACAAAGTTGAAGTTACGTCGGGGCTGGATATTTCAACAAGACAACAACTCAAAACACTACTCAAAATCTACCCGGGCATTTATGCAGAGGAACAAGTACAATGTTCTGGTATGGCCATCCCAGTCCCCAGACCTGAATATCATTGAGAATCTGTGGGATGATTTGAAGCGAGCTGTCCATGCTCGGCAACCATCAAACCTAACGGAACTGGAGATGTTTTGTAAGGAGGAATGGTCCAAAATACCTTCATCCAGACACTCATTAGAGGCTATGGGAAGCATCTAGAGGCTGTTATTTTAGCAAAAGGAGGCTCTACTAAATATTGATGTGATGTTTCTATTGGGGTGCTCAAATTTATGCACCTGTCTAATTTTGTTTTGATGCATATTGCACATTTTCTGTTAATCCAATAAACCTCATTTCACTACTGAAATATTACTGTGTCCATCAGTTATTTGATAGATCAAAATGAAATTGCTGATCCAAACACCCAATTATTTATAAACGGAAATCATGGAAATTGTCAGGGGTGCCCAAATTCTTTCACACGACTGTAGTTCATCATTAGTAAGATACTTTGCATTCTGTTCTGTGGAGGGGAAGTGGAAAGAGAATGGACCAATATGTCTCTGGCTGGATACATTCCCTGAAAAGGTTAACTGGTCTGTGATGATAACTTTGAAACTTCCAGAAGACGGAGTGAAATGCAGGTGGATGCACCATTAATATTTACCAAAGACTTCAAGCCGGAAAGAATTGGATTGCCAGGCTGGCCTTTTACTGTAATATATGCATCCTATCTCTTGATTGTGACTGTGGTAGTCTGAAAGGCAGACCGTGAATACATTTGAAGTAAATTTATGAAAAGCAACATGGAAAACGCTTGTGAAGGTCATTCTCACTGCGGTGCTGCCTGCAATTACATGCCCCTAAAATGCTGATTTGGATAGTTATAATGAAATAAAATGAGCACTCTTCCTTTGTCGTGGGAAAGCATGTAATATGAATATAAATCTCACACATTGTGTAGCATTGCCTCTCATCACTGAAAATAAGCAGCCCACTGTGTTCTCCAGGCCAAATAATCACCATTATAGCGAATATAAACAGCCTATGCCGTTTGAGAATGGACATGCTTTACAATTCAATTGAAATTCAGCGTTGTGTCCCAGGCATCTGTCCAATATTCTCCTGGGATTTATTTGCAAGCCCTTGAGGGGGTCTGTCATCAGCGGTGCATTGAGACATTCAGGCGCTAGTACAGTGCTCCTGGTGACAAAGAAGCAGAGACCATTCCCCGGTTAGGTCAGGCTGACCTGACTTTAATTTTATTTAAAACAATCTGATCCGTTCCCTCAGGATAAATGTACCAGACTAAACATGAGTTTATGCCATCCAATGCGACGGTTCAAGTGCTTGTCCCTAGAAATACAATACGCATTCTGCACATAGATATACTTCTGAAGGAATGCATCATCTTCATGTCAATCAACTAGCAGTATTACAACACACTAGTATACAGTATACATCCCTAGGCTGTGAATGATTACAGATGTCCACCTTGCAGGGACTTTGGTATTCAGAGAATAAAGACAAATGACCAAATAATCTCTGACAGATTACTTCAATTCAAGGTACAATTAAATTCTACATTCATTGCCATTGGCCATCTTAAACTCATCACTTGTCTTGTTTTCTCCTCCATCCCCAATTTATGTGACAGGGATGGTTTAGTCAAGAAATGTTACATTTGTTTTATAGATACCTCAGGCTTTTGCACTAGAACATGTTTCCAGTTAACTGGGGCTGTATGATATGTGGGGATGATCGTGACACCTGCCTGTGTCTGATTGGTTCCCAGCTCTTCCACTGCAGCAGCAGGTCACTCAGAGCCACTGTGATTGGCTCCTTGCTCATTGACCCTGTTGCTTCACCTCAGAGGAAGAAGATATTACAACTGACCTTTGTCTGCTTGTGTCTCCAATTTACTCTAACAGGGAGACCTTCTTACATATCACAAGACCATTGCATGTTAGTGCACAATATACTGTAGCAGGTTCATAGTTCATCAAACCAGACACTTTACACTTGATTGTGTTGCTACCATGCTGTGTTGTCTTATGTCTCTCTTTATGTAGTGTTGTGGTGTCTCGTCGTGTGTTTTGTCCTATACTCGTATTTTATTTTTAATCCCAGCCCCATCGCTGCAGGAGGCCGTCATTGTAAATAAGAATTTGTTCTTAACTGACTTGCCTAGTTAAATAAAAATAAATGAATAAAAGATTAGCATGGGCATGATACTAGGAGGAGAATGTGTTAAGATTAATGCTCAACACAGGCAGCTTCTGAAGTCAGATAACCTGTCAAGGCATCTCTCTCCAGACTCAATTTGGAGGAACATGTTGACAGCACAATCTGTAAGGTTAGGATGCTGAACAGTGAGTAGAGTAGAGAGTTATCAGAGAACATGTAAAAGTACATCAGATGAAATCCTCACTATGGCTTTGATATAGTCCCTGACTCCAGGTGATGCTTGTGTATTTGGCTGATGGTGCATGTCGAGTTCGGATGGACAACAACTGATCAGCTTCAGGCTATCAAATCAACTACAGTGGATTCTGATTGCAAAGCAAACTGCAGTGTGTACTAGGATCTGGCCTTGGGATGAAGGAAAAGCCAGCATTATCCCAGTCTCAGTATGGGCTCCGTAGAGGTAATCACAGTGACACGCACTCCTTCCACCCCCTCAAAGCCATCCTCGCTGTCCCTCCCCAGACTGGCCTGTCAGACCTGGAGCCGGGCAAGCAGCCGGGAGACAGGCTGAGGAGCCACAGAGTATGGCCAGAGCCAGGTAATGAGGTTTTCTCCACTGCAGCCAGAGGGCAGTCAGCCAAGACTCCAAATCAACAAAAAATGACTCAAATAAAAATAAAATTTCAATAATAGGCAATTAGCCTTGCTAGGGGAACCGTGGATCTCTCTACTTCTCGTCTGTCTTCCTCTCCTTTCCACCCTCCCTCCAGTCAGAGAACTGCTTGCCCTGCATACAAACTATCCAGAAATATGATTAAAGCTATCAATGTTTTATAATGGAAAATGTAGTTTCATCGTCTTTGGCACATCTACCCACATCAATGTGGGTAGAACTTTTAAGTGAGCAGTGCCTCTGTTTCCAAATGCACAATGTCTGTACATGGTTTGAGTGGTTTATAACCCTAACTGTTCATGCAGGGATGAGAAGAGCGACCAGTATAGAGGGATTTGAAGGAGGACAGGATGTCATTTGACTGACTGAGGAAAAAAAAGGGGTTTGTACCACGACTACAGCAATGTTCTCCGTAATAACCCATAGGGATTCATTTGGCTTGTACATCAGACTTCATCTATGGAATTGCTCAAACTGCCAACTCACTCCACCACTGTGTGACTCCAAAGTATTGAGGGAATATGAGTCAAACAGACTTGACATGTGATATTCATGTCAAAATATCAAATCATGAAAACAGCTACTGAGGGAAAATATTCCAAATTTAACATACGGATAAAATAGAGATATACAGTGCCAAAACATTTCTGCAGCATTGAAGGCCCCCAAGAACACAGTGGCCTCCATCCTTCTTAAAATGGAAGAAGTTTGTAACCACCAAGACTCTACCTAGAGCTGGCCACCCGGCCAAACTTAAGCATTTGAGGGAGAAGGGCCTTGAGAAAGAACATGTAAAAGTTATTGGCCAGTGAGGTGACCAAGAACCCGATAGTCACTCTGACAGAGCTCCAGAGCTCTTCTGGAGATGGGAGAACCTTCCAGAAGGACAACCATCACTGCAGCACTCCACCAATTAGGCCTTCTACTGAGAGGCTTCTTTCTGGTCACTATCATAAAAGGCACGACTGCCCACTTGGAGTTTGCCAAAAGGCACCTAAAGGCCTCTCAGACCATGAGAAACAAGATTCTTTGGTCTGATAAAACTAAGATTGAACTCTTTGGCCTGAATGCCAAGTGCCATGTCTGGAAGAAACCTGGCACCATTCCTACGGTGAAGTATGGTGGTGGCAGCATCATGCTGTGGGGATGTTCTTCAGCGGCAGGGACTGGGAGACTAGTTAGGATCGAGGGAAAGATGAATGGAGCAAAGTACAGGGAGATCCTTGGTGAAAACTTGCTCCATCCAGAGTGCTCAAGACCTCGGAAGGGGAACCTTCTCCCCAGTCTAACAGCACAACAACCCTAAGCACACAGCCACGACAACACAGGAGGGGCTTGGGACAAGTCTCTGAATGTCCTTGAGTGGCGCAGCCAGAGGCCGGACTTGAACCCGATCGAACATCTCTGGAGACCTGAAAATAGCTGTACAGCGACGCTCCCCAGCCAACCTAGCAGGGCTTGAGAGGATTTGCAGAGAAGAAATGGGAGAAACTCCCCAAATACAGGTGTGCCAAGCTTGTAGCATCATACCCAAGAATTGATGCTGTAGTCGCTGGCGAAGCTGCTTCAACAAAGTACTGAGTAAAGGGTCAGAATACTTATGTAAATGGGGTTTTTCAAAAATTTCAGAAAACGTATTTTTGCTTTGAAATGGGGTATTGTGTGTAGATGGGAGAGGGTGGACTATTTAGTCCATTTTAGAATAAGGCTGTAATGAAACAAGATGTGGAAAAAGGGGGTCTGAATAATTTCAGAATGCGCTGTATCAATGAATTTCTGTAACAATGTTCCAGCACCCTCTAGTGGTAATCTGCTGCACCCAGAGAAGACCAATTTAACAGTGAAACTATTTGTATGGATTTTCTGCACCAAATATCCCTGATATGTTTTGAAGTCATCAAACCACCATCTACTGAAGTGGTATCGCCATACGAGCCATCCAAACCCAACTCAGTGTTCCAGATTGTGTGATTTACATTTGCTAATGGAAGAGCAAAGCATTGCTTTTAGGACTTAGGTAGCCATTCCCCTCTGTCCTTCTGGTTAGAGCTAGAGAACAGCCAAATGTATCACCATTCCCCTCGGTCCTTCTGGTTAGAGCTAGAGAACAGCCAAATGTATCACCATTCCCCTATGTCCTTCTGGTTAGAGCTAGAGAACAGCAAATGTATCACCATTCCCCTATGTCCTTCTGGTTAGAGCTAGAGAACAGCCAAATGTATCACCATTCCCCTCGAGAACAGCCAAATGGTCCTTCTGGTTAGAGCTAGAGAACAGCCAAATGTATCACCATTCCCCTCTGTCCTTCTGGTTAGAGCTAGAGAACAGCCAAATGTATCACCATTCCCCTCGGTCCTTCTGGTTAGAGCTAGAGAACAGCCAAATGTATCACCATTCCCCTCTGTCCTTCTGGTTAGAGCTAGAGAACAGCCAAATGTATCACCATTCCTGGTTTCAGTTTTAAGCAGAGGGTCCTATATAAGTTTTATACAGCTCTGTATCACATCTCAAATAGTACACAGGAGTATTTAATAAAATCCTTTATTCATAAACTTGATGCAAGTTTACAAATTACTGTACATGGTCAAAATTACCCTTGCAATGAAAAACAAAATAAAACCAAAGCATGCTAACAGTGCATAACTCCATAACCCGCTCACTCACAAAAATGAAGCCAGAAAAAAAAAAGGAACCAATAATTAGTTTCAGGTCTCAAACCAAAATCTCCCAACGCACTGGGCTGTTAGTCAGACAACTGGTCTGGATCTGTATAAGAGAGCTGTAATTCACTGCACACCTGACATTAGAACAGAGATGGGGCCTTCCACGGAGTTAAAAGCCCATTTGACGTCTGCTCTGATGGCACAGGGATTTAAACAGTAAGAGTTGGAGTACTGCTCTGGGGTGGACAGAATAGTATAGTAGTCCATTAGTTTTATATCTCATACTTCTAACACACGGGTGGGACGCCCATAACTGTTGGAGACAGCATTTTTGCAATTGGTATCCTTTAGAACTAATCTGGTGAGAGTCTGTCCTACATGAATCTATAAAAAATAATCTGTTCCCAGAGATGGGGTTTACAGAGACAGCATCTACCGACCTCTGCAAGCTAATATAAAATGATCCAACCTGACAAATCAAAACTGTCCAGTCCCCACACACACCCTAGTCCCTAGAGTGAAAGTAATTTCTGAGATATCTACATGCAAAACCAGGAGGTACAGGATCACGATGATGTCCTAGATTAGAAACAACGACCCAAGACAATGAGCTTAAATGGGTGAGGTAAAGCGTTGGTTCACCTTTCTGCATCACAAAACTGATCTGAGGGATTGAATGAGATATGTGGGGCCTATATCAAAAGCAAGCATGTCCCTCCCACCTCATCACTCCACTACACCCTGTTACCAGTCTTACCAGTGACTACTTTAAAAAGATAGACAAGCCAAATGGAGAGCGCGCAAGCCAATGGTTACTGTAATTATAGGAGGGGAAATTAAATTTGGAAGTAAACAATAGTTTAAAAAAAAAATTTAAACTTGCATCTTGCTAAGTCAAGTGTGCAGTAGCTATGTATTCCTGAGTTTGCTTCTCCAGAAAACACAGGGAGGGATTTTCTAGCCGGGGCATGTTCACGATGAGGTCAGCCATGTGGGAAAGCTGTGGCACACTTGATACCAATACCTAACGGCTATGACAACGATCAACGGTTATCCATGTGTAGTAGACATATTTGGGAATAAAGTCAGTCACCATATTGGGTGAATAGTAATAAACCTCTAAATGAGTCTTCAGTGCCACCATTTTTGACATAACGTGATGCATGGTGTTGTACAGGTGGGGTGGCTGACATTACAACAAATACAAGGTAGATGGAGCTTAATTACACATTATTAGTATATTTCACATGGGTGAAAAGCAGAATATTTACTAGGAACAAGCTGGTTCCTATGCTGGTTTTTGCGACAACGTACTAACAACGTGGATAATACCCACACAAAAAAAGCAACCATTAATGTGTGTAATAACATTAAATCAAATGTGTCACACAATATTCTGCATATTACTCAAATAGCTAAGACTTGGCATGCTCCAGGTTTGACAGTGCTGAGGATGGTCATGAGTTAGGGGTTCCCCTGAAAAAGTTCCTTCCATCACTGACAACCAAGATCATAAGTGAATAATCGGATAGAAAATAAGGTACCAGAGAGGGGAGGCAAAGGATGGAAATGAGTGGGCCTGTCTTTTGTTGAAGGCATTACTATACACACACACCTTACAGTCAGACCTGAAAATATATTTTTTAATCAACAAATATTTGATTATTGAGCATGTGGTATGAAGTGAAGTCCACTGCAGCCGAGGCATGGATGGGCGATCTGGGAGTGTGAACAAGCTAGTTAGACCATGGATGGGCGATCTGGGAGTGTGAACAAGCTAGTTAGACCATGGATGGGCGATCTGGAAGTGTGAACAAGCTAGTTAGACCATGGATGGGCGATCTGGGAGTGTGAACAAGCTAGTTAGACCATGGATGGGCGATCTGGGAGTGTGAACAAGCTAGTTAGACCATGGATTCAAATTAGGCAGGGGACTGCACTGAGCCGTTTTCAAATTATTGTGTGTACATACAGCCTCTTAACGATTGTGTGCAGAGCCTTACTGAAAGGTTCATCAAGTTTGGGTCACTGGGGAAATTAGCCAGCATATTTGGAAAGCCCAAAAACCACCACTGTGTCATTGAGTAAAAGGAATGGTGTGTCACTTTTGAACATATGAAACCACAAACAAAAGTATTTCAATTTATACAGGAAAACAAAAAACAATAGTAGTCATTATGCTAACATAAAAACATGGTTTAAAGGTGTTCCTTTTAACTTCTGCAAGAGTATCCATGAAGCAAATGCTTTGTTATCCTACATCTGAAATACACCTTGAGAAATTGATGCCCCCAGTCTCCGCCCGCTCAAACCACAAAACCCACACAAATTTACGTTAAAAACAATTAAATCAATTCTCAGAAATACAACTTTACAAGTTTTACATGGAGTTAAGTTCAACTACATTACAGTGATTAAATCCAACCTGCCTTTGCTAAGCCTGGTCATATTTCCAAAAGCAGCCTGAGAGATTGGGCTGGGTGGAGGCCACCTCTTGTGCTCAACAGGATATCCTCAATTAAAGCCGTCTCAGTCCCACATTGGTCAGGAGTTTTTTTAGCTCTCCTCTCTCCATTCAGGGTCTTTGGCTTTTGTAGACCAGGCGTTGTTTCAGGAAGCTAGCTTTAGGAGGACATGTTATTCCAGAAGGAGGAATCTTGGCAATATACAGATAGATACACAAGCACAGATATGACAGAGGCCATCCATGGGGAGTGAGGTGGTGCTCATTCCCACTACCAGCGTGTCATTGTCCATCCCAGCCTCCACTGTCACAAGGGGAATGTCACCTGTCATTCTCTGTTCCAGTCTGTGGCCGGAGAATCTCAGCCCGTCACGCGACTGACGGAGAGCTTCAGTCACTAGCAAAAGCCATGCCTCAACCTTGACCCGAAATCACAGGCAGTAAGTAAGCTCTTCTTTGCTTGCCCAGAGTAGGATTTAAGGGAGTAGCACAAGATATGGAGCTAATTCAATGCTCAGGGGATTAGGGGTGAGATTGTAACAGAGGAAGAACACAGAGGGAGCGATTGCACAAGTGAGAGAAAGATAAATAGCGAGAGGGTGGATCCCCTATTGCAAAGTGAATAAGGTGGTTGGTCAGCGAGGGGTTTTAACCATTGGTTGGTTGGTTCTCATGGTAACAGAATAGGGATCAAACGCCCAATGAAAACAACTCCAGTTAGAGAGGGAAAAGAAAAGTAAGGGAGGGGGGGTGCTCCTAAGACATGTGGTCCCAGTGGAGGCATGGCAACGGTCCTCTTAACCATCCTCCTTAGGGGGAGTGTACCAGCCTACAAGGATCAGACAAGAGACAGTACACTCAGTTATACTGGACAAAACACAATCAGTTCATCCTAGACAGTAGAATTGATCAAAGAGTTGGATGCATTTTATCTTGACCTAAGAACAAATCACTGTAGCTGCGATATGAAACCCTATTGGAGCTTGCAATACACTACATGACCAAAAGTATGTGGACACCTGCTCGTCGAACATTGCATTCCAAAATCATGGGCATTAATATGGAGTTGGTTCCCCCTTTGATACTATAACAGCCTCCACTCTTCTGGGAAGGTGTTGCACTAGATGTTGGAAAAGCTTCTGGGACTTGCTTCCATTCAGCCACAAGAGCATTAGTGAGGTCAGGCAGAATCATCTAGCATGTCATTGTATGCTGTAGCATTAAGATTTCCCTTCACTGGAACTAACGGGCCGAACCATGAACAACACAGACAGACAATTATACCTCCTTCCCTAAACTTTACAGTTGACACTATGCATTCGGGCGGGTAGCGTTCTCCTGGCATCCGCCAAAACCAGATTCGTCCGTCGGACTGCCAGTTGGAAGTGTGATTCATCACTCCAGAGTCCAATAGCGGCAAGCTTTTCGCCACTCCAGCCGACGCTTGGCGATGCACATAGGGATCTTAGGCTTGTGTGCAGCTGCTCGGTCATGGAAACCCTTTTCATGAAGCTCCCGACAAACAGTTATGGTACTGACGTTGCTTCCAGAGGCAGTTTGGAACTCTGTAGTGAGTGTTGCAACCGAGGATAGACAATGTTAACACACTACGGACTTCAGCACTCGGCAGTCCCATTCTGTGAGCTTGTGTGGCGTGACAACTGAGCCGATGTTGCGCCTAGACGTTTCCACTTCACAAAAACAGCACTTACAGTTGACTGGGGCAGCTCTAGCAGGTAAGACATTTGACAAACTGACGTGTTGAAAGCCACAGAGCAACAGTGCCACGTTGAAAGCCACAGAGCTCTTCAGTAAGGCCATTCTACTGACAAGGTTAGTCTATGGAGCTTGCATGGCTGCGTGCTTGATTTTATACACCTGTCAACAACAGGTGTGGTTGAAATAGCCAAATCTACTCATTTAAAAGGGGTGTCCACATACTTTGTATATATACTGTATTTTCTCAACCACTGACTGCTGTATGGAGGGATGTAATCTCAAGGTCAAATAGGATACAAGATGTGTAACTGGACATGGTAACACTCACCGTTCTTTTCATGGATCTGGACCAGGGATTTGTATGACTGCTGTGCTCTGGCAAGATTGTATTGGTTCTGAAACAAAAACAGTACCTATATCAAACTTGTGGTTATGAATGCCCCAAGCAGTGTAAAGGCTCAGGACTAAGCACCATCACGTACAAGTGAATTAGTTTGATGAAGTCTGACTGCACGGTGGATGCCTTTCCATCAGCTTCCCCCAGAGAATTTTGCTGCTCGATCTGTTATCATGCTACGTTTGCTCGCACCGCGGGTGACCATTAATCGCACCATAATAAATAGCGTGTTGAACCGTGTGGGGATCTGAGGAGCCGGGAGCTGGGTCTATTTTCTCCAGTGTGGGTGTAATAAAATTCAGCTTCAGAGTGGAACTGGCTCTTATAAAAAAAGTCAGAGTTCTATCAACCCAGTAACAGAAAGATTGGTATTCTTATGTTTTTGATGAATAGGTACATTTCTGGCATTTTATTAACCATACCTACCCAATTTTAGTAACCTCAGGACAGATATGATAAACACTTTCATTCGACAAGATTTGAAATCAACATAGCTGAGTATCAGGTCTATGGTGTACAAGGTTAGATCCTAACTTTTAAAGAACAGATACTCATACAGCAGGGCCCAAGATTCCTTGAAACTGCAGCTTGTCTATAAATATCCCTGTCATTTGGTCTGCTCCGAATTCTACTGGGATCCCAGAGCCAGATTAGTGTGACTGTGCTGAGAGAAGAGGGAGAGAAATGACAGCATGAAGTGGACTGATGTGAAGTGTCAGCATTAAGAGATGAGCAGCGCCGCACTGTCCCAGCGGCGCTAAGTAACAACGTCCTGTTTAAATTAAGTGCTGGGGGCTTACAGATACCTCATTTCCATAGAGCAGCATGGACTAGCTGGCCACACACAGCTCACCCCTTTATCCATGTCAGAAAACCATGTCAATACACCCTGTAGTATGCATCATGTTAACAAATTTCAAAGCTCTCTGCCCCCTTAAACAATGCTTACCTTATTGGCTCCAAACTGCACTCTGGCTTTTCCCTTGACTAAAGTGGCGTTGATCTGCATGATTACAGACTCTATGGAATAGGCACTGCTCCAGCCCTGAAATCAAGTGGCAATACCATCATCAATGCACTAGCATTTACCTCCACTGTAAAATAACAGTGGACAGGTTTTGAACTGACATTGTGGCATAAAAACATACCTGTTTTGTGAGAAGCTCCATGCACAGGGCACCCCCTCCAAGAACATAACTTAAAGACAGCAGGTGAAAGAAAAATATTAGAATATGTAGATATAAAAAGGTGATCAAAACACCAAAATAAATCTCCTTTTAGCTAAACTGCCACTTCTGACATTCAGATTTTCACTGGCTGCTGACAATGTCTAGACCAGAAGAGACCGCCCTTCCGTCATGGTTAAGTGAGGGGAGCAACTCAGTCACAGTGGAAACACCGCAGAAAAATCAAAACCATTCCCCTCATACGCAGTGAACTGAACTCACCCTCCAGACAGCACAGGAGAAGCCACCCGTACAAATGGTGGATCAAAGGGGAAATTATCCTGCAGGTAGAAAACAAAATAGCATTAAAATGAGAACAGCCAACACTACCAAACTGGGTTTTCTTCCTAGTATCAGCATTGGTACTTACTTTATATGAGAAGTTTAGCAGAATGTAATCCATTCCCTCCTTTTCCTTTAAAACCTGCAGGTCACTGTGTAGGGGACTGTCTGGATCTACGCTGTTGAGCAAATAGAACGCATCATTATACATCTGCGACATGCTAGAATTATACAGTACTCCCTATGGTAAATAGGCCTAGCCGAAAGAGCAGTGAATGCGATAAGGCATTATCCAGCCTCATCCTGAGATCCAGCTTTCCTGTTAACTTCCTCCAGTCTTAACCACAGTATAACCGCCCTCTTTAGTTACTTACGTTCTCAGCTTGACGTGCCATTCATACAGGCTGTCATTGACCAGCTCCACTGAATAGATACCTGGAAGAGAATGCAGAGTCTGGTAAGTGACATTCGGAATCAAACTGTCATTTTCTTTATTGCAACATATCTGAAGAGCTTTCTAGCACTGCCGCAGTGAAGAACGTACCCATCTTGTAACTCTGGGACCGGTATATCTCCCGGAGCTCCTTCATGAGGCGGTCTGAGGCCTGCACTGAACCAGACACAGCACCCTGCCACACACACAACACACACAGGGTAATACACCGATACCCAAACATACAGCACATTCAACGATTGGGGATAATAATGCACATACACTGACGGCAACGATTAAATCAAATGTTTACAGGCCCAGCTCAAATATGCTAATAGCTCTCTGCATTTAGATAAAAAGTCTACAAACTCCTAGAAATGAAGAGTTATTGATCAGCATGGAGACAAAATGCTTCAGAACTAACTGGCAGTATACAGTTTGCTCCAGTATATGGGGAGAATTTCACAGGTTCCATAGCAAGGCTCTCATCTGCGATAATGATAGATTTGAAGAGCTGAGCAGTAGGGACGGTGGAGGATGAGAGAAGAGTATCTAATTTATAAGTCTCTCAGAGCTGCTCACAGACCTTAGGGGAAACAGCTGTATTCTAAATCAACAATTAAGAGAGCCATGGGTAAATGTTAGATAACATGATTACTATCAGAATGACTAATTACTGTCATTTGGTCTACGCAATCCATGTCGATCATATCCTAGTTTACAAATACAGTCCTAAACAGCATAATATTGGTGTACTGCATTGGTAAGAAATTCTCTGAGAGTAAAACACTGACGGAAAACAAAATGGAAAATACATTCCATTCAGAACCACCTGAAAAACTGGTTAGATGCATGCACATTGGCTATATCATAAAGGGTCACTCTAGACATCCCAGTGAAACAGTGCTGGGTCCAGTAAACTGGTCTAACGACAGATATTTTCCCCATGCATCCCCCAAAAGCGTATAAAATGTCACCTTACCGAATGAGCACTTACGTTCAAGTGGTCCTGCCTCTGGTTCTTGCGGATCTTCTCCAGGATGGCCAGGTTCTCCTTCTCGATGCCGTCATCCTCAGACTTCTTCCCATCCACTGGCTCCTCCTCTTTCATCTCATAGTGGTCCAGGTCTTCAATGTCCTGCTGGCACAACACACAATGACAAGATAAGAGCATTAGAAGACATGTTTAACTTCAAGTTAACACTTAAAATGTGTGTGATTGGTATTGACTATCTAGTCGAGCTTGACATCCAGCATGGCTCAGCTCAAATCAGCATGGTAATGTGCAGCGCGATATGTAATGACATTTATTTGAAAAGGGATAAGGACCTCTCCCATTTCCTCTTCTTCCTCCTCTTCGGACGTGACCTCGTCTGTGACCCCATGCTAGAGACGCAACAGAGAGAAAGAGTTCAGACAGTTCAATCTCATTCCTAACATGGCATACTCAGTGACGCCAATTGCTTTAGCAAGTTAGATGTAGGCCTATAGTCTAACAAAAAACCGGTAGAGATATTGGTAGGAATGTTCCGAAATGTGCAAAACCAGTAAGCGAGTTTCTGCGTAGTCAGAAACAACATTCCTCTACTGTACAGGTAGCTACTATTTAACATTCAACCTTTGCTTCAGTCATTCTAATGACAAGTAGACTATTTTTTACATTTATTTTACCTTTATTTAACTAGGCAAGTCAGTTAAGAACAAATTCTTATTTTCAATTACGGCTAAGAACAGAGGGTTAACTGCATTGTTCAGGGGCAGAACAGTTTTTTTTTTACCTTGTCAGCTCGGGGATTCGATCTTGCAACCTTCGGGTTACTAGTCCAACGCTCTAACCACTAAGCTACCTGCCACAACCGTAGCCTTCGGTTGTCTGTTCATTGGTTACGAGGCAAATTATGCTAGCACCACACACTGTCCCCTCCCACAGGAAGAGTCTATTGATTCCATCCCCGGGACTCTGTACTAATCATTAACGTCTGTGCTGATGGACGGTTTCAGGACTGTATTAGGTTCTTCATGCAGGTTTTTAAACCCTTTCATTAGCTAAGTGTCTTCAATCTCCTTGGTAGCTTCCGACAATAAAATTAAACAAAGGGATTAGGCACATGACTCACTTCAGGTATGTGAAAGGAGATGGTTTTCATGAAAAAGCCTCTTTGGTTATTTTTTACTTCAATGCCATCCAACGGAAAAATATACAGGCCTAGCAGTACTTGAAAACCAGAAAACATTTTGAGTGGACATAAGGCGTCCTTACCTTTCGGTCTTGTCCTACAGGGCCGGCAGGGAGGGGCTGGTCCAGCATCTCTACATCTGGGTGCTGGGGCAGGTTGTACAGCCGACAGAGGTCACAGATGAGCCGCTTTAGCTGCTGCAGGAGCTGGGGGACCGAGGGACAGTACCAGCAGGCACAGTTTGAGTTGGGGAGCACAGGCAGCAGCACTAGATAACACAGCACAGACATGTCAGAGATACATTGCCGTGAAAAAGGATTTGTCCCCTTTCTGATTTTTTACAACGAATGCGAATCAGATCTTCAACCAAAACCGAATATTAGATAAAGGGAACCTGAGTGAACAAATAAAACAAATGAGATACTTACTGAATTTATATAAGAAACAAAGTTATGCAACACCCAATGCCAGTGTTAAAAAGTAACTTCCCCCTTACACTCAATAACTGGTTGTGCCACCTTTAGCTGCAATGACTGCAACCAAACACTTCCTGTAGTCATTGTTGATCAGTCTCTCACGTTGCTGTGGAGGAATTTTCACCCACTCCATCTAAAACTGATTCAACTCAGCAACATGTGGGTTTGAGCATGAACTGCTTGTTTCAGGTCCTGCCATAACATCTCAATCGGGTTCAGATCTGGACTTTGACTAGGCCATTTCAAAGCTTCAAATAGGTTTGTTTTTTCGTCCATTCTGATGTAGACTTGATTGCGTTTTGCTGTATAAACCAGCTGCACTTCAGCTTATGCTCAGACGATACAGACCAAAATTCAATGATTGCAAGTCATCCAGGTCCTGAGGGAGCAAAGTATCCCCAAACCAACACACTACCACCACACTTGATCATTGTTATGAGGTTCTTATTGTGGAATGCAGTGTTTGGTTTTCACCAGAAAACTGGAAATCTACATCAGAATGGCTGAAAAGCAACCCAATTTTACATTTTGGAATGGCCTAGTCAAAGTGCAGACTTAAACCCACAAAGGTCGCTGAGTTAAAGCAGTTCTACATAAAAGCGTGGGGCAAAGTTTGATGCGAGAGACTGATCAAATGCTTCCTGTAGTTGTTGGTTGCAGTCATTGCAGGAGGAACAACCAGGTACTCTGTAAGAGGAAAAATAATTTCTCCACACAGGGCATTGGATGTGGAATAAATGTATTAAATAATTATAAAATGGTTATTATTTGAACACAACTTCCCGTGATCTTATATTAGGTTTTGATTGAAGATCTGATAACCTTCAGTGTAAGAAAATATGCAAAAACAGAAAATCAGAAAGGGGCCAAATACTTATTCACTGCATTGTACCTTCACCACGGCACACCTTCAGAGACCACGTGAAAGGTAAGATTGTGTCAGGGAATGTCAGACACCTTAGCAACAGTAACTTAGTGCAGAAATGTGTACCTCTGCAAGCTTCTCAGTATTGCTATAGAAGAAATGTATTCTACTGGATGTAGGCCTGGTCCATACATAGTGAAAATGTTGTATAATGCATGGTGCAACAGAGAAAATCTAAACACCACATATATCTTTGATAAAAGTAGGCTACAAACAGAGCATGCAGTGTGATTAAGTAGGCTAAGTCGAAGAATGTAGCTACATAAGCCGATCTAGCCTACAGAGAACTCAGTGTTTCCCCTAGGATTTCTTTCAGCAGTGGAAAAGGGGGGGGGGCTTGCTCTTTGCTGGTAGAGTCTGGGGGCATGCCTCCCAGAGATATTTTTCGGGTAGAACGACTGTGAGAAGGGCTTCGAAGGGCGCAGCGGTCTAAGGCACTGCATCTCAGTGCTAGAGACGTCACTACAGACCCAGGTTCGATCCCGGGCTGTATCACAACCGGCCGTGATCGGTAGTCTCATAGTGAGGTGCACAAATGGCCCCGCGTCGTCCGGGTTAGGGGAGGGTTTATGCATCATTGTAAAATAAGAATTAGTTCTGAACTGACTTGCCTACTTAAAAAGGTTAAATAAAATCAATAAAAGTGGTCCCTTGTGATGACTTTTCAAAAATACATTCTACTCCAAAATGAATGAAAATGTTGACACCATTTGATATAGAAGGGATCGCGCCACTGCATTGTAGGGAGAGGAGCAGGCAGTGGCTATGTGCTCATGGCTCTCACTTGCGCCACTGCTCACCCTATTTGCAATAAATATACCTTGTAATGCTGATCTTAAAGAGGCTCTCCAGGACTTTTGAATACACAGAGTAGAGCTCACGAGCAACAAATGGTTCCTGAAAGGTGCGTACCGTGTCACACGTGCATATAAGTGCACTAGGTGTGTGACAAATGGACAATTTTCCTTAACGTTTAAAACCTGCAATTATTTATTTCTTATTGGTTACCAGAAAGTCATAAAATTCCACAATTTACAATGCATAATAACAGCCCTATTACATATGCATGACTCCTAGGGCCAGGCAATGAAGTTATCTACCGCAACCCTTTACAGACTTAGAACACAGCTACGGTAACATAGCAATGGTTGACAATTGGTAACTTCACAGAAAATTTGCAAAATGTGACAGTGAAATTCTGCTCCGGCATAAAATGTTCTGCATTTTTTCCCTAACAACAAACATCGCTGATTGATGTGCTGCTGTGTTTTTTACATGTTTTTTTTATAGTATGGTTGATAGATGCGTTTAATTTCTACTAAAGGTCTAGGTAAGTCACGGTATTTAACAAACTTTAAAGTACTTTTTTAGGAGAGATTGGTCACCACGCAGGCAGCAGCTCAAGATTGTTTAATTGATAGTTCTGGTTGCCTAGTAATGGATGTTAATCCAACTTCAGAAGCCTTATTCCTTTACAGATAAGTAAAATGCCCATTCATATCTCCAGAAAAGGTTTTGTGTCGGCATTTAAAAATCCGTAATTGTAGCCTACCCTAATAGACAGACAAACAAGCTGTAGCTCTTTCAAGGGACCACATTCCATTATGTCTGAAAAGGGTCATCGATTAAGGATAGCCTATCGTAATTTTAAAAACTAAGATTAGGCTACCCCGTGCTCGCAAGAAGAGGGCACGACAAAACCTATTCCCCCCCCAGGAGACTGAAAATATTTGGCATGGGTCATCAGAACCTCAAAAGGTTCTACAGCTGCAACATCGAGAGCATCCTGACTGGTTGCATCACTGCCTGGTATGACAACTGTTCTCTCTGCTACTGCACAGCAAGCGGTACTGGAGCGCCAAGTCTTGTTCCAAGAAGCTTCTACCCATAAGCCATGAGACTCCTGAACACGTAATCAAATGGCTACCCAGACTATTTGCATTGCACCCCTCTTACTCGCTGTTATTATCTATGCATAGTCACTTTAAAAACTCTACCTACATGTACATATTACATCAACTAAACGGTGCCCTCGCACATTGTACCGGTTCCCCCCTGTACATAGTCCCGCTATTGTTATTTTACTGCTGCTCTTCAATTACTTGTTACTTTTATTTCTTATTCTTATCTGTTTTTTTAAAAACTCCATTGTTGGTTAGGGGCTCGTAAGTAAGCATCTCACTGTAAGGTCGACACCTGTTGTATTCGGCGCATGTGGCTAATAAAATTTGATTTGATTTTAAAGACTGGCCCAAAGATACTACCTCCACCACCGTGACACAAAATGTAGGCTAATTGAGCGAAAGACAGTAATTCTTGTCATAAATGATGCATGTATGAACTGCACTTTGACACATCCAGCCCGAAGTGAGAGGTATAAAAAAATACTTAGGCTAGTCATCAGAGCAGGTCTTTAAAGGGATAGGGCTTAATTGCCAAATCTTGCACTTATTCTACTTACCCAGGGTCAGATGAACTCATGTGCAGTTTGAAGGAAATTGAAGGTAGTGTCGCAAACCACTGCTAACTAGCATTTGCACTAACACAGGTCAGCTTCCTTCAAACTGCATGCAGAGATACAAAAAAAAATGGTATCCATGAATTCATCAGACTCTGGGTAAGTAGAAAAAGGGCTTAATTGCCAAGTAAGTCTCCACTGCAAAATAAATATAGGGGAAACCCTGGAGAATGCTTGGCACAAAAATGGTGATCTCAAAAGTCATCTTATTTTGCTAGCAGAGACTGGAATACCTTCTAGGTTTCATAAAAAGGCATTGAGGAGTATACCACCTCAGTCATTGGCTTTATCAATAAGTGCATCGACGATATCGTCCCAACAGTGACCGTACGTACATATCCCAACCAGAAGCCATGGATAACAGGAAACATCCGCATTTAGCTAAAGGCGAGAGCTGCTGCTTTCAAGAAGCGGGACACTAATCCGGACACTTGTAAGAAATCCTGCTATGCCCTCAGACGAACCATCAAACAAGCAAAGCGTTAATACAGGATTAAGAATGAATCCTGCTACACCGGCTCTGACACTCGTAGGATGTGACAGGACTTGAAAACTATTACGGACTACAAATACAACCCAGCCGCGAGCTGCCCAGTGATGCGAGTCTACCAGACGAGCTAAATGCCTTTAATGCTAGCTTTGAGTCAAGCAACACTGAAGCTTGCATGAGAGCACCAGCTGTTCTGGATGACTGTGAGATAACTCTCAGTAGCCGATGTGAGCAAGACCTTCAAACAGGTCAACATTCACAAAGCCGCAGGGCCAGACAGATTACGAGGACGTGTACTCAAAGCATGTGCAGACCAACTGGCACATGTCTTCAATTACATTTTCAAACTCTCCCTGAGAGAGTCTGTAATACCTACATGTTTCAAGCAGACCACCATAGTCCCTGTGCTTAAGAAGGTAACCTGCCTAAATGATTACTGCCCCTTAGCACTCACGTCGATAGCCATGAAATGCTTTGTCAGGCTGGTCATGGCTCACTTCAACAGCATTCTCCCAGATACCATAGGTTAAACTCCAATTCGCATACTACCCCAACAGACCCATAGATGACACAATCTCAATAGCACTCCATACTGCCCTTTCACACCTGAACAAAAGGAAAATCTATGTGAGAATGCTGTTCATTGACTACAGCTCAGCATTCAACACAAAGCTCAACACTAAGCTAAGGACCCTGGGACTGAACACCTCCCTCTGCAACTGGATCCTGGACTTCCTGACGGGCCACCCCCAGGTGGTAAGGGTAGGCAACAACACGTCTACTACACTGATCCTCAACACTGGGGCCCCTCAGGTGTGTGTGCTCAGTCCCCTCCTGTACTCCCTGTTCACCCATGCCTGCGTGGCCAAACACAACTCCAACACCATCATTAAGTTTGCTGACGACAACAGTGGTATGCCTGATCACCAACAACAATGAAACAGCCTATAGGGTGGAGGTCAGAGACCTGGCAGTGTGGTGCCAGGACAACAACCTTTCCCTCAATGTGAGCAAGACAAAGAAGCTGATTGTGGACTACAGGAAAAGGAAAGCCGAACAGGCCCCCATTAACAACGACGGGGCTGTAGTGACTCGGGTCGAGAGTCAAGTTCCTTGGGGTCCACATCACCAACAAACAATCATGGTCAAGAAAACCCATCCCTCCGGTTCCACAGAGAGGCACTCTAGACACTCATTCCAAACATGACAGAGGGCTGTCCTATGATGTTTGAGTGGCATGAGGGTGACTTCAAAACCTCAGCTGCCTAACAGCTGAAACTAAGACAAGACGAAACAGACAGAGAACCTGTCCTACAGCAAAGTACCTCCCTGAATTGGTCTGACATTCATCTCCCTTTAACCTCCAAGACAGGTTGGAACAGCAGTATAAAATTACCCAGCTGTCACTCAACTTTCCTATCAGAACTGCTTTACCCAACAACACCAATACAGGTATGGTTAATTAGTCATTAGAAGAGATGTGATAGGCCGAAAAACAACATGTTTCTCCTGCTCCGTATAACACTTAGTTGAAGTTTATTTGATTACTATTCATGTATTATAATACGGTTATTTTAGTTTGGATACGAGCATATGCTAAACGACAAAATTGTAAACAAATACTTCAAATATATTGTCATAATCAGGTTTCATCATCTGAACACTGGGAAGTCTCCTTCCAAAGCATTCACATACTATATCAAAGGCTGGGATTGAAATAGTAGTCAAATAATGATTTAGCACCACAATAATCTGCCTTCGTTTGATGGCTTGGCTCAGCAGGCCGGCGTTGTGACATCATGCACAGAGAATGCTCCTGCTGAGCTACAGCCTTGCCCATTAAAAGGGACGGCTAGTTTAGGTAAACTGCTGTTTTTGCATGAGGACGAAAAGGACAGTCGTTCAATCTTCTCTGTGAAGCTTTTGGGATAATGGGAGAATTCAGAGTACAACGCATTTCTCATCCCTGAATTGAAATATGTTTTCCAAACCATATCCCGCGACGGCTCTGCAGAGTCTTAATCTACACAGGAATGCTGTCTTACCCTAGTGCATCTGTAAGCAACAGGGTCGGATCTGCTGGCTCTGCTATAAGTCTAGGCTCAACCAAGTGCTTGTGATGAAATAGCACAGAATAGATAGACGTTACTAAACATGAAATAAGATGCTAAATGTTCAGAAGAATACACTCCACCATCAACTGTTAGTTATACTTGTTGCAGGGCTGAGATATTACCAGGGTGCTGCCCTTTCTGACATCTTCCAGGCGCTCCAACACTTGTGTCAGGCTCGGGTCATCAGAGTCCACAAACCAGATTGGAGGTGTGGAGGGGTACGATTCCTGTGACACATGGGTGTCAATGAGGAGAGAAACAAAACAAAAATAAATCTGCATTATAATGTTGAGAAATGTGATAATTCTTTGGAACAATAACATTGAAATTAAACAGGAGTGTGACATTGGTATGTGTCTGAATCATAAATCTAGGAAATCTCAAGTAATTTTAGAGAGACAAAAGAAATGACTGATTACTACTTAACATTACCGGAAGCTAAATTAATGTGATGGTGGCCATTTTACATTCCTTATAGAATGTTAACTAGCCAAGTAACGTTAAGAGCACTGAATTCAATCAGTATGCTGGTCAAACGAATGTAGCAAAAAAAATACAAACCAACAGCATACAGCTAGCTAAAAGCAGAGCTGGCAGACCACGGTCTTTTGACAAGGCCAGAAGCTGTTTGACAACTGATGCTTTTGAATCATGCTAGCTAGCGATTATTTACTGACGTCATGAGTATAGCTAACTTAGTGTTATCAGTGAGAACTGACGGGCTAAACGTTATTGCGTTGATCATGAAGCATGCTATTACAACAACCACTACGTTAGCTAGCGAACTTGTTAGACAATCAACTAACGTTAGAAAATGCGGAAGTGTAGATAGCTAACGTTAACAATGTTCATCAGTGACGCAGAAAGCGTGCCTAGCCTAGGCCCTAGCATAATGTCATGCCAGTTTCAGGATAACTCTTTGGCTAAAATCAACAGACTTGCCTGTCTCTCATTATTTTAGCTATCTAACGTTAAGTACGTAACCTACAATAGTAATATGCAAATATTTACTCATACTAAGTTACTATATTAGAAACAAGTCAGCTACCGTTAGCTAGCTTGCTAACATGCAAATATTGGGACTCCTACTAACGTTAGAAGTATAAACAAAAGTCACAAACAAAAACATTGCATAGCCAAATGATAGCTGGCTAACGTTCGACCGGCCAGAATTTGCTGAGTGTTTCTTTAACCACCTGTTCGTCCGCCTGTCCCGCGCCGCCAGGCTAAAACACTGCGTGTTCTGAGCTAACCTACTGTAACTAGTTACCGCGTTAGCTAGCTAACGTACTAAGCCAGCCATGTCGCCTCGTTTCCCTACTTACCGTAATGTTGCAATGTATAATCAACAGTTTTTCTCCAGTCACATTAAACTGACAGTTTAGCTCATCCGGCTTCCAGTCAATAATTCTGAATCGTTCGTGGTTTGGATCAAAAATGGACTCTAGAAACTTCAGTTCGGCCTTCAGCCCCGAAACCGACATCTTCCACGCATCTCCGGCTGGGCCGCTGGGGAGGAGTGAAGTCGGGACTAAAACTGCAGCCACACAGTCGAGTCCCAAATCAAGCCTTTTAAAACAACGTAATGTGAATGTCAAACCGACTTCAAGACAGGTTAGCAAGCTAGCTAACAAGCCACCAATGGAAACAAGCAATAACAACGCATTGATTACTCGTCCGTTGTCTTTCAGTCTAGCTAGTATTGTTGTTGATGTTAGCCTTCTGATAGTACAATTTTAAGACCATACAACGTGGCCTGGTTGAGTATTTACAGTTCTTTCAATTAGTTGCTTATTTGTTTCGCTGGTCAACAAACTGATCATGATGATGCCCGCAAAATTGTAACCCAACGCAAGCACAGTGTGTCGTTGATCCCCGGCGCTCAACTGTGATTTCGTCTGGGGTTTAAAGATGGCGTTTTCCCGAGCCTGCAGAATCCCAACATCCAGTGCGTGCTCAGTTGAGGGGCGGAGGTTAGAACACCAACATATAGAAATAAATAAATCACCTAGACAACTTTGAAATATTTTGTCACAGCAGTCTTTCTGTGTGGTGACAGTAAATAGTCCGTACCTGGAGCATATTGTCACTAGAATTTTAAACGTGTAGCTGGCCAAAGGTAGTCCTTATCCAGGTGGAAGTTTAGGCCAATAAAATATATTTATAATGTAATTGATGACAAGGCAAACCCATGGAAAACTAATTGGATTGGCTTGCTGATGAGAGAGCTGTTTGACTTTTTAGGGGGTCTTTAATTCACCTTTAGACCACATTTGTTTTTGAAGACTGACTTGTTGAGAAAACACTGTTTGTCCTACATACAGCTGATTGTCCTACGTTATTGTAGCTATGCGCTTGCACCAGAAGTACTACTCTTTTTAGTTAAATGTTTATTCCTCTAGCCTTTAGCAAAGGATAAACTGAACTCAAAGAGTAGCTTCTCAACTAGCTTTATGATGTCAAATCAAATCAAATTTTATTGGTAGCATACACATGGTTAGCAGATGTTAATGCGAGTGTAACGAAATGCTTGTGCTTCTAGTTCCGACCGTGCAGTAATATCTAACAAGTAATCTAACAATTTCACAACTATCTTATACATGCAAGTGTAAATTAATTAAGAAGAATATTTACATAAATATATGGATGAGCGATGGCCGAACGGCATAGGCAAGATGGTATAGAGTACAGTATATACATATCAGATGAGTAATGTAGGGTATGTGAACATGATATAAAGTGCCATTATTTAAAGTGACTAGTGATATATTTATTACATCCAATTTGTAATGGTTAAAGTGGCTAGAGATTTGAGTCAGTATTTTGGCAGCAGCCACTCAATGTTAGTGATGGTTGTTTAACAGTCTGATGGCCTAGAAGCTGTTTTTCAGTCTCTTGGTCCCAGATTTGATGCACCTGTACCGACCTCACCTTCTGGATGATAGCAGGGTGAACAGGCAGTGGCTCAGGTGGTCGATGATCATTTTGGCGGCCTTCCTGTGACTTCGGGTGGTGTAGTTGTCCTGGAGGGCAGGTAGTTTGCCCCTGGTGATGTGTTGTGCAGACCTCACTATCCTCTGGAGAGCCTTACGGTTGTGAGTTGCCGTACCAGGCAGCCCAACAGGATGCTCTCGATTGTGCATCTGTAAAGGTTTGTGAGTGTTTTTGGTGACAAGCCAAATTTCTTCAGCCTCCTAAGGTTGAAGAGGCGCTGCTGCACCTTCTCACCACGCTGTCTGTATGGGTGAAACATTTCAGTTTGTCCACAATGTTTCCTGAAGTCTCCTTTGTTTTGTTGACGTTGAGTGAGAAGTTATTTTCCTGACACCACACTCCGAGGGCCCTCACCTCCCTGTAGGCCGTCTCGTCGTTGTTGGTAATCAAGTCTGCAAACTTGATGATTGAGTTGGAGGCTCAAAGACCTACCCTCACCACCTGGGGCGGCCTGTCAGAAGGTCAGTTGCACAGGGTGGGGTTGAGACCCAGGGTCTCAAGCTTAATGACAAGTACTATGGTGTTAAATGCTGAGATGTTATCCATTATTACATATTCCTCTTGTCCAGATGAGTTAGGGCAGTATCGTCTGTGAACCTATAGGGGAGGTAAGCTAAATTGGAATGGGTCCAGGGTGTCAGGTCGGGTGGAGGTGATGTGATCCTTGACTAGTCTCTCAAAGCACTTCATGATTTTTTAAAATTTGACTAGGCAAGTCAGTTAATAACAAATTCTTATTTTCAGTAGGTTAACTGCCTTGTTCAGGGGCAGAATGACAGATTTGTACCTTGTCAGCTCGGGGATGTGATCTTGCAACCTTTCGGTTACTAGTCCAACGCTCTAACCACTAGGCTACGCTGCCGCCCTGATGACGGAAGTGAGTGCTAGGGTGATAGGCGTTTAGCTCAGTTACCTTAGCTTTCTTGGGAACATGAACAATGGTGGCCCTCTTGAAGCATGTGGGAACGGCAGCATGTGGGAACGGCAGACTGGGATAGGAATTGATTGAATATGTCTGTAAAGACACCAGCCAGCTGGTCTGCGCATGCTCTGAGGACATGACTAGGGATGCAGTCTGGGCCGGCAGTCTTGCGATGGTTAACACGTTTAAATGTTTTACTCACGTTGGCTGCGGTGAAGGGGAGCCTGCAGGTTTTGGTGTTGATGATTATTACACAGCACTCTGATCCTCTGCATTGTAATTCTCCATTTAGTCACACCAACTCCTCACTTAAATGGACAGTGAAAGAATGATGAACCAGGACTTAATTATTGGGTGATGGTAGTCTGATCGTCAGCTAGTTATGTGTTACAGTCAATATAATGCTAAATGTGCTCGTGACAGGCACAAGTGTTATGATATGCAAATTGTCGGCAGGTAGCCTAGCGGTTAAGAGCATTTGGACAGTAACTGAAAGGTCGCTGGTTAGATTCCATAAGTCAACTAGGTTGAATCCTTCAATGTGCCCTTGAGCAAGGCACTTAACCCGAATTGCTCCAGTAAGTTGCTCTGAATAAGAGTGTCTGCTAAATTACTACATTTATTTTATTTTATGGATAATAGCTGGATTCAGGTGTTCTTAATGTTTTGTACACTCAGTGTCCGTTGACATTCATTTTTGCCACTACCAAACTAGAGTATATTGGCCACCAGATGGTAGTAGACACCAATATTATGTTCCATAAACTTCAAATTTACCAATTGTATTTTTCAAGATCCTGTAATAGGAAAGGCAAATGGCCATCACTAGAGAAGGAGCAGGCTCTCTGCCAAATACCTGCCAAATCACTTGCACAGGAAGCCTACAAAACTAAGGCATTCCACACTGCTTTAGTCATTAGCAGCTGAAGGGGACAATGACAAGTCCTCTTTTTCTCTCCAGAGGAGCAGGAGTGGATGGAGGTGACCCTGAGGAGTGGCTGTCTGAATTGTTGTTCTCTACATGCCACTATCCCCAGTCTGTCTTCTATCTGGAGTCAGTGCTCATTGACACCACGATCCATCTTTATCCTCAGACGCAGATTGGGATTTAGGGAGATTGCATTTTTAGAAATAGCTACAACCTTGTGTCTGCCAGTGAGAGATGGCTGTGTGAATGGGGTTATGGCAACACTGCAGTTGCATCATTCACAGAAATAGTGGCTTGAATGCAAGCAAGCCTTATTAAAAACATCTGTCACTGTAGCACATCCCATGTCTGCTCTGAACTGGTGCTGCGTCATTTGTCACCCACTGTCATTGAGAATCATAGGCTTCGGTTGTGTGCGAGTGTGCTGTGTGTGTAATGTGACTTTGTGTGTAATGTATTTACAAAGTTGCTTCCATCCATAGATAACCGTAAACCCTATTGTAAATATAAATACAGATTAGCCACATTGTGTCCAAAATCACACTACCCAAATCACTGGGCAGATTGAATTGCTCTTGATTAATTTGGAGAGGAACTGAATGGGTTTGGAGTGGATGTGGCTGGCGGGGGATGAATAATTAGCATCAACACACTTGGTCCCATTCCTACATTTCATTACTTACTACTCCCGTGGTGCTGTCCTATTGATTGGAATAGCAATTTTTGAATTGACCATTCAACAGAAGGTATGTAAAGATCATATATTTTTGTTGCCTTGGGTAGGGAAAGGGGGTGGTAGTGGTCCTTGGTGTGTACATGTTTTCCTACATTATCAGGACCAGCATTTCCTGACAAGTCACCAGAATGTACTGAAAAAGTAGGAAAACAAGATCAAATCCATTGAATTTTGAATTTGTTAAAATTATATTTTAGACTTAAAGGTTCAGGGTTTGGGGTTAAGGTTAGGAGTTAGGGAAAAAGTCCAGAGAATTCGCATTTTAAAAAAGCTGTGTATGTGTGTGTGTGTGAGAGATGAATGGGCTGAAGAGGTGAGGATATTGGTCAGATAATAATTCATTTTGAGAAGGTCTTAGAATTATTACATGGGTTTGTGGGTCAGTTGAAGTAGGGGGTTTGTATTTTCCTTTTAGTTTCTCTATTCACAAAAATAATATTGGTGCCTTTCAAGAGAATCTCAGCTTTAATATTGCAGATAGATTTGGGATTTTATCAATTTAATAGTTTGCATAATTTCTAATCCCCCTTATTTTTTGTATTTTCCCAACCCTACCAACCCTACCGCCCAACAGCAATACTTCTACTGCTACTTAAATATATTTTCGCTCACATATGTATAATTATACATATATTTCTCATTTTCTCTTCCTGCAAGTGCTGGATTTTCATCTACAGTGGCCAATCCACCATTCATTCTCATTGTAAATCCAACCCTCCGATGTCCACAGATTAACCCACCTTTCCCAGTATAAGGCCATTTGCTATTTTCTCAATACATCCCTCCATTTTACTGTAATGTCTTACGAGGGTCTTGAACCTCCCTATTTGTAACATTTTTACAGATATTGCCCTAAAAATAAATACATTACCCAAGAGTATAATGATATTTCCCATTAACTGATCGTGGTTTTTCAGATCCCCTAACGATACAGTCTGCAGGTCCATCTGAACCCTGATATTATGACACAATATACAATAAGTACTGCAAGGATTCATTGATGTTGGAAAAGGTTACAAATATATGCATTCTTTTGGTGGTATTTGAGGTCGTCAATACCTTCTATGTCATGGAAAGCTGAGGTGTCCTTAATGATTTGTACGCTCAGTGTATATGGAACAATTTTCCTCTTATGTCATAATCGATTTCTTTCCTGTCTTTCACATTTGGCTGATCTTTCCAGAGACATAATAAGAAGAAGAAGAATACATATTGTGCTTCTCATTACAAGAAGAATCTCAAAGTTGCTTTAAAAACAAAACAAACAAAAACAATTAAACAAAACAAATGTAGGAGGATCGGGTCGTTGTTGGGTGATGGTCTTCTACCGATTAAGAAAATAGGCAGTACATTATTGACATTTTAAGAAAAGGTGACATTATTTGTTGCAGACGGTGAAGCCAACAGTATTTTTTTGTCTAGTTCTGCGATGCATGAACCAATACAAGTTTAAATCTGTAGGTTATAAATATATCTTTATATTGTATCACAGGGGCATCATGTGCTTAGTCTCTCACTCTCATGGTCAGCACTCTACCCCTCTCTATCCCTTTCTCACCCCACCTTTCTCTGACAAGTCCTAGAGCTGACCTGTGGTTACGGGGTGACTCAGTTGCAGGTCAAATCAATAATATTCACTCCTTATTACCATGTAATTACTCCCCATTGATCGCAGAGTAAAGGCCACTGTTCAGGAATCGGACTCCTCTGCTTGGCTTGTGACGGCTGTGGGGATACAATGTTCTTAAACCAAACAAGACCAATATAACACCATGCTTAAGCCATTTCACCTAACATGATCCCTTTTCCCTCTTCCCACTTAATCACATTTGTAGCAGCAAAGAAAATGCCCCCCACCCACCACCACCCAGCCTATACTAAAAGACAGCTTTAATGATCGCAATATTTCTCCCTCTCTTGAGCACACCGTAATTGCATGTGACCATGAAACCACTGAACCATTTGTTGTTAGAATATATGCATGACTGTGTTGGTTTATATGCTGGTCATGTATTATTTTTCCTGTGGTGTGTAACATACAGCTCACCTCTTTCCCAACAAGAGCAGATCTCCAGATCAGCACATCATTTTTAGGCAATTTGAGCCAGCAGAAAATATAAAAGTGTATTGCGAGACCGTCAAAGTGCAGACAAAAGAAAATTAATGTCTTTCTTTATGATTGAGGAGCTGATGTGTAGTTTGTCAAAGGGTGTGCATGGCGTGCTCTAATAAATAGGCAGATTGGTGTTGTCTCTGGTGATTTATACTGGGCTTCTGTGTGTACCGGAGGAGAGAGAAGTTAATTAAAACACAGACACTCGTCTCCTCATTTCAGCCTGGACAGGCTGTGCAAATCACAACCCCAGCATTTACGGTCTTTATTATTTTTTTTATGACAAAGCCCAGTACTGCTTGCTTTAAAAACAAAAATGTTATTGAGGGCCTGCGATTCCTGCTTAGGCCGTTTTCTCACCACCAGCCTATAAGAGAAGGATGAAAACACACTTATTGCTGTCCAACTCTTTTTGGTACCACAAATTCCCTTTGCTTGTGTGTAGTAATTAAAATGCTGCTTTTGAAATAGGTGCCAGCATCATTCTTGATAAACAGCTAATGACCTGGCTCAGTCTCAGTAAGTGGAATTAATAACATGGAAAAACTGCCCTGTTCATCCATTTGTCACATCGAGTCTACAGTGCAACCTTCAGGAGACTGTATTCATCAACAGGATCTGCCACAACTAAAGGATTAAAGATCATCATTCAGACAAAAAAATCTGTTCTATCACACAAGGTTAAACTCCTGTGGGGAAAGATATGATTTCTCATCACCGGAGGTGTTTCGAGGCCTGACTGTGGGTCACAAAGGCTATTCCTCAAACTTTAGTCTTAATTACTGTGGCCTGTCCTGCTGACTGCATATTCTAGAGCAGTTTGTCACAGGAGGCAGCCCCATTCCCAACAACAAGGAGGAGCAATATCCATTTTTCTTTGGGGGAGCAGTGAGAATACATCTCCCAGGGAGAGTCCAGGAGAAAGCACCCAGCGGCATCCAGGACACACGACACAAGTGTGTCCTGCTATATCCCAGGCTTGGCGTGGTGCTGCTGCCTGCACTGTGCATCAGTCTGGTGATAGAGATGGCAGCTCATTTACAAGAGAGGCTCTCAATTACTTACTCTCAGTACGGGAGCACCACCAGGCAGCGCTGTCTGGCTTCATTAGGGCTGTACATCACCAGGTAATAAGATTGATGGAAATGAACTAGCATGATTTAGAGAGAAGGCATGCAGCCTCTCATGTTGGCAGAATGGACACAGCCTGTCTTGCTGTCATGTTACTCGTCAAGAAACCTGACCTTGAGCGAGTTAAGGTTTTTCTCAGTAAATGTGATTATATGTGAGGTTTTTTTTTTTACCTTTATTTTACTAGGCAAGTCAGTTAAGAACAAATTCTTATTTTCAATGACGGCCTAGGAACAGTGGGTCAACTGCCTGTTCAAGGGCAGAACGACAGATTTTGTACCTTGTCAACTCGGGGATTTGAACTTGCAACCTTTCGGTTACTAGTCCAATGCCCCCGCCTCCGGCTACCCTGCCGCAACAATGCAGGTTGTAAGGGAAAGAGAAAGCAGGATACCTAGTCAGTTGTACACCTGAATGCATTCAACTGAAATGTGTCTTCCACATTTATTCCAACCCCTCTGAATCAGAGAGGCGTGTGGGGTTGGGGGGCTGCCTTAAATCGACATCCACGTCTTCGGTGCCCGGGGAACAGTGGGTTAACTGCCTTTAGCCTCTGTTGTATATCTTGTGCCAGGGACTTCAAATTATTTTGGAATATAGTTGAACACGACCCAGAACTGTCAGGCATTTCAGGATTTACCATGAGAATGTCTTTCACCTACTTATGTAAATAGAGAACCAGTTTTTGTTCCTGAGATCTGACATGCCCTGAAATAGTAGACTCCTGAGGGCGTTAGTTCTACTTCTAATACATTCTAACATGTGGACCTCCAGATGACCTGTCCATGCAACGACAACGTACCTTGTATGTTTTTATATTTATTTAGCCAGGATAGTCCACTTAGTAACAATTGCCACTGTTTTCCAGGGAGTATCACTGTCTGACCTGAGTGCAGGACTTATACTCCTTATACTCAAAGCACAAAGTATCTCACTCAAAATCCACTTAGAGCACCCTGTGTTTGTGATGAGCTCTCCAGAACTGGATGACAGAGGCTTGTGAGAGAGCAAGGGTCATAGAGGAGCTCAACCACCTACCCATTATCATCAGGCATTCAGCATGTCTCAGGAAAACACCCAGATCACTTGGCCAACAGTGAGAGCCAGCTGTAACGGTACTGTACCCGACCTTCTGAACCAGGATCCTCTTCACCTGATACCTAATTTTATTTTTTAACATTTTTATTTTACTAGGCAAGTCAGTTAAGAACAAATTCTTATTTTCAATGACGGCCTAGGAACAGTGGGTCAACTGCCTGTTCAAGGGCAGAACGACAGATTTTGTACCTTGTCAACTCGGGGATTTGAACTTGCAACCTTTCGGTTACTAGTCCAATGCCCCCGCCTCCGGCTACCCTGCCGCAACAATGCAGGTTGTAAGGGAAAGAGAAAGCAGGATACCTAGTCAGTTGTACACCTGAATGCATTCAACTGAAATGTGTCTTCCACATTTATTCCAACCCCTCTGAATCAGAGAGGCGTGTGGGGTTGGGGGGCTGCCTTAAATCGACATCCACGTCTTCGGTGCCCGGGGAACAGTGGGTTAACTGCCTTAGCCTCTGTTGTATATCTTGTGCCAGGGACTTCAAATTATTTTGGAATATAGTTGAACACGACCCAGAACTGTCAGGCATTTCAGGATTTACCATGAGAATGTCTTTCACCTACTTATGTAAATAGAGAACCAGTTTTTGTTCCTGAGATCTGACATGCCCTGAAATAGTAGACTCCTGAGGGCGTTAGTTCTACTTCTAATACATTCTAACATGTGGACCTCCAGATGACCTGTCCATGCAACGACAACGTACCTTGTATGTTTTTATATTTATTTAGCCAGGATAGTCCACTTAGTAACAATTGCCACTGTTTTCCAGGGAGTATCACTGTCTGACCTGAGTGCAGGACTTATACTCCTTATACTCAAAGCACAAAGTATCTCACTCAAAATCCACTTAGAGCACCCTGTGTTTGTGATGAGCTCTCCAGAACTGGATGACAGAGGCTTGTGAGAGAGCAAGGGTCATAGAGGAGCTCAACCACCTACCCATTATCATCAGGCATTCAGCATGTCTCAGGAAAACACCCAGATCACTTGGCCAACAGTGAGAGCCAGCTGTAACGGTACTGTACCCGACCTTCTGAACCAGGATCCTCTTCACCTGATACCTAATTTTATTTTTTAACATTTTTATTTTACTAGGCAAGTCAGTTAAGAACAAATTCTTATTTTCAATGACGGCCTAAAAACAGTGGGTTAACTGCCTGTTTAGGGGTAGAACAACTTCTCAGCTCGGGGATTTGAACTTGCAACCTTCCGGTTACTAGTCCAACGCTCTAACCACTAGGCTACCCTGCCACCCGTAATGGCTACCGTTTTTACGGGCTCCTAACCAACTGTGCTATTTTGTTAGTTTTTTCATATTGTTTGTAACTAATTTTGTACATAATGTTGCTGCTACTGTCTCTTATGACAGAAAAATAGCTTCTGGACATCAGAACAGCAATTATTCACCTCGAACTGGACAAAGATTTTTCTTTAACTTCTTCGATATAGGGGGCGCTCTTTTAATTTTTGGATAAAAAAACGTTCCCGTTTTAAACAAGATATTTTGTCACGAAAAGATGCTCGACTATGCATATAATTGACAGCTTTGGAAAGAAAACACTCTGACGTTTCCAAAACTGCAAAGATATTATCTGTGAGTGCCACAGAACTGATGCTACAGGCGAAACCAAGATGAAATTTCAAACAGGAAATGGCCCAGATTTTGAAGGCGCTGTGTTCCAATGTCTCCTTATATGGCTGTGAATGCGCCAGGAATGAGCCTACACTTTCTGTCGTTTCCCCAAGGTGTCTGCAGCATTGTGACGTATTTGTAGGCATATTATTGGAAGATTGACCATAAGAGACTACATTTACCAGGTGCCCGCTTGGTGTCCTCCGTCGAAATTATTGCGTAATCTCCAGCTGGGTGCATTTTTCCATTTGCTCCAGAGGAGAAACCCAACTGCCACGAATGATTTGTCATCGAATAGATATGTGAAAAACACCTTGAGGATTGATTCTAAACAACGTTTGTTTTTGTCGATATTATGGAGTTAATTTGGAAAAAAGTTTGGCGTTGTAATGACTGAATTTTCTTTTTTTTTTTTTTTGCCAAACGTGATGAACAAAACGGAGCGATTTCTCCTACACAAATAATCTTTTTTGGAAAAACTGAACATTTGCTATCTAACTGAGAGTCTCCTCATTGAAAACATCCGAAGTTCTTCAAAGGTAAATGATTTTATTTGAATGCTTTTCTTGTTTTTGTGAAAATGTTGCCTGCTGAATGCTAGGCTTAATGCTATGCTAGCTATCAATACTCTTACACAAATTCTTGTGTAGCTATGGTTGAAAAGCATATTTTGAAAATCTGAGATGACAGTGTTGTTAACAAAAGGCTAAGCCTTGTGAGCCAATATATTTATTTCATTTCATTTGCGATTTTCATGAATAGTTAACGTTGCGTTATGGTAATGAGCTTGAGGCTATGATCACGCTCCCGGATACGGGATTGCTCGACGCAAGAAGTTAACGAGTCCGACTCGAAGGATATACTGGATAGACCAGGACCAAATCCCCGTCATTCGCGTGAAGAAAATATGGATAAAAAGGGGGCGGAGGTGGGGGGGCCTTGTTAGAATTCGTAGGCGAGTGAGTAAACCTCCACTACCATCCATACTATTGGCCAACGTGCAATCATTGGAAAACAAACTGGATGATCTATGATTAAGAATATCCTACCAACGGGACATTAAAAACTGTAATATCTTATGTTTCACCGAGACGTGGCTGAACGACGACAAGGATAATATATAGCTGGCTGGCTGGACAGAACAGCTACATCTGGTAAGATGAGGGGCAGTGTGTGAAAGCTTCCGCTTTCAAGGAGCGGGACACTAATCCGGACCCTTATAAGAAATCCCACTATGCCCTCAGACAAACCATAAAACAGGCAAAGTGTCAATACAGGACTAAGATTGAATCCTACTACACCGGTTCTGACGCTTGTCAGATGTGGCAGGGCTTGCAAACTATTATGGACCACAAAGGGAAACCAAGCCGCGACCTGCCCAGTGACTCGAGATTACCAGACGAGCTAAATACCTTTTATGCTCGGTTCGAGGCAAGCAACACTGAAGCATGCATGAGAGCACCAGCTGTTCCGAACGACCGTGTGGTGTGATAACGCTCTCCGTAGACAATGTGAGCAAGACCTTTAAACAGGTCAACACTCACAAAGCCGCTGGGCCAGACAGATTACCAGGACGTGTACTCAAAGCATGCTAGGACCAACAGGCAAGTGTCTTCACTGACATTTTCAACCTCTCCCTGACTGAGTCTGTAATACCTACATTTCAAGCAGACCACCATAGTCCCTTTGCCCAAAAAGCGAAGGTAACCTGCCTAAATGATTACTGCCCTGTAGCACTCACGTCGGTAGCCATTAAATGCTTTGAAAGGCTGGTCATGGCTCACATCAACACCATCATCCCGGGAAACCCTATACCCACTCCAATTCGCATACCACCCCAACAGATCCACAGATGACGCAATCTCAATCTCACTTCACTTGGATAAAAGGAACACCTATGTGAGAATGCTGTTCATTGACTACAGCTCAGCATTCAACACCATAGTGCCCACAAAGCTCAACACTAAGCTAAGGACCCTGGGACTAAACACCTCCCTCTGCAACTGGATCCTGGACTTCCTGACGGGCCGCCCCCGGATGGTAAGAGTAGGCAACAACACATCTGCGACTGACACTCAACACTGGGGCCCCTCAGGAGTGTGTGGTTAGTACCATTCTGTACTCCTTGTTCACCCACGACTGTGTGGCCAAACACTACTCCAACACCATCATTAAGTTTGCTGACGACAAGAGTGGTAGGCCTGATCACCAACAGCGATGAGACAGCCTATAGGGAGGATGTCAGAGACCTGGCAGTGTGGTGCCAGGACAACAACATTTCCCTCAATGTGAGCAAGACAAAGGAGCTGATTGTGGTCTACAGGAAAAGACGGGCCGAACAGGCCCCCATTCACATTGACGGGGCTGAAGTGGAGCCGGTCAAGAGTTTCAAGTTCCTTGGTGTCCACATCACCAACAAACTATCATGCTCCAAACACGCCAAGACAGTCGTGAAGGGGGCACGACAACACCTTTTCCCCATCAGGAGTCTGAAAAGATTTGGATATTACCCAGATCCTCAAAAAGTTCTACAGCTGCACCATCGAGAGCATCCTGACCGGTTGCATCACTGCCTGGTATGGCAACTGCTCGGCATCTGACCATAAGGCGCTACAGAGAGTAATGCGTATGGGCCCGTACATCACTGGGGCTAAGCTTCCTGCCATCCAAGACCTACATTAATAGACTGTGTCAGAGGAAGGGCCAAAAAATTGTCAAAGAATCCAGCCACCCTAGTCATAGACTTTTCTCGCTACTACCGCACGGCAAGCGGTACCGGAGCGCCAAGTTGTTATGAATTTTATGAATAATGACTAAATGATGTGTACATTTAAGGTAGAACTATAACTAACAGAATTCTACCCTGTCTCTGTATAATGATAAATAATGTTTGCCCATAAGAAAGAGGGACTGTTAGCAGGCAAGGAACTGTGGCAGACAACTTGTGACCACTGTGAAACTGATAACAGGGAAGGAAGTCTCCCCACCTAGGGAGGGGAGAAACCTTGGGCTTGCAGTAGATTGTGTAACATGTTGTAGGATGTGATAAGCAATGTATGAAGACTTGTAAACTATATCGTCATTGTCTTAGAGGAGGAGGGACAGTTATGACGAAATGAGAGGTATATAAACCAATGTACATGGAATGATTGGCAGAGCTCTCATAAATAAACGTTGCTGACTATTGTAGACGGGCCTCTGTCTGTTTCATTTCAACAAGAATCTTACAAATTCTTGGTAGCAGACCGAGTAGTTTAATTGAAGTTCAGTTTATGAACATTGAGAACATAATTCTCTTAACACAAGTCTATGACCAAAATGCTCCTTAACAGCTTACAGCAGATAGTAAGTTATGCCTTCTGTCTACATAAGTCGTTTTTCATTGACCTGAATCCCCCTTTACTTCTCATTGGGAAAGCATACATGGGTTAGACCTGGCTACCATATAATGAATGGCAACAAAGAGAAAAGCTACATCCCAACTATTCAAAGTCATCGCATGCAACAAAATTCTGGATGGACATAAGAATTGAAGTACTATGCTATCTATCTATGACAAAGTTAAGGCAGTGATTTGGCACTGAGAATATCATCCACAGAGCATTAAAATGGTAAATAAAGTTTTAAAGAGATGACTCAAGGCACTGATATTACACAAGCATAGCAACAACAAAAATACAATTAGAGTAAAAACCCACTAATCATTCCAAGTATCACCCGGTCGGCTTAAGTGCTTCCCCAAATGGCCCCCCAGAGGACCATTACTCTGTTAAAGTACATAACTAAAGACTGTCACCTTGAACTGCAGTGGCACTATAGCTGGTGCCAACTGCCAGACACCTTTTCAGAGCAGCAGTTTTCTCCAGTTTTCTGCTTGCTGTTTGGGGTTTTAGGCTGGGTTTCTGTACAGCACTTTGAGATATCAGCGGATGTAAGAAGGGCCTTATAAATACATTTGAGGGGTGAAGGAGAGCTGTTGGTGAGCTAGCTAGTTTATAGCTTTGGTAAGCTAGCCTTTATTTGTACATGGCAAATAAAAACAGATCAGTAATCTGTATGGTGAGTCCATCAGTTGACTACATAAAGATGATCAACCATATGAACAACTAGAGAGCATAAATGTATGTACCTATTATTGTTATCCAACCTAATACAATGTCAGAGTATAAACACTGGTTAAAAACATGCATAATGCATTTTTCATGATGCCACCACCAGTGTAATGGATAAATGGACTGTGCTCTGCAGCTCTAATTGGATAAGGGTTATCTAAGGATCAGCATAGTTTAATGGGCTCTCCCTGCTGCTCCTGATCCTCTATCACTAACCAAGTAAACTGCTGCCTAATCAGATTCCAACCAAAGTCCATTTACTCTCTTGCCGGGCAGTGGCGACTGGGCAGTGGCGACTGGGCCCGGCTGTAGGGATGGGCTTCTGCTGGATAGGAGTGCAGAGAGAGCAGTGTGGACAGTGTTGCCAATCTATCAGTTATATGCTAATGCATTTCTACAGGGCCAGACAGAGGACCTGATAGCCTGACAATAGGGGAAGGAGGCCCATCCTAAATCAATTAGCTTAGAGCACAAATATAATCTAAATCATAGCCTGCATGCCCCAGCTAGGCCCCAGGCAGTAGACCTGCAAATGAAAAGAGCAGGGAGGCACAGAGGAGAGTGCTTACTCAGGCCTGGCCAGAGAGTTATGACTGTAGAGCTGACATTTAAGCACATCGCCACTTTTCCACCAACTCACAGGAAACTCACAGCAGCAGAGAGGAGAGAGCAAGACAGCAGCCAACCCTGAGATCAAACTTCATGTAAACCTTTCCCTCTGTCAATCAAGGTATTGTTAAAGTCTGCTGCAGTACAGCTTAATAGGTATAGTAAGATGCAATGAAAAGGCAGGAGATTGCAATAGAGGTCCCCCACTTACTGTATTTTGCAAAGCTAAGCCTTACTTTTCATTTTTTATTTTTTTTATTTTTTTTATTTCACCTTTATTTAACCAGGTAGGCCAGTTGAGAACAAGTTCTCATTTGCAACTGCGACCTGGCCAAGATAAAGCATAGCAGTGTGAGCAGACAACACAGAGTTACACATGGAATAAACAATTAACAAGTCAATAACACAGTAGAAAACAAAGGGGGGAGTCTATATACAATGTGTGCAAAAGGCATGAGGAGGTAGGCGAATAATTACAATTTTGCAGATTAACACTGGAGTGATAAATGATCAGATGGAAAAGAGCAAGTAAATAAATAAAAACAGTATGGGGATGAGGTAGGTGAAAATGGGTGGGCTATTTACCAATAGACTATGTACAGCAGCAGCGATCGGTTAGCTGCTCAGATAGCTGATGTTTGAAGTTGGTGAGGGAGATAAAAGTCTCCAACTTCAGCGATTTTTGCAATTCGTTCCAGTCACAGGCAGCAGAGTACTGGAACAAAAGGCGGCCAAATGAGGTGTTGGCTTTAGGGATGATCAGTGAGATACACCTGCTGGAGCGCGTGCTACGGATGGGTGTTGCCATCGTGACCAGTGAACTGAGATAAGGCGGAGCTTTACCTAGCATGGACTTGTAGATGACCTGGAGCCAGTGGGTCTGGCGACGAATATGTAACGAGGGCCAGCCGACTAGAGCATACAGGTCGCAGTGGTGGGTGGTATAAGGTGCTTTAGTGACAAAACGGATGGCACTGTGATAGACTGCATCCAGTTTGCTGAGTAGAGTGTTGGAAGCCATTTTGTAGATGACATCGCCGAAGTCGAGGATCGGAAGGATAGTCAGTTTTACTAGGGTAAGCTTGGCGGCGTGAGTGAAGGAGGCTTTGTTGCGGAATAGAAAGCCGACTCTTGATTTGATTTTCGATTGGAGATGTTTGATATGAGTCTGGAAGGAGAGTTTGCAGTCTAGCCAGACACCTAGGTACTTATAGATGTCCACATATTCAAGGTCGGAACCATCCAGGGTGGTGATGCTAGTCGGGCATGCGGGTGCAGGCAGCGATCGGTTGAAAAGCATGCATTTGGTTTTACTAGCGTTTAAGAGCAGTTGGAGGCCACGGAAGGAGTGTTGTATGGCATTGAAGCTTGTTTGGAGGTTAGATAGCACAGTGTCCAATGACGGGCCGAAAGTATATAGAATGGTGTCGTCTGCGTAGAGGTGGATCAGGGAATCGCCCGCAGCAAGAGCAACATCATTGATATATACAGAGAAAAGAGTCGGCCCGAGAATTGAACCCTGTGGCACCCCCATAGAGACTGCCAGAGGACCGGACAGCATGCCCTCCGATTTGACACACTGAACTCTGTCTGCAAAGTAATTGGTGAACCAGGCAAGGCAGTCATCCGAAAAACCGAGGCTACTGAGTCTGCCGATAAGAATATGGTGATTGACAGAGTCGAAAGCTTTGGCAAGGTCAATGAAGACGGCTGCACAGTACTGTCTTTTATCGATGGCGGTTATGATATCGTTTAGTACCTTGAGTGTTGCTGAGGTGCACCCGTGACCGGCTCGGAAACCAGATTGCACAGCGGAGAAGGTACGGTGGGATTCGAGATGGTCAGTGACCTGTTTGTTGACTTGGCTTTCGAAGACCTTAGATAGGCAGGGCAGGATGGATATAGGTCTGTAACAGTTTGGGTCCAGGGTGTCTCCCCCTTTGAAGAGGGGGATGACTGCGGCAGCTTTCAATCCTTGGGGATCTCAGACGATATGAAAGAGAGGTTGAACTGGCTGGTAATAGGGGTTGCGACAATGGCGGCGGAAAGTTTCAGAAATAGGGGGTCCAGATTGTCAAGCCCAGCTGATTTGTACGGGTCCAGGTTTTGCAGCTCTTTCAGAACATCTGCTATCTGGATTTGGGTAAAGGAGAACCTGGAGAGGCTTGGGCGAGGAGCTGCCGGGGGCAGAGCTGTTGGCCGAGGTTGGAGTAGCCAGGCGGAAGGCATGGCCAGCCGTTGAGAAATGCTTATTGAAGTTTTCGATAATCATGGATTTATCGGTGGTGACCGTGTTACCTAGTCTCAGTGCAGCGGGCAGCTGGGAGGAGGTGCTCTTGTTCTCCATGGACTTCACAGTGTCCCAGAACTTTTTGGAGTTGGAGCTACAGGATGCAAACTTCTGCCTGAAGAAGCTGGCCTTAGCTTTCCTGACTGACTGCGTGTATTGGTTCCGGACTTCCCTGAACAGTTGCAGATCCCGGGGACTATTCGATGCTATTGCAGTCCGCCACAGGATGTTTTTGTGCTGGTCGAGGGCAGTCAGGTCTGGGGTGAACCAAGGACTGTATCTGTTCTTAGTTCTGCATTTTTTGAACGGAGCATGCTTATCTAAAATGGTGAGGAAGTTACTTTTAAAGAATGACCAGGCATCCTCAACCGACGGGATGAGGTCAATGTCCTTCCAGGATACCCGGGCCAGGTCGATTAGAAAGGCCTGCTCACAGAAGTGTTTTAGGGAGCGTTTGACAGTGATGAGGGGTGGTCGTTTGACTGCGGCTCCGTAGCGGATACAGGCAATGAGGCAGTGATCGCTGAGATCCTGGTTGAAGACAGCGGAGGTGTATTTGGAGGGCCAGTTGGTCAGGATGACGTCTATGAGGGTGCCCTTGTTTACAGAGTTAGGGTTGTACCTGGTGGGTTCCTTGATGATTTGTGTGAGATTGAGGGCATCTAGCTTAGATTGTAGGACTGGCGGGGTGTTAAGCATATCCCAGTTTAGGTCACCTAACAGAACAAACTCTGAGGCTAGATGGGGGCGATCAATTCACAAATGGTGTCCAGGGCACAGCTGGGGGCTGAGGGGGTCGGTAGCAGGCGGCAACAGTGAGAGACTTATTTCTGGAGAGAGTAATTTTCAAAATTAGTAGTTCGAACTGTTTGGGTATGGACCTGGAAAGTATGACATTACTTTGCAGGCTATCTCTGCAGTAGACTGCAACTCCTCCCCCTTTAGCAGTTCTATCTTGACGGAAGATGTTATAGTTGGGTATGGAAATCTCTGAATTTTTGGTGGCCTTCCTGAGCCAGGATTCAGACACAGCAAGGACATCAGGGTTAGCAGAGTGTGCTAGAGCAGTGAGTAAAACAAACTTAGGGAGGAGGCTTCTGATGTTGACATGCATGAAACCAAGGCTTTTTCGATCACAGAAGTCAACAAATTAGGGTGCCTGGGGACATGCAGGGCCTGGGTTTACCTCCACATCACCCGCGGAACAGAGAAGGAGTAGTATGAGGGTGCGGCTAAAGGCTATCAAAACTGGTCGCCTAGAGCGTTGGGGACAGAGAATAAGAGGAGCAGGTTTCTGGGCATGGTAGAATATATTCAGGGCATAATGCGCAGACAGGGGTATGGTGGGGTGCGGGTACAGCGGGGGTAAGCCCAGGCACTGGGTGATGATGAGAGAGGTTGTGTCTCTGGACATGCTGGTTGTAATGGGTGAGGTCACCGCATGTGTGGGAGGTGGGACAAAGGAGTTATCAGGGGTATGAAGAGTAGAACTAGGGGCTCCATTGTGAACTAGAACAATGATAACTAACCTGAGCAACAGTATACAAGGCATATTGACATTTGAGAGAGACATACAGCGAGGCATACAGTAATCACAGGTGTTGAATTGGGAAAGCTAGCTTAAACAGTAGGTGAGACAACAGCTAATCAGCTAGCACAACAACAGCAGGTAAAATGGCGTTGACTAGGCAACGGGGCCGACAGATAAAACATAAACAAGCAGAATGGAGTACCGTGATTAATGGACAGTCCAGAGTGCATCAGCTATGTAGCCAAGAGATCAGTGTCCAGGGGGCAGCGGTGGATGGGGCAGGGAAGCTGGACTGGCGAGTGTTATCCAGGTTGAAAAAAAGTTAACAATGACTAAATAGCTTGTAGCTAGTTAGCTGGTTAGCTTCTGGAGGTTCTTGAGTGTGTTCTAAAAATTAAAAATAATAGCGATTCCGTATCACATTGGGTGAGGCAGGTTTCCGGAAAGGTATAAACAGATTAAAAATCAAGAAGAGATAGAAAGTAAATATGGGTCCGGTGAGTGTTTGGGACGCGGCGATTCAGACGGTTAGCAGGCCTGTGCTAACAAGCTAACAGTTCGTAGGCACGGGCTAGACAAGCTAGCAGTTAGCAGGCCTGTGCTAACAAGCTAACAGTTCGTAGGCCCGGGGTAGACAAGCTAGCAGTTAGCAGGCCTGTGCTAGACAAGCTAGCAGTTAGCAGGCCGAGTTTAGCAAGCAGGGAGATAGCGAGGGCTAGAGAGTTGGCCTTTAGGGGACGTCGCGATGGATCACCAGTATTTCATCCCTTCTGAAAAAAAGATTGTAGTCCAAAATACTGCAGTTACTGCACTTTTACTGCAGTTTCAAAACTGTAAGGGTGTGTGTTCTTCGGGGAAGTGCAATCCCCTGTGTTGCAGCCCAAATTAATGTATCATTAGGCCTGCACAAAGAGTCATGATAAAATTTCATGCTAACTTTTGTTTTGGATTTACATTTCCAAGTGAACAGCCTTGCTGACAAATGTTCGATATAAAGCCACTGACTTGAACCGAAAAATGTTTAAAAAGAAAGCTGTGTGAGTATTTGTTAGTTAGTGTTATTGCATTGGTGTGAGAGTGAGAGAGTGTCTAAGTGTGTCGGGATGGTGTTGAGGGCCTTGCAACAGGGATTGGCAGGAACATATGGTGAATATGCTGGGAAACGATATGTGGCAGATAGTATTTTCCACATATAATTCAGATCTCAGTGGAGGATGTGAGGAGGAGAGGCCAGTCATGTGGGTCTTGTGAGTCCTGGGGGCATCACTCCACCATCTGGAGCCCAGAGAGCTGTGTGACACATTCAATTTACCTCTGCTGCTTAGCAGTACGACACCGCTCCACCTCTCCACCCAGCACACAGACAGGGCAAAGGACTATGGAACACGGACGCTGTCAAAAATTATAAGACAGACTCGTCAGCTTGGCCCTGACAAATCCTGTCATAATTCTCCTGTGACACTCTGAAGGATCAGGTTACAGTGGGTCCGATCTACAGCGTGTTCTCTCTCATAGAGAGGGAGAGCGGGAAGTCGACTGTTTTATGGTCGGTCATAAAATACGCTGCCCCTATGCTCTGTTGTGTTCGAGATTGGAATGTAAACTGTGGAACACAGAGATCATTTGGTGATCTCATGAAGGACAGCAAACACACATATCTGTATATCTTAAAGTGTACATTTCCCAGCTGTCTTGTTTACATCTAAATATTGTGAAACATATGGGATTAAACTACTCCCTTGTTTAAGGGGACCTATGTTATGCTTGAAACGAGATGCTAGAGCTAACAAAGTTGAACAGCCATTTTGTTTTTTTCTGTGTCATATTGAAATTCCACCGTTTTGGGCGACGGAAGTCCGCCTCTCTTTACTTCGGTTTGCTTTCAGCTTTCTGCGATCAGTGACCCCTAGTGGTGAAGAATCGACAGTTATATAATTTAAAAAAATAATAATTAGTTTTATGTGACATCGACCATATGCTCACGTCTATTGAAACGGGGTACACTGTATGTTATCCAACCAATTTAAACTGATTGGATATCGGTCTCATTCAATATAACTAAGAAGTTAAAATTGTCTAACAAATCTTTTCAGGTGGATCATTTAGATAATATATATATATAATATATAATAATATCCAAAGTGATTTGTTTCTACAAATGAGACAATTTAAACTTTTCCATTTTAACCTAGAACAACAAGGCTGTCAGGTTAATCAAAGTGAAATTCCCAAATAGCTTATACAGGTTTGATTTATCGTTGACATTAATTTATCAGTAAACTTAGCTTTTGCCAAGCTCATTCAGTACAAACCCACAGTACTGACGGAAGTCCCGCCTTCACGGGAATCCCATGTGGCTTCGGGCCTTTGGGATAAGTGAACCTAGTGGTGAATGTACCATAACATTTGCTCTACTGGTTACACTTATGATAACCCAGACAATCTCAATTGATTGGATATCATCGTCTCATTCAATTTAATAAGTTAAATTGTTGAACATACCTTTTCAGGTTCTTCCAATAAAATGAGACATTTTAAACTTTCCCATATTAACCAACTTCTCAGGTTAAATAATTGTTAATTCCCAGTTGCCTATACAGGTATGATTAATTTTTATAATTGATTAATCAGGGCAATTTGCTTTTGCAAATTCATTCACATCCAAATCCCACATTACTGATACAGTACTGATGGTTCATTAACGTCTATAAATACATTAAAATAGTCTTTGCAACTTCCAAAGAATCCAAAACCAAACTTTGGAAAAATAAACATGTTTCTCCTTTCAAATGTTGTAATAATGTGCAAGCTATCAGAGTGGTCCCCACTCCCTCGTTAATTAGTGAACCCTCAAATCAAACCACAAAACGATTGATCTCTGACCTCAGCTGCGATACCAATCCTAACTATGCCATTAGCAGAAAAACTCACGAAAAATGCTCTCCATAATCAATCATCGGGCGCAGGTCTCAACCATCGGGCGTAAAGGTTCTGTCCAGTTTAGCCCTGATGTCTTGCCATCCACGATTGGCATCGGTCCTGTCATGTATTGTCATATTATGTCTTGTTCCTGTTCTTTCTCTTCACTCCGTTTCCCTCTGCTGGTCGTATTAGTTTACCTTCTCTTCCTCTCCTTCCCCCAGCTGTTCCTCATCTTCTCTAACTACCTCGTTCACCCTTTTCCCACCTGTTCCCTTTTTCCCTCTGATTAGGTCTCTATTTCTCTCTCTGTTCCTGCTTCTTTCTTTGTCTGATTCTCGTTTGAGTTTCTCATGCCAGAACCAAACTATCGTCTCGTTTGCCTCACCCTTGTCCCATCCTGTCGGAATCTGCCTGTTCTTCTGATGCTACGTGTGATCAGGTACCTCTGTCCGCTACGACCCGCGCCTACCCAGAGAGACCAGCAGTCTGTCGCCGCAACCCAGCTATTCTCCTCTGCTGCTAAGAAGGGGACTCTTTTGTAAATATCAGAAGGACTTTCTGTTTCATTTGTCGCCCTCTCTGAGGGTTGTCTATTTTGCCATTTTCTACATCTGAAGAGGATCTATGTCTTCCCTGTGTTTTTACATTAAAGGACTCTGTTTTTGTTAAACCGCTTTTGGGTCCTCACTCAAGTGCACAACAGAAGAATCTGACCAAGAATGGACCCAGCGATTTCGGATCCTTTCCACTCAGCCGTCGAGATCCAGGGAGCGATGCTAGGCAGACACGAGCAGGAATTGTCTGTTGCTCGACATGCCGTTGAGACCCTGACCGCCCAAGTCTCCGACCTCACAAGACAGGTTCACCATCTCCGCCTCGATCCACCGGCCACTTCCAGGGCTTCCGAATCTCCGGAGCCCAGAATCAATAACCCGCCGTGTTACTCTGGGGAGGCCACTGAATGCCGCTCGTTCCTCACCCAGTGTGATATTGTGTTTTCTCTCCAGCCCAACACTTACTCCAGGAGCACAGCTCGTATCGCCTACGTCATATCTCTCCTTACTGGACGGGCTCGTGAGTGGGGCACGGCTATCTGGGAGGCGAGGGCTGAGTGTACTAACCAGTATCAGGACTTTAAGGAGGAGATGATACGGGTTTTTGATTGTTCTGTTTTTGGGGAGGAAGCTTCCAGGGTCCTGTCTTCCCTATGTCAAGGTAATCGATCCATAACAGATTACTCTATTGAGTTTCGCACTCTTGCTGCCTCCAGTGACTGGAACGAGCCGGCTTTACTCGCTCGTTTTCTGGAGGGTCTCCGCGGAGGTAAAGGATGAGATTCTCTCCCGGGAGGTTCCCTCCAGCGTGGATTCCTTGATTGAACTCGCTATTCGCATAGAGCGACGGGTTGATCTTCGTCACCGAGCTCGGGGAAAGGAGCTCGCGTTCTCCGTTGCCCCCTCTCCGCATCACTACCATCTTCCTCCGCCGGCTCGGGTGCTGAGCCTATGCAGCTGGGGGGTATCCGCATCTCGACTAAGGAGAGGGAACGGAGAATCACCAACCGCCTCTGTCTCTATTGCGGTTCCGCTGGTCATTTTGTCACTTCATGTCCAGTAAAAGCCAGAGCTCATCAGTAAGAGGAGGGCTACTGGTGAGCGCTACTACTCTGATCTCTCCTTCAAGATCCTGCACTACCTTGTCGGCCCATCTACGCTGGACCGGTTCGTCAGCTTCCTGCAGCGCCTTGATAGACTCTGGGGCGGAGGGCTGTTTTATGGACGAGACCTGGGCTCGGGAACATGACATTCCTCTCAGACAGTTAAAGGAGCCCACGGCCTTGTTCGCTCTGGATGGGAGTTCTCTCCCCAGGATTCAGCGTGAAACGCTACCTTTAACCCTCACTGTCTCTGGTAATCATAGCGAAACCATTTCTTTTTTAATTTTTCGTTCACCTTTTACACCTGTTGTTTTGGGTCATCCCTGGCTAGTTTGTCATAATCCTTCTATTAATTGGTCTAGTAATTCTATCCTCTCCTGGAACGTCTCTTGTCATGTGAAATGTTTAATGTCTGCTATCCCTCCTGTTTCCTCTGTCTCTTCTTCACAGGAGGAGCCTGGTGATTTGACGAGGGTGCCGGAGGAATATCACGATCTGCGCACGGTGTTCAGTCGGTCCAGGGCCACCTCTCTTCCTCCGCACCGGTCGTATGATTGTAGTATTGATCTCCTTCCAGGAACCACCCCCCCCCGGGGTAGACTATACTCTCTGTCGGCTCCCGAACGTAAGGCTCTCGAAGATTATTTGTCTGTAGCTCTCGACGCCGGTACCATAGTCCCCTCCTCCTCTCCCGCCGGAGCGGGGTTTTTTTTTGTTAAGAAGAAGGACGGGTCCCTGCGCCCCTGCATAGATTATCGAGGGCTGAATGACATAACAGTTAAGAATCGTTATCCGCTTCCTCTTATGTCTTCAGCCTTCGAGATCCTGCAGGGAGCCAGGTTTTTCACTAAGTTGGACCTTCGTAACGCTTACCATCTCGTGCGCGTCAGGGAGGGGGACGAGTGGAAAACGGCGTTTAACACTCCGTTAGGGCACTTTGAATACCGGGTTCTTCCTTTCGGCCTCGCAAACGCTCCAGCTGTCTTTCAGGCATTAGTAAATGACGTCCTGAGAGACATGCTGAACATCTTTGTTTTCGTTTACCTTGACGATATCCTGATTTTTTCACCGTCACTCCAGATTCATGTTCAGCACGTTCGACGTGTCCTCCAGCGCCTTTTAGAGAATTGTCTTTATGTGAAGGCTGAGAAGTGCACTTTTCATGCCTCCTCCGTCACATTTCTCGGTTCTGTTATTTCCGCTGAAGGCATTAAGATGGATCCCGCTAAGGTCCAAGCTGTCATTGATTGGCCCGTTCCTAAGTCACGCGTCGAGCTGCAGCGCTTTCTCGGCTTCGCGAATTTCTATCGTCGTTTCATCCGTAATTTCAGTCAGGTGGCAGCTCCCCTCACAGCCCTTACTTCTGTCAAGACGTGCTTTAAGTGGTCCGATTCCGCCCAGGGAGCTTTTGATCTTCTCAAGAATCGTTTTACATCCGCACCTATCCTTGTTACACCTGACGTCTCTAGACAGTTCGTTGTCGAGGTTGACGCGTCAGAGGTGGGCGTGGGAGCCATTCTTTCTCAGCGCTCCCTCTCTGACGACAAGGTCCACCCTTGCGCGTATTTTTCTCATCGCCTGTCGCCGTCGGAACGTAACTATGATGTGGGAAACCGCGAACTGCTCGCCATCCGCTTAGCCCTAGGCGAATGGCGACAGTGGTTGGAGGGGGCGACCGTTACTTTTGTCGTTTGGACTGACCATAGGAACCTTGAGTACATCCGTTCTGCCAAACGACTTAATGCACGTCAGGCTCGTTGGGCGCTGTTTTTCGCTCGTTTCGAGTTCGTAATTTCTTATCGTCCGGGCTCTAAGAACACCAAGCCTGATGCCTTATCTCGTCTCTTCAGTTCTTCAGTAGTCTCCACCGACCCCGAGGGGATTCTCCCTGAGGGGCGTGTTGTCGGGTTGACTGTCTGGGGAATTGAGAGGCAGGTAAAGCAAGCACTCACTCACACTCCGTCGCCGCGCGCTTGTCCTAGGAACCTTCTTTTCGTTCCCGTTCCTACTCGTCTGGCCGTTCTTCAGTGGGCTCACTCTGCCAAGTTAGTCGGCCACCCCGGCGTTCGGGGTACGCTTGCTTCCATTCGCCAGCGTTTTTGGTGGCCCACTCGGGAGCGTGACACGCGTCGTTTCGTGGCTGCTTGTTCGGTCTGCGCGCAGACTAAGTCCGGTAACTCCCCTCCTGCCGGCCGTCTCAGACCGCTTCCCATTCCCTCTCGACCGTGGTCTCACATCGCCTTAGATTTTATCACCGGACTGCCTTCGTCAGCGGGGAAGACTGTTATTCTTACGGTTGTCGATAGGTTCTCTAAGGCGGCTCATTTTATTCCCCTCGCTAAGCTCCCTTCTGCTAAAGAAACGGCACAAATCATCATCGAGAATGTTTTCAGAATTCATGGCCTTCCGTCAGACGTCGTTTCAGACAGGGGTCCGCAATTCACGTCTCAATTTTGGAGGGAGTTTTGATTGGAGCTTCCGTCAGTCTCTCTTCCGGCTTTCACCCTCAGTCTAACGGTCAAGCAGAACGGGCCAATCAGACTATTGGTCGCATCTTACGCAGTCTTTCTTTTCGTAACCCTGCGTCTTGGTCAGAACAGCTCCCCTGGGCAGAATACGCCCACAACTCGCTTCCTTCGTCTGCGACCGGTCTATCTCCTTTTCAGAGTAGCCTCGGGTACCAGCCTCCGCTGTTCTCGTCTCAGCTCGCCGAGTCCTGCGTCCCCTCCGCTCAGGCTTTTGTCCAACGTTGTGAGCGCACCTGGAAGAGGGTCAGGTCTGCACTTTGCCGTTATAGGGCGCAGACTGTGAGAGCCGCTAATAAGCGTAGAACTAAGAGTCCTAGATATTGTCGCGGTCAGAGAGTATGGCTCTCCACTCAAAACCTTCCTCTTAAGACAGCTTCTCGCAAGTTGACCCCGCGGTTCATTGGTCCGTTCCGTATTTCTCAGATCATTAATCCTGTCGCAGTGCGACTTCTTCTCCCGCGATATCTTCGTCGCGTCCACCCGGTCTTCCATGTCTCTTGTGTTAAGCCCGTTCTTCGCGCCCCCGTTCGTCTTTCCCCCCCCCATCCTTGTCGAGGGCGCACCTATCTACAGGGTCCGTAAGATTTTGGACATGCGTCCTCGGGGCCGTGGTCATCAGTACCTAGTAGATTGGGAGGGGTACGGTCCTGAGGAAAGGAGTTGGGTTCCCTCTCGGGACGTGCTGGACCGTTCGCTGATCGATGATTTCCTCCGTTGCCGCCAGGTTTCCTCCTCGAGTGCGCCAGGAGGTGCTCGGTGAGTGGGGGTACTGTCATGTATTGTCATATTATGTCTTGTTCCTGTTCTTTCTCTTCACTCCGTTTCCCTCTGCTGGTCGTATTAGGTTACCTTCTCTTCCTCTCCTTCCCCCAGCTGTTCCTCATCTTCTCTAACTACCTCGTTCACCCTTTTCCCACCTGTTCCCTTTTTCCCTCTGATTAGGTCTCTATTTCTCTCTTTGTTCCTGCTTCTTTCTTTGTCAGATTCTCGTTTGAGTTTCTCATGCCAGAACCAAACTATCGTCTCGTTTGCTTCACCCTTGTCCCATCCTGTCGGAATCTGCCTGTTCTTCTGATGCTACGTGTGATCAGGTACCTCTGTCCGCTACGACCCGCGCCTACCCAGAGAGACCAGCAGTCTGTCGCCGCAACCCAGCTATTCTCCTCTGCTGCTAAGAAGGGGACTCTTTTGTAAATATCAGAAGGACTTTCTGTTTCATTTGTCGCCCTCTCTGAGGGTTGTCTATTTTGCCATTTTCTACATCTGAAGAGGATCTATGTCTTCCCTGTGTTTTTACATTAAAGGGCTCTGTTTTTGTTAAACCGCTTTTGGGTCCTCACTCAAGTGCACAACAGGTCCAATACCACAGTGGATAACTGAAGCATGAGCAGGAAATGGTAGACATAAGGAGACAGTTGGAGAGAACTGGAAAACTAATGACAAATGCAGAAAAGGGAAAAATCCTGCTAGCTATGGAACTGCGTTTGAAAACTTTAATTTTTAATTTTTTAATTTCACCTTTATTTAACCAGGTAGGCTAGTTGAGAACAAGTTCTCATTTACAACTGCGACCTGGCCAAGATAAAGAAAAGCAGCTTGACACATACTGTACAACAACACAGAGTTACACATGGAATAAACAAACATACAGTCAATAATACAGTAGAAAAAGTCTATATATAGTGTGTGCAAATGAGGTAAGATAAGGGAGGTAAGGTAATAAATAGTCCATGGTGGCGAAGTAATAACAATATACCAATTAAACACTGGAGTGAATAGATGTGCAGAAGATGAATGTGCAAGTAGAGATACTGGGGTGCAAAGGAGCAAGATAAATAAATACAGTATTGGGGTGAGGTAGTTGGATGGGCTATTTACAGATGGGCTATGTACAGGTGCAGTGATCTGTGAGCTACTCTTGACAGCTGGTGCTTAAAGCTAGCGAGGGAGATATGAGTCTCCAGCTTCAGTGATTTTTGCAGTTCGTTCCAGTTATTGGCAGCAGAGAACTGGAAGGAAAGGTGGCCAAAGGGGGAATTGGCTTTGGGGGTGGCCAGTGAGATATACCTGCTGGAGCGCGTGCTACGGGTGGGTGCTGCTATGGTCACCAGTGAGCTGAGATAAGGCAAATAAGGCGGGGCTTTACCTAGCAAAGACTTGTAGAAGACCTGGAGCCAGTGGGTTTGGCGACGAGTATGAAGCGAGGGCCAGCCAACGAGAGCATACAGGACGCAGTGGTAGTATATGGGGCTTTGGTGACAAAACGGATGGCACTGTGATAGACTGCATCCAATTTGTTGAGTAGAGTGTTGGAGGCTATTTTGTAGATGACATCACCAAAGTCGAGGATCGGTAGGATGGTCAGTATTACGGGAGTATGTTTGGCAGCATGAGTGAAGGATGCTTTGTTGCGAAATAGGAAGCCGATTCTAGATTTAATATTGGATTGGAGACGATTAATGTGAGTCAGGAAGGAAATGTTTACAGTCTAACCAGACACCTAGTTATTTGTAGTTGTCCACATATGCTAAGTCTGAACCGTCCAGAGTAGTGATGCTGGACGGGTGGGCAGTTGCGGGCAGCAATCGGTTGAAGAGCATGCATTTAGTTTTACTTGTATTTAAGAGCAGTTAGAGGCCACGGAAGGAGAGTTGTATGGCATTGAAACTCGTCTGGAGGTTAGTTAACACAGTGTCCAAAGAAGGGCCAGAAGTATACAGAATGGTGTCGTCTGCGTGGAGGTGGATCAGAGATTCACCAGCAGCATGAGCGACATCATTGATGTATACAGAGAAGAGAGTCGGCCCGAGAATTGAACCCTGTGGCACCCCCATAGAGACTGCCAGAGGTCCGGACAACAGGCCCTCCAATTTGACACACTGAACTCTATCAGAGAAGTAGTTGGTGAACCAGGCGAGGCAGTCATTTGAGAAACCAAGGCTGTTGAGTTTGCCGATAAGAATGTGGTGATTGATCGAGTCGAAAGCCTTGGCCAGGTCGATAAATACGGCTGCACAGTAATGTCTCTTATCGATGGCGGTTATGATATTGTTTAGGACCTTGAGCGTGGCTGAGGTGCACCCATGACCAGCTCTGAAACCAGAGAATTTTCGGTGGGATTCGAAATGGTCAGTAATCTGTTTGTTAACTTGGCTTTCCAAGACCTTAGAAAGGCTGGGTAGGATAGATATAGGTCAAATCAAATCTAAGTTTATTTGTCATGTGCGCTGAATACAACAGGCTGTAACCAATAGTGCAAAAAAGGTATTTGGTGAACAATAGGTAGATAAAGAAATAAAACAACAGTAAAAAGACAGGCTATATACAGTAGCGAGGCTACATAGAGACACTGGTTAGTCAGGCTGATTGAGGTAGTATGTACATGTAGATATGGTTAAAGTGACTATGCATATATGATGAACAGAGAGTAGCAGTAGCGTAAAAGAGAGGTTGGCGGGTGGTGGGTGGCAGGTGGCGGGACACAATGCAGATAGCCAAGTTAACCACTGTGCGGGAGCCCTGGTTGGTCAGCCCAATTGAGGTAGTATGTACATGAATGTTTAAAGTGACTATGCATATAAGATAAACAGAGAGTAGCAGCAGCATAAAAAGAGGAGTTGGGGGAGGGCGGCACGCAATGCAAATAGTCCAGGTAGCCATTTGATTACCTGTTCAGGAGTCTTATGGCTTGGGAGTAAAAACTGTTGAGAAGCCTTTTGTCCTAGACTTGGCACTCCGGTACCGCTTGCCATGCGGTAGTAGGAAGAACAGTCTATGGCTGGGTTTAAAAAATATTTTTAGGGCCTTCCTCTGACACTGCCTGGTGTAGTGTACTGGGCCGTACGCACTACACTCTGTAGTGCCTTGCGGTCAGAGGCCAAGCAGTTGCCGTACCAGGCAGTGATGCAACCAGTCAGGATGCTCTCGATGTTGCAGCTGTAGAACCTTTTGAGTATCTCAGGACCCATGCCAAATCTTTTTATTTTCCTGAGGGGGAATAGGCTTTGTCGTGCCCTCTTCACGACTGTCTTGGTGTGTTTGGACCATTATAGTTTGTTGTTGATGTGGACACCAAGGAACTTGAAGCTCCCAACCTGCTCCACTACAGCCCCATAGATGAGAATTAGGGTGTGCTCTGTCCTCCTTTTCCTGTAGTCCACAATAATCTCCTTAGTCTTGGTTACGTTGAGGGATAGGTTGTTATTCTGGCACCACCTGGCAAGGTCTCTGACTTCCTCCCTATATTCTGTCTCGTCATTGTCGGTGATCAGGCCTACCACTGTTGTGTTGTCTGCAAACTTAATGATGGTGTTGGAGTCATGCCTGGCCATGCAGTCATGGGTGAACAGGGAGTACAGTAGGGGACTGAGCACGCACCCGTGGGGAGCTCCAGTGTTCAGGATCAGCATGGCAGATGTGTTGCTACCTACCCTCACCACGTGGGGGCGGCCCGTCAGGAAGTCCAGGATCCAGTTGCAGAGGGAGGTGTTTAGTCCCAGGATCCTTAGCTTAATGATGAGCTTTGAGGATACTATGGTGTTGAACGCTGAGCTGTAGTCAATGAATAGCATTCTCACGTAAGTGTTCCTTTTGTCCAGGTGGGAAAGGGCAGTGTGGAGTGCAATAGAGATTGCATCATCTGTGGATCTGTTTGGGCGGTAAGCAAATTGGACTGGGTCTAGGGTTTCTGGGATAATGGTGTTGATGTGAGCCATAACCACTCTTTCAAAGCACTTCATGGCTACAGACGTGAGTGCTACGGGTCTCTAGTCATTTAAGCAGATTGCCTTTGTGTTCTTGGACACAGGGACTATGGTGGTCTGCTTGAAACATGTTGGTATTACAGTCTTATTCAGGGACATGTTGAAAATGTCAGTGAAGACACCTGCCAGTTGGACAACACATGCCCGGAGCACACGTCCTGGTAATCTGTCTGGCCCCGAAGCCTTGTGTATGTTGACCTGTTTAAAGGTCTTACTCACGTTGGCTACGGAGAACGTGATCACACAGTCGCCTGGAACAGCTGATGCTCTCATGCATGCCTTAGTGTTGCTTTCCTTGAAGCGAGCATAGAAGTGATTTAGCTCGTCTGGTAGGCTCGTGTCACTGGGCAGCTCGCGGCTGTGCTTCCCTTTGTAGTCTGTAATAGATTGCAAGCCCTGCCGCATAAGACGAGTGTCTGAGCTGGCGTAGTATGATTCCATCTTAGCCCTGTATTGACACTTTGCCTGTTTGATGGTTCGTCGCAGGGAATAGCAAGATTTCTTGTAAGCTTCCGGGTTAGAGTCCCATACCTTGAAATTCGGGCAGCTCTACCCTTTAGCTCAGTGCGAATGTTGCCTGTAATCCATGGCTTCTGGTTGGGGTATGTACGTACAGTCACTGTGAGGACGATGTCCTCGATGCACTTATTGATAAAGCCAGTGACTGATGTGGTGTTCTCTTCAATGCCATTGGAAGAATCCCGGAACGTATTCCAGTCTGTGATGGCAAAACAGTCCTGTAGTTTAGCATCTGCTTCATCTGACCACTTTTTTATAGACTGAGTCACTGGTGCTTCCTGCTTTAATTTTTGCTTGTAAGCAGGAATCAGGAGGATAGAGTTGTGGTCGGATTTACCAAATGGAGGACGAGAGAGAGCTTTGTATGCGTCTCTGTGTTTGGAATACAGGTGATCTAGAATTTTTTTCCCTCTGGTTGGACATTTAACAGGTTGATGGAAATTTGGTAGAAATTATTTAAGTTTTGCTGCATTAAATTCCCCGGCCACTAGGAGTGCCGCCTCTGGGTGAGTGGTTTCCTGTTTGCTTATTTCCTTATCCAGCTGATTGAGTGGTGCGGTCTTCATGCCAGCATCTGTCTGTGGTGGTAAACAAACAGACACGAAAAGTATAGCTGAAAACTCTCTAGTTAAGTAGTGTGGCCTGCAATTTATCACAATATACTCTACTTCAGACGAGCAAAATCTAGAGACTTCCTTAGATTTCGTGCACCTGCTGTTGTTTACAAATATGCACAGACCGCCGCCCCTCATCTTACCGGAGTGTGCTGTTCTATCTTGCCGGTGCAGCGTGTATCCCGCTCAGCCACGATTCCGTGAAACATAAGATATTACAGTTTTTGATGTCCCATTGGTAGAATATTCATGATTGTACCTCGTCTAGTTTATTATCCAATGAATGCACGTTGGCGAGTAGTTTTGACTGTAACGGCAGCTTTCCAAGTCACCTTCGCCGGGTCCTGACCAGGCATCCGGCTCTTTGTCCTCTGTACCTGCGTCGCTTCCTCTTGCAAATAACGTAGATGTAGGCCCTGCCAGGTGTTTGGAGGATGTCTTGTGCCTCTTGTTTGTTGAAGAAAAAATCTTTGTCTAATCCGAGGTGAGTGATCCCTGTCGTGAAATCCAGAAGCTCTTTTTTGCTGTAAGATACGGTTGCAGAAACATTATGTACAAAATAAGTTACAAATAATGCAAAAAAAATACCAATACATAATAGCACAATTGGTTGGGCGCCCGTAAAACCATTTCTTCCGGCGCCATTTGTGTAGCAGTTTGGGTCTCCCCCTTTGAAGAGGGGGATGATCGCGGCAGCTTTCCAATCTTTGGGAATCTTAGACAATACGAAAGAGAGGTTGAACAGGCTAGTAATAGGGGTTGCAACAATTTCGGCAGATCATTTTAGAAAGAGTGACCAGAATGTCTAGCCAGGCAGATTTGTAGGGGTCCAGATTTTGTAGCTCTTTCAGAACATCAGCTATCTGGATTTGGGTGAAGGAGAAATCGGGAGGCTTGGGTGAGTTGCTGTGGGGGGTGTAGGGCAGTTGACCGGGGTAGGGGTAGCCAGGTGGAAAGCATAGCCAGCCATAGAAAAATGCTTTTTGAAATTCTCAATTATAGTGGATTTATCAGTGGTGACAATGTTTCCTAGCCTCAGTGCAGCGGGCAGCTGGGAGGAGGTGCTCTTATTCTCCATGGACTTTACAGTGTCCCATAACTTGTTTGAGTTTTTGCTACAGATGCAAATTTCTGTTTGAAAAAACTAGCCCTAGCTTTCCTAACTGCCTGTGTATATTGGTTCCTAACTTCCCTGAAAAGTTGAATATCACGGGGGGTGTGTATTTGATGCTATTTGATGCTAATGCAGTATGCCACAGGATGTTTTTGTGCTGGTCAAGGGAAGTCAGCTCTGGAGTGAAACAAGGGTTCTATCTGTTCCTGGTTCAGTTTTTTTTTAATGGGGCATGCTTATTTAAAATGGTGAGGAAGGCACTTTTAAAGAATAACCAGGCATCCTCTACTGACAGGATGAGGTCAATACCCTTCCAGGTTACCCAGGTCAGGTCGATTAGAAATGCCTGCTCGCTGAAGTGTTTTAGGGAGCGTTTGACTGAGATGAGGGGTGGTTGTTTGACCGCAGACCCATTACAGATGCAGGCAATGAGGCAGCGATTGCTGAGATCTTGGTTGAAAACAGCAGAGGTGTATTTTGAGGGCAAGTTGGTTAGGATAATATCTATGAGGGTGCCCGTGTTTACGGATTTAGGGTTGTACCTGGTAGGTTCATTGATAATTTTTGTGAGATTGAGGGCATCAAGCTTAGATTGTAGAATGGCTAGGGTGTTAAGCATGTCCCAGTTTAGGTCACCTAGCAGCACGAGCTCTGAAGATAGATGTAGGGCAATCAATTCACATATGGTGTCCAGGGCACAGCTGGGGACAGAGGGTGGTCTATAGCAAGCGGCAATGGTGAGAGACTTGTTTCTGGTAAGATGGATTTTTAAAAGTAGAAGCTCGAATTGTTTGGGTACTCTGCAGGCTATCTGCAGTAGATTGCAACTCCGCCCCCTTTGGCAGTTCTATCTTGTCGGGAAATGTTCTTGTTAGGGATGGAAATTTCAGGGGTTTTGGTGGTCTTCCTAAGCCAGGATTCAGACACAGCTAGGACATCCGGGTTGGCATAGTGTGCTAAAGCAGTGAATAAAACAAACTTAGGGAGAAGGCTTCTAATGTTAACATGCATGAAGGCTTTTACGGTTACAGAAGTCAACAAATGAGAGCACCTGGGGAATAGGAGTGGAGCTAGGCACTGCAGGGCCTGGATTAACCTCTATATCACCTCAGGAACAGAGAAGGAGTAGGATAACGGTATGGCTAAAGGCTATAAGAACTGGCCTTCTAGTACGTCCGGAACAGAGAGTAAAAGGAGCAGGTTTCTGGGTGTGATAGAATAGATTCAAGGCAAAATGTACAGACAAAGGTATGGTAGGATGTGAATACATTGGAGGTAAACCTAGGCATTGTGTGATGATGAGAGAGATATTGTCTCTAGAAACATTTAAACCAGCTGATGTCACCACATGTGTGGGAGGTGGAACTGAAGTGTTGGCTAGGTCATATTGAGCAGGGCTAGATAAGTGAAATAAGACAATAATCACTAACCAGAACAGCAATGGACAAGGCATATTGACATTAGGGAGAGGCATGCGCAGCCGAGTGATCATAGGAGTCCAGTGAGTAGTTAGGCTGGCTGGAGACACGGCGATTCAGACAGCTAGCAGGCCAGGGCTAGCAAGCTAGCAGAAGGGCCTTAGAGGGACAATGCGACAGAGGAAGTCTGTTATAGCCTCCTCATGCAGTTACGTCGAATATACCAGTCGTGATGGAGTAGTAGGGTTCCGTGTAGCAAAGGGGTTCAGTCCAATTGGCAAAATAGATATAGTGGCCCAAGAAATTGGCCGATGGATCTGAACAATTAAACAATTAATTGAACAATTGAACAACAATTGAACAATTAGATGTAATTGCAAAAACTTATGACAACGAACGTGCACAAAATCTTCAACAAAATCATCTTTTACAGTAACAAAATCGTATTCTACAGGAACAACTCAATTTAGCCAAAACTAAATACGACAATGTTCACGCCAAACTAGATAAATCTGACGAGTTATCTATTAACAGGAAAGCTCAACTTGATAACATGCATGCAGTTTTATTGAACATTACTCAAAGTAACACTGTTCTACTCCAAATTCTGCAGACCAAAGACGATCAAATAATGAACACAGTGACAAAGTTGGATGACAAATCAGCAGAACTCATTGAAGTCGCTGACCCAATGAATGATGAGAGAACTCAGGTGATGAAGATGGAAATATTGATTTCTAAGCTGGATGAAATCTCATCACTGAATCTCTCGCTCCAGACTCAAGACCTCTATCTGCAAACCATGACAGATACGTTTGAGACTGAAAGGAGCAAGTGCGACACTCACGTGTCCATAACTCTAAGCGCTCAAGTGGACTTTGTAATGCAGCAGAATACCACCCGTAGGTACAATCTTACTATCATAGGCTTCATTCAGCTTACTTTGGCCTAATCACTGAAACAGGAATGGATGAGCTGTTACCATTCAAACAAATGTTTTGTCGAACATGTATCCCACCTTCATTACATACTTGGGCCCTACAGCCTAAGTTGGCTTGCCTACCTTACAACTCAGAGAGCTTGCATGCACAGCTTTTAAGGCATCAAAAGCTCACAACGCTAAGAGCCCTGACATATCGGTTTTGAAGTTTGACCAGGACCACTCACTCCAGTTAGAGGGTGCATTATCAGGTATTGGAGCGTTGAAAGATGACGTACAACAGTGTTTTCTACCACGAAACCATGGATCCAATAACCACCGTGGTCGAAATAACTGTAAAGTACGTCGCCATCAAAATGACAACCGCTACAATCATCCTGTTCGCTACGTTCCTGCACCAAACCCACACAAAGTGTCAGAGCACAAGGGTAACAAATGGTTAAAGGACGATCAAAACATAGACCAATGTTCTCTAGGAGTTCCACTATGTGAAGAACTAAAGCTAGAAAAAATTGAGAAAAGGTTCAAAGATAAGTCACAAGGACTAGACAGGGAATTTCCAGACACCAGGTCCGCAGGAATTAACACCCTTAGCAAGGACATTAAAAATCTAATTTCTCCCGCAAGACCCTATCCAAGGCCCACTCAATCAAGAAACAAACCCACAGGCTTTGTCTAAAGACTCTGAAACAAAGGTTGCAAAGAAAAAGGTCAAAAGCTTCGCTAAAGCCAAGCCAACTCAAAATCCAAAAAGTTGATCTGCCTTCACCTTGAACAGAAATGGCACATCACGTCATGTGAACGACCACTCCACTCTGTGGAGAATATGTCCACTAAATTCAACTCTAAACGGCCATACCTGGAAACAGTCCTGGAGGACTGCTTAACTTGTCATGCCCTAAATGATTCGGGTGCGAAAATATCGCTCATCTCTCAAACATCTCGGTGATCTCAAAAGGACTTTGAAGCCAACTGAACGTTGGTTAAAAGTGGAACGATGCGACACTACACTTTGAGGTTTCACTCAGACTATCTCGCCTCTCACATTGAGAGTCATGCAAAAACTACACTTCCAGGACGTATCGCTTGTTCCCCCTGTGTATGTTACCAGCCTCGAATCTGAACCCCTGCTACTCTGAGCAAACTTGATGGATCGGTTACTCCCACTGATGGATTGGAAAACCAACCATGTATGGTCACAGGTCACAGCGCCTTCCCCACTGACCACACTGTCTTCCCCTAACGCTAGCTGCAACGCAGTCATCCTAGAGGAGTATTTGTCGAAACTACCCCCTTGGAAAAAGACGTTTTGAAACTTCTTGGTGCAGAATCCGATCCAAGGAAATATTACAAAATCTCGACACATTCAATCAGCAAACCTGATTGACCATTCTCTTCATGATTTCGAGCCAGCAGTCTCTGTGGATGAGCAACTTCTCTCCTCCTTGCAGCCGTGCAAATCTGTAGTTGAGATGAACTTCTCTTGCCCTTTGGACACTTCCGTAAGCATTACGGCAGTCTCAGCAAGTAAAACATTGAGGCGCAGAGTGTACTCTGCTTCCGATGATACATCTTCCACTTTGTGGGGGACTGTCACCCCTTACAATGACACTAATGGTGCCAGTCCCGCAACTGACCAGATGACTCCCACTGGTGAAACACTTTGCGATATCACAGACAGATATCCTTGTCTCAGTTCGCAGGTACTGAAGAGGTTGCCACACGCGGACACTGTGGTGAATGACAAGCCTCGACAGCCACTGAGCGTTTTGAAGCACAAACATAAGAAGATTTGGTTGAAAGGTTACAGCCATTCTCATAATGACAACTGACACTGACAACTCGTACAATAGGGTTCGACCTTTTCATTCACGCCTCGAATGTCAACACCACATGCTGGTGGGGGTGTCGAGACTACATGCAACACCGTATGAGGTCGCCAGAGCAGAAAACAAATCTAGTTGTAAACTCCCCGATGAGAATAGTGAGGAGCAGACAGGCCCCTAGACAGGGATAATCTTAGAACACATCTAAGATATTACTGAGGTGTACCACACTGGTCGTATAATAAGTCCAGTGGACTTCCACCTCCAAAACAAAGGAAAAAAATAATGATGCCTTGCCATGTGTAGGTTCAACTACAAGACAACTAGTAAAATTCTCTAATCATGTGTTCCGGTAGGATAATATTTCAGAATAAATCAGTAGGATAACTGATCCCCTAGAGTACCAGTACCAATGCCAGCACAGTCAGTCCAGCAACAATCAGTAAGAGGATTAGAGACCTCACAAATCAAATTGCTATTGATAACAGCGACAGAGGAGTTAGTAGTCACTCAGATTGCAACACATGTAAGGGAATCTCCAGAACACTCTTCTGATGGTCAACACACATGCCACTAATAAATAGAACCCTCCATTCAGGAGGAAAGTTATTAGAAGTCATGAACTATAATCACACCGAGTACGACTGGTTCAGTGCTTAAAGAGTACTTCCATCGTGAGGTTAGCTCCTCCGTGGATAACATCATTCCTATCACCGCTACAATAGTGTAAGACACATTGACTTGTAGTAAAACTACTACAGGTCCCCTTAACATATGTCTTGAGGTCGACATCAATTCTTACTGACCTCCAGGCATCGACCTGGAAATGATCTGATTATGTCATACTCATTCTGAACAGGTTGCAACCTACCAGGATACTTGGTTCTTTCCCTGGCATGTGCGCTTATGTAAACATGAACGCACACGTACAACAAAACATTTAATGAAGATTTATGCTCGGATCACTTAAGGGTCCGAACAAAATACCAGCCTTAGTAAAGTAGAACATTTACTCTGAGGCCTTTGACTCTACAGGACTCACCAGTTTCTCCACAGAGGTCCATAGGTCATCCCTGTAGACTGCCCGAAGCTTGTGCCTTACAGCTGTAGACTTATCATGTAGTTATCAACTTAGGATAGTGACCTAAGCAACACACCTCAAATTAGGAACGCCCTAGATATGACTTTAGACAATGCCATGATAGGGTAATTTTGCCCGGAACTTGTACGTATATAGAATACGGCCCAATTAGATGATTTAGGTGTGATAACTATTTTTTTGTATATCTTTTGTTTATGCTTTCATTCCTTTTCGTTTCAGTTCCTTTGACACTTAGGAAGTGCATTGTTAACATCTGCCTAAATTACTGCCCAGATCTTCCAGTCTGGTCGACCAGACGACAGGTACGGAACAGCGATCACCAACCGGACATCCACTGCCCATTCTTGTGGTGGACTGCTCCGCTTTCAGAAAGCCTGCCAAGGTCAACCACCAGAGGGGGACTGCAACGATGACCCACAACCAGGACATCACATGGTAGTTATTTTTATGTTGGTTTGCAACTTGCAGAATCCTTCCATGTCGAATCCTTCCAGGTCGAATTCACCAGAGGTGGACTGTCATAACTCTCCTGTTACAATCTGAAGGATCAGGTTACAGTGGGTCCGCTCTACAGCATGCTCTCTCTCAGGGGGAGAGTGGGAAGTCGGTCATAAAATACGCTGCCCCTATGTTCTGTAGTGTTCGAGAATGGAGTGTAAACTGTGGAACACAGAGAGACCCTTGAACATCAAAAGTTTGAATAATTGAACAATATTTATATTTTTGAGAATGTGGGAATGGTCTGTGGACACTTAAGGGACAGTCATGTTAAGTGTGTTTCATTTGGTGATCTCATGAAGGACAGGAAACACACATATCTGTATTTTCCAGCTGCCAGGTTTACATCAAGTATTGTGAAACGTATGTGATTAAACATGAAACTATTTGTGAAAAGATGTAATGTGATGTTAACCTTCTAAATGAGAATATGGATTTTCATATAAAGTTTGACTATTCAGTGACCACAACCCAGACATCACATTAGGCATCATAGAACCGCCCTTTTTTCCACAGAGTAGATAACCACTTCCTACAAAATTTACAGTCAGAGAATGCCGGGACGGGGTCCCCACGTTGGAATGGTTACAATTCTATAAATCATTATACCAGAAAATATGGAGCTGACGCTATATGTTGAAATGGTTGAGAACTACAACTCTATAGGCCACAGAGACCATACAGCTGTAGTTTTGGCTACATGGCTGTAAATGTTTAAACTCTGAGACTATCGATCACTACAGAATAAGAGCAAATCCTAGACGTATAATTACTAGTCGGCAGCTAGAAATTACGCAAGTCGAGTACGAGAATATCGACAACCGCGGAAGCATCTATTCTATGCAACGACCATCTGTAGGTCTGACGTATCCATTACAACAGACACTATCCAGATCCACAAAGAAAGCTACAACCATGAAGGACATTGTGACTTCTGGGGAACCAGAGACTCTCTGATGAACTGACCCTCCAGCAGACGGACAGGCGATTCCAACAGAGAAGACAACGACATGTCGGCGTAAATATATACATTGCAATTATTCTCGAATTAGCGGCCGTGCAAAGGATTAGCATTTCAGTGAATATAATTATCACCTGTGTGTCGTGAATCCTTTTAGTCTTTCCTGCTCTTTCTCAGTCCCCACCCCTTTCCTTTGTCGGCTTCGTCCGCCAGGGACTCTTTTTTGTATCATGTAGTAGCCCAAATATCTACTGTTTGTTTGTTATGTATTTTTGTGATTATTTAGGTGGTTAGTAAATAAATAATTAAGCCAATTTACATATCGCTTTTCTTCTTTTGTTATGATTGAATGCCTCAGTCAATTTGGTTCATCCTAAGACCCAAGTTATTCATTGTTACCTTACAGTACCTTCTCATTGCGGCATTTTTGTTAATGGAAACTTTTGTCTTTAGTTGGGTAACACAACTGGATAAAAACATAGTCAAGCCATCAGGTATTTCATAACATTATTATTTTGAGTAATATCTTGCCAAATGGCTCCATTGCTTCCAAACGGACCCTTGTTATTTACATTAGACTACCACATAGACTTGGATGTCCTCCACATCAGCAAACCAGCAGGTAATTCACCTCTTGATTGGCAGGAGGACCTAGCAGGTTAGGAGATGGCAGGCATCCAACACATCATGACCCAAGCCAAGGAGACGGCCCATCTCTCTGGTCAAGAGCCAATACTGGGCTGTTTGTATTCCATGTCACAGACAGATCAATAAGCACAGGATAAAATATTAGAACTTTCAAGGAATCGTGGGAGGGACAGAGAACATTAAAAACAGATTTTATGGAGGGAATGTCTCTAACCTATAATGAATCGAGGCTGGCAGAATTAGTATTCATTGAGGCAAATGTCTCCATATTGGAAGAATAAATGGACGCTAATGCAATAAAAAAGAAGAACTGAATCAGCCGTGAGCTGAATTAAACGGGGAAGTGAATCAAGGCAATAAATTTAGGTACAAGGGCATGTACCATATGCAATTAAATATAGAGGGAATGACTTCCACCTGCACTTGAGAGTAAACAGCCAACATTAGCATAAACCCTGGGATAATGACTCACAGGACATGGAAGGAGAAACTCATTGCGTTTGTTGTTGTTGGTGACTGTGGTTGTTTAGGGGAAATCCAAGCCCCATGACATGCTTTGTATGGTCAGTTGATTCTCTCTGGCATACATCATTAGTGGTCAGTCCAGATCCACAGCTATCACTCACATAGTGTAGCCAACCCCATCTGTACTGATGAGATCCCTAAAGAAGGCTTTGCCTGCGGACTTCCCCTCACTGTGGCTAACAAAGGGCCTCACCTCTCCAATCACACCTCCCTGGGGAAGGGTAACATGGACACCAAATTGAATCACGAAGATGATGAAACTGTCCAGATGATGTCAGGGATAGACTACTACTATCCACACTCCCTTGTTAACTGTAAACAAGTGGATAAAAAGATACTGTTGCATCATTGACAGCTGCTGTGGGTCAGTCATGGGGGAATATTACAATCTGTGTTTCAGTTCAATTAAGGTTTGTGTTACTCCAGATTCTTGGTCCAGTGGTCCAGAGTTCCTATGGGGATATAGAAATACCCAGACCCATTTGTTTGTAACATAACACTGTGATCATGACTTTGACCAGTTCACCCAACTTCATCGTAAGTACCTGTGTTCTCTCAACTGGTGTAGTGCTACCTAGAAGTTGAGTGCAGTCATTAAAATGCACTGTAGAAAATTATAGGAGAGCATCTATTATTCTGCATATGTACTTCAGTAAAGTTGTCACAACCTGATCCATTTCACCTGTCTTTGTGCTTGTCTGCACTCCCTTCCAGGTGTCGCCCATCTTCCCCATTATCCCCAGTGTGTTTATACCTGTGTTCTTTGTTTGTCTGTTGCAGTTTGTTTTGTTTGTCAAGCCTACCAGTGTTTTCCCCCCTGTTGCTGTCTGTTTCTAGTTTCTGTTTTCTAGTTTTCCTGGTTTTGACCATTCTACCTGCCCTGGTTCTATACCTTGTCAATTCACAATGGATTACCGACCTCTGCCTGCCCTTGACCTGTCGTTTTTCCTGCCCCCAGTTCGAGTAATAAACTTTTGTTACTTTGACTCTGTCTGCATCTTGGTCTGTCCTAAAACATGATAAAAATGAAAAAAATCTTGATCATTGAAATGTATTTTTACAGTTATTTTCATAGATCCACATGAAACGGATTCAGAGCTGATTCCAGTTGCAGTTGTCCCATACTGTTCTACACAACTCTTTTGTTCTCTCTCCATCACGGAAACATGAATAATGGTGGGTGAGAAAGTGCAAATACAACCAAAAACCAATTAAGGGTTAGCAGCACTTCGTAAAACCCAATCTTAATCTTCGTAAAGCAATATTCCTTTGCCAAGCACACTATCGATCTGCCAAGCCTTGGTTTTGTGTTTTAAAGCTTTATGTCAAGGTTCACCCAAACACACAATGGAGGCCAGATTCATCCCACATTTTAATGACTCCTATTCCTCTAGGTTGTGTTGTCAGTGATGAAATGTATCTCTGTGGTAGTAGATAATGTGCAGCGGTGCTTATCATTTCTTCAGGCAACGTTGGTTCACCAGACCACCTGCTAACACCTCAGTAATAGTATACATCCATTCCTGGAGTGTATGAGTGATAGTATATGTTTTCCTCCAGATGTATCTAATCTCTGTTTGGTATCAGTCCTGTTCCCCCCCAGACAGATGATTCCACTGGGATCCCATGGCCCCAGGGTTACCCCTTCACTCTCCAGACCAGTGGATCAGGACCTTGGAAGGTAATTTTCATGTCCAACATTGATAGGCATTTATTAGATATGCACAGCCCGACCCCCATGCACTACGAGCCCCAGAAAGGAGCTGCCTGGGTTCGATTAGGGCAACAACCACACCAGTCACACATATACAGCATGGACCAAATTTGCGAATGTTGTTTCACCCAAGCATCCCAGATGTTTCCAGCTATGCCATTATCCAACCCTGATAATGTGCCGTGTCCTACATCCCGATGATTTAGACCAGTGATGGGAAACTCCAGTCCTTGTGGGCCTGATTGGTGTCACACTTTTGTCCAAGCCCCAGCTAACACACCAATAATCAACTAATCATCATCATAAGTTTAGAATACAATTAGTTGAATCATATGGGTTTGCTAGGGAGGGGGTAAAGTGTGACCCCACTCTGGCCCCAGGCTCAAACTTCATTTAGACTTTTTTGTCTTAGATTCACACAGTGTTTTGAACTCCATCATAATTAGCAACATGCCTTGTGAAGGCCTTCCTCCTGATTTCTCTGTCAACTTCATCTTCATACACTGTCTAAATAAACTAAGTTAAAGAACTGCAAACCTTGTGATGTTATGGGTAGGCCAATAGCCTGTGATTTCTTCTATCATCAAAGCAATGTCTTCGTCCTCAGACAGCTGAGGTTAAGCAATGAAGAGCTCTATCTGCCTCCGTCCCATTCAGAACGGGTAATTAATCACACACATACACACATGTACAAGCATAAACATACACATAGTCACACTCAGGATTGAACCCCTGATCCTCAGAGCCGGGTCGCGGCTTACGCCCATCCGCCATCCCCGTCCACAACGCCCCAGCAAGCTGCGAGCCTACTTGATGGTAATATCGTTCACGGTTGCCCCTAGTGGCTGGTATTGAAGGTATCTCCCAATGTCCTGGGGACCTGGACGAATGTTGAATACTGCATTAGATCTGGTGGTGACCTGGCTGCATTAACACCTCAACTATAATTTGCATAAACAGTGATATAGTACTATTGCTCAATTCATACAACAATGGCCAGTATATTTACATTTTTAACATACACATTTATTAAAACAAAGACATATGCCATAAACATGAGCATTTCCAAGAGAATCTGAAAACACCCCTAAACGAGGGAAACCAACAAAAAGGAACGCAAACTATGGATAAACGATAAATGGATCGTCGCTTCGCTAGCCTGGATACCAGTCTTTTTAGCTAACATTCTTTACGGCCAACTCTGTAGTAGAAGTTGTGGAATGGTAGCTAAAAAGACTGGCACCCAGACTAGCGCTTGGCAAGGAACAGCGTTTAAAGTTGAGTAGGCCTAAAACAGTTTGACGTTTCAACAAAAGGAAGACAATGCTAAACATTTATAAAGAAATTGTATGACAACCAGACTCTGGCGTTTGTTGTTTTGTGATACAAAGCAGAAGGTTTTAGCATGACTAGCAGCATAAACAAACTTTAGAAAACAATGAGATCATCTGGAGAGAAAATGAAGGGAAATAGGCTATCCCACATATAATACAATTTGATCTATTAATGAAACATTCCTTGAATTAAAATAATGCTGCATAAGTGATTAGTGTCCTTCTTATGCATGACTGCATTGATAATGAACATTTTCTCATTGACAATGTCAATGTCCTTGAAATGCATGTGCTGAATGAGGAACCGTCATTAGGCTATCCCAAATGAGTTGAATGATTCTTAATGAATCTCTCTCCTTGGCCTGTCAGCCAGATGTGGCCTATGTACGTGAGGCATGAGAGACCGCTGGGCCACTTTGCTCCATTCCATCTGTAAGAGTTAAAGCTTCCTCTACTCTTTTTTTCCCTTTACCAGTATAAGGCAAAGACCCTCATTTGCTAGAGAAAACTGTCCCATACAATATTTTACAATTAGTTACATGTTTAAATCCAGTGGATTTCCAGAATTCACCTTCACTGCATTTGATGGCTGCATGGAACCTAAGCTCTCTACTTAGAGGACCATGGTCCATGTACATTGTGTAAGACAGGCTACCTCCTCTAAATCAGGTTCCCTGATGACAGAGGATCATGGACGGGCTTCTCCCATGATCCCAGGGGGATTTGTGGGCTGTGCTTCAAGGCAGGTGCAGTTTTATGTCTAGGCTGAGGCTGAGCAGTAAAGAAGGGCCCTGCAGAGCACCAGTCATCAGGTTATGGAGAGTTCCATCCCATCAACGGGTGTCCCCCAGGCCCACTCAGCCCCACCATCCATCCAACTCTCCCTGGGTGAAATACAGGCCACCTGCCTGTCTATCAACTAGGACCATGGCACATTAACGATGAGGCTGGTCTATCTGTCTTCTTTAGGGGCTGTTCATTACTGCTTACCTGGATGTATGGCAGAATGTTTCAAGTGTCGAGTTTCAAGTTTATTTGCTGTGTGAAATGAACAGATTTCTAAATCTTACTCACTCCAGCTGTAGGTGAGTCAGCATGAATACAAGGATCCCAATATGTTCCACTCATGGTGCCATTAGTAACAGACAGTGATGTCACGGGAGGTTGGTGGCACCTTAATTGGGGTGGACAGGCTCGTGGTAATGGCTGGAGCGGAATCAGTGGAATGGTATCAAATACATCAAACATGGTTTCCATGTGCTTGATGCCATTCCATTTGCTCTGTTTCTCCCTTCAGCAGACTCCTGTGAGTGACGTAGTGTTAATGAGTCTGGCAGTAATAATACACACTAATGCATTTCAAATTGTGTTTTTACTGTAGTGATACCATGTTCATTGCATCAGACAGACATCGATGAGAGCAGGTGATCTCAACAAGCACATACTGTACCTGCACACACAAACACACACTCTGTAAGAATATATTCACTGACCCCAGCAACATTACAACACCCAGGAAAGATATGAAATGGTCGTCCCTCTGAAGGTAATGGACGAGGGGCAATCAATACCTTCACATGCAGCTGAAACGCTCCACTATAGGAACCAAGCACTTCAGGTGACGATCTGCCTGGTTGCAGGGTGGGACTGCAGCGGCGCAACACGGCAGTGCTACAGCAGCAATTCTTTGATTAGTCATACTGACAAATCACCTGTCCTCACTGTCCCTCCATCCACCCATCAACCCCTTCCCCAACCTTACTTTCCTCTGAGTCAATGTGTGCACATCCACACTGTCATACATACCACTGCATGCTGCCTCCCATAACTCATCTGACACTGACAGGCCTTCATTTGTTGAGTGACTAGACTGTACAAGTCCCCAGACCGTTTTTTATGTACAGCAAGGCCGCCCTCCTGGGCTTTTCATGCACTACAGTGTCTAGGGATAACCGAGAAGGATGCAACAAACAAAAAACATCCAGTCAGCGGCAGTCCTAAGGGTGAAAACAGCTCTCTGATGAGAAAGGTTGAAGGAGAATGGCAAGAATCATGCAAGCTAACAGGCGGGCCACGAACAGACAAATAACACCGCTATACAACAGTGGTGTTCAGAACGGCATCTCAGAATGCGCAACTTGTTCATCCTTGTCACGGACGGGCTATTGCAGCAGACGACCACACCGGGTCCACTTCTAGCAGCTAAAAACAAGATGAAGCGGCTCCAGTGGGCACGTAATCACAAACATTGGAGAATTGAAGAGTTGAAAACATTGCCTGGAACATGACAGCGAGTTCAGTTTACTTGAGTGACCTGCGCAGTCCCCAGACCTCAACCCAAAAGAGCATCTTTGGGATGAGATGGAACGGGCTGTTCGCAGCATGAATGCACCGCCGTCCAATCTGCAGCAACTGCGTGATGCCATCGGGTCATCATGGACCAATATCCCTGTGGAATGTTTCTGACACCTTGTAGCATGCCCCGAATAATTCAGGTTGCTCTGGTGGCAAAGGGGGTCTGACCCGGTACTAGATGGTTGTACCTAATAAACTGTCTGGCTGGGTGACTGACTGACAATGAGAATATGTTCAACTGATGGACTCACACTATATGAGAGTTTCCAGTAGGTGTGTGCTTTTAGCTGGGCTCTTCTGAGGTTTTGCATTCTCATCTAGTGGCTTGACAGCCTAGCATCCTGGCTGTTCTCCAGCGTGGGCTTGGTTAAACGAGTGTAAGGATGAGGTCCACTGATAACCCAGAGTGCTCCTCTACAGCCCTGCCAAAACCCCAGCATCACAGAGAAATTAGACGCGGCTAGCCATCTATATATTTCCCCTCCAAACAGTTTAGAGTTTAGACAGTGGTCTAAATAAAAAATCAGAGACACACAGATCTACATTATGAATGTAGACAGAGAGAGAGAGCGGGGGAGAGCGGGGAGAGAGAGAGAGAAAGAGAGAGAATGGGGGAGAGAGAGGGAAGAGAGAGAGAAAGAGAGAGAATGGGGGAGAGAGAAGGAAAGGGAAAGAGAGAGAGAAAAAGAGTGGTGGGAGAGAGGGGGAGAGAGAGATTTTAGCTAGGTTAGAGAGATCCTATAATCAGCAGTATATCTCATTAACTCCATGCCTGTTCTTTGTCAAAAGGCAAATCTAATCAGGAAATGTTGTTTTTCATTTGAGGTTTTACTGAAACATAAGACATGCGATTAGGAACTGTCCATGGTCCCGAACGAGTATAATTGGAGGTAGTGCTGGATGAAAACCCATTCAGCATGTGTTTTCCTTCCATTTGAGCTTAAAAGTGTTTTACACAAATATTACAGGTATCTATGTTAGTTCTTCAGCTGGGATATGTTTTTGTTATGGGCTGTGATGTTTTCATCCTGCTTTGTGTCAAAGCATTAGTACATCATGGCATCTGAAATGGTCAAAGCTTTCCTTTTGTGGTCAGGCCTTCACTCCCAAGCACTCAAGCGTTTAAAATATCGGGGCAGTTTGATAAGAACCTGTTATGTAATTCAGAAAGAGCAGAGAGTATTTCTCCCAAGGGCCTTGTTACTACGGTTTGAAAAACGGAATACCAAGCAGTCTTGCTAAACTATAATTCACCCAGAGATAGCACTGCCTCTAAATGTCCATAAAAGCCAACCCACTGGGCACAGATGTCGATTCAATGTCTTTTCCACATTGGTTCAACGTCATTTCATTGAAATGATGTGGAAGCTGAGTTGATTCAACCAGTGTGTGCTCAGTGTGTGGGAAATATGATCTATCAGCAGGAATATGTTTTATGCATGACTACACCCTCTGACAGTGATGTATTCCAACCAGATGTCTCTTCTACCGTTCCAGAAGTTGAAATCCATCACATATAATGAACTTCATAAAGGATTACTTTCACAAGATGTTGGACATCTCCGTATGATATCCAGAAAGGAAGGTTAACACAGAAACAGAAAGTAGGGGAAGGAGAGTGACTGAATCAGGCCTCTAATGTAAAGGAGAATTCCTGACTGGACACCATTCAGATCTTGAGAGACAACAGGCTCGGGTCTTCCAGGAAGCTTATGGAAATTAGACCCAGGAAAAACAAACATAGCAAATCAGGTTGAACACATTCTCTTGGCCCTGGAGTAGTGCGATTTCATCCAAAGAACAAACGGTCAACCTAAGAACATTTTGAGTGAGAGAGGCGTTGTCACACAGATACTACCAAGGTGTGCGCTTTCAGACTTCTTGTTTTACTTCAGTTTCAAGGTAGAGCTCTAAATACACAAAGAAACAGGGTTTTTATTGAGTTGAAGAACATGCCAAGTGTTACTGGAAATGAGGGCAGTAGACTTCCCTGTCACAGGGAGAGGGGGAAGGGGAGAGAGAGAGAGAGTGAGATAACAAAAACAAAGCGTCTTGTAACCATTCTCAATTGCATAGATAGAGCCATGGATGTAAGGACTGACCATCCAAATTAAATGTATAGTTTTAACCATGTTTTGAGGCAGTACATTGTTTGTTTAAAATTATGTTGTTTACAAACATTGGAGTAAAACAAGCTTATATTTTAGGTTCTGATTGGGTATAACAGTTTAGGATGCATTTATAAGTTATATTCCTCAAACATCCATGGGTATATATATATCATTAATTTAAGTCCAAAAATTGATGAAGCCACTAAGGATTCTAGCTTTAACATAATTAACTATGGATCCGTTTGTAAAATGAACTGGCTCGTTTTGGGGGACACCCATTTGGTGGAACCTCATAATCAATCAATCAATCGTATTTATAAAGCCCTTCTTACATCAGCTGATGTCACAAAGTGCTGTACAGAAACCCAGCCTAAAACCTCAAACAGCAAGCAATGCAGGTGTAGAAGCATGGTGGCTAGGAAAAACTCCCTAGAAAGGCCAGAACCTAAGAAGAAACCTAGAGAGGAACCAGGCAATGAGGGTTGGCCAGTCCTCTTCTGACTGTGCCGGGTGGAGATTATAACAGAACATGGTCAAGATGTTCAAATGTTCATAGATGACCAGGAGGGTCAAATAATAATAATCACAGTGGTTGTCGAGGGTGCAGCAAGTCAGCACCTCAGGAGTAAATGTCAGTTGGCTTTTCATAGCCGATCATTCAGAGTATCTCTGCCGCTCCTGCTGTCTGTAGAGAGTTGAAAACAGCAGGTCTGGGACAGGTAGCACGTCCGATGAACAGGTCAGGGTTCTATAGCCGCAGGCAGAACAGTTGAAACTGGAGCAGCAGCATGGCCAGGTGGATTGGGGACAGCAAGTAGTCATTAGGCCAGGTATTTCTGAGGCATGGACCTAGGGCTCAGGTCCTCCGAGAGAGAGAGAGAATTAGAGAGAGCATACTTAAATTCACACAGGAAACCGGACAAAACAGGAGAAATACTCCAGATATAACAGACTGACCCTAGCCCCCCGACACAAACTACTGCAGCATAAATACTGGAGGCTGAGACAGGAGGAGTCGGGAGACACTGTGGCCCCGTCCGTCGATACCCCGGACAGGGCCAAACAGGCAGGATATAACCACACCCACTTTGCCAAAGCATAGCCCCCACACCACTAGAGGGATATCTTTAACCACCAACTTACCATCCTGAGACAAGGCCGAGTAAGGCCCACAAAGATCTCCGCACGTCACAACCCAAGGGGGGGGGCGCCAACCCGGACCAGAAGATCACGGCAGTGACTCAACCCACTCAAGTGACGCACCCCTCCTAGGGACAGCATGGAAGAGCACCAGTAAGTCAGTGACTCAGCCCCTGTAATAGGGTTAAAGGCAGAGAATCCCAGTGGAGAGAGGGGACCTGGCCATGCAGAGACAGCAAGGGGGGTTCGTTGCTCCAGTGCCTTTCCGTTCACCATCACACCCCTGGGCCAGACTACACTCAATCATAGGACCTACTGAAGAGATGAGTCTTCAATAACAACTTAAAGGTTGAGACCGAGTCTGCGTCTCTCACATGGGTAGGCAGACCATTCCATAAAAATGGAGCTCTATAGGAGAAAGCCCTGCCTCCAGCTGTTTGCTTAGAAATTCTAGGGACAGTAAGGAAGCCTGTGTCTTGTGACCGTAGCGTACGTGTAGGTATGTACGGCAGAACCAAATCGGAAATAAAGGTAGGAGCAAGCCCATGTAATGCTTTGTAGGTTAGCAGTAAAACCTTGAAATCAGCCCTTGCCTTAACAGGAAGCCAGTGTAGAGGCTAGCACTGGAGTCATATGATCACATTTTTGGTTCTAGTCAAGATTCTAGCAGCCGTGTTTAGCACTAACTGAAGTGTATTTAGTGCTTTATCCGGGTAGCCGGAAAGTAGAGCATTGCAGTAATCTAATCTAGAAGGGACAAAAGCATGTATGAATTTTTCTGCATCATTTTGGGACAGAATGTTTCTGATCTTTGCAATGTTACGTAGATGGAAAAAAGCTGTCCTTGAAACAGTCTTGATATGTTCGTCAAAAGAGAGATCAGGGTCCAGAGTAACACAGAGGTCCTTCACAGTTTTATTTGAGACGAATGTACAACCATCAAGATCAATTGTCAGATTCAACAGAAGATCTCTGTTTCTTGGGACCTAGAACAAGCATCTCTGTTTTGTCTGTTTAAAAGTAGAAAGCGTTTCATATACATTGTTTGTCTTCAGGAAGGCAGTGAGTTGCTGCGCAACAGCTTTTTCAATTTTTGGGAATGGGAAATTCGATATAGGCCGATAGTTTTTCATATTTTCTGGGTCAAGGTTTGGCTTTTTCAAGAGAGGCTTTATTACTGCCACTTTTAGTGAGTTTGGTACACATCCGGTGGATAGAGAGCCGTTTATTATGTTCAACATAGGAGGGCCAAGCACAGGAAGCAGCTCTTGCAGTAGTTTAGTTGGAATAGGGTTCAGTATGCAGCTTGAAGATTTAGAGGCCATGATTATTTTCATCAATGTGTCAAGAGATATAGTACTAAAAAACTTGAGTGTCTCCCTTGATCCTAGGTCCTGGCAGAGTTGTGCAGACTCAGGACAAACAAGTTCATAACGGCTTCACACAATGCTGGTGTGAAGTGTAAGGTGTAACTATTGTGTAAACAGGGGTCTCATGTTTTATCTTACCCACCTAAATGCTAAAATGTCTTGTATACCACAGTATATTCTGATTTACCAGGGACGTAGAGTGCATTCAGAAAGTATTCAGACACTTTGACTTTTTCCACATTTTGTTACATTACAGCCTTATTCTAAAACGGATTAAATAAAACATGTTCCTCATCAATCTACAAACAATACCCCATAATGACAAAGCAAAAACAGGTTTAAAAGTACAGAGAGATCCTTGATGAAAACCTGCTCCAGAGCGCTCCGGACCTCAGACTGAGGCCAAGGTTCACCTTCCAACAGGACAACGACCCTAAGCACACAGCAAGACAACGCAGGAGTGGCTTCGGGACAAGTATTTGAATGTCCTTGGGTGGCCCAGCCAGAGCCCGGACTTGAACCAGAACGAACATCGCTGGAGAGACCTGAAAATAGCTGTGCAGTGACACTCCCCATCCAATCTGACAGAGCTTGAGAAGATCTGCTGAAAAGAATTGGAGAACTCCCCAAATAGTGCTGCGTAAAGGGTCTGAATATTTATGTAAATGTACATTTCTAAAAACCTGTTTTTACTTTGTCATTATGGGGTATTGTGTGTAGATTGATGAGTGGAAAAAACGATCTCATCCATTTTAGAATAAGGCTGTAACGTAACAAAATGTGGAAAACGTCAAGGGGTCTGAATACTTTCCGAAGGCACTGTATATATAACAGCTCCATTCTCCTTATGTCCAGATCATCTATGGAACAAATGAAGGTTGTTGAACTCTTATCATCAATAATAAGGAAAACAATACCAGGATGTTACATGCAGTGTGTTTGTCGTTCATTACAACGAGGTCTTGCTCTCTCTGATACAGCTTCTTCATTGGCCATAATAATGAGGGGTTGAGCAGTGTGCAGACGGTAAATCTACTGGGCTGAGAATGCTCTGTCATTGGACTGACTTGGGTCCACTGCTGTAATTCTGTCCCATCCAGAGACACAGGGTTGTGTATCACCCACCAGACCTTGTAAACATCCTCACCAAACTTGTGTGACGTCCCTGAATCACCCAACTCATCACACAACCACCATGGTAGCCAGAGAAGATATGTAGGAGGAAACAAACAATTTGAATTAGCTGTGGTTATCTGGCCAGGGCATCCAGACATGGAAGCCATGGAACTGAGGTCAGAGTCTGTGTCAGTGTTGGATTAGTGAGTGTTTGTGCTGTGACTGAAAGAGGCAGGTAGGCTATAGGCTGGTACAGCTAAGTGCATGTTGGAAAAATCAGAGACAATGAGAGATGGGGGAGAGAGAGAGTGTGAGAGAGCGAGAAAGAGGGAGCGAGAGTGAGAGAGCGAGAGGGAGAGAGAGCGAGAGAGAGGTCCCACCAAGTGCAGCACACTCATGCCATCTGATGAGGGGACAGACACTCTTCTGATCGTCTAACACAATATGGACACTAATACAAAGTGTCATAAAGGGCTCCAGTCCACTTGATTGTCAGTTAAGTGAGAAATACTCATTTAGGGTAACTTACTGTAGGTCATCCTGTGACCTAATTGGTGTTTTGGTGACTTATGTGGCAGGTTTGATATTGGGAAAATAATATAAATATATATTTTTTTTTTAAACTAGCATACATATAGTGGTCTAGATTCAACCCATGGCACTATGGTCACATATGGTCATATGAATATAGATTTGATAGAGGACTGGCTACCCCTCATAACCTGGTTCCTCTCTAGGTTTCTTCCTAGGTTCCTGCCTTTCTAGGGAGTTTTTCCTAGCCACCATGCTTCTACACCTGCATTGCCTGCTGTTTGGGGTTTTAGGCTGGATTTCTGTACAGCACTTCGTGACATCTGCTGATGTAAGAAGGGCTTTATAAATACATTTGATTGATAGATTTTGTTGTGGATTAATACATGAAGAAAACAAAACATTTTTATTGTCATAAATGTTATTGTTTATAGCCTAAGTAGTATCACCGAAATCTGCCTATAACATATAACAGATCACATGGTTAAGTATCAACATTGAAGGAAGAATGGAAAATAGCAATTAGTCGATCCAAGATTTGCGCTCAGGAGATCATGGTGTGTGTGAGAGCGATGCGCAACGAGTAAGGAATGTGGAACGGTGTATGTTGGGGAAAGGGTCTCGTTTCTATCGCAACGCTGCTGCAAATCTCAACCTGGTACAGACACACCGTTTTCAGTAAACATTTGTTCTAACTAATGCGGGTGTCGTTATTTGTAGAGCCGGACAGGCGCGCGTGTCTGGAGCTTTTTAGGAGTTGGGAATGCTCGGTAAATACGTTAGATCCTATTATTATTATTAGGCTTCCTGAATGAGGACACGGATGGATTTCGTGGCACTGTTGTCAAAATGACTCGGACTCTCACTCTCCTCGCTTTCCTTTTCACTTTGTTAAAACGTAAGTATGTAATGTATGTGACTTTCGATTGCATAGTCAGTTCAGTTGAAAAATCTCTCTACAATGGGTTGTTGTTCTTGTTGTTATAACTGTACATATTCAGAAAGGAGGTTAACTTTTGTAATTCACCAACAGTGCATGTAAGAAATGATTTAATTTAATGCCAAATGTCCATGAGTGCATAAAGGTGTTTATTTTATTATCAAAGAGGAACATCGTTCAACATGTATTGATGCATTAATTTCAACAATCATATGTCTTAAATAAATTAGATACAATACTGTCAAGAGAATAAAACAATATTTGTATTACCCTTTATTGATTCGCACATAGGACAAGCAGTGAAGAACATTCACAGGCTAATCAGCCAACCTGGCCTAAGAGCGTTTCTTATTATTTACTTTAATCAGATACACTCCATTCAGTATGATACATTACGTTTGGTATGGAATGTATTAATTTATGGATATCCATCCTCCATTTCAAATGATATATTATGAATTACAATGTGTATGATATATTACCAATATTCAAAACCTACAATATGATACGATTTTGCAAATGTACAAAGTGTTACGAATCTTCAAAAGGTATGATATGTTACGAATTCCAATTTGTTGTGGTAACGTAGCTAACACTAATGCTAGCTAGCTGGCTAACATTAGCTACGCTAGGGGTTAAGGTTAGGAGTTCGGTTAAAGGGGAAGGGTTAGGTGAAATGGTTAAGGGAAGGGTTAGCTAATATGCTAAGTAGTTGCAAAGTAGCTAAAAAGTAGTAAGTAGTGGAAAAATTGATAATTAGCTAGTTGTTCGTGATGAGACTGAAAATTCAACCTTTGGGTTGCTAACGTAAACTCATACATCGCCTTGGTCCGTACAATTGCCCTTATTTTAGCGCCCCAAAAACGTAATACTTCCAGATCAACTGCAATGTCAATACCATTGTAAAGCACAATTTATCCCCTTTCCAACTAAATCAATTACATGACCTAAACGCTGCCCGTTTCTGCACAATTCAAGCAGGCAATGAGCCCCAAATATCGGGTGGGGAAGCGAAACTAATGTGTGGTAGTGAGAAGGAGAGATGTGTGGGAAAATTGCTTTTTTTCACTCGATCTGTCCAACTTATCACCTTATCGCCTCTAAAATGTAAATACAACACTATAAAGAGTTTATATAATGTGTCATTACATACCTATTTGAAGGTTCGTGTTGAATTTGAATCGGGTTTTTGGGGCGGCGCTTTGAGAATGATGATCGCATGCAATGATGACTCAAAAATGTCGATCAACGCTTGAGTAGAAACCTAGTTCACACCCCCGATTTTGACGTCAACACAGTCGCTACAGTCCTATTAGTTTTCTTTTTAGCCTCGTTTGAATGTTGCGGTTGCGCACATTTGTACAGAATGGGGTGAGTTTATGTTAGATGTTCGCATTATATGCCCACCCACCTTTCATTTTTTTGCCTTAAATAACCTTCTGTCTTATGTAACCATACCACACATAACATATATATATATATATATATATATATATATATATATATATATATATATATATATATATATATATCCCCCCCCTTTTTTCGTAACATCACTTCTCAAACATCTCATTCCAAAATCATGGGCATTAATATTGAGTTGGTCCCCCCTTTGCTGCTATAACAGCCTCCACTCTTCTGGGAAGGCTTTCCACTAGATGTTGGAACATTGCTGCGGGGACATGCTTCCATTCGGTATTAGTGAGGTTGGAGGCCTGGACAAGTCTCTGAATGTCCTTGAGTGGCCCAGCCAGAGCCTGAACTTGAACCTGATCGAACATCTTTGGAGAGACCTGAAAATAGCTGTGCAGCAATCCCCATCCAACCTGATAAAGCTTGACAGGAACTGCAGAGAAAATTTGGAGAACATCCCCAAATACAGGTGTGCCAAGCTTGTAGCGTCATACCCAAGAAGACTTGATGCTGTAATCCCTGCCAAAGGTGCTTCAAACAAAGTACTGATTAAAGGGTCTCAACTTACCTGGTAAAATAATGGTAAAATAAATTAAAAATTGTCAAAGACTCCAGCCACCCTAGTCATACTGTTCTCTCTGCTACCGCACGGCAAGCTGTACTGGAACGCCAAGTCTAGGTCCATGAGGCTTATAAACAGCTTCTACCACCCAAGCCGTAGGACCACTGAACATCTCGTCAAATGGCTACCCAGACTAATGGCATCTCCATAGACAAACATTGGCAGTAGAATTGCCTTACTGAAGGGCTCAGTGACTTTCAACATGGCACATTTCTGCCCTGCTATACTATTTGCATTCCCCCCTCTCTCTTTTATACTGCTGCTACTCTCTATTGTCTATGCATAAGTCACTTTAATAACTCTACCTACATGTATATATTACCTCAATTATCTCAACTAACTGGTGCCCCCGCACATAGACTCTGTACCGGTACCCACTGTATATAGCCTCGCTATTGTTATTTTACTGCTGCTCTTTAATTATTTGTTACTTTTATTTCTTATTTTCCTTTAGGTATTTTTCTTAATACTGCATTGTTGGTTAATGATTTGATTTGAATTTTAAAAAATTATAATATTTATTTTCTTCTAAAAACCTGTTTTTGCTTTGTCATTGTGGGGTATTGTGTGTGGATTGATGAGAATAAGGCTGTAACGTAACAAAATGTGGAAAAAGGCAAGGGGTCTGAATACTTCCAGAAGGCACTGTATATTGTATATTTCAATGCAAATGCTCTCTCTTATCCTGAAGCACAAACCTGTTACAGTAGCCTTTACAACCAGTCAGCAAATATAAGGGCATTCTGGGTATTATCATAGAAAAAACGTGTGTATTCACTGTGCTGTGGTTAGAGGTGGAGTTTGGTTAAAAGGTTTCCAACAAATGGGCATCAATTGGCCACAATAACAATGATTAAGGAGCTCTGACCGGCCCTTCTCAAGAAGAGAGGGAAGTCACTGGGAGAGTAAAGGATCATATATCACACTTTGCCTATACAGTACACTGGCCATTTACAGCACCTTCTTGCAAGCGAATTTGACAGCTGGGATAGATGCTATGTGTAGCATTTTACTTGTCCACTCTGTCTTGTTTGGTTCGTTGTTATAACATGTATGGCCTGAAAATAAAGCCAGGGCAAATGGCTAAAGCACACAGACCTGGCTGGTGACCAAGCTACATAGTCTGTCTGTGCTCAGCGTGGAGAACCTGGCAGTAATATTCTAACCATACAGCTAAATGCCACAGTGTTCTGTAATCAGTAGGACCTCTGGCATGTCTTGAGGGCCAACACTGAAATCCAGATAACAGGATGTTTTTTGCTTGCTGTTTTCTATTGGGTCAAAAGACAGGGTGCATTATGCACCTCCAAATCTCGTCATAGATGCAATATTTGAGAATGCAGTATTCTGGAGCGTAGAGCAGAGTAACCTTTTTAAAAGTCAACCATTGCTGATTCAGTCACTCTATTAACACCGCTGCCCTCTCCTGCCAATCAACATAATGTCAACGCCACACTTTTAAATGGTTGCCATTAAAAGGAATGTATATTCAAATCAAATGTTATCTGTCACATGCGCCGAATACAACAGGTGTAGAGCTTACCGTGAAATGCTTACTTACAAGCCCTTAACCAACAATGCAGTTCAAGAAATAGAGTTAAGAAAATATTTAAAAAGTAAAATAAAAAATAACACGAGAAAATTACATAACAATAACGAGGCTATATACAGGGGGTACCAGTACCGAGTCAATGTGCGGGGGTACAGGTTAGTCGAGGTAATTTGTACATGTAGGTAGGGGTAAAGTGACTATGCATAGATAATAAACAGTGTCAATGTGAATAGCCATTTGATTAATTGTTCAGCAGTCTTATGGCTTGGGGGTAGAAGCTGTTAAGGAGCCTTTTGGAACTAGACTTGGCGCTCCGGTACTGCTTGCCGTGCTGTAGCAGAGAGAACAGTCTATGACTTTGGTGATTGGAGTCTTTGACAATTTTGGGGGGAATTCCTCTGACACCGCGTAGTGTATAGGTCCTAGATGGCAGGAAGCTTGGCCCCAGTGATGTACTGGGCCGTACGTACTACCTTCTGTAGCGCCTTCTGCTCAGATGCCAAGCAGTTACCATACCAGGCGGTGATGCAACCGGTCAGGATGCTCTCGATGGTGCAGCTGTAGAACTTTTTGAGGATCAGGGGACACATGCAAATCTTTTCACTTTCTTGAGGGGGAAAAGGTGGTGTCGTGCCCTCTTCACGACTGTCTTGGTATGTTTGGACCATGATAGTTCGTTGGTGATGTGGACACCAAAGACCTTGAAACTTTTGACCCACTCCACTACAGCCCGACAGTGTTAATGGGGGCCTGTTCGGCCTTTCTTTTCCTATAGTCGACAATCATCTCCTTTGTCTTGCTCACATTGGGGGAGAGGTTGTTGTCCTGGCACCACACCGCCAGGTCTCTTACCTCCTCCCTATAGGCTGTCTCCCCTTTTCAAGACCCTGTTGATACACGCACGCACACACACACACACACACACACACACACACACACACACACACACACACACACACACACACACACACACACACACACACACACACACACACACACACACACACACACACAGGGACAGTGTAATAGCCCTTCTCAGCAGGTAGTGATTATTAGTTTGAGTTGCCTGCTCTCCCACTGGCCAGTGCCCTTCACCTCTGGGTAAGGAGTGTGGATGTTTGACAATATGGCATCTGTCTTGTAGAGGACCCATTGTGTTTGATGGGAGTCCAGCCAAGTGACTAATGATAGGGTACCCATGAAAACATGCACCAGTCTATTGTCTGTTGAACACTCCTGAACTCTCAACTCTACATGAAACTATTCCTCAATAATTAGGATTTATGGTAATTGCCTGGCACAAACTGGCACATGGGCCTGTCTGATAATACACTATTGGGAAGAGATCTATAGTATAAACATGTATCTTATTTTTACCTACCATAATCTGTACATTTGAAACTATACTATGCATGCCAATCTCCCTTGGCTAAAATTAGGGGAGAGTCTGACTGCATCACTTCTTGTTTTTATAAGAAACAATGTGTTCAAAATTCCAAATGGTTTGCATAGTCAATTTACACATAGCACGGACACACACACACTTACCCCACCAGACATGCCACCAGGGGTCTTTTCACAGTCCCCAAATCTAGAACAAATGTAAGAAAATGTACAGTATTATGAAGAGCCTTCCATCCAAGATTGCTCAAGTAAACAGGTTTTAAACAAACCTGGTTTTAAAAAAAACAACTCCTCTCCCCTATTTGATATTGATATTGTGTGTATGTCCTAAAAATCTAGGCTACGTAACATTTTAAATGTATGTATATCTGTCCTTGAGCAGTTCTTGTCTATTAATGTTCAATATTATTTCATGTTTCATGTTTTGTGTGGACCCCACGAAGAGTAGCTTCTGCTATCGCAACAGCTAATGGGGATCCTAATAAAATACCAAATATCAAACCATGACTCTTCAAATTAATATTTTTCAGTGCAACAGTCTTAGCAGCTATCGTAAAGATTACTTCAGGGTATGTACCATTTGACGAAGCATTTTTCTCCAAAACAATTTCTCCTGACTGTTCTACTCAGCTACTCTCTGCTACTGTATGTCAGAGCATTACTCACTATAGAGGAGGGCTGGTGGGGGAAGAAAGGGTTGTTGGTGGAAGAGAGAGCGTTTTATCATCTATGCCTCCCTGTCCTTCCTCTTTCGGGGAAGGGGGGTAAACTGACTTGCGCATCGTGGTGGTATTCATGGCTGGAGCTCATGGCTGGAGCTCATGGCTGATCATGTGGCTTTAGGCTCTGGCTCTGCAACAGCAGAATTGTTAACATTCTGCAGAAACATCTTCCCTCCCATATCGTGGATATAAATGATTCTGCAGAAAAGCTCCAAAGCCCTCATATATTTTGTTCTTATCTATTTAACACAGCCCAAGCCCTATCAGACATTCAGTTTGTTTGGAGTGATATTAAACACTTCCAGGTGAAAGGGTATAAAAACCAGGAAGTGTCACATTAGGTGTTTTGATCTGCTCCTCTTTGTCCTGGGTTGGGGAGCTGAAAGACTGAAGTCAGCAACACAGTCTTCATCCAGTCCAAACAGGGCTATGAAACATGCTCCATTAAACAACATAAAAAGACAGGCGTGACAGTCCAGCTATAAAACCAGTGACTAAACACAACAGATACAGCCAGTGGGTCTTTTTTTAATCACACAGTAATCTAGTTTTTTCATTGTCATACCACAATTGCAATAAAGGTACCAACTCTGACTATTTCCCGCAATTATCTCCAAATCACTGTTGAATCTTTCCACAGGTTGCAGTTGTGCAGACTCAGAGGAGCGTCTGATGAACTGGCTGCTTAGAAACGATCGCTACAACAAGCTGATCCGCCCAGCTGTGAACAGGACAGAGCGAGTCACTGTCAAACTACAGGTGTCCCTGGCCCAACTCATCAGTGTGGTCAGTCTCATGATAGCCATTCCATAGAGCCAGGTAGAGGCCCTGAGACGGAGAGGAGAGATGGGGCAGATGAGGGAGACCACAGAGGAGAGGAGAGAGCAGAGATGAGAGAACAGAAAGGGAGAGCAGAGCTCAGAGGAGTCAGTGGCAACCATGTTAATTACTTACACACATTCTACTGAAAGGCCCTGGCCCCTAATGACAGCATGGGTATAGGATGGATCTGGCAGGGCTCTCCGTCTCTGTCATGTCCAGATTGAAACTTCAGCACATTGCCTAAGAAAGAGCTGTAAAGCTGCCTCAGGAGAGGACGTTGGGAGTCCCACACTGATTTACAGGGTCCTCCCTTCCTCCCTGCCCTTGCATGGCCCAGAGAATATCACCAGAACACATACATTCTCTGTTTATGGCTTCTTATTGTCCTTATTGTCCTCCTCTTTGGTAATTGAAATTTGAATGTCCTGTAAAGTGTAATGGTATGAGAAGTGTGACATATTTGTTTTAAAGCATTGTGCTGCTGCGTGCATTGGAGGTTTGCCCACTCTGCTGCCCACTCCTATTTAGGGGTGTTCGTTTTACTTGCTGTTCAGAGTTGATGCAAGCGCTCTGTGGATTTATCAACAGGTCCAACGGCGCTCAGATGGCAGATGTGTCCCAGGCGAGGGTGTCATTTATCTTAACAATTGACCCCATGTGCAGGGAATTTATTCAGCGTGGAAACACATCTCTCACTTTTACTCTCTTCTAAATCAAGCATGTGCACTAGAGGAATGTGTGCTGGAGTCTGTATGTGTGTTTTGTCATTCAACATGCTTTGTGTATTGTATAGTAAATAATCTGTTTTTAAATGAAGCTAACACTCCGCCTTTTTAATTTCCAGAATGAGAGAGAGCAGATTATGACCACCAATGTTTGGCTCACACAGGTAATTGTGAAGATTATGGTCCTATCCTATTAATCATTCATTACTTAGTCTGTCCCCCTCGTCCGTCTCCAGCTCCAGTGTCCTTCTCATTGAACCTGAATTGAAGCAGAACTATGCCTCTGACTCAGACAATCCGGAACAGAACAGAATGATAATTGTGCCCACACCCTTCACCACTTTTCATTTCAATGATAATTAATTGTGTAATTGGAAATGATCTGGCAGAAAGTCCTTATGTGACTGAGTGTAACAGTCAGAACAGTGAGGGTAGCCTATCAGTTAAGAGCGCTGGGCCAGTCACCGAACGGTCGCTGGTTCGAATCCCTGAGCCGACTAGGTGAAACACATCTCTATGTACCCTTGAGCAAGGCACTTAACACTAATTGCTTATCTAAGTTGCTCTGGATAAGAGTGTGTGCGAAATAACTACAATGTAAAATATGTAACCCCCTGTCTCTCCAGCACTGGGATGACTACAGGCTATCATGGGACCCTTCTCAATATGATGGCATTGACAAGCTTCGTATTCCTTCCAGACACATCTGGTTACCTGATATTGTGCTCTATAACAAGTAAGTATTCATTGTCCAGATATATTTTCCAAATGATGAACACATTTTCTCATGTAATTTACAGATCACGAAAATCTAACTTGTGATTGTAATACATTTTCTCATAAAGACATAATTCGTTTCTGTCCTCTCCCCCTACCTCCCTCATCACTCTCTCCATAGTGCGGATGGAACCTATGAGGTAACAGTCTTCACCAATGCCATTGTCCAGTTCAACGGCAGCATCGTCTGGCTGCCTCCGGCCATCTATAAGAGTGCCTGCAAGATCGAGGTCAAGCACTTCCCCTTTGACCAGCAGAACTGCACGCTCAAGTTCCGGTCATGGACCTACGACCACACCGAGCTCGATTTGGTCCTGAAGACAGGGGTGGCCAGCATGGACGACTTCACTCCCAGTGGGGAATGGGACATCTTGGCCCTACCGGGCAGGCGGACGGTTAACCCTCTGGATCCTACCTACGTGGACCTCACCTATGACTTCATCATCAAGAGGAAGCCGCTGTTCTACACCATCAACCTAATCATCCCCTGTGTCCTCATCACCTCTCTGGCCATCCTGGTGTTCTACCTGCCGTCTGACTGTGGGGAGAAGATGACACTGTGTATCTCAGTCCTCCTGGCCCTCACTGTGTTCCTCCTCCTGATCTCCAAGATCGTCCCTCCCACCTCGCTGGACGTGCCTCTGATCGGGAAGTACCTAATGTTCACCATGGTGCTGGTGACCTTCTCTATCATTACCAGTGTGTGTGTGCTCAACGTACACCACCGCTCCCCCAGCACACACACCATGCCCTCCTGGGTCAAGGTAGTGTTCCTCAACAAGCTGCCCCATCTGCTCTTCATGAGACGCCCGCAGAATAACTCTGCCCGCCAGCGGCTACGCCAGCAGAGACAACTCCGAGCTCGCAGGTCCATCCTGGCGGACCTGGGCTACCCTGCCACCACCACATCCAAAACAGCCACCGCTGCCGCCATGTCTTCCTCTTCTGCCTTCCTCTCCTCTGCCTCGGCCTTCGCCTCCCCGGGACACTTTTACAACAAAGTCACAGCTCCGCTGGGGTACACCCACACCTTCAGGAAGGGGGAGGCCCGCTCCACCGAGTTCCTGCCCAACAGCTTCCCCTCCTCCCAGGACCTCCGACAGAGAGGCAGCCCAGACTGGGGGGGAGATGTCCAGGAGGCAGTGGACGGGGTCCGCTTCGTGGCTGATCACATGATGGGGGACGATGATAACCAGAATGTAAGTGAACCATGACCGTGTCCATGGGGTTAGTGTTGTGAAAGGAGCTCAAAGCAGTTTTTTTTTATCCTTGGTCCTGGAGAGACGTAGTGTGTACAGCTTAGTACTTTAACACCTGGCTCCACTAATGATCATGACCTTGATCAGCTGGACCAGTTGTGTAAGTGCTGGGCTAGGACAAAAGCCTGCACACGCTGTGGTCCTCAAAGACCAGGAATGAAGAATACTAGGATGTGAGGTAGTTGAGAATAAAATCCAGTAAAATAACCCAGACTGTTGTAATAGGTCGTTTTCTTAAACAAATCAATGTAAAAGTGAGGTGACCAGGCTTGAAAAATGTCCACTTTCAAAAACTGCTAACAGCAGAGGAGAGGGGTGAAAGGGTCAATAGCTTCTACAAGGTCTGGCTCAGTAATATTTAGACTGGTGATTTCGCTTTGTCTCTTCATCTTATATTACATTTGCATAATTTTTTACTCAATCACATATTGTGCTCCATACCCAATTTCTGCATGTCACAGGTGCATGACAGTAATGTGACCATACCTTGTTCTCTGTGTGTTCCCAGGTGATTGAGGACTGGAAGTATGTGGCAATGGTGGTGGACCGTATGTTCCTGTGGATCTTTATAATAGTGTGTGTGACTGGAACCCTGGGTCTCTTCCTCCAGCCTCTATTTCAGCATTCAATAGTCCCCATCCAGCAGCCCAGCTCAGACACACCCCGTACCTGAACCCCACCAAGAGGTATGGGGGTCATAGAACATAGAAACAAGGGTCATAGAACATCAACCAATGCCATTTGGCCTACAGCAATACAAGTCTCTGTATCTCTTTCTGTTTCTATTTCCTGGTCCTAACGTGACACAACGGTACAATGAAGACTTTTTCATGTAGCTGAAGCAGAGATACAAAGATGTCCCTCGAAAACTAGAATGAAAAGCATTACCTGGGTGGAGTAATAACCCACATAATACAGAGAGATATGTCAGATATCATTTGACTCCTATCCATGTTATGTCACCCTGTTGTTGAGATGTAAAAGTGTCATGAAAAAAAATCTATAAATGTATAAAAAAAAGTTCAGTGAGTTTGATTAAATTCATTAACACCCAATCAAGTCTAAAGTGGTGGAGTACTTCATGAAATTATGTTCAGTGTGATTAGATAAAATAGCTTGACTCAGTTAAAGCAATTTTCAAAGTGCAAATTAGAATATTAGGTCACATTGATAAGATGGATATTGGGCAAAATCATGTAGCTCAGAACATTATGACTCAAGCTAGGGTGTTATAAAGAGGCCTCCTAACTGATACACCCCATATATAAAATGAGTTGGTGTATGAGTTACAAGTCTATAACCTGTGAATTACGGGGGATATTCCCCACAGATGTAGGATTTTGATGCAATAAACAGTTCCAGTTTAAAAACATATTTGTACTTTTTATTTGGTTATATGTAAGTTTCCTGATTTATCCATGGACAGAAACATAAAGACAGAAGCATAAAGACAGAAGCATAAACCTAAAGGCAGTAAGCCTAATTGTGAAACATTGACAGCCACACGAGAAGTTACATATTGTGCCATCTACTGGCCACATTGTAGATGCCCACTCTGGCAACACATCCGTTGACATTGCACGGACTCTCTTGCTATAGGTATCAATCTCTCCTTTGATCAATCGCCAGAGCGCTGTTAATCACCGACTTTCTATCACATCAGCTGCTAATGACAAGGCAAAGCAGCTTTGTTCCTGACTCATTAAACATGTGAATCTCCTACCTCAACAGATGATATGTGATTACACTAACAGTTTAAACAGCAGCCTGCCTGCTGGGGTGTTTAGGTATATCGCACCGACTTCTAGGAAGTGTGCAAGCTGGGTGCTTTTGACCTAATGACGTATATATATGTTTTATGCCAATAGAGTTACTTACACCTCTCCGAAAGAGTAGCCTCTTTTATTAAATGGGATCTTTATCATCTTTGTTGGTCTGTCTTGCCAATGTTTGTAGTATTATACCTATGTCCTGATGTTAATCTTTCTGGTGTTTGTTTTGTCTGAATATTTGGGGGTGGAATTACAATAATAGTGTTCAAATAACTGTAAATAATGCTTTATCTATACAGCCACACTGGCATGACAATAACATAACAGCACACATCTGCTTCATCAGCTCGATAAGCACAGATGTAACATGTTAACACAGCACACAGAATTGTTTACAGCAGCAGGCCATTGTTATTTTTGACATACCTTAGGAGAGACCTTGGCAATAGGCAGGATTCCTACTCTTAATGAAGGTGGATTGATAGTTTGAAGCTGCATCCAAAGTAATACATTAAAATGGGGTTGCAGGTTAATGGAAGTCTAGCCTCCGATATGAGGTGTGTGAAGGTTGTTTGTCAAGAGGGGGTTGGGGGTGGGGGTGGGGGGTGCCTGGCCTGGGCTTTGTGTGGGCTTTGGTGTGAGTACAGTTGAGAGCGTCTTTCAGACTCAATCGATGACCTCTCTTGGAACTACCCCCATCATATTTTTCCAGGAATTTTGCTTGAATACCTTGCACACACTTTAAAACACATTGGTGCGTTGTACGTGTTTTATCGTAACGCTGCTGTTTCATCTTTTTCTTCTGTCCATTGTGACTTGAAGAACAATAGTAGATTGTATAATGCCCGTAAAAGGTTAACAGTCAGCACAAGACGTCGATGACTGATGGTGCAACAGTATACCCCTGTCCATGGTGAGGAAATCTTGCTTCGCGTGAATTGAAGTGGTCTTGCCTTTGAAACCCCAGATACTGTACTTTTCCCCTCAGTTCTAACACTCACATGGTGTGCCACTTTACATTATACAACAGACTACACCAAGTCTGCCAGGTATATTCAGCTGCTTTCATACATCTGAACGAATCATTGATTCACTGTCAACAAGAAATTTCGTTTGAATTTGTAAACTTAACTCCAGTAACCTCCTCATACCTCCACCCAAATAGTCTCCTAGCCCCACCCAAATAGAATTGAACGATCAGTTATCGATTCTGTTGAGTTGACAGACTGCATTCTACAGGCCTACGCCAGAAATCAAATACATGACGTTCGTTATTAGTGATACATACAGTATATACAAACGTCGAATATGAAAGCAGTCTAATGGCTTGGTGACTCCAATTCCTGAAATTACCCGGGCGTGGGGGTTAAAGTGGCGACGTTATGATTGACTACCCTGGTCTCGCACCCTCCCTCTCCTGCATCCCTCCCTCACTCGTTGCTCCCCAGCATCTGTAGCAGCTTGTCCGCACCGCGCGCTTTTATTACTTCCACTTCCCACTTTCTCTCTTCTTCTGCCTCCTTCTGTCGTCCGTGTCCTGATAGATTGAGGATTCATTTTCTGCAATCCTTAACAATGAACGCCCCATTTTTCTTCATTTTTTCCTCCTGTTCGTTCTTTTTCCCCCTTTTGTCGGGTGAGTAGTGTATAGTTTACCTTGATATGAGCCCTCTACTTGTTGCTTTAAGTGCAATCATACTGTATTCAATTCAAGTAATATCAGATACCGAACATAATGATGGCCAATAATGACAATGATAAAACGGAGTATTTGTTGCATGGATAGCCCATACTTGGAACGCCTATAAAGGGCACAATTAATATAAATTAAATATTATATTTTAGTTATTGGCCTATTGTTTTTTACATTTGTTGGCGTGGATGTCATTGATTAAGAAGTAGACATTTTAAATATATGATTTGTGTGGTTTCCTGATGTTTTTAGTGAACCTCAAAATCAGGAGAACTGACGTTTTGTTCGTCATGGGCTATATCCTAATACTTTCAGCAAAGACGTCAACGTTATAAACCATTCCCATATTTGTCGCACCTATTTTATTTTATTTTAAACGGTACGTGTCATTCATTATATATAAACCATTGATGGTTGTACATTTATTTGTTTCATTGAAAAGCAAAGCATGTTGCTGACATTTGATGTAAATCTACGGTCACTCAGATGTGTGATATCTTTGATTCCAAGGTAACCTACTGTCTGAGTCGTTTGCATTAGGCTACTGTATGAAATCTGACCTTCAAAGAAAATAATGCCACTCTCCCTGCTTGGCAATCTACGCTGGGAAAAAACTGTCTAACTGAAAAATAATAAACTAACCAACCTGTTGAATTAACTCAGGGACGAAAATATAGTATATAGTTAGAAAATAAGGACAATTGAGGGATTGTCATTGGCTAAGGAGAACACCAAATAAGGCCAAAATAATTAGTCACTCAGGATCAGTCTACTCTACAACAAGAATACTGAAAGATGACTTGTCCACTCCATCACCATAGGCTACAACAGGTGCTTTAAGTTTTACTGATGCTGTCTATGTCTAACCCTCCACCCCCACCTCTCTTATTCAGGAGGCTCCTGCTCTGAGGCAGAACACAGGTTGTTCTCAGTGATATTCTCCAGCTACAATCAGTACATCCGCCCAGTGGAGAATGTGTCTGAACCAGTTATCGTGCAGTTTGAGGTGTCCATGTCCCAGCTGGTCAAAGTGGTGAGTGTGTGTGTGAGCGTGTATGTGTGTGTGAGAGAGAGAGTGTGTGTGTGTGTGTGTGTGTGTGTGTGTGTGTGTGTGTGTGTGTGTGTGTGTGTGTGTGTGTGTGTGTGTGTGTGTGTGCGTGTGTGCGTGTGCGTGTGTGTGTGTGTGTGTGGGTGAGAGAGAGAGAGAGAGAGAGAGAGAGAGATGTTGACTGCGTCCTCAGTGCCTCTGCTGTGCTGTATGTCTCCCTGGGGTTTGAGAGTTCCACTCTCGGACAGTGGAGCGTATATATCACACAGTACAGTATGTGAGAGGCCAGGCTCTGACAGGGAGAAACAATTCATTCCATAAATAACGTATTGAGCACAGAGCCTCTGTGCATTCTCTTAAATGAATATGCATTGATTCAGGGTGATGAAAGCCCATGTTGAGAGCAGCTGTATGGGAGGATGCAGGGGTCAAACTCAACTATATGTGAATGGTCTCATATGAGGGACCAATGTGAAGAGTTGTTCATGGTTCGGGTGCTATCCAGGACACCTGAGATGTGTCCTGCTGTAAATGAGACTCTCTGGGGCCAGTGGGTGATATCAGCCTGAGCCTGGACCCAACGGAGCCTGTTTACAGCGAACGGCTGCGTGGGTGTGTGGTTGGCCAAGAGAAGATGGGAAATTTCAGCTCTTCTCTCACTCCTCCCATCTCTGAGTAGGCAGCCCCTTTCACTCAATCACTGCCACTTCGAATGAGTGCCCCTGGTTTTAATGCCTGGTTTTGGCCGGGCGCACTGTGAGGAGATTGGACGAGGAGAGCGGCAGCTGTTTCGCCAGCCTCAAACTGCCCCAGAGTGGATTACTTTAATTACACAAAAAAGGGGAGGGAGGAAGGGCGTCATTCACAAATAAACAGATGTATTATTCTAGCACAATACTGTCTGGACCCTTATGTAACAGGGATCTTGATGTGCTGGGTATTGTCACATAAAATTACTCAGGAACTTACTCCCTGTGTATACTTTATAACATAGAAGAACAACACATTTGGGCCACTTTGTGCTACATCAAGCCTTATACAACTAGCAGTGGAATAACCTGTGTGATTAGTGTAACAGATAGAAGCTAGGTACATTCAGTCAAGGACCACTTATCCATGTCTTGTCAAGATCTGTGTTTATTACGGTTCCACATTGTGAGCAAGTTCATGTTAAATATAGAATAAAACAGGACCATAACGAGTCGATTTCATTACAATAAAGATCCTCTGTAGAGCTTTCCTTTGGAGGAACTGGGCTCCAAGCCAGAACCTCTCTTTACTGAACATAACACAGAGATAAGAGTATTTCTCATATTTCCCTGACCTCAGCCCATTTAACAGCACAGAAGAACTTCCTGTTTTGATGGATTACCATTATTTCCTCCCCACGCCTCACACCCCTCTACAACTGGGATACTTCAGTCTACTTACAGCTGGACTATTAGCTTATTTAAAACGCCCATTCTTCCAGGTGGCTCAGACATAATCTCTCATTTAAATAATATACAGTCACTGGTTCCACAGTCTGCCTGGAGGGACATACAGGGCTGGCCTAGTTCTGCTACCCCAGAACCACCTGTACTGTATCGACCTGCAGCAGTCTTCCTCATCTTAGAGCCAACACCTGGAGTGTCTCCTGGGAGCTCATCAGGACACATGAATGGTTAATGTTATGAGCTGGGTTCTGTCTGTCTGTTTGGCCGTCGGTCTGTTGGTCTGTCTGTCTGTCTGTCGCTGTCTGTCTGGGAAAATCGAATATGTTTTTGTTCGCCTCCTCTCCTCCGTCCTCAAAGGTAATTGAGGAGCGAAGGTGAGGAGAGGAAACGTGGAAACAAATGCGCTTGTATGAAATGAGACTCGCCTTCTCCACTCAGGCAAATAACGTTTATAAGGGTGGAATCTCTAAATACATGTGTAAAGTGGTCAAAACTGATTAAGATGGTTGTAGAAAACATTTTATAGATAAGAAGATACTTTCCTCCTTGTAAAAAACAGCAGATGATTCAAAGGGTGTGTCACAGATTCTAAAACACTTCCACACTAGCCACCGAAAGGTATCCTCTGTGAGAGGAGGATATAGAGGAGTAGAGGACACTTCTGCGTTCGCCTACTAACCTATTGACACTCTCCTCGACCACTCAACCATTTATCGGTTTCTGGGTCATGGAGGAGAGGAGGACAGGAGTCGAGGAAAGGACAGACTTTTGCCCAATTGAGAATCTCCCTCTCTCTCCTTCTTTCTCTATTTTTTTCTTTTTCCATACTCCCCTCTTCCCTTCCACCTGAGCTGAGACAGTGTCAGGCCCTAACTAGCACATCCTGAGAGACAGCCTGGAGCCTGAGGGCCTAGAGGTTGAAGCCATCATATAGTGTATGGCATGCCTCTGGGCTGGAGGACCCAGGTGTTCCTCTCCTCTTAGTGTAGTGTCCTCCTCCCTGTGTAACTCCAGCCAGAGTTAGACCCAGGACAGAACGCTCTGTTCACCCTGCCATCCTGTATGGAAGATGATTTCTCCTGACAGTGTGCCCCCTTTCTAACTCTGAAATATTCCTACAGTTCATGAACCCCCGCATTTTGCCTCTGGTCAACTTGTCCTTCTGAGAGTAAATTCTGAGAGTAAATTCTTCTTTTCTGTTTCTCAGGATGAAGTTAACCAGATTATGGAGACAAACCTGTGGCTGAGACATGTAAGTACAATCTTCATCCATCTCCTACTGTAGGTGTATATGAATTACTGTTTAAACAAATCACTCCACTACATCTACCTGACCTACTGGGCTCTCTACTGGGCTCTCGAGTGGCTCAGCGGTCTAAGGCACTGCATCTCAATGCTAGAGGCATCACTACAGACCATGGTCTGAATCAAGGCTGTATCACAACCGGCTGTGATTGGGAGTCCCATAGGGCGGTGCACAATTGGCCCAGTGTCGTTAGGGTTTGGCCGGGGTAGGCCATCATTGTAAATAATAATTTGTTCTTAACTGACTTGCCCAGTTAAATAAAGGTTTCAAAAAATAAATTAATAATAATAATTAAATTAACTATCATACGTGATTCCTGGAGGCCATAATGATTTCTTACATTATTCAACAGGAAAATGCTTTTAACCCTCCGGATATTAACCTCATGACAAAGGTTTATGAGCCATAGATTTACCCTGCCATGACTGGGTTACATTTCTATCCAGAGATGAATTGAATGGTAAATTAGATAAAATAGTAGCTGTGGACCTGGAGGTCATGGATCAGGTCTCAGGGGAGACACAACCTCTCTGCTGTGGGACTGTGTCACTTATATATTCTCCCTCTTAGGTCAAAGGAAAGCCATAACTGTTTCGTCTAATTAACCATTCAATTAACGGATGGCCACATTTTTCGATTAAGTGGTTCTTCACAACCCTCTTGTGACTGGCTCGGCTGTATTGACTGTGACTGAGTTGTTACCATATACACACGGTCCCTTATACTAGGTATGTTGACAAACAGATGGTCATGTATAAGATGAATGAGGGTTAAACACAGATGTGGATATGTGGTTCAAAAAAGGTGACCATCCGTTAATTGTCAATGGATCAAACATATAGAATGTAGAATTTGAAATGTGTGTGGCTTTTATAAAATACTATTATCTAATGATATGAGACAACCTATTACCTCTTCAGATCTGGAATGACTACAAACTGAGGTGGGATCCCAAAAACTTTGGAGGAGTGGAGTTCATTCGAGTGCCTTCTAGCAGGATATGGAAGCCAGATATCGTGCTGTACAATAAGTGAGTTAAACAAGAGTTACGTCTACACAACAATATTGATCCATGCAATTGCAATAATAATATGTACCGTGCATAACTGAGTTCCAAGGATTTCTTTGATGACGTTGAAATGACAGAGTAGATGATCCAAAACCAGGACATGACACTAATTTCTTATATTACACCATCATATACTGTAGATCATTTATGTAGTTACTAAATATTCTTAATGGTGTGCATGTAAAGTCTATTAGACAGTGTTATCAAATGATGGAGCCTCAGGGCTTCTTTCTGATTCATTTAGCTGAGGGACAAGTCTGTTGTCTATATTACATCCTTCCAGTGTAATCTTCAATGATTCATCCACCCTCTTCCATCCCTGTTGTCTCTCTCTCTCTGTCTCTCTCTCTCTCTCTCTCTCTCTCTCCCCCCCCCCCACTGTTTCTTTCTCTCTCTCTTTCACTGTCTCCTCCCCCATCCCCTCTCTCTCTGCGCCACAGTGCAGTGGGAGATTTCCAGGTGGACGATAAGACCAAGGCCCTGCTTCGCTACAATGGGGATGTGACCTGGATCCCTCCGGCCATCTTCAAGAGCTCCTGCAAGATTGACGTTACCTACTTCCCCTTCGACTACCAGAACTGCACCATGAAGTTTGGCTCTTGGACGTATGACAAGGCCAAGATAGACCTGGTTCTGATTGGCTCCACCATCAACCTCCATGACTTCTGGGAGAGTGGCGAGTGGACGATTATCAACGCCCGGGGTTACAAACACGACATCAAGTACAACTGCTGTGAGGAGATCTACACAGACATCACCTACTCCCTGTACATCAGACGGCTGCCTCTCTTCTACACCATCAACATGATCATCCCTTGTCTACTCATCTCCTTTCTCACTGTGCTGGTCTTCTACCTGCCTTCTGACTGTGGGGAGAAGATCACCCTCTGTATCTCCGTCCTCCTCTCCCTCACTGTGTTCCTCCTGGTCATCACCGAAACCATCCCGTCTACGTCTCTGGTCATCCCCCTCATCGGGGAGTACCTCCTCTTCACCATGATCTTCGTCACCCTCTCCATTGTCATCACCGTGTTCGTGCTGAACGTGCACTACCGCACGCCCAAGACCCACACCATGCCGTGCTGGGTGCGCAGTGTCTTCCTGGGGCTTCTACCCAGGGTCATGTTCATGACCCGGCCGGAGAGGGACCCTGAGAGGCTGCCTGGGGGGGTGGTTCAGCAGCTGATGCCCCCAGCCTCGCGGCCCTGTGTGGTCTACACCACAGGAACCATTCAGGGGCAGCAGAAGCCCCAGGCCCTGGTCTCCACCGTGGCTGCCAGTGTGCTCCCAAGCCTGGCCCAGCGACAGCGCCTCTTCATCAGCACGGAGCTCACCAACCTCAATAACCTTAGCCTTGGTGGGGGTGGTGGTGGTGACTCGGTTAATGCCGGCTCCAGCTTCCTGTGTCGCGAGGGCCGCTGCAACTGCTGCTGGCGCCAGAGGTCCACCAAGCTGCCCACTGAGACGGGAGGAGGGAGTGGAGGGGTGGGGAGCATCGGGACCCACAGTGGAGGAGGGTCTGTTGGGATTGGGGTGGTTTGTGGAGGCGGTGGAAGCTCCTGCTCCAGCTCGGAGTCTCTGGATGGCAGGCTGAGGACTCTGTCCCCTCACTTCTCACCGGAGGTCAGGGAGGCCATGGAAAGTGTCAAGTATATCGCAGAAAACATGAGAATACAGAACGAAGCCAAGGAGGTAAGTCGAGACGTATCACATGTGTATCATTCGCAATAGCTAAGAAAATATTCAAGGTCTATCATTTAGTGTCTCTGACAACTGTCTTTCAGGTCCAGGATGACTGGAAGTACGTTGCCATGGTGATCGACAGGATATTCCTGTGGGTGTTCATCTTGGTGTGTATTCTGGGGACCGCTGGGCTCTTTATCCAGCCCCTCCTATTGTTCAATATGTGACCCACTCATACACACAGCAATTACACAGTGACTGAGTGTTTTAAATCATACATGCACAGTCATGTTGTGTATCACCCAGTGATGCGGACCAAAGAAGCTGAGACGAACCAATACTGTGAACGGAAGGGAACCAGATTATGGAGGAAGGCAAGCTGCTGCCAGCTGTTCCATGTCACTTCTCAGTATGTAGATACGTTTCTTATTGCTAAAGTGTGGTGTAGTAGTGGTCACTTAGCTCCTGAGGACCAGACTCTGAAACCATGGCAACGTATAACTCCCGTACTGCTGCCTACCCATTCCCTTTTTGTTTGCTTTGTGTAAATGACTTCATCATAGTGTCACTTGATTATGACTGGCACAAAGAACCACACTATCGTCAACAAAAGGACCGTGGCTAAAGGAACATCTATTGGACCAAAGGATCCCAAACAATGACTGCTTAAAGGGGGCTTTCTAAAAGTACATAACAAGTATCTCAAGTCAATTTCACAGCTTATTGAAGTCATATCATGTTTTCAAATGTTGAATATCACCGAGTCATTTTGATATTGTTTATTTGTGAAATATTAATGTATTTCTAAAAACACATGCTGTATGTTCTTATTTACTACAACTATACAGCACCATTTCAATCTGATTCTAATGCTCATTAAGGTTTCAATGAACCACGGTGTCATATAATATACAGATAAGCTATTCATAGAAATCACAAACTGTTGAACATTAAAAGGCTATGATGCAGGATGGGTAACGTTATTACACCATATGGGTGAATGTGGAAAAACTCTGAAAGCAACCTGAAATGATTTTCATTGTGCTGTGAGGGGTGACACCATGTGGTTATTATCTGCTACTACAAGTGACCACAATATGATCCAGTGGTCACTTAACATATGTTGCAATCAAAGACACAAGATTTTGTATCTTCATTTTCAGTTTTTTAAAATTTGGTCTGGAGAAGCACACACAACTTTGAAAACAGCTCTCCAAAGGCTCTTTCAACAGAAACATCTGTCTGCCATGATCCATGGTCATAGGATGAAGTGACTTCTGCAGTGGACTGAACACATGTTTACCTACCTGTAAACTCATTGCATTCCCAAATCGATATTTCTCTCCCTTATGAAAATTGAGTTTGGAGGTCCAGCTGGCAGGCAGGATGTAGATGTGATTATCAGTAGCAACAAGGCCATGTAGAGGTTGGGTATAACCCTGTTACATCCTCCCTGCCTCTCTGCCTCCTAGCCTGGCCTCCCATCCCTGCCTCTCTAGCTCCCTGCCTGCCTCCCCTCTCTGCCCTGGGCCCCCTTCTGCTTTATTGGACCACAATCAATATGGAGACCTGGTGATGAAGTACTTCATTAGTCTGGGGCCTGGGCTACGGTCTTCATCTCACCATCCTACCGCTATGCCAAAGAGCACTTCTGCTTTAACTTGACACTACTTATACTCTCTGTTAATAAGGAGGATGTGGTTGAGATCTCATTATGTTGTACAATCATTCAAAAAACAGTTGGGTGTACAAGAGGAGTAAATGCACAATTATGAGTTATAGATATCTATGGCCTGTGGTATCTATGATAGAGAGCGATACATTTTAAAGAGGATTTTTGGGGAGCATTTCAATCCCACATTTGGGCAGACGAGGAATCTCTGGATGTTGTTTCTGTGGCTGTATGTTGTAGTCAGTAAACTGTAATCAGGTTGTCACTGAATCATAACTGGATGTTAGCCAGGAAGCACAGTCACATACTGTAGTACTCCATCCCTTCTGATAACATTCCCCCTGCTGATTGATTGAATTAAAGCTCACTCAGGGCTCATTTCAGTGAACTAGTTATCTGAGGGGGAGATCTGTAACAGACACAGTACTAATGACTAAAGGTTGTGTGTGGGGCTGAGGGGATGAATGCATTTATAGAACAGCGATGGTTCCATGACCACACTTATGTGATGAGCATCCTTGTCTGAGACCTGAAGAGTTGCATTGCATGCAGGTATACATGCATGTGTTCTGTCCCTGTCGGTCACACTTAAGAATTGTCCCAGTGTTTTTTTTAGTCAGTATGATATCATTTAGCATATTTTCATTTGAGAGGAAAGCAAGTTGAGATCATTGATTCCGTGCACCTGTTGTTCTTTTGAGTTACACACAGTTAATGTTAAATAATACATACCATCCTCCAGGTCTGTGGCGCAAACATATCCTGTAGCTGCGACAGTCCTACAAATACAGGAAATGACGTCATTCGTATTCACTGTTCTTAGTTAACATGTCTCAACTAAAAGAATCCCTGTCTAGTTTCAGGTCCACAAAGACACAAGGTAGAAAGAAGTGTTTCAACAAGGCTTGAACACAATGATCATGTTCATCCTCATCCTGTGTGAGTATATTTATGAAAATGAACCTGATATTGATTTAGTTTGAATTGAATTCATGTGTATTTCACATTTTGCTATTTAAATTGGTCTATGTTGTATCTTTTGAATGTGTTTTCTCCTCTTTTAAGGTGCCTTGTCAAGAGAGACCATGGTCCAAACCACAGGCAGGTCAAAGTCCATTAATTATTGAAGATGATTGAATTCTCTTTTAGATAATTACAATATGATACTCTACACATAAACGGTTTACATGTTGCAGATATTTTATGAGCCAAATACTTTTTATTTTCTGAAATATTAGCCAAGAAGATTTTTCCAGCAAAGATCTATTGGACTTCTACAGGAACGATAGTGGAGGGAAGTGACCTTGTGGTAAAATGTAGTACACATGGGCGCAAGGAAGACAAAGTGGCATATGTTTACTTGTGCATTAACGGGGTTGCAGTGGAACAGAAGAGAACTATACAAGAAGACACCTCTTTCACCATGAAAAGTGTTACTGGCCAACAGAGTGGCAATTACAGCTGTGTGTTCTCTAAAACCCAATATCCACTCTCTGAAATGCAGGGAAAAGGAGATAATTCCCTTTCCATCCAGGTGATGGGTAAGGATCTTTTCACTGTCTGGATATGTTATTGCTCTTAGACATTATTTGACACACATTGAGTGGACAGAACATTAGGAGTTGCACAACCTTTTGCCCTCAGAACATCCTAAATTGGTCAGGGCATGGACTCTACAAGGTGTCGAAAGCGTTCCACAGGGATGCTGGTCCATGTTGACTCCAATGCTTCCCACAGTTGTGTCAAGTTGGCTGGATGTTCTTTGGGTGGTGGACCATTCTTGATACACAAACTGTTGAGTGTGAAAAACCCCAGCAGTGTTGCAGTTCTTGACACACTCAAACCGGTGTGCCTGGCACTTACAACCATACCCCGTTCAAAGGCACTTAAATATTTTGTCTTGCCTATTCACCCTCTGAATGGCACACATACACAATCCATGTCTGAATTGTCTCAAGGCTTAAAAATCCTTATTTAACCTGTCTCCACCCCTTCATCTACACTGATTGAAGTGGATTTAACAAGTGATATCAATAAGGGATCATAGCTTTCACCTGGTCAGTCTATGTCATGGAAAGAGCAGGTGTCCTTAATGTTTTGTACACTCAGTGTATATGGATATACTATCCTTTTCAATGTTTTTGATACATGTATATTTCAATGTGACTGCAATATTTTACACCTTACATGATTCCTGTCTCTTCCTGCTGATACAGACCGTATACTCCCTGCAGACATATCACTTGCAGGCTCAAGAACTGTGAGAAAGGGAGATGGTGTGGAGTTTAAGTGTACAATCTCAGACCCAAGTTTTCAAACAAAAAATACCAGTGACTTAGTTCACGCTTACCTCTGCAAGTATGGCTCTGTTGTTCAGATCCAGGTGTTTGACGTAAAGAGCACGGAGGTGACTTTTACGATTAAAAGTTTTAATAAGAATGACGCAGGTAACTACAGTTGTGTGATTGATCTGCAATCAAAAACCCTCAAAGATAAAGACAGAACATTATATGGAAATAATGCAGTATTTCTACAGGTTAATGGTAAGAATGTATGGTGTTTCTCTAAATACTTCTATATTTAAATAATATCGTCACTTCATACGTAACTAATTTTGTTATTAAACAATCATTGTTGATGGTTCATGGTTGTAGTACGTTGTTACTATAGAAGTGAGATGTTTAACAACATACCTGTTTTGCTTTCCAGTGTCCTGGAGTCACTTAATCACACTCGTGTTCTGCGTCTGTTTTCTTCTGGTCTTATCACTGATAGTGGGCATATGGTGGCTGTTCATTAAACAAGGTCAGGCCATTTAACATGGACATTACTCTGGATATACAGGTCTAATTCATATAGAATGATGTTTATCAAACTAATGCATTCCGTATCTGGATTGAATGCACTATCCGGAGCTGTTCTAATATCATTGTTATGATAGTTAGCTTGAGTTTAACCAATAATGTTCCATTCATTTTATGACAGGAGCTTTACAATGTTATTGTGGAAGGTAAGCGTATAGTTTTCATTACATTTTCATAGCTAGTTTGTTTAGCATGATAATGTATAATGATTGAACGGTTCACATGTATATTTCCTCCAGAACACCACAACAGGAGGAGAACGATGCGCCAATGACAGGGGAGGGTGACGGTATGTTTTTTAACCTTTCCAAAATAACTATTGTTCTATGAATGAACATTTATTTCACATTCTGAGATATTTCTTTGTCTTAGACGGAACGTCAAACATGGAGGAAGAATCCAGGTAGGAAAATCATGTATATTTGACATTTTACTTAATTATATCAAAATTATGCATTTGTATCTATTTGTATTAGTTTCTTTGAATATAAATGTCACAGACTACATTCTGTATTTCTACTGCAATGAAGCAATGGAGAAACACAAAGGTGTTAGATTACTTAAATACAAAAACAATCATGTAAAGTGTGCTGCTTCTATATAAAGGTGTATATGAATTAGATTAATATTTCATGTAATATGACAATCTAACAACAACAACCAATGTATAATAATCTGTATCTCGTTTATTTCTCAGTGATGAATTTGCCTGTGACAGTGAGGCCAGTAAGATAATCTTTTTTTGTTTGTTTGGATAATGGTTAGCTGCATTAACTATGCTTTAAATTAAATGTGTGTTTTAAAATACTGATGCTGATACTAAGTAAATCGTCATGAATTTAGTTTCAGTGCCTTGCTTTAAAACATTTCTTATTTTAAAATATAATTTGAATCTTATCCCCCAAACAGGTGGGGAGGAGTACCAGAATCTGGGTGAGAAATGTTTAGGTAATATGATGCTGCACAAACATGTACTGCTTATGATGAAAATTAAAAACGGGTATGTTTTTTCATTCTTACATTTGCAATACTGGGTAAAAAAAAAAGGATATTTAAATACATTGCTTTGTTAAGAAAATAAGATATTTAATCTTCTAATCTCCCAAACAAATGATTTAATGTACCAACATGTGGGTGAGAAATGCTTAGATAATGGTCATGACTGAAATATTATACCAGGCCCTGAGTGAAAATAATTAATTGTTTTAACATCTTCTAATCAAGTGTTGAGATTGAGACATACCATGAGCTGGGTGAGAAATGCTTAGATATTATGAAGCTTCATAGAAATTCAATGATTATATTGTGACATTTACAGTACTGGGTGAATGGTGATCTAACAGATTTCAGGGCCTTGGGTGATTGTTTTTGCTAAATAACTTGTTTTAATGATATATATTTAACTTCCATCAGAGGATACCACCTACCAAGAAATTCTGGTGAGTTGTGAGTTCCAAATGAGCTTTGACTAACGATAACTAATGATTATAATGACTCTTAGTTATAGAGGCTTACAGGGCTACACTCAATTTCTTCCTCTTTTACTTTTCCACGCCTGTTGTAATTTTATATTTCAGTTTGAAACACGGAAAATTAAACACGTTTTGGTGCGTGTTCAAGGTGAGTTCAATATGTTGAAATAGTAATAATAGTACGTTAGGTGTATTTTTGGGATTTCCATACGTCAGGCAGAACGAGTCAGGTTTTGTTTCACGGTATCTATCTGACCATGGAAAATATCTTGTCTCACTTTCTATGTCAATGGTGTAATTTCTGATGGTTAGTAGTAGTTTGCATATGAAACTACAGACGCATTCAGTCACATTTTCTTCACATAAAGCAAACCAAGATAAGAATGGTTTATATCATGATCTGGGTATATATCCTCTGTGCAGAGAATACAGACTTGAGAACTTGTCCTCGGAGCTGTGGTGTATAATGTGGTGTACACTCTCCAATTCAGCATTGCTTCTGTGATTAACCTATTTAATCATTGTCTTAATGTCATTGTCCCACCTCATCTTGGATGAAAACTGAAACATTTCTGATATAAGAATGAACACACAGCTGTCATATAATGTGATGAAGGATTTTGTCGGACCAGATATAATATGTTGGGGACTTTTCATACGCAGATGCAGCAAATAAAGGCCCAGATGCAGAAGATATGTATGCCAAGTCATGCAAGAAGACCGGACGTCATCAATACATGCCTTAATCATTATTAGATCTGCAATATTTCAACGCAGTACTGCATGTGTACTTCATGGTTACAGTATCTATAATGATGTATTTTATGTATTGTGTATTCAATGTGTGTCTTCCGTTGGACTACTCCCTGCATGTTCAAGTTGACGATGATGCCAAATTGTCTGGTGACCTGACATTTGCGATGCATTTTATTAAATCTTCCGTGGAAGATATTTAAAAAACGGAGTCATTTTAAAGTACCACATTAAGTATTATTGCTGGATATACTGTTGTATTCTCCCTCTTATAAAATATGTTTTAATGTTCTCGAACTGTGAATGTGGTGTACTTCTTTCTTGGAACTGAAAACAAATACAATCGTCTTATAGGCGCAGTTTCAGTTGGGACATCAGTTTAGAATATCACCCTTGATAACCAGGAAGACTGTGGGCTCACTTGGTCTAACCAATATGTAATGCTGTCACCAATTCTACAGCCTCCACTAAAACATACAAGGATATATTGAAGTTTAAAATAAGGCATTCTTAAATATGTGAATCTTACAGACAGTTTTTTGTGTTTTCTTCTATGCAACTAGAAAGCCTGCTGATAAATAATACATATATTAACATATGGACTTATATTTGCATATCCACTGATGTACCACATATACATAGTCCAACCACAACGTACAGACAACTATATCAGGAAATTACACTGGCACTACAAGGCTAATCATTAATTACACTGTATCAGACACATTTCAATGTTGCTGATGTGTACACCATAAACAATGAAGAAGAGGTCAGAGGACTGATGTGTTTCTTCAAAATGAGCTGCCTAGGACTCTGCCTAAGCTCTGTAATAAAGCTTAGCATTAAGGTTAGACGCTTCTAATTCGGTCCCTATTCAGTTTCCCATAATTCACATAGCTACATGGTTATAGACACAGTATGTTATGTGTGAAAATCATAACAGGCTGAAGATCACACCATGAGTCCTATCTTATTCACAATATGTGAGTATTTTCACAATTTTGATCAAGGTAAAGCATACTTATGGCCACATATTGTCCCCAATATTCAACCTGGTTGTACAAACTGTTATCTCTATCTGTTTCTAAATGCAGATTTACTGGTTAACTTGGCAGAGACAGGTACACTTACATAATGGAATTCTAAAACACAAATAGTCAAATCTGTAATTTTGTTACAGTACAGCTAATGTCTGAGAAGATTCATTCTAAACATTGGAACTTCTGAAACTTAAGTTTTAATCATAAATTGTATTTTTCACTCTCCAATGATGAAGCTAATATCTACCCAGCAAAGCTCTTTGGAGCTAGTACCCACAGAAGGAAAGACAGTCCATGTGAAGTGCAGCACTACAGACACCAGTAAACCGTTGAGCAAGGTCTATTTTATCTTTGCAAGAATGGAAGTGGAATGAGAGTAAGAGAGCTGGAGAGAGGTGAAGATGACACCATTTTCACCATTAAGGATGTAAAATGAGAGGACTCAAGCCATATAATGCTGTGTGTACAGCACATCACATTGAAACTAAAACTCAGTCAAGTGAACGCAACAAGTGTCAATCTAGCCATCATTCAGATCTACAAGGAGGGAGAAGGTAGGACCTACTTTGTGTTGTATATGGATGGATAATCAATTGTTTATACTGACTATATGGCAACTTCTGCATAAATACGTATGTCTCTCTGTTCTGTATTTCAGAAGAGGTTCATCAAGAGGTCCATGAAGAAGCTGCACATGATGTGAGACTGGTCACTGTAATCCGACTGATAAATTCAGTTGTTGTGGTCATACTTCTTTTGTCTGTATTATATGTTAGTTACTACTGTCCAAACATATAATGATCTGTTTCCTGGATGACATACAGTACAGTAGTGATGCACAGACAGAATAACACTACTATTTTCTTGACAATTATTACGTGTAATCTACAGTATGCCTAAATTTCCCTGTGCTCCTCACTCATGACACAATTCTAATTTCACGTAAAATGATGTTCATTGAACCTACCAGACTAGGTTGTTGTCGATATCAATCAGGCCTTTTGTTTTGTGGTGGGGAAGATGTTCAATAAACTGTACATAACGTCATTTATTTTGTTCAATGAATGTATGGTGGTAGGCAAGTAATACATATTGTGTATTTCATTATAAACCTTCCTGTTGTCTGTGTTTTGAGTCATGCAGACCAGAAAGTCACACAATTAAAGATGCGTTTGGCCTCATCCTGTGGGGAAAGGGTATCTAGTTTCACTCCAAATGAGGAAATTACATCACTCAGTAGACTACACTCTGCCCGTATTTGGTAAAGATGTATGTCTCGATAGAAAACTGGTCTTTAGGTCCACACCACAAATACACAAGGTAGAGAGAGTTATCTAATGTTTCAACAAAACTTTAACACCATGATCATGTTCATCTTTATCCTGGGTGTGATATTAACAAACAAACAATTAACCTATTTTATCACATTTTTGTAACAATATTAACTTTCAATTTCTTTCACGTTTTGCCATTTATTGCCAAATGTATTTTCTCATCAAAGGTTCCTTGTCAAAAGAGGCCATAGCCCAAACAAAAGGTATGTCAACTTTATTTCATTAACATAGGTATCGTTAACAAAAAAGGTTCTAGTATGTTTTTGACATTTTTTAAGATTGAAATCTAATTTAAAGGTGCTACAACATAGGATTTTTTGTTGTTGAATTTTTGTATTTTAATTTTTGAAAATGCTCATAATATATCTGGCGCTAATAGTGTAATGATGGTGTTTCACAGTATTACTTCCCCGCCAGTGTTGTGATTGGCTGTGATATTCGCCTATTGATTTTGTTCTGCTGTCTGTTGTCAAACCGGGAAAGCTGTTCTGACTTTGTGGCTGTTTCTAGCAGCAATTGCGCATTTCCTGGTTGCTATAACTCTACACTGTTCGCTCAGTTTCAGTTTGTGACAAAACAAGCACTGAATAGTGTACGTAATCATTGTACCATCTGAATCGCTGTGAAATATACTTTTAATAACCAACCATATCATTTTTACAGCTGTTTGAAGCTTGTGGACCAAAACAAGTTTGTTTCGGTCTTGGTCCACCAGCTTCAAACAGCAGTTTTGGTCTACACAGCCACAAAATCAGAACAGCTTTCCCAGCTTGACAACACATGCCGCTCTGGCGTGAGGAATCAATAGGCAAATATCACAGCCAATCACAACACTGACGTGTAATTAATACTGTGAAACAGTATCATTCCACTATTGGCTGCAGATATATTATGAAATTACAATGCCAATGTTTTTTTTCTTTATAACCTATGTGTAGCACCTTTAAATAACCAACAGGAAAGATGTTTTCAATATAATATGGTACACAAAAATACTGTACATGCATGTTTCACTACTTTTCCTTTTTTCAAATATTAGTTAAGGACATTTTTCCAGCAAAGATCTATGGGACAGAAACAAGAATAATGGAGGACAGTGACCTAGTACAAGCATTTCACAAGCATTTCGCTACACTCGCATTAACATCTGCTAACCATGTGTATGTGACAAATAAAATTTGATTTGATTTTTAGTACTAAAATGTAGTACATTTGGGCACAAGGATGAAACAGAAGTGGTACATGTGTACTTGTGTTTGGATGGGGTTGCAGTGTATGTGGACAAATGTGAAAAATATGATACCCTTTTCACCATGAAAAGTGTAACTAGCCAACAGAGTGGCAATTACAGCTGTGTGTTCTCTAAAACCCAATATCCACTATCTGAAGTGCAGGGAAAAGGAGATGAATTCCCTTTCCATCCAGGTGATGGGTAAGGATCTTTTTACTCTCTGGATATGTTATTGTTGTTAGAAATATTGAACATATGGATACAATACATGTAGTGGCGATTTCCTATGACACGCCACGAGCACAGGAGAGAGCTGTCCATAACACGTCCACCAAAAAAAATGAGCTTTCCAAACGTTACTCTTTTTGGGTGAAGTTCCCATTTATTGCGCATATAAAATATAAATAGCTCAAAAACTCATATTCCTATAGAAAAGTTGCAGAGGCATGCATTCTTTGAGCTATATCTGTGATACAGTAACAACTGTATGTTCTCTCCTCTCACCTGTGTTAACCCTTCCTGGTCACCTGTGCTACCTCTATGCACATGTGACCAGTGACCCATGACCCCATCATATAGTGCCCTCTAGTGTACAAAACAAGTAAAAAATAACGCTTGACAGAACATACACACAACACATAAACAGGCCAAAACGGCTCCTACAAAATACTTTCAAATATTTTTGATACACATATTTCAATGTGACTGCAAACACACCTTTCCTATTTCTCTCTTTTCCACCTCATGCAGACCGGATTCTCCCTGCAGACATATCACTTTTGGGCTCAAGCACTGTAAGAGAGGGAGAGGATGTGGATGTCCAATGTACTATTATTAGAATCCCCCAGAGAATAGAAATGACCAGTCACTCTTACCTCTGCAAGAACGGCACTGCTGTTCAGATGGAGGAGTTTGATGTGAATCTGATGGAGGCAACTTTTACAATTAAAAGTGTTATTAACAATGACACAGGCAACTACAGTTGTGTGCTTGATCTGCAATCAAAACCCCTGGATAATACAGACAGGAAATGTTATGGAAACAATTCAGCCTTTCTTCAGGTTAATGGTGAGAATGTATAGCTTAAAACTTTTGCACTATATGAAAGGAAGTTGTTAAGAGACCAAAGAAATTGACAAAAATGTGAATTAATCCATCCACTCTGTATTTCAGAGGCTGCACATGATGTGAGACTTGTCAATGTAATCCGATTGATAAATTCAGCTGTTGCGGTGCTACTTCTACTGACTGCAATGGCTGTTAGTTACTACTGTCCAAACATGGTGAGTTCAATGTCTTGAAATTTGGGACACACTTTGGTATAGTTTGGGGATTTTCATTACCTTTATTTAACTAGGAAAGTCAGTTAAGAACAAATTCTTATTTTCAATGACAGACTAGGAACAGTGGGTTAACTGGCTGTTCAGGGGCAGAACGATAGACTCATACCTTGTCAGCTCGGGAGTTTGAACTTGCAACCTTCCGGTTACTAGTCCAACGCTCTAACCACTAGGCTACTGTGCCGCCCCAAAGTCATGAAAGTCAGGTAGTAAGTTTGAAGTTTCTCTGTTGGGTGGTGTTATTTCTGATCATGAGAGGTCGAGGCTGTTTGTATAGAAAACCTGTCCAGATGTAGACCTAGTCAGTCACATTCCTATTTTTAGCCATGACCTCTGTCTCACAGTATTTCACCCGCAATGCTGTTTACAGAGAAGCACTGAAGTGAAAATGTATAATGATGAACACAGGAATATAAATAGGACTCGGGGTCTCTCCACACATAGCTTCCATCTACATGTCAAGTCACAATGAAGGATGTGGACCTGACGTTCTCTGTGGGTTTTGTTCTCAGACGCAGCAACTGAAGGGCCTAAAGCAGAAGCCGTGTACCAGACCACACACATAGACAGGCTGTTGTCAGTACGTTTAACAACGGCAAACTGCAATCTATTTTCAAGCCACACATTACATGTGGACTGTTGATCTTGCGCAAACATACAATATCTGTCTTGTCTACTCACTCCTGGCATGCTGTAGTTTAATGTAGTGGACATTACTATTTGTCAACTCCACATTTTCATTATGTTGTTGACTGACACACTCAGGATTCCATTTCATGTTTTACTCGTGCACTAGTTGAGCTACTGAACTCGTGAACAACAATGTATGGATCCCTGCAATGGTTTCAATAAAGTTCAAATGATATCAGATGCCCCGACTTCCATTCTTATAACCACAAGACACACAACATAAAGAAAGACTTAACACGTGCTCTCTTGCAAACTCTAGTTGATGTGATTGCCTATTTTTGTGGACTTCGTTTTATGAAGTAGTGGAACTTGAATGAGAGTTTTGAAAGGGAAGACATTTTCTAGAGTACTACATACTACAGTACCATTGTTGGGTACCATTGTTGGAAATGTTTCTACTCATTATAAATGTGTTGGTGTTAGCTTTTTCGAAGCTCAGTATCACAGGCCTGGGGAGTTTGGAACCCCACATTTGAAAGTTAATAGGAAGACCGGGTGTTACACATTTCAAAAAGGCCTAACGTAACACTGTTACTCCCCATAGCTTACAAAGCCCTACCTAACACAGACTCAACGATCAAATGTTGTTTAAAACAAATGTCCACTTGAGATACCCAACCTGCACCACTAGTCACTACATATGAATCCCACAGCCTCGAGTCTCTAACTGTAATGATACAGTAATCAAGGTGACAGAGTACTAGAAAGTCAAAGAAGATGATAAAGTAGTAACCCATTGTAATTGATTGAACAAATACATGTTTGGTTTGTATTGTAATCAGAACATCATGTCATAGAAATTGTCCAAGTCACTGCTTCCTAAAAGCTGCTGCATTAGCGAGCATTTACCATAGATACATTTTGTTGTTAAATTCATCACAATATATTCATGCACACAGGTTCTCTCTTGAAAGATGTATAGCCATTGTAATATATTATTTTCATGATCTCTTTTCTACTGATATGTGTGTGTAAACAATCACATAGGTTATAAAAAGCAGTTGTGCTGCGTCCAGCTATCTCACTCAATGTATTAGAGAGCATCCTGTCAGGCTGTATCACAGCCTCGTACGCCAACTGAACCGCCCTCAACCGCAAGGCATCACCGGGGGCAAATTATCTGCCCTCCAAGACACCTACAGCTCCCGATGTCACAGGAAGGCCAAAAAGATCATCAAGGACAACAACCACCCGAGCCACTGCCTGTTCACCCCGCTACCATCCATAAGGCGAGGTCAGTACAGGTGAGAGACTGAAAAACAGCTTCTATCTCAAGGCAATCACACTGCTAAACAGCAATCACTAACTCAGAGAGGCTGCTGCCTAGATTGAGACCCAAATCACTGGTAACTTTAATAAATGGATCACTAGTCACTTTAAACAATGCCACTTTAATAATGTTAACATATCTTACACAACCCATCTCATATGTATATAATGTACCTTATACCATCTATTGCACCTTGCCTATGCCGCTCGGCCAATCGCCCATATACTTACATGTACATATTCTTATTCACAACTTTAGATTTGTGTGTATTAGGTATTTGTTGGGGAATTGTTAGATAACTTGTAAGATACTACTGCACTGTCGGAACTAGAAGCACAAGAATTTCACTAAACTCGCATTAACATCTTCTAACCATGTGTATGTGACCAATACAATTTGATTTGATTTGATTACCTGGTATTCATCAGAAAGGTGTGTGGTACTTATGGGAGAGAACTCAAAGGTAATACCTAAGTGCCAGTGCTTATTATAGTGAATCACACATGAGTAACAACCAGGTAATTATTATGTAACTACTAGATGAAATGACCTAAGACATTTGACTATGTGTGTCTTTAATATAAGCAGGGTGACATGGGTCATTGGAAGCTCTGTGATGCAACCTCTCATCATGATCAAAGACGCTTCTAATAGGCCCCTATTGTTTCCCGGATATTCACACTTAAAAACTCTACATGATGATACCTACCTACCCCCCCAGTCTTTTCTAGTGTCAGATAGGCCTAGAGAATCACAAAAGGCTACAAGTCACATCATGGTTTCCATCTTTCTTATGATATGTGAGTATCTTAAGAAATACAGATTAGAGTAAGCATATGGTCTCAAAATGATCCATACATACGGTACATACTCAGTATGCAGTCAATCTACTACTAATAGTTGTATGTTTTATGGTTTTCTATTGAAACTGCCTGTTGTGTAAATCTCCCATTATTTCTACACAGTCACAGTAACAGCAGGTGTACTGACCATCTCAGAGGAAATAAAATGTAGAGTTCAAATCATTTGCGTTCCTCTACAGTTTAAGCCGTTTTATTCCAAATGTTTATTGCAAAGACGCTTAATTGTCCTTAATGCTCTCTTTCACTCTCAAATGATGTAGCTGTCTACACCCCAAATATTTTTGGATCAAAGTCTCAATTTAGAAAGGGAGATACTATAGACTTGAAGTGTAATATCTCTGGCATCAAAATATGTATTTCTATTAGAACTACATGTGGTGTAAATCTCCCATTATTTCTACACAGTCACAGTAACAGCAGGTGTATTGGCCATCTCAGAGGAAATAGATAAGACATTTTAATCCTAAAATGCAGAGTTCAAATCATTTTTGTTCATCTACAGTTTAAGCCATTTTATTCCAAACATGTTTATTACAAAGATGTTTAATTGTCCTTAATGCTCTCTTTCACTCTCAAATGATGTAGCTGTCTACCCCGCCATGCTTTTTGGATCAAAGTCTCAAGTTAGAAATGGAGATACTATAGATTTGAAGTGTATTATCTCTGGCATCCAAGGATCCTGGGACAAGGTTCATGTGTACATTTGCAAGAATGGAGTTGGGATGAAAATGAAGGTTCTGGAGAAAGGGGAAGATGACACCATTTTCCTCATGAAGAATGTTACAAGAAATGACTCAGGCACCTACAGCTGTGTGTACACCAGAGATAAACTCGCACCCAGTCAGGTGTTCTCAACAGGCAAGGATTTAGTAGCCATCCAGGTCTACGAAGGTAGGATTTACTTGTGACTGTTTTTGTAAAATTAATTAATTTGGCCTTTTGGGAGGGGGGGGCAGTTAATTAATTGTCTGAATAGGTTAGAGTTCATGGCTCTTATTGATATGTATTATTATTTAGACTTTCTCTGAACTGGAGGACATTAGGCCAATATCAGGCTTTCCATAGACATTTGAAATATCTTCATGACTAGAAGAGTCTCCAGGCTTCAATTATAACTGAATTTTGAATGAGCAAAAAATAATAATTACACGGGCTGTTTAGTGAAACTAATCCCATCCGAATCTTCCACTGGAAAAACGTATATGCTGGTGTAATAATAACCAACGTTCTATAGTATTACTAATCGTGTGTGAGTAGGGCTACAGGCGGATGAGGTGGATTGAGACAGCCCATGCAAAGAAACAGATAACTCTACTTTAAACTGACAGATTTTGCTGGGGATTTTTTAATGATGTTACTTAGGGGGTTAACATCAGAGGAGGCTGGTGGGAGGAGCTATAGGAGGACGGGCTCATTGTAAAGGCAGGAATGGAATAGGTGGAACGGTATCAAACACATCAAACATATGAAAAACACGTTTGACTCTGTTCCGTCTATGCCATTCCACCCATTACAACGAGCCTGTCCTCCTATAGCTCCTCCTACCAGCCTCCTCTGGTAACATTGACAATTCCTCTGGCCGATTATATACTTTCTACTTCCATTGAAGTTAGATTTGTCCTGTTGATGTTAAAGGGGAGGTTTAAGGGTGTGTTAGATGGTGGAGGGTTTATACCATGGCATTGACCACATGGATACACTTAGAATAAGGTCTGTCTAAATGATGATGCATCCATCTACATTTGGTCTCTATTTCAGAGGCTGCGCATGATGTGATACTGGTCAATGTAATCCGACTGATAAGTTCAGCTGTTGTGGTCATACTTCTGCTGACTGTAGTGGCTGTTAGTTCATGCTGTTCAAAAAGAGGTAATTATGATGATGTCTCTTTTCTGAATGACATAAAGTAGTGATCTACTGACAGATAACAACTTTTGGTAACCCTTCCTATGAATACTCTCTTTATAATGCATTACAAGCATACGTACACTGAGCATTCAAAACATTAAGAACACCTTTCCATGACATAGACTGACCAGGTGAATCCAGGGGCCCTCAATATTAGGATGTTGTTCATAATGTTTGGTATACTCAGTGTATAACGCCTTATGAGACATTATAATAAAGCACATTATAATTGCAGTCGCTAATAACTGCTCTTACATATAACTACATTCATGAAGCATTAAACACTAGTTCTACTGTACTCCTCACACATGGCATCATTGTAATTGAACCTACAACAAGGGATTATGCTGTTACATTTTAGTGGGAGAAAATGATCAATAGGCTTTTATTTGTCTTTTGGCCAAAAGTTATTAACATGCTAAGATATGTGTTAATATATTGTAGAGAAAATAGCCAAGCAGCGAGTGCCCAAGGAAGATACTTGAGGTAAGCCTAATAATAGTTTATTATCATATCCATACTAATGTGGCACAACAAGAGATATTGAACCAATGGACTTTGTTTCATTTTCACAGGTACTGAAGCTAAAAAGGACCACTGCAGTATGTACTGTAATCTGCCAACCTGGTCCAATGGTACAATATGACGGTGACCCCCTGGGGCAAGTTAGCTTTACAGGGCCAGCCTTTTGTCGAGAAAATGTGGGAAATGAATGAGCAACCTACAATCAGTAACCAATGTTACTTTTCTCAATGGCTATTTATAGTACTGTGTTTAGCTTTAGCTGCTATACATTTGTTGTAACATTACCTGATGCTATGGGGTAGTGACGTTCACTATGAAGGAATTAATTTGGAATATATTGACAGAATGCTTAAGAATGTATACAGTTTGTTTATTGGTATAATTAAGCAATAAGGCACGAGGGGGTGTGGTTTATTGCCAATATACCACGGCTAAGGGCTGTTCTTATGGATACGATATGGTCATATATCACAAATCAATGAGGTGACTTATTTCTATTACAAACTGGCTACCAGTGTAATTAGAGCAGAAAAATAAATGTTTTGTCATACCCATGGTATACAGTTTGATATATCACGGCTGTCAGCCAATGAGCATTCAGGGCTGGAACCACCCAGTTTATAATTCATCTTAAGATACAGGAGTATAAGGCTTTTTTTTTGTATATTTAAGGAAATCTCCACCCAAAAACTATATTTTGGTATTTGTTTCATTAGTCCATTGTTGATATAGTCCCAAAATGTTTTGCATGTCATCAATAGGTTTTGAAGATATGTAAAAATACAGATATCTGGCCCATATGATACATTTTGCATCATATACTGCAAAATGCCGCATCTGATACAAAACGCACCATACGGGCCAGAGTTCTGTATTTTGAAAGTTATATATCTTCAAAACTTTATTGCTGACATGCAATGGACTAATGAAACAAATACAAAATATAGTTTTGGGGTGAAGTTTTTCTTTAATAGCCATTTATTTCCCTGTGTAGGGTGCTGTCTTTCGGATGGGATGGTTAAAGGGGTGTCCTGACTCACTGTGGTCACTAAAGATCCTATGGCACTTACTGTAAGAGTAGGGGTGTTAACTCTGTTGTCCTAACTCTGGTGTCATCCCAATCTGGCCTTACTACAATTTTGGCCACCTAATCATCCCCAGCTTACAATTGGCTCATTCTTCTCCCCTGTAGCTATTCCTTAGATTTTTTGCTGAGAATATGTTCTCAGTCAACTTACCTGGTAAAATAAGAATACAAAAGTGTCCAACATTAGCAGCCTGCTAGTGCTAGCTGAGCCAGTCAGTGAAACGATGCTGCAAACCTACCTGGTTAGTGCTGCACACACAATGTTTAATGCTTTCAACAAAAGCTTGCTAGCTCATAAACTACTGTAGTAGTGCTAATTCAAAAGTTATTCTGAATTTTCATGAAGCAGCTGTTCTGCCGTGAGTCATTGAGTAGCCTACCTTCCCGAGTCAGCCATTGTGCTCAGCTGACCCAACAAAGCAAGGTAGAGCTATCTCACTATGTCAGAAAACTAGCTAGCTAACATTTACAACAGTAAACTAGCAGCTGATCAACTTGAAGTCACTGCACTGGAGGCCATTGTCTTTGCATATAGTTTTGCAGGAGATAGCCAACACTTTGTTTTAATTTTCTCACAACGACAAACTATTAAATCACCATCATAACTTTTGTAATAAAAAAATGTGGAACTATGTTTTCATTATTTGAATGGCGGATGCTCAATATTTGAATATGAGTTCCACATCCTACAAAACAGATTGATTGAGGGACAAGCGTCGCATAGAAGTGACACAATCTGACATAAGACAATGCTCTGATAGTACATCAAGTGAAACACCAGAGTCTAATATATCAATGGTCTTTACAGAGGGGCCAGAGACTGGAGAAGAAGTTGGGGAAGCATATGGAGTTGAACATGTGAGACTGGTCAATGTAATCTGATTGATAAATTCAGCTGTTGTGGTCATACTTCTACTGTAGTGGCTGTTAGTTCATGCTGTTCAAAAAAAAGGTAGGCTGATCACGATGTCGCTTTCTGGAGGAGAGAAACAGTAATGCACTGTCAGATAAATATATTTTATTGAGAATTAGGTGGTTATACCATATAAAATACATGTTTTACTGTACATATGGAACAATTGTAATTGAACCTATAAAGGGTTATGTATTTAAAACTATTAATTCTACAGTGGGATCATAAAGTACCAAATGGTTGCAGTCACAGTCAGTTGAATCTCTGACTGGTAGGATGGGTGATGTTCAATAAACGTTAAATAAACTATACAAATTGAGAATTTAATCATATCAACTGTATTGAACTTGTAATTTGCCAAATTGGTTTACTCTTTGGAATGTGGCATATGGAATTTTGATAAATTAATCTGTTAACAGTAAATTTTATCAAATTTATGGGCCTTTATGTACCAGACTGTCTTCATTAATGACACTGCTCTTCAACATAAGGTGTGACCACTGGCGTAGGGGAAACCTCAGCAGCCCCCGTAAGGCGGGCGGGGGGGGGGGCACGAGCTCTGGGGACCGCATCACGCCTCGGCCTCCTCACCTATTCGGTGTCAAAGTTAAAAAATGTTACGTGAAACAGGTCGTACTTGGATGGAGAGACAAGACCATGTGGCAGTGGCGGTGCGTGGGTAAAATCACCGGGGAACCCAAACATGTTTACTCACCCTACTTGTAGAGAAACGCCAATGCCATCATTTTTGACTCTGTCATACAGTACACGCTTTCAGTTTTTGTTGTCCTTGGCAACCTGACTAAAATGCTTGCTTGCAAGCCTAACTTCCTTTCATGGGTAACGATGCACCAGGCCAGCGTGTTAATATTAGCACACTACATTTACTGTAGCTACATGTTGAACTTCTATAAAAAAAAATATTTGACCTTTATTTAACTAGGCAAGTGTCACGCCCTGGTCTAAGTATTTTGTGTTTTTCTTCATGTATTGGGTCAGGCCAGGGTGTCACATGGGGTTTTTGTATTGTGGTGTGTATGTATTGAGATTGTAGCTAGTGGGGTTATCTAGCAAAGTCTATGGCTGTCTGGAGTGGTTCTCAATCAGAGGCAGGTGTTTATCGTTGTCTCTGATTGGGAACCATATTTAGGCAGCCATATTCTTTGAGTTTGTCGTGGGTGATTGTCCTTAGTGTCATTGTTCCGATCTCTTTATTTATTTACACAAGTATAGGCTGTTTTGGTTTTTGTTACGTGTTTTGTAGTGTTTTGTGTTTATTCGTGTTTCACGTTGTTCATTAAACATGGATCGCAATCTACACGCTGCATTTTGGTCCGACTATCCTTCACACCTAGAAAACCGTAACAGTAAGTCAGTTAAGAACAAATTCTTATTTTCAATGACGGCCTAGGAACAGTGGGTTAACTGCCTTGTTCAGAACGACAGATTTTGACCTTGTCAGCTCGGGGATTCAATCTTGCAGCCTTTCAGTTACTAGTCCAACGCTCTCACCACTAGGCTACCTGCCACCCCTATCCTCTCAGGTCAAGGGAACAATGTATAAATGTATGGTTGGTTCACCGTTTTAATCATTGGTCAGTACGGAGAATTAAGTAAAACCACAAGTCCAAATCCCTATCTCCATCCATGTTTAATTTAGGAAAGGGATGATTTTAGCTAGCTAGCCAGCCACCGGAGAACAACGACACAACGAGATTCAACAATTCAAGTTGATTTTTTTATGTCAATGACGTTTGGCTTCTGATGTGATTGGTCTGAAGCCAAATCCAAACTGGCTTTCCTTGACATAGTTTTTATTGATGCGTCAGGACCATTCACAGCAGAGCTCACTCAGTTTAACTCAATGCTGATTTGCTATTATTTATTATTTATTTTTTATCAAGGGAGGCCAAATGCTCGCTGGCTTCCCTTGCAGTGAGATAGATACTCTACACATACTGAGACAGAGGGGCACTGTTTCGTTCGTGCAGATGCTTTCTCCGGTGAAATACATTCAGACGAATTCAAGGAAATTGATGAAACAGCGAGAAATGAAAGATTCAGTATTTTATATTTATTAGATTTTTTTCTTGGCACATTTTTTGGGGAAGCCTGGCTTCCCTTGGAATCCATGAAACATGCCAAGTGGTGCACAAAAATGTAGCAAAAAAGCTTTACCTGATCAAGCTCGTGCCAAATTAACGAAGATAACTCTCTAGAGACAGCAGGAGCGGTAGAGATACTCTTAATGATCAGCTATGAAAAGCCAACTGACATTTACTCCTGAGGTGCTGACCTGTTGCACCCTCTACAACTACTGTGATTATTATTATTTGACCATGCTGGTCATTTATGAACATTTGAACATCTTGGCCATGTTCTGTTATAATCTCCACCTGGCATAGCCAGAAGAGGACTGGCCACCCCTCAGTCTGGTTCCTCTCTAGGTTACTTCCTAGGTTTTGGCCTTTCTAGGGAGTTTTTCCTAGCCACCGTGCTTCTACACCTGCATTGCTTGCTGTTTGGAGTTTTAGGCTGGGTTTCTGTACAGCACTTTGTGACATCAGCTGTGTAAGAAGGGCTATATAAATACATTTGATTTGATTTGATAACCACATCAGCAAAGATACAACCACGTGCTCAACTGATGAAACACCATCGCAGCTGGAAGCTAGTAGGCCTATTTTTATGCAGCAGCCTCCCAATCTCGACGGAGACATCAATGACAGCGGCTTTGCTCCTCCTCTTTTTCTTCCCCTCAAGTATAATTACAGTTGGCCTACCGGGTGGCGCAGTAGGCTAAGGCACTGCATCGCAGCTGTGCCACTAGAGATTCTGGGTAAGAGTCCAGGCTCTGTCGCAGCCGGACGCGACTGGGAGACCCATGGGGTAGTGCAGATTTGGCCCAGCGTTGTCCGGGTTAGGGGGAGCGTTCGGCCGGCAGGGATGTCCTTGTCCTGTTGTGCACTAGCGACTCCTGTGGCAGGCTGGGCGCAGTGCACGCTGACATGGTCACCAGGTGTATGGTGTTTCCTCTGACACATTGGTGTGGCTGGCTTCTGGGTTAAGTGGGCATTGTGTCAAAGAAGGAGTGCAGCCTAAGATCACCATGTGCATGTCAAGCGTCGGCTGGAGTGGTGTAAAGCTCGCCACCATTAGACTCTGGAGCAGTGAAAATGCGTTCTGGAGTGATGAATCAAGCTTCACCATCTGGCAGTCTGACGGACAAATCTGGGTTTGGTGGATGCCAGGAGAATGCTACATGCCTGGATGCATAGTGCAGGAATAATGGTCTGGGGCTGATTATCATGGTTTGGGCTAGGCCCCTTAGTTCCAGTGAAGGGAAATCCTAGCGCTCTATACTATTCTGTGCTTCCAACTTTGTGGAAACAGTTTTGGGGATGGTCCTTTCCGGTTTCAGCATGACATTGTCCCTGTGCACAAAGAACATGACTGGCTTGCACAGAGCCCTGACGTCAACCCCATTGAACACCTTTGGGATGAATTGGAACTCCGACTGTGAGCCAGGCCTAATTGCCCAACATCAGTGCCCAAGCTCACTAATGCTCTTCTGGCTGAATGGAAGCCAGACCCCTCAGCAATGTTCCAAAATCTAGTGATTGAAGAATGGAGGCTGTAACAGCAGCAAAGGGGGGGACCAACTCCATTTTAATGCAAATGATTTTGTAATTAGATGTTCGACGAGCAGGTGTCCAGATACTTTTGGTCATTTTAGTGTATGTGGTTATACCATAAAAAATATATTTGTTTTACAGCACTTACAACACATGGAACAATTGTAATTGAACCTATAAAGGGTTATGTATTTAAAACAGTTACTTCTACAGTGGGATACATACTATAACAGTTTTCTTCCTGGGAAGGAGAGGACCAAAGCGCAGCGTGGTGAGTTCATCTTATTTAATAATAAATTCAAACTGAACACTTCAAATTACAAAAACAACAAATGTGAAACCCAAAAACAGTCCTATCTGGTGTATAGACACAAAGACAGGACACAACCACCCACAAACCCCAACACAAAACAAGCTACCTAAATATGGTTCCCAATCAGAGACAATGACTAACACCTGCCTCTGATTGAGAACCATATCAGGCCATACATAGAAACGGACAAACTAGACACACAACATAGAATACCCACCCAGCTCACATCCTGACCAACACTAAAACAAGGAAAACACAAAAGAACTATGGTCAGAACGTGACACATACAGTACCAAATGTTTGCAGTCACAGTCAACTGTATTGAAACCCTTAAATTGCCATATTATATACCATTCGGAATGAAGAATTATTATTATAAACTAATCTGTAAAGTCAAGTTGAGCAAAACATTTGTTTATACAGTATTATAACTGCAGATTAGTCCACTAGCAGTTCTGTAAGAAAAACCTGTAAATGTTAATGAAAGTATGATATTTAATAAATAAACACATTTGATATAAGGTTCTACATGTCACTGACTATTTCAATTGATAGCTTATGTACCAGGACCCTTCTCCTCTGCAACATAAGGGTGTGCATAAAGTATGCCTAAAAATGTCCTAAGTATTTGAGAAAGCTCACCAAACAGACCAATGTTCCGGGTTTCGATTCGTTCAATGTGTGGTTACCATCATTAGTCTGAAAAGGTGAGGTACAGTATGTCAACAATGCATTTCCATCACTCCACACCAATGAATCCGTCACTCCACACCACTGAAGTCTCAGCCAACATCATGGCAGCAGTAGGACTCCTCTGGCTTGTGATCGGTGAGTATTTTGTACCGTTCAAGTAATACAAACCTTTTCAGAGAAATATTGATGTTCATTTCCTGAACATAATACTTTCTCTAAGTGTATACATTTTTCCACGCAGCCACAGCCTCCATCCTTGTCAAATGTGAGGACGCAAAATCTGAAGACAAAAGTAAAGTATTTCTGTATCTTTTTTGTAGTGATTATTGATTAGTGCTTCATCACTACTTAATTACATCAATGTATAACATACAGTATATACCTTTAAAACACAAATGACCTTCTTAATAATAAACACACTTACATTTAGGGGAAATCCTCATTTCCACTGAAGTTCACCCCTTATTGGCATTTGTTTCTATGCAGACATCTACCCAGCAAAGATCTTTGGACCATCTAATGTGACTGAAGGAGTAAATGTCAATTTTAAATGTAGCATTACTGGCATCAGAGGACCTGAGGACAAGTTAAATGTTTACCTTTGCAAGAATGGAGTTGGGATAAGAATTGCGAAGCTGGAGAAAGGAGAAAATGATGCTATTTTCACCATGAAGAATGTTACAAGAGAAGACTCAGGCAACTACAGCTGTGTTTACACCAGAGATAAACCTGTACCCAGTCACTTGAAGTCAACAGGGGAGAATTTAATAGTCTTTCATGTCGATGGAGAATGGAAAGGTAAGATTCTGTCAATATTTGTGCATAATGTATGTTTGTAATGATAAGATTGCTATCCATACTGTATATTTGTCAATTTGTTGCAGTGCAGTTTGAATATTTGTCATTCAGACATATTTTCAGCCGATATATTGCTTTGTAATGAAAGGCTACATACTCCGACTCAGCAACAAGTTAAACACCAGTGTGTACTGTACACCAGAGTCTATTATATCAATGTTCTACACCTTTAAAACACAAATGACCTTCTTAGTAATAAACACACTTACATTTAGGGGAAATCCTCATTTCCACTTAAGTTCACCCCTTATTGGCATTTGTTTCTATGCAGAGATCTACCCAGCAAAGATCTTTGGACCGTCTAATGTGACTGAAGGAGTAAATGTCCATTTTATATGTAGTACTACTGGCATCAGACGGCCTGAGGACAAGTTAAATGTTTACCTTTGCAAGAATGGAGTTGGGATAAGAATTGCGAAGCTGGAGAAAGGATAAAATGATGCTATTTTCACCATGAAGAATGTTACAAGAGAAGACTCAGGCAACTACAGCTGTGTTTACACCAGAGATAAACCTGTACCCAGTCACTTGAAGTCAACAGGGGAGAATTTAATAGTCTTTCATGTCGATGGAGAATGGAAAGGTAAGATTCTGTCAATATTTGTGTATAATGTATGTTTGAAATGATAAGATTGCTATCCATACTGTATATTTGCCAATTTGTTGAATATTTGTCATTCAGACACACTTTCAGCCAATATATGACTTTGTAATGAAAGGCTACATACTCCGACTCAGCAACAAGTTAAACACCAGCGTTTACTGTACACCAGAGTCTATTATATCAATGTTCTTCACAGAGGGACTAAAGAATGTGGGAGGACAAGGCAGAGCAGGACTGGCAGCAGCCTTGGTCCTCCTGTTCATGACTCTGTCGTTACTGCTGTTACTGTGGAGGTGCTGGGGGATCCTGAAACCAAGTAAGTGAAGTGAACCTTTTCTGTTTGGTTTAGGCCAGTAATCAATTCTTAACACAGTGCGCTGGACAGCTGAAAATTCACTTTTAAAAGGCATTTTCACTGCCGTTTGCGGAGATCGCATTCACAAAATGCTGCAGATGACGGCCCAATCGGAAATTCCCTTTACATGTCAAACAATTCATGTGGAATTTGGAATTTTGATAAACTAATCTGTTAACAGTCAAGTTTAGCAAGATATTTGTTAATATATTGTAACTGTAGATTTGTACACTCGCAGTTCATATTCACGAAACGTTGCAAATGACAGCTCAATCGGAAAGCCCCTTTAAATGTCAAGCTGTAACAAAAATCCAACGCGGATATGATTGAATCCCAGCCTTACAATCACCATATGTGACATGGTGGGAGAAAGTGAGCAAATGCTTGATGTTAATCTAAGTGTCTATGTATTGTAACACAATGGCTTAAGTCATTCCTTACTGTTGCTTTCTGTTACAGTGATAGGCATTGACCATCAACCAAGGTATATCAAACCTACCAAATGAAAATAAAATACTACTACTTGATTTATCAATGTCCACATTGTTGAGACAGGAAATACAAATATTTGTATTCTTCCCTTAGTGAGACTCAGGATACGGATCAAACATACAGTCTAATCTCAGTTGTACCAGGTACAATATATTAGTTCATATTTTTACATTGCAAATTTAGCATCACATATTGTTCATTTTCTTAAGTTATTTAAGTACTAAGTTATACTGCATGTTTTCTGTCTTTGATTTTCATATGCTGGATGTTCTAGTCGCGGCTGGTGTAATGTGAGTTTCTCTTTGTTTGCAATCCCGCTCGTACATTTCCTTCAGTATCAGGGACATGGATGAGGCTTATTGTTGATATTTCTCTAATTATTACATATTTACATTTATGAGTATGAAGTTCATTTTCTGTTTCTGCAGCTCTCCAACTGATCCTACAGGAAATGAGGCACTGCACAGTGTAATAACTAGAGGTGGGTACTAAAAAAGAAACAAGTAGAATAGAATACGTAACATGTACTGTCTGATGGGTTACAAAGGTAGGTTCATGTCATACCTATTTTTATCTGTTGTCTGTTATACTGACGTAGAGGCACTCCTGAGCATCCCACGTAACCAGATACTACACAGGTTGATGAATGTTTAGCCACATACACACAGAGACCAACAGGCCTGCAGACAGAGGAAGGCAATGTGAGCAAAGACTCATAACACAACTCAAAGTCCCACAAAACTCAAACTACAGTGCACTGAGGTAGCTATATTTATATAAAGATACATTTGACTGTAGCGATTTGGTTTCCCACAGACACTTAATTCTCAGAACACTCAGTTAACTTTCTCTACATTCAGTATCCAGCATGATTGACTAAATCTAGCAACCTCTCCCCTCAGTGAAAAGACCAGAACAGCAGGGTGAAACTGCCATCTATGCCAAAGTGACCAAAACAAAGAAAGAGAAAGAAAAACAGGACCCTGTGTACAGTCTGCTGAACAGAGAAGACACCATGATACTGTAGTAGTGCTATACTGTAGTGCTATATAGTAGTGCTATACAGTAGGGCTATTGTCACGCCCTGACCTTGGATATCTCTGTTTTCTTGATATTTTGGTTAGGTCAGGGTGTGACTAGGGTGGGTACGCTAGTTTTCGTATTGTCTAGGGTTTTTGTATGTCTAGGGTTGTTGTAGGTCTAGGGTTTTTTGTATCTCTATGTTGGCCTGATATGGTTCTCAATCAGAGACAGCTGTTTATCGTTGTCTCTGATTGGGGGATCAGCCATTTCCCCTTTGTGTTTTGTGGGATCTTGTCTATGTGCCTGTCAGCACTCGTTTGTATAGCTTCACGTTTCGTTTTGTTATTTTGTTAGTTTGTTCAGTGTTCATTCTTTAAATACATAAGAATGTACACATACCACTCTGCGCCTTGGTCCGATCCTTATAATGAACGTGACAGCTATATAGTAGTGCTATACAGTAGGGCTATACAGTAGTCCTATACAGTAGGGCTATATAGTAGTGCCTTACAGTAGTGCTATACAGTAATGCTGTACAGTAGTGCTATACAGTAGTGCTATACAGTAGTGCCATACAGTAGTGCCATACTGTAGTGCTATACTGTAGTGCCTTATAGTTGTGCTATACAGTAGTGCTATACTGTAATGCTATACTGTAGTATATGACATGTGAATAGAGTCTGAGGATATTAATACTGTACACCTAGGCGTATGCCAAGATGTGTTTTTTAAATACTGATTTGGTTTTGAACTTCATTTGATGCAGTCTGCAGTCTGGGTGCTATCTTTGAGCCTAGCAAAGATGTAGATGACATTATTTGACCTTTTATTCAATAAAAACAAACCAAGCTTGAATAAGCTATATTAAAGCTATATTTATTCAAACAAAGTGTCAGCCAATTATTTCCACTGGTTTGTTATGCCAACATGAAAATATGAACTAAGACACACAAATGAATAATAAGACAAGACTGAGGCATACATAGAGAAAGAGAACAAAGAAGGAGAATATGTGGCAGGCTAATTTGGTTAGTGTTTCTATAGAAAGCTCAGTCTAATGGAAGAGGGAGACAGAGCTTAGTAATAGACAAGCCGCCATCATCATATCTCCCAGCAGAGGGGGAGAGGGGAGGAGGAGGGGAGAGGAGGGAAAGAGTGGTAGGCTGGCTGCACCATACAGTATTACCACTTCTCCACACACACCATGACCCATGGGCTAGGCAGAAGAGGTTTTTTCCTTCCAGTATTTTCCATTTGCTGTCCCTCTCACAAGGCGTAATCATCATAGACCCGTGTCTCACACTAGATGGCGTCACTCCTACACAATGCTCGTCCCTCAACCCATCAGTGCAGACGACTGTCAAATATATGATGTGAGACAATGTGACTCACAGACATGCATACACACACACACACAAAATAACATCTCAAAATCCGAATATTCTCTTCCCACAGGTACTCCAGCTACAGTAGTATCAGGGGTATGGATGCTGTTTATTAGAGAAGCTCTCAACACACATACAGATACACACATGCTCCTCCATCCCTATTAACCCTGCCATTAAACCTGAAGCAACAGCCTTAAGTTACCTTAGTTAGACGTATGGCTGAGGCAGACTCGCTGCTAGCCACTGTCTGTGGGGAGAGAAAAAGAGAGAACAACATCAGTGTGCTGGATCTATATAGGTAGTGCTGCTAGGGCAGGGCTTGCAGTGTAGACACTTGGCTGTGGATAGGCTACAGGCTGCAGGCAGTGTGCTGCTGGGGAAGATACCTGATAGTGATTAGTGATCAGACTCTTCTGGGAGAGAGAGGGGGGTTGGCTTTCTGGAGGAGGTTGAGGAGGAGGAGGAGGCGAAGGAGGAGAGAGAGGAGAGAAAGGGGGGCTGGTTTTCTGGAGGAGGTTGAGGAGGAGGAAAAGGAGGAGAGAGAGCGTGCTACCGTTCATTTAGAGGCAGCAGCAAGAGACTGAAGCATCGTCTGTCTGAGCTGAGGCAGGGCTGCATGGAATGGAGGAAAACTAGAGAGCAGCGCTGCTTGTCTGTCTGCCGACACACTGTCTGGACTCTCACGCTGCATTCAGGATAGATTGTGTGTTGAGTGGATAGGAATAGAGGATGCAGGTGTGATATGCACAGTATGTCTGTTTGTGATCAAATGTGAATGGGTTTGTGTGTGTTCACTACATCCAAGCAGGTGAGTGTAATGTGTTTGCATGTACACTGTTGTGCATGTGTGTATTTGTGAAATGTGTAAGATGAAATGTGTGTGTTTGCAAATGTGCAAATTAGTTTCTATGTGTATGCAGTGCGTACCTGTATCCATGTTTGTGTGTACATGTAAGGTATCTAAACGGATGCATACATATCCCATAACTTCCTCTGTTTGTGCACTGTGTTGTGCTGTGTTTTCCTAGACTCTAGTTGTGTTGTAGTCATGGCTGCCTGAGGGACTGCTCCCTGGCTGTGTGGATCTGGAGCCCCCTCTGATATCATGCTGAGAGTTGGGCCAGCGGCCACCACTCTACTCCTGCTGCTGTCATACTGCTGCTGCCACCTGTGTCACTCTCTGGGTAAGTTCTCCTCACAGTACCACCGTGGAGGACATGAAAGACACTCTCAGAGTGATGGGCCATCAGAGATGTTATCAGACTGAGAGATACCCACTCTGCACAACTAGGATCATCTACTGGGAACAGGATGATAAGGAGATGAGCTGCAGGGAAGATGGGAAATCTGAGGGTGGGAGATAGTGAAGAGGCAACGCCAGCTGAGACGAATATTAAATTAAAAGAGGAACTGATGAGGGATGGTCATTAACAGATGGGCTGAGTAATGTCAGTATGACCACTCAATATATTCCAACCTAATTTCCCTTTTAAGTAGATTTCTAATCAAAGTGTATGGTCTCAGAGACTTTGCCAACCTTTGTTATGACAGTGAGTGATTTGGTTTCCTGTTCTCAGTTAATTCAGTATATATGATACGCAGCCCTGTCTGGTTTAGTGCAGTAATTTCCTGTGGTTGGTGACCTTCTGTTCAGCTGGGAGAGGTGATGAGCTGAATAAGGGAAGAAATATCTCTATTAACGACTTGGGGAAAGAACCTCAGAGTTCTAATAACTCTGTCCAGACAATATCAGAAATATAAGCCCAGATAGCTGGCCAGCCCAGATAGCTCCACACGGCTGCCTCCTCCATGCCAACCTGTGCAGAAACAAGATTGATTCTCGTTTGACGCTCACTGTAATTTGTTTTGAATAAGAGCGTGAGCGTCTGCTAAATAACTAAAATGGAAACATGTAATGGAGCTCCTCTTATGAAATTCCGTCCTTCGTTAGCGGACTGGGTTAAATAACATGGGCTGTGTAGACAGCAGAAGAGGGTTAGGAGATGTGTAAGGTGACAGATTTTATTCTGTCATCTCTTCGGGTGTTTTTGTAAACCCCACATTTTCGAGGTGACTCATAAAATATTCACATCTTTCATCAGTACAGTACACAGCCAGGGATCCTCTGGAGAGATAGACTGGCCTAATGCCTCACTGGCCACACAATCAGGTTACACTAATTGTAGATACACTACCGTTCAAAAGTTTGAGGTCACTTACAAATGTCTTTTTTTTTTAAATAAAAGCTTTTTTTGTCCATTTAAATAACATAAAATTGATCAGAAGTACAGTGTAGACATTGTTAATGTTGTAAATTACTATTTTAATGGAATATCTACATTGGCGTACAGAGGCCCATTTTCAGCAACCATCACTCCTGTGTTCCAATGGCACGTTGTGTGAGCTAATCCAAGTGTATTATTTTAAAAGGCTAATTGATCATTAGAAAACCCTTTTGCAATTATGTTAGCACAACTGAAAACTGTTATTCTGATTAAAGAAGCAATAAAACTGACCTTCTTTAGACTAGTTGAGTATCTGGAGCAACAGCATTTGTGGGTTCGATTACAGGCTCAAAATGGACAAAAACAAATAACGTATTCTTCTTCTGAATCTCGTCAGTCTATTCTTGTTCTGAGAAATGAAGGCTATTCCATGCAAGAAATTGCCAAGAAACTGAAGCTCTTGTACAACGCTGTGTACTACTCCCTTCACAGAACAGCGCAAACGGTCTCTAACCAGAGTAAAAAGAGGAGTGGGAGGCCCCGGTGCACAACTGAGCAAGAGGACAAGTACATTAGAGTGTTTAGTCTGAAAAACAGACGACTCACAAGTCCTCAACTGGCAGCTTCATTAAATAGTACCCGCAAAACACCAGTCTCAAAGTCTACAGTGAAGAGGCGACTCCGGGATGCTGGCCTTCTAGGCAGAGTTCCTCTGTCCAGTGTCTGTGTTCTTTTGCCCATCTTAATCTTTTCTTTTTATTGGCCAGTCTGAAATGTGGCTTTTTCTTTGCAACTCTGCCTAAAAGGCCAGCAGAAGAAAGGTCTTTGTTTCTGGCCAGTTTGAGCCGGTAACCGAACCCACAGATGCTGATGCTCCAGATACTCAAACTGTCTAAAGAAGGACAGTTTTATTGCTTCTTTAATCAGAACATCAGTTTTCAGCTGTGCTAACATATTTGCAAAAGGGTTTTCTAATGATCAATTAGAACGCCTATGTAGATATTCTATTAAACATTTTTATTTATTTTATTTCACCTTTATTTAACCAGGTAGGCTAGTTGAGAACAAGTTCTCATTTACAACTGCGACCTGGCCAAGATAAAGCAAAGCAGTTCGACACATACAACAACACAGTTACACATGAAATGAACAAACATACAGTCAATAATACAGTAGAAAAGTATATATACAGTGTGTGCAGATGAGGTAAGATAAGGGAGGTAAGGCAATAAATAGGCCATTGTGGTGAAGTAATTACAATATAGCAATTAAACACAGGAATGGTAGATGTGCAGAAGATGAATGTGTAAGTAGAGATACTGGGGTGAAAAGGAGCAAGATAAATAAATACAGTATGGGGATGAGGTAGTTGGATGGGCTACACATGGGCTATGTACAGGTGCAGTGATCTGTGAGCTGCTCTGACAGCTGGTGCTTAAAGCTAGTGAGGGAGATATGGGTCTCCAGCTTCAGTGATTTTTGCAGTTTGTACCAGTCATTGGCAGCAGAGAACTGTAAGGAAAGGCAGCCAAAGAGGAATTGGCTTTGGGGTTGACCAGATATACCTGCTGGAGTGCGTGCTACGAGTGGGTGCTGCTATGGTGACTAAAATCTTCCATTTCCAGCTACAATATTAATTTACAACATTAACAATGTCAACACTATATTTCTGATCAATTTGATGTTATTTTAATGGACAAAAAAAGTGTTTTTCTTTCAAAAACAAGGAAATGTCTAAGTGACCCCAAACTTTTGAACAGTAGTGTAAGACTGAGCATTTATAACACAATCTATACACTGGATTAGATATATTGTAAAGGGTTGGGAAGGGGTCTTTAGATTGTGTTTATCATTCTATCATGACAATGCATGCTGAATTGTTGCTCCACTACAGAAATCAAAGGAAGCAACTATAATGTAGTCCATGTATGTAATGTCCTTGTTCTGTGAGGATTTTCCAGTTGGGCAGACTCTTCCCCTCTGATTTGATATAGATGTCTATGCTCAGTTTAAATCAACAGTGTCCCGTGGTTCTCAGCATACTTGCTGGTGTTAGTCTAATGAAGGACAACAGAGTCAGCTGCAGAAGAGATTTAGCACGAGTTGTCTTTACCTACTTAAATGATTTGTATTTCATATAAATCTTATTTAAAAAGTATTACTTAGCTCATTGCTAAGTTACTACTTGTAATGACATACAATAGATGATGGTTGTACTGTAGGTGTTATATGACACATTGTTGGATTATATTTATATTGGTTTTCACAAAGGGTAGTGTTCAGAATCTCCCAGAGAAGCCAGACATGAAGCAGGATTTTCTGCAGGAAGCTGTGCTGAGAGACAGAACGTGTAAAGATGATGAATCTGCTAATCCCAGTGATATTGACTGAGGAGGTCTCAGAATGCTGCTATTGATCCTGAGCCTGAGGATGACACAGGGGTGTTAACTGTAGTCGGCCCCGCATTGGGCCTGTCATCCTCAGGTAAATTTACAGCCATATTGAACGCACATAAAATAAGCCCATAAGCACGTGGGGAATGATTTAAGAGCATTATGTCCCTCAAGAATTTAATCAATACTTCTTCGTTTTCTCTGAGCTGGAGAGCTGTTTCCAGCAGTAATACAGCAACGTTACATCCTTCGTTTGAACTAAAGTGCTGAATATAATAATTGAATCCTGAGATTTGCTTGTGCTTAATTCTGCATTTACAGAGGCTAACTCTAGATTTCCCTCCCAGTCAGCAGTTGTATGTGGACTAGAGTGACGGCTGATGTCTTTAATATGAAAGGTGCACCTTCGGTCTCTCTCTGTCTAAAAACCCAGTTAGTCCTTAGGGGGCACAAAGACCTCACCTAATCTAAAGCTTCACCCTCTAGCCTTTCTCTCCATCATCAACTCCACTAGGGCCTACACCACCAGGCTGTCATGGATACCAGCATGCCACAGAGGCCAGCTGATGCACTGATACAATGAGGTATCCATCAAGCACAGTCACAACATCAGATCCATCTGTAATGAAGTTATGGAGAGTGAAACTCATTGGGGCTTCCTTCCTCATAATCCAGATAGAAAACACACGGAGACAAATTCAATTAGACCAGAGCGGGGGATGACTGACTGAGGATGTACAGAGAGAGACACTAAATAGAACAGAGCTGATAGGAAGAAACACATTAGTGTTGGATGATGGTAGGAGGCTGACTAGGCAGCCCACACTATTGAAACCTTCCCACCTGACACTAGTGGTGGCATCACACACATGGAACAATGGAGTCATATTTAATCTCTCCATGTCTATGCAGCCGGCAGACAGTGAGTCATCAATTACGGAGGAAATTGGTGCACAAATGCAACTATCTTTAGTTTATACTGTGCCAAACCTTCATTAGCTTTTAAAGGTTTGGACAGCCTTTATTGCCTGAACCCCAGCCAAGTGACTTTTACCTTTAATCACTGTTAGATTGTTTATAGGCCTACTTCCATGGTGAAGAACTGGGGATGAAGCACCACTCTGTATTGGTAGCAGAGGAGTCTTGTCCAGGGAGGAAGAGGATGATTCATTTGATGGAAAAAACAATAAAACATATTATTCAAAAATCCACCCTGTAAATAGAATTATACCTCTGTTATACACACCAACAAATCTGATCAAACATACTAGTTTGCAGAGAATTCTAACAGGAAGGACACACTTGACCTTGGTCTCCTTCCATGAGGAGTGGAAAACACCAAATCATGAATAAAAGGTATTGACGATGTTGCCATGGCAAAGTGACAGTTAGCTTTCTTCCTCTCTAGATAGCGAATGTCTGGTCCTGGTCTGAGGGTAAACAGGGACCAGAGATGTGATTGATGATGATGCTGATGATGATGCTGAGAACCCTGGGGTGATTTCCTGCACGTTAAACTGGAGATTGATGGGGTTATTGGCAAAGTGTCAGGTGCCAGGGACTATGAATCATTGTCAATGTGCTTTAGCTGGGCTGAACAATGGCCATGAGCTGTTACCAGGATAATACCCCCTGTTAACACGTCGCTGACATGATGCAGGCTAATGTGGTGTTTCCCTGCCTCTATAGGAATCCCTAAACTGTCCTCCTATGCCAAGACAGAGGACAAACTGTTCAAGAACCTCTTTAGAAACTACCAGAAATGGGTGAGGCCTGTGGAATACCTCAACGGCACAGTACGGGTCAGATTTGGACTGGCCATCTCCCAGCTAGTGGACGTGGTGAGAAAAATATGAATATTATGGGATATTGTGGTTTGTGTCTTCCTGATGATTATTTTGATGTTTGTCAATCCAAGCTGGACTTTCAAGGCAAAGAATCAGTGGAGGAAAAAGTACTCAATTGTCATACTTGAGTAAAAGTAAAGATACCTTAATGACTCAAGTAAAAGTGAAAGTAATCCAGTAAAATACTACTTGAGTAAAAGTCTGAAAGTATTTGGTTTAAAATATACTTAAGTATCAAAAGTATAAACCATTTTAAATTGTTTAAATTAAGCAAACCAGACAGCACCATTTTCTAGTTTTTTTAATTTATTTATCAGTAGCCAGGGGCACAATTCAACACTCAGACATTCCTTACAAATAAAGAATGTGTGTTTAGTGAGGCCGCCAGATCAATGGCAGTAGGGATGACCAGCGATGTTGTCATGTTCATCATAACGAGGAGACCAAGGCGTGATAAGAATACATTCTTCTTTTAACAAAACGACCGTGACGCTACACTAACAAGTGCTGACAGGCAACTACACATAGACAATAACCCACCAAACCAAAATTGCAAATGGCAACCTTAATAGGATCCCCAATCAGAGACAACGATAAACAGCTGTCTCTGATTGGGAACCAATTCAGGCCACCATAGACCTATAATAAACCTAGACTGACAAACACCCCTAGAAAAACAAAAAACCCTAGACAGGACAAACAAGCATACCCATCCTCGTCACACCCTGACCTGACCAAACTAATACATAAAACATAGACAACTAAGGTCAGGGCGTGACAGATCTTTTCTTCTAAGTGTGTGCATTGGACCATTTTCCTGTCCTGCTAAGCATTCAAAATGTAATGAGTACTTTTGGGTGTCAGGGAAAATGTATTCTGTAAAAAGTACATTATTTTCTTCAGGAATGTAGTGAAGTAAAAGTAAACGTTATCAAAAATATAAACAGCAAAGTACAGATACCCCAAAAAACTACTTGAGTAGTTTAAAGTATTTTTTACTAAAGTACATTACATCACTGCAAAGAATATATCACTATAAATACATTTAGACTCATTTACATTCTGTTTTTTAACAAATTTACAAACATACTGACTGTATAACAACACAAAGGTACAGATAAAACCTTTACAGTATGCTCTCTCCATTACAGGACGAGAAGAACCAGTTGATGACAACCAATGTGTGGATGAAACAGGCAAGATCTTAAAAATATTTGGGGGGTATAGTATAATTAAGTGATATTTCCTGAGAAGCCAGTGTTTGGAGGATAAATTAGCATGGGGGTTGTTAGGCCCGAGACGAAGTCGAGTGCTGGCAAACCATGCCAATATGTCCTCCAATCACCGTCTTTGAGGGCATTGTCACCTTTATACAATGGGTTACCAACATATTTATATTATGATTATATATATTATTTTAATAAAAAGTTATATATTTTAATTAAAAAGTTATTTTGAGGAATTTATTCATACTATTTCATCGTTCCACAAGATATAGTCCTGACACAAATCTAGGTGTTTCTACCCAAGCCGGCTGGTTGTTCATTCTATCGGTTTGGTTCTCAGAGATGGGACCCAGTTGTTAAGTATTTTTGTTCTGTATCTATGGACGCGACCCAGTCGTGACATTCATTTGGATACATCCATAACAATGATGATGCGCGATTTCACCTGCCATAGAAAATGTGCTCGCTCGTCAGAACACTGTTGTTCAGAGGAGTTAGCCAACAACAAAGCTAACACAATCACTTCAAACTGAAGCTGGAAAGACCGCAAACTAGCTGCACTTCATTTATTTTACCTGTTTCTAATGACATTTCTTTGTATATATCCCCCCAAAAATTGACTGGCTGAGAAAAGCTGCCTGCTTGTCTGTCTTGTCCCTACTCCCGACCCCTACAAGTTCATTACTATGGCACAGCTGGAGATCAAATTTCTAAATTAAACAAAGGTACAAATGTCAGAGAGACAGACAGCAAGGTTTATACAAATATCCACTATTGAAAACCAAATGCTAGTCTAAAAGAAATGGGAGACAATGTCTAGGTGCTTTTTACATTGGAGGTCATGTTTATAAATTGTCTGGCTGGGCTGATGAGACAGTGGATTGCACAGTGAGATTGAACAGTGCAAATAGGCATTTCAACGTCACAGCTTTAGCCGGTGGTAACTTGTGGAATAGACACCGACTGGAATGCGGTTTTAACCAATCAGCGTCCAGGATTAGACCCACCCATTGTATAATTCACAACACTCTACAGCAGTGGTTCCCAACCAGGGGTACTAGGACCCCCGGGGGTACTTGGCCTATCCAGAGGGGGTAATTGAAAAGACTCATAAGTCCACAGGGTTACATGCACATAAGCGGGTACTTCAGGGGTACTCCAGGCAAAGCAAAATTCAGTTGTGAGTACAATAACCAAAAAAGGTTGGGAACCACTGCTCTACAGCAGCGTCAGCTAGACATACAAAGGCGACATGGCATTTAGAGTAACAATCAACCTCCCTTCCCCCTGCATGTCCCCTTGTTCTGGTGGCATTTCACGAAAAGCTCACATCTTCATTTCTCCCCACCCTCCTCCACCTTCCCTTGTGCCCACACGAGCCACCCACTTTGCAACTCCCGCCCCCCGGCATCCTGCCTTGCCACCCAGCCCTCTTGGCAGCTTAATTCATATCCTCTGACTGCATCGGCTCTCTGCAGCCAGGGAATCATCACTCCAGACCAGGGTCTGCAGGTCAGCCTCTCCCAAGTCTGCCACAATGACAAACAACTCCATGCAAATCAGAGGACAGAGGGCAATAGCTAACATGGCCACAGTGGTGGAAAAAGTACTAAATACTCATACTTGAGTAAAAGTAAAGATACCTTAATAGAAAAAGACTCAAGTAAAAGTGAGTCACCCAATAAAATACTACTTCAGTAAAAGTCGAAAAGTATTTGGTTTTAAATATTCTTAAGTTTCAAAAGTAAATGTAATTGCTAAAATATACTTAAGTGTCGAAAGTAAAAAGTATGAATAATTTAAAATTCCTTCTATTAAGCAAACCAGATGGCACAATTTATTTTACAGATAGCCAGGGTCACACTCCAACACTCAGACATTGTTTACAAATAAAGCATTTGTGTTTAGTGAGTCCGCCAGAGGCAGTAGGGATGACCAGGGATGTTCTCTGTTTAGTGAGTCCGCCAGAGGCAGTAGGGATGACCAGGGATGTTCTCTGTTTAGTGAGTCCGCCAGAGGCAGTAGGGATGACCAGGGATGTTCTCTGTTTAGTGAGTCTGCCAGAGGCAGTAGGGATGACCAGGGATGTTCTCTGTTTAGTGAGTCCGCCAGAGGCAGTAGGGATGACCAGGGATGTTCTCTGTTTAGTGAGTCCGCCAGAGGCAGAAGGGATGACCAGGGATGTTCTCTGTTTAGTGAGTCCGCCAGAGGCAGTAGGGATGACCAGGGATGTTCTCTGTTTAGTGAGTCCGCCAGAGGCAGTAGGGATGACCAGGGATGTTCTCTGTTTAGTGAGTCCGCCAGAGGCAGTAGGGATGACCAGGGATGTTCTCTGTTTAGTGAGTCCGCCAGAGGCAGTAGGGATGACCAGGGATGTTCTCTGTTTAGTGAGTCCGCCAGAGGCAGTAGGGATGACCAGGGATGTTCTCTGTTTAGTGAGTCCGCCAGAGGCAGTAGGGATGACCAGGGATGTTCTCTGTTTAGTGAGTCCGCCAGAGGCAGTAGGGATGACCAGGGATGTTCTCTGTTTAGTGAGTCCGCCAGAGGCAGTAGGGATGACCAGGGATGTTCTCTGTTTAGTGAGTCCGCCAGAGGCAGTAGGGATGACCAGGGATGTTCTCTGTTTAGTGAGTCCGCCAGAGGCAGTAGGGATGACCAGGGATGTTCTCTGTTTAGTGAGTCCGCCAGAGGCAGTAGGGATGACCAGGGATGTTCTCTGTTTAGTGAGTCCGCCAGAGGCAGTAGGGATGACCAGGGATGTTCTCTGTTTAGTGAGTCCGCCAGAGGCAGTAGGGATGACCAGGGATGTTCTCTGTTTAGTGAGTCCGCCAGAGGCAGTAGGGATGACCAGGGATGTTCTCTGTTTAGTGAGTCCGCCAGAGGCAGTAGGGATGACCAGGGATGTTCTCTGTTTAGTGAGTCCGCCAGAGGCAGTAGGGATGACCAGGGATGTTCTCTGTTTAGTGAGTCCGCCAGAGGCAGTAGGGATGACCAGGGATGTTCTCTGTTTAGTGAGTCCGCCAGAGGCAGTAGGGATGACCAGGGATGTTCTCTGTTTAGTGAGTCCGCCAGAGGCAGTAGGGATGACCAGGGATGTTCTCTTGATAATTGTGCGAATTGGACCATTTTCTGCCCTACTAAGCATATAACGTGTACTTTTGGGTGTCAGGGAAAATGTATGGAGTAAAAAGTGTATAATTTTCTTTAGGAATGTAGTGAAGTAAAAGTAAAAGTTCAGATACACCCAAAAAATACTTAAGTAGTACTTTAAAGTATTTTTTACTTAAGTACTTTACACCACTGCATGGCCACATCTATTTGTCAGCGGTGAATGAGGACATAAGGTTGAAGATATTGCTCTGTCCACGTCAGTGCTTCTCTCCTACTATCTACTTTATTTGTTTCTTTAACCTGTCTCCTCCCCTTCATCTACACTGATTGAAGTGGATTTAACAAGTGACATCAACAAGGGATCATAGTTTTCACCTGGATTCACCTGGTCAGTCTATGTCCTGGAAAGAGCAGGTGTTCTTAATGTTTTGTACACTCAGTATATAGTGTAGTGCAATCAAATGTATCTCATGAGGAGAAAAGTAATTCATGGCGAGCTCCAGCAAAAGTCTTGTCAAATGGATCCGCTTGTAAAAAGAGATGACTCATCCCTCTCTCTCTCTCTCTCTCTCTCTCTCTCTCTCTCTCCTGTTTAGGAATGGTTGGACATGAAGCTACGCTGGGACCCTGATGACTACCTGGGCATCACTAACATCAGAGTCCCCTCGGACTCCATCTGGATCCCAGACATTGTGCTCTATGATAAGTAAGTACCATGCCCGACAGACTGCCAACAGTAGAACAAAAGATGGCACTGATATTGAACTAACACTTTCGGTTCAATATAATCTCCACATTAGGGTTGCAAAGGGAGGGTATATTACCAGTGCCTGACTTGGGCCGTAGCTGTCCGGAACGCCGTACTAGCACAACGTACAGCTCCTCTTTAAAAACAAAGTTGCCTTTCGCTGGCCCAGATTCACACACCGAGCCAAAAAATGTTGATAAAATCTGAATGAAGGTGGGATCGTCATTGAATAGCAATGGCGAGTTTCTGCTTTGTTCAAGTTTATTTGTCGCTAGTCTCTGAATCTGTGAGTGCCAATATAGGCTGTTCGAGATAGCGCAGATTGAAAAAGTGCTAGGCTGAATGGCATGAATCCTGCTCCAAACTGTCAAATTAGGGTTTGTAAGGTAATGAAAATTAGTTGAATAATTGTTTCGAATGTAATTTAAAAAAGCACACTTTTAAATATGGTCAATCAATAAAAATAACTACATATCAGCCATTATCGGAATGACTCTTTAGTGCATGTCTGTGGTGTTGCGTGTGTGTTAGTGTGGTGTTGCGTGTGTGCCAGTGTGGGGTTGCGTGTGTGCCAGTGTGGTGTTACGTGTGTGTCAGTGTGGTGTTGCGTGTGTGCCAGTGTGGTGTTGCGTGTGTGCCAGTGTGGGGTTGCGTGTGTGCCAGTGTGGGGTTGCCAGTGTGGGGTTGCGTGTGTGCCAGTGTGGGGTTGCGTGTGTGCCAGTGTGGGGTTGTGTGTGTGTGCCAGTGTGGGGTTGCGTGTGTGCCAGTGTGGGGTTGCCCGAGGAGAGAGAGCGCAACATTCCAGCAGCAGGTATTCCATAATGACAGACAGACTAACTAGATCACCAATTCAAAATATAACTTGTAGCAGTTATCTCGCTAGTTAACTAACGTATAGCTAACTAAGCATTCATTTCGTTGTTGCCTTTCCACCGGCACTGTAGAGCCTATCTGCAATGTTAAACAACTGGGATTCCCCCCTATTAAACAGTAGACATGTAATTGCGACAATGTAAAAATATTCTAAGAAATTGACAAATACATTTTTGTGCATAGATCTCCCTCAAAACATAAATATTTGTGCCTTATATATAAACAGGTCTAGTTAATACCTTGCTTTGAAGAAGCCTACCTTATCCATTTGTTGAATGAGAGAATCATTTTTATAGAGACAAAAGTATTTGGTTGTAATGTTGAAAAAGCCAAGCCTGCACACCCTGCTCTCCAGATAGAGAGTTGACCACATGTTGACAACATGTGACTAACAGTCCATTTCTATCTGGGGGGCTAAGTGCCTTGATCAAGGGCACACCAGCAGGACAAAGACATGGTAGGTCTACATGGAATCAGACACTTCATCTTTCCAGTGTCAATAATGCTTACTTTTTCATGTAGGCTATAATAATAGTCCTGAATTTTTTTTAGTTAAAGGTCATATAGAAGTAATGGAAAATGAGTTTAATCCACTAACAGTGAATAATCAGAGGTCTCTATAACATAATCTCTAATGTACCGACTTGGAATAATACAGCTCCTCCACTACTTCCATCCCAAGTCAAGCACTGCATAATACTGGAAACTTTCTAAGTTTACCAGTAAACTACCAGAATTTTGGTATGTTTCATGGATTTGATGTAATCTATTACAAGACATCTAGTGGCCCTTTTGGGTACTTCAGATTATCACAGGTGTCTGTAACAATCTCTGGCCCTCTGTGGCTGTTTTTACACAGGAAGCCCAATTCTGATCTTTTTTCTACTAATTGGTCGTTTGATCAATCACATCAGATCTTTTCACATCAGATCTTTTTCAGAGTTGATCTGATTGTTCAAAATACCAATTAATTAAAACAATCGGAATTGTGTAAATGCAGTCTTAGTGGCCTCATCACAGAAAATATCTTAAATCATTTAATAAGATGATTAAAAAAATTCATAAAATAGAATGAAAAAGCTGTAAAACATTAACCTAAATATAAACCATCAATTTAGTGAATACCATTGGTGTTTAATATGAGGGTTTCAACATTTTTTACTATGTCAGTATGTGTTTGTTGTCAGTGTTTTGGCGTCAAACTGGTGGCAGTTGTGTTGCAGAGTTAATTGAAAAGAATGCTTTTGTTGCTTAAATACTTTTTAATGACTTAGGTTATTTTCTCTTGAACCGTATGGTCTATCTACTAGAAACTCATGGACAATATGGACACAGATATAATACATTAATACTATATATTCATTATTTTGTTTAAATACGTTTTTCAAGTATAAATTACAAAAGTTACGATAGATTGCCATAGATTGTCTGTTAAAACCTGTTAGGGATGATGCGAATTTTCGCAGCTTTTCGCAACTTTTTGTTAAAAATCGCGCAACATTTCAACGTCCTGTTACTCATGCCAGGAATATAGTATATGCATATGATAAGTATGTGTGTATAGAAAACACTCTGAAGTCTCTAAAACTGGTTAAATCATGTCTGTGGCTATAACAGAACGTGTTTAGGAGTAAAAATCCCAGGGAAAACTGTTCACCAAAAACACAAAAAAAATATTAATCCCCCAGTCTTTGTATTGTCTAAGGCGATAGAAAATAGATGAGGTTCCGTTTACAATGCCTACAGCTTCCACACGATGTCGCCAGTACTGGCATTTCATTGCAGGTTTATCCTTGGTGGGATGACGTATAGGCACTTCCTGTCTTGGGGTGCACCGAGGAAGTTATGAAAGTGAAAAAAATGGACGATGATTTCAAGTCTTGCTGCTATCGAATACAGATCGCCCCGTGATCATTTTGATCGATTATTAACGTTTATTAATACCTAATGTTGGTTTACAAAAGTAGTTTAAAGTGATTTGTAAAAGTTTATAGGCAACTTTTTTAATTTTAAAAAGTGACGTTGCGTCTTGTAAAGGTGAATTTTCCTTGGATCAGACGGCCTTCATAAATTTACATTTTGGGTATACAATGACGGATTTAATCGGGAAAAAGACCCAATTGTGATGTTTATGGGACATATAGGAGTGCCAACAAAGAAGCTCGTCAAAGGTAATGAATGTTTTATATTTTATTTCTGCGTTTTGTGTAGCGCCGGCTACCGCTAAATCTTTTGTTTAGGTCTCGTTCAGGTATTTCGGGGGGTGCATGCTATCAGATAATAGCTTCTCATGCTTTCGCCGAAAAGCATTTTACAAATCTGACATGTTGGCTAGATTCACAACGAGTGTAGCTTTAATTGAGTACCTTGCATGTGTGTTTTAATGAAAGTTTGAGTTTTATCGAGTACTACAGATGGCGCTCTGAAATTTCCGCTGATTTTGGTTCCTGTACAGGGACCACAATACGTAAGATGTTTTAAATACCAAAATTGAAGATTCCAGTAACTTTGGGAAATTACCGGTAGCTTTGCAACCCTACACAGCATAGACTATATTTTGAACAGCACAAATTCAATTAATCCAACACATCAAGAAAAGCCCGATTCAACCCCGTAGAAGATAAATAGATGTTAACCCTTTCCTCTAACAGTGCCGATGGACGTTTTGAGGGCTCTGTTACCAAGGCTGTTGTCAAGTATGATGGCACCATCATCTGGACACAGCCCGCTAACTACAAGTCAGCCTGCATCATTGATGTCACCTTCTTCCCCTTTGACCTGCAGAACTGCTCCATGAAGTTTGGCTCCTGGACCTATGATGGCTCACAGGTTGTAGCCTACACAGCATTGTGAAACAGTCTACAGTATAGAAATGACCATACAGTCTTTAATTGATGTTAGAAATGTGTTAATCTCTTGTTTATACTTTGGGGAGTTGAAGGGAAGACACGTCTGTTGATGTTTAATATTTTCTAACCTTCTATTCATTCAATAGGTTGACATCCTCCTGGAGGACTTCCATGTAGATAAGAGGGACTACTTTGACAATGGTGAATGGGAGATAGTGAAAGCGACAGGCAGCCGTGGTCTGAGGATGGACGGTCCCTGCCACTTCCCCTTCATCACCTACTCCTTTATCATCCGTAGACTGCCGCTCTTCTACACACTCTTCCTCATTATCCCCTGTATCGGCCTTTCCTTCCTCACCATCCTGGTCTTCTACCTGCCCTCCAACGGCGGGGAGAAGATCTCCCTGTGCACCTCTGTGCTGGTGTCCCTCACCGTCTTCCTCCTCGTGATCGAGGAGATTATTCCGTCCTCCTCCAAGGTCATCCCTCTTATCGGGGAGTACCTGGTGTTCACCATGATCTTTGTCACGCTCTCAATTGTCATCACCGTCTTCGCTATCAACATCCACCACCGCTCCTCATCCACGCACCAAGGCATGGCGCCATGGGTGCGCCGTATCTTCCTGCACAGGCTGCCTAAGCTGCTGTGCATGCGCAGCCACGTGGACCGCTATGCTACCCCAGGCGGGGCCAGGGAAGGACTGACAGGGAGAGAGTGGGCAGGACTGGCAAGAAGAGAGGGGGTAGTAGGGGCCATTACGCAGGGTTCTTCACCAGAGTCCACCCCTCATCTCTCCTCTAGGAATAACCTGCAGGCTGCTTTGGACTCTATCCGCTACATCACCATGCATGTGGTCAAGGAGAACGAGGTCAGAGAGGTAAGATCCCATTGAGTTACAGAGAATCAGTCTGCCCCTCAGTATCAATGACAAAGTTGGCATGAGAGAATATTGTGTTTGCTTGTTATGACTTGAACACCATTCAAAATCAATTCTATAGTACTGAATTTAGGTTTTTGAAGTCTTACTGTAATTCTCTCTATATATTCATCATCTCCATACTGTATATTTGTCTCCATCCTCTGTCACATGCAACTGCACCTCTGAGTGCAAAGCCCTCCCAGCCTGTGTCAACGAGGTCATGTGTTGGTGTCTAAAGGGCGTTTTGGTCTCTCTCTCCAGGTGGTGCAGGACTGGAAGTTTGTGGCTCAAGTTCTGGATCGTGTGTTCCTGTGGACCTTTCTCCTGGTCTCAGTACTGGGCTCTGCTCTGCTCTTCATCCCTGTCATCTACAAATGGGCAAACATCATCGTCCCCAACCATGCAGGTGGCAGCGGATAAGACTAAACTGAGACTAAGTGCACTGAGCACAATAATTTCAGAGACACTACAGTCAGTGCAGATAAAGAGACACTTATTCACGTGGGTGTGGGAGACCAGTTATAATTGCAATGGATTCTAGTTCCATCATGATTTTTGATTTGTGTAAATGAATGAGGGATTATTGTCTCTATGTTGCTGTATCTGTTTATAGATTAAATTAACAATCAATTGTTTTATATTCTGAAAGGAGGATACCTCCCTATAGGCATATCTCACAAAGTAAAGTATAACAATGAATACAATTCTACAGGTTAGTGTCTTTCTTGCCTCTGAAAAACAGGCTTCTCACAGTTAAGGAGACAGGATTATGGAAGGCTGGCCACATGAGACTAGCTAATAGTTAACAGGTGTTAATTCATAACTTTTAATCCACCCCTTTGTAAATAAGTGTACAGTACCCTTTACCATTACCCTTTTATATATATGACCCATTACCTTTTATGTTTAAGTCAACATTAACCTTGTAACGGCTTTCCTCCTCTTCGCCTGAGGAGTAGCAAGGATCGGACCAATACGCAGCGTGGTAAGTGTCCATGACATTTTAATAATCACTGAACACGACAAAATATAAAAATAACAAAGTGAATGAAAACGGAAACAACAAAACAGGAAACAATCACCCACGAAACACAAGTGGGAAAAGGCTACCTAAGTATGGTTCTCAATAAGAGACAACTAACGACACCTGCCTCTGATTGAGAACCATACCAGGCCAAACACAAAAACACAACATAGAAAAACGAACATAGACAACCCACCCAACTCACGCCCTGACCATGCTAAAACAAAGACATAACAACAAAACTAAGGTCAGAACGTGACAGTACCCCCCCCCACCCCAAAGGTGTGGACTCCGGCCACAAAACCTGAACCTATAGGGGAGGGTCTGGGTGGGTGTCTGTCCACGGTGGCGGCTCTGGAGCGTGACATGGACCCCGCTTCAGCATAGTCTTTAACCGATTCTTAGCCCGCCTCCATGGCGCCTTTCGAGCGGCGACCCTCGCTGCCGACCTCGGACTGGGGACCCTAGCAACGGGTCCCGAATGGACGGGAGATTCCGGCAGCACCGGACAGGCGGGAGACTCCGGCGGCGCCGACGTGAAGGGCGACTCCGACAGAGCCGGCGTGACGGGCGATTCTGGCAGCTCCTGACTGACGGGCTGCTCTGGCAGCTCAGGACAGACGGGCGACGCTGGCAGCTCAAGACAGACGGGCGACTCTGGCAGCTCAGGACAGACGGGCGACTCTGGCAGCTCAGGACAGACGGGCGACTCTGGCAGCTCAGGACAGACGGGCGACTCTGGCAGCTCAGGACAGACGGGCGACTCTGGCAGCTCAGGACAGACGGGCGACTCTGGCAGCTCAGGACAGACGGGCGACTCTGGCAGCTCAGGACAGACGGGAGACTCTGGCAGCTCAGGACAGACGGGAGACTCTGGCAGCTCAGGACAGACGGGAGACTCTGGCAGCTCAGGACAGACGGGAGACTCTGGCAGCTCAGGACAGACGGGAGACTCTGGCAGCGCTGGACAGGAGGGAGCACCTGGAGGAAGGAGACGGAGAGACAGCCTGGTGCGTGGGACTGCCACCAGAGGCCTGGTGCGTGGAGGAGGCACCGGATAGACCGGACCGTGGAGGCGCACTGGAGGTCTCGAGCACCGATCCTGCACAACCCTACCTGGCTGGATACTCCCCGTCACCAGGCCAGTGCAGCGAGGTGGAATAGACCGCACTGGGCTGTGCTGGCGAACCTGGGACACCATGCGTAGGGTTGGTGCCATGTACCCTGGCCCAAGGAGATGCACTGGACACCAGATGCGATGAGCCGGCTTCATGGCACCTGGCTCGATGCCCACTCTAGCCCAGCCGATATGAGGCGCTGCGATGTAACGCACCGGGCTATGCCTGCGCACCGGGGGCACCGTGCGTCTCACGGCATAACACGGTGCCTGCCCGGCCCACCTCTCTCCACGGTAAGCACAGGGAGTTGGCTCAGGTCTCCTACCTGACTTAGCCACACTCTCCGTGTGCCACCCCCCCACTAATACATTTTTTCTATTTTATTAACTCTAGGGGCTGCCTCTCAAGGGCTTCCTTGACCGCCGTGCCAAAGACCATCCAAAGTCTGTGAGTCTGTTAGAAACTGGGGGACATAAGTCAGTCAGAGTCTACCTGATACAAAAACAAGAGTTGTTGTTTTGCATTCTGTTCATCCCGCCTTCTGATTTCACCTATCATTCAGATGAAAGATGGTAAGCCATAATGGAAGCATAAACTCATACCTTCTCATATCTTTACTGGTTGTTTCTTGGAGAACCTACGATGGTGGGAAAATTCTACTATTTCCCGTAGAAGGTAGTCACTGGTTGAACATGGACAATCTGATCAAGGCTCTTCACTCTCAGGGACACACCGTCACAGTGGTACTGACAACTAAAGTTGGTATATTAAAGAAGGGTCTCTACATTACAGTTTTATTACAATACCTGTCACTGATGATGTGGAATATGAGGAATTTGTAAAGCCAATCGTGAAGAAAGTAATTGATATAGAGAGAGGAAAGAGCTCTGTATTAAACTTTATACATTTTCAAATCAAGATGTTCTCTGCAATGTCTAAGGTTCATGGACTGGAATGTGACACGGCAACTGCTGTATTGGAAGACAAGGATTTAATGAAGACCCTAAAGGAGAGCCAGTATGACAGTATGGTGTTTACTGACCCAACATGGGGAGCTGGTATTTCGGTGGCTCACTATCTTCAGGAACCTCTAGTCTACAATGTACAGTGGGTAAACAGTGGAGAGGGACGTTAAGCCATTGCACCATCCTCCATGTCGTATATTCCAATGACTGGATCAGGGCTCTCACACAAAATTATCTTCACAGAGAGAGTAAAGAATGTGCTTTTCTATTTGCTTTCAGGAAGCTCAAGACAGATTTTTTATTCAGCCACATTACCAAGATGTTTGTAATGGGTTTTTCCAACCAGGTGTGGACTTCTATGAGTTATTACAGGGGCTGGTCATTGGCTCATGAGAGTTGACTTTGTGTTCGAGTTCCCTCGTCTCATCATGCCTAATTTTATCTATAGAGGGTTCCAATTTATGGGAGGGTTCCAATTCTCCCTATCGTGTGGGGTAGAAAAAGCACGAGGTAGTTCTATATGGGTAACTCTGAGGGCTTCCTTGAAATGTTTGGACGAGAAAATATTGTTGTTTGACATTGTGAAATGTGTCTGCAATGTTAAACAGTATTTAAATGTGTAATTTTATGCATCCAAATTATAATCATGTTCACTCACTGTGTTTTGAGTAACCATCACTGTGACTTTAAGAAGTGGAAAGGAAATCATAAAAGCAGTACTTTGACCTTAACTTAACCCTTATAAACCAACACGCCACACAAAAGCCAAAGTTAACTGCACATTTTACACGTGGCTTCCATACACATAATATGAAGATCAACTGGTAAGTAATATTGCACTGCATCTCACCTCCAGACTGAATAAGCGAATAATATTTACATTAATTTAATGTTCATAAACAAGGAGGAAAGGTATTGTGAGATATTGTTAACATTCTGAATCAAATGTGAATCTAAATGAAGAATAAAGTTTAATCTTCATTGTCTCAAACTCTCAAAACCCTAATGGGAATTAATAAGGCACTATTGAGAACAGCTTTCATGGTCTTTCATGATTTGTATCAAATCAAATTGTATTAATTGGTCGCATATGGATATTGAGCAGATATTATCGCAGGTGTAGCAAAATGCTTGTACATAAATGAGAATATATATATATATAATCAGCTAACTGACAATATGTCAAAATCCTTTCAATGTGTTATTAAATCTGAATATGATTTCCTATCTCTGTTTGTTTTATATTTCAGATAAATGATGACATACATTGGAAGCATGACTTTGTGCCTTTTATTATTTCTGTTGATTATGTATGGTTCAGTTTGCCATGGTGGGAAGTTGCTGGTCTTTCCTGGGGAGGGAAGTCACTGGGTTAACATGGACATTTTGATCAAGGCTCTTCACTCTCAGGGACACACCATCACAGTGGTACGAATGACAAAAAGTTGGTATATCAAAGAAGAATCACCCTACTACAGTTCTATTACAATACCTGTCACTGACGGTATGGATGAGGAATTTGTAAAGCCAATTTTGAAACAAGTAATTGATATAGAGAGAGGAACGAGCTCTGTATTAAACTTTATACATTTGCAAATCGAGATGATCTCTGCCAGGTCTAAGTTTCATAAATATGCTAGTGACTTAGCAACTGCTGTGTTGAAAGACAAGGATTTAATAAAGACCCTAAAGGAGAACCAGTATGACCTGGTGCTTACTGACCCATTATGGGGAGGAGGTCTATTGGTGGCTCACTATCTTCAGCTACCTCTAGTCTACAATGTACGGTGGACAATCAGTGGAGAGGGACATTTAACTATTGCACCATCACCAATGTCGTATATTCCAATGATTTTATCAGGGCACTCAGACAAAATGACTTTCACAGAGAGAGTAAAGAACATGCTTTTATATTTGCTATTTACTGTTCGGGACAGGTTGACTGTCTGGCCACATTACCAGGCCGTTTGTGATGAGTTTTTCCAACCAGGTGTCGACTTCAAAGAGTTATTACAAGGAGCTGATCTGTGGCTCATGAGAATTGACTTTGTGTTTGAATTTCCTCGTCCCACCATGCCTAATGTTATCTATATGGGAGGGTTCCAATGTAATCCTGCCAAACCTCTTCCCCAAGAACTGGAGAAGTTTGTTCATAGTTCTGGGGAACATGGAGTCATTATCATGTCTTTGGGGACTTTCGTTACTGAATTTCCACATGATATAGCTGATGTGATTGCTACTGCTTTTTCTCAACTGCCTCAGAAGGTAATCTGGAGACACAAAGGAGACAGGCCAGCTTCTCTGGGCAACAACACCTTACTAGTTGACTGGATGCCTCAGAATGATCTGTTAGGACACCCTAAGACAAGGCTGTTTGTAGCTCATGGAGGAACAAATGGGGTTCAAGAGGCTATTTACCATGGAATTCCTGTTGTGGGTCTACCTCTGTTTAATGATCAATATGACAACCTCCTTCGTCTGAAAGAGAGAGGAGGAGCAAAGCTTTTATCCATGGCAACAGTAGACAAGAACAATAACTTCCTAGAGGCCTTACAGGAAGTTCTGGATGAGCCGTCCTACAGGATGAACATGCAGAGACTCTCCAGGCTACACCGGGACGTGCCAATGGAACCCCTGGACACTGCCCTCTTCTGGATTGAGTTTGTCATGAGACACAAAGGTGCTGCTCACCTGCGTACAGACTCCTATAAAATGCCTTGGTACTCCTACCACTCTGTAGATGTTGTCCTGATGTTGTTGGGTGTTGTGTCAGTGCTTCTTCTTCTTCTTGTTGCAATAGTCAGATATTTATGCATTAGAAAATGCTTGAAAAGAAAGATTAAAAGTGAATGAGCAGATCCAATTCTCCACATTCTGGTGCACACGAATAGTAGGATATGTATGACTTAAAGCTGTTATATGGAACTTTTAGAGCGACCCAACAAAACTCCTATAGATATGCAAGTTATGGATCTGTCATTCTCATTGAAAGCAAGTCTAAGACGCCGTAGATCTGTTCTATGTGTGCTATCTCTATGCTTCCCACGTTTAAGTATCTTTTTGCTTCTTTTACTTTCGGTTTTGTACACCAGCTTCAAACAGCAGGAAATACAACATTTTTGGTTATGGAAAATATACTTCACAGTGGTTTAGATGATACAATGATTCTCTACACTACACTTGCTTGTTTTGCCACATAGACTGAAATTAGGCAAACGATTACAATTTTAGCAACCAGGAAATGGCAGAGTGATTTCTGCATAGTACATCATTAAATCATGAAAATGTATAATGTTAAATTGATGCCAACATAATAAAATGCTTATGTATAATTTAGTGTGGAATATATTTGTTGTCGAGTATTTCCAGATGGTTGTGCATTTTGTGATTCAATTCTACACTGCAAATATTTACTGTAAGTGTTACATTCACAGTGTTAAAGATTTTTTACACTGTGTAGTGTAAAAAAAATCAAAACCTCATCCATCATTATCATATTTACCATCATGCTCTATTGCAGGTTGATGTTTAGTATTGTTTGTTTCAATATCTGTGTTTTTGCATGTACATTGATCTTATTCTACAGAAAGATACATACTTTGCCAGCCTGCATAATGTAATTTGCAGGCCTGATGTGGCTTGCGAGCCACGAATTTCAGATCACAGTGTTAGGGAGAAACAAGCCCATCAAAGAAAGGCCATATGATGTATGTAATGTATTGTCATAAAGGGTTTAATCTTAATTAAACTATAAGACATAGGCACTCACTTCGTGAAGGCTACAGGCCTGGAAGTGAATGAACAAATGCAACAAACTCTGTCACTAACAAACACAGTAATGGGTGGTAACTCGATCATTCCCTCAAAAGGCAGACTGGTAAATATACAATTAAGGCTTTACACCCTACAGTGTTAAAATATAATAAACTTCTAGAGTACAAATGTTGTCTGATGGAGTTGACTGTTAACATCTGCTACAGAGTTCACACTTTCAAAACTGTTATTTTAACACCAGTTAAGTTGGACTCATATATACATTCTGATATAATACAATGTACAATCTCCGAGTTCAATGTACACTCATGATTTTGCTGTGTGCAGCTTAAATTGACAACCTCATAGCCTTAAATAATAACATAGCATTTAGAAGACGCTTTTATCCAGTCACGTACAGTCATGGGTGCATACATTTTTTGTATATGAGTGGCCCCAGCTCTCACAAACACATATTGCATATTCCAAACATGTACAAGTTGGTGAAAGTCCACAAACCCAGGAACATTGTGTTCACTCAGATTAACTCACTCACTCTCATCAAGGGATTTTTACGTTAATGATGACATCTGTCAAATAATTGATTAGGGTAGGTCTATTTGTGTGTTTAAACAGAAACAATGTGAATGTTAAAAAGCCCACGAAACACCTGAACACCTTCCTAATATTGAGTTGCCATTTTGTCCTCAGAATAGCCTCAATTTGTCAGTGCATGGACTCTACAAGGTGTCGAAAGCATTTCTCAAGGATGCTGGCCCATGTTGACTCCAGTGCTTCCCACAGTTGTGTCAAGTTGGCTAGATGTCCTTTGGATGGTGGACCATTCTTGATACAAACTGTTGAGCGTGAAAAATCCATCTATAATATGTAACTTTTTTAAACTACAGTTCTATTACAATACCTGTCACTTATGCTATGCATGAGGAATTTGTAAAGCCAATCACAAAGAAAGTAATTGATATAGAGAGAGGAACAACCTCTGTATTAAACTTTAAACATTTACAAATGGTGCATTCAACCCAGTGCATTAAAACTAAAAGCAGATTTACGTAGCTTTGGAGACCCTAGGAACCTCAACAGTAAACCAATCCTGTGAACGGTTAGGCAAGTCAGGTGTGTGTACTTCAACAGCAAAGTTAGATAAGACGGAAGTTTAGGAAGTAGGGCCTTGTAAACAAAGTAATGTAGAGATCTACGGGTCTTTAGTTACGTTCAGCCAACCTTTTGATACAGGATACAGAGATGAGTATCAAAACTGTTGCCTGTAACAGAACGAAGCGCTCTATGGTAGATGGCATCCAAAAGTTTAAGAGTCGTAGCAGCTGCACTTTGATAAATAATATCATCATAATTAAGAACAGATAAAAGGTTGACTGAATCACCTGCTTCCTACTGCTTAGAGAAAGGCACAATCTGTTTCTGTAGAAAAAGACAACTTGAAACCTTAGCTTCTTAACCAGCACATCTACATGTTTTATTTAAATGTCAAATCACATAAATCAAAAGGCCTAAGTATTTAAATATGCGGGAACACGTTAGATTGGAGAATGAGTGAACATGTAGTTCATCTGAAACATCCAGAGTGTTTACAAACAACATGTAGGTGAACGTCCACAAACACAGAAACATAGCGTTCACTCAGATGAGCTCATTGAACTCTCTCTCATTGAGGGATTTCCTGTTCACGGTTACAACGTCTGTCAAATAATTGAGTAGGATAGGTCCGTTTATGTGTTAAAACAGAAACAAGGTGAATGTTAACAAGGCCACTCTAATGTATTGTCTATAAGACATCCTATCCCTGGAGGAGAGCCAGTATGACCTGGTGCCTACTGACCCAGCATGGGGAGCAGGTCTTTTTGTGGCTCACTATCTTCAGCTACCTCTAGTCTACATTGTACGGTGGGTAAACAGTGGAGAGGGACATTTAACTACTGCACCATCACCAATGTCGTACATTCCAATGACTTTATCAGGGCACTCAGACAAAATGACTTTCACAGAGAGTAAAGAATATGCTTTTATATTTGCTATTTACTGTTCATGACAGGTTGACTCTCCGGCCACATTACCAGGCTGTTTGTGATGAGTTTTTCCCAACTAGGTGTGGACTTCTATAAGTTATTACAAGGGGCTGATCTATGGCTCATGAGAGTTGACTTTGTGGTCGACTTTAAGTTTAAGCTCCCTCCCACCTTGTCCATCATCCATTTCGTATGATATGTTACGAATTACAATTCGTATGATAAGTTACAAATTGTAAATCGTCCAATATATTACAACTTTGTCAAATGTATGATATGTTACGAATTCAAAATTGTTGTTTCTCCCGTCTCCACAGAGGAACTCTAGAGCTCTGTCAGAGTGACCATCGGGTTCTTGGTCACCTCCCTGACCCAGGGCCTTCTCCCCCGATTGCTCAGTTTGGACAGGACACCAGCTCTAGGAAAAGTCTTGGTGGTTCCAAACTTCGTCCATTTAAGAATGATGGAGGCCACTGTGTTCTTGGGGACCATCAATGCTGCAAAAAAAATGTGGTACCCTTCCCCAGATCTGTGCCGCAACGCAATCCTGTCTCTGCGCTTTACAGACAATTCCTTCGACCTCATGGCTTGGTTTTTGCTCTGAGGGACCTTTTGTTGGCAGTTGTGTGCCTTTCCAAATCACGTACAATCAATTGAATTTACCACAGGTGTCACGCCCTGACCTGAGTATTCTTTATATTTTTGGTTAGGTCAGGGTGTGATATGGGTGATTATATGTTTTTCTTGTCTAGGGGTTTTGTATGTTTATGGGGTTGGCACCAGTTTAGGGTTTTTTGTATGTCTATGGTTGCCTAGATTGGTACTCAATTAGAGGCAGCTGTTTATAGTTGTCTCTGATTGGGAACCATATTTAGGCGGCCATATGCTTTGGGTATTTTGTGGGTGATTGTTTCCTGTGTCAGTGTTTATGCCACATGGGACTGTTTCGTTTCCATTCACTTTGTTATTTTGTATTTCTGTCGTGTTCAGTTTTGTGCTATTAAAACATGGACACTTACCACGCTGCGTATTGGTCCGATCCTTGCTACTCCTCTTCAGACGAAGAGGACGATATCCGTTACAACAGGTGGACTCCAATCAACTTGTAGAAACATCTCTAGGATGAAGAATGGAAATAGGATGCACCTGAGCTCAATTTCGAGTCTCACAGCAAATGGTATGAATACTTATGTGAATGAGGTATTTCTGTTTTTTATTGTTAATAAATTAGCAAACATTTCTAAAAAACCTGTTTTCACATTATGTTGTATTTTGTGTAGATCGCTGAGGACATGTTTTTATTTAATACATTTTAGAACAAGGCTGTAAAGTATCAAACTGTAGAAAAAGTCAAGGGGTGTGAATACTTTCAGAAGGCACTGTATACAGTGTATTCATACCCCTTGGATTACTTCACATTTTATTGTCTTACAAAGTGGGAATGAAATGGATTTAATTGTATTTGTCAACAATCTACACAAAATATTCCGTAATGTCAGAGTGGAAGAAAAAAATCTTAATTTATTTCAAAATGAATACAAATGTAATAACTAAAATATAGTTGTTACATAAGTATTCAGCTCCCTGAGTTAATACATGTTAGAAACATCTGAGTCTTCTTGGGTAAGTCTCTGAGCTTTGTACTCCTGGATTGTGCAATATTTATTATTTTCAAAATTCTTCAAGCTCTTAAAAGATGTTGGGCATTTTCAAAACATGCCATGGATTTTCAAGCAGATTTAAGCCAAAACTGTATTCAAAACTGCCATTCAGGAACATTCACTGTCTTCTTGGTAAGCAATTCCAGTGTAGATTTGGCCTTGTGTTGAAGATTACTGTCCTGCTGAAAGGGGAATTCCTCTCCCAGTCTCTGTTGTAAAGCAAACTGAAGCAGGTTTTCCTCTGGTATTTTGCGTGTGCTTAGCTCCATCATGTTTCTTTTATACTGAAAAACTCCCCAGTATTTGCTGATGTCAAGTATACCCATGCTATGGTGTGTTTGAAAATAAGGAGGCAATTACTTTGTTGTGTTGGAATTTCCCCAAACATTATGCTATGCATTTAGGCCAAAAAGTGTTTTCCTTTGCTGTGTTTTTTTTGCAGTATTACTTTAGTGCCCTGCTGTATACAAGATGCATGTTTTAGAATATTTTATATTCTGTATATTTGTATTCTTTCTTCCACTCTGTCATTTAGGTCATTATTGTGAGTCACTGCAGTGTTGTTGATCCATCCTCAGTTCTCCTATCACAGCCAATGAATTTTTGTTTTTATTTATTTTATTTTAGCATTTTCCAATTAAGAACATTCAAAACAAACGTGAAAAGATATTAGACAACGACAGGACAAAGTGACAGTAACAGACGAGCGTAACAAAAATAATAATTATAATTATATATACAAACATACAATAAGAAAAAAATAATAACGAGACATTGGATCACCTGCCGTAGGCTACATATTATACATTACATGTGAAACATTATGTGAGGATTATATATAGATTCAATCAATGAGATGTGGGGGGAGATTCTCCATATAGTCAATAAAAGGTTGCCAAATTCTGTAAAATGTCTTTAACTTATTCCTCAAGCAGTAAGTGATTTTCTCCAAAGGGATACAATTATTAACTTCCGATAGCCACAGTGCAACTGGCAGGGAGGAATCCAATTTCCATTTCAAGGCAATACATTTCTTGGCAATCGCTAGCAATATTTCTGTTAGCTTTATAGTATGGATTTGCATAAGATTGGTGTTAGTAAAATTACCCAGTAGACAGACCTCCGGATCTAAAGGGAATGCAACCCCGTGAATTGAGGATATGGTATCACATACCCCCTGCCAGAAACGGTGTAGTTTTGAACACTGCCAAGTGGAATGGAGGAATGTTCCTTCATCTGAGCCACATCTAAAACATAGGGAGGAGATATCTGGGTTGAACTTGTGCAGTCTAGATGGGGTGATATAGAGCTGATGGAGGAAATTAAACTGGATCAGTCTGTATCTGGAGTTCAATGTGGATGTAACACCATCCCTGCATAGGTCACTCCATAGATCCTCATCAAGATCAATACCCAGATATTTTCCCCATCTAAGTCGGGGTTTATCTAGCCCAGGCAGTGTTAGTCCTGACATAAGAGCATCGTATACACGGGAAATGGTCTTGAAAAGTGGTTGGTCTGCGTGGCAGAGTTGTTCAATCGGTGACATCTTAGGTAGGTTCCATTGTCCCTTGAGAGTCACCCTAATAAAGTTTCGTAGTTGTAGGTAGCTAAAGAAGTCCCTGTTAGGCAAGTGGTATTTCTGTTTCAGCTGATCAAAAGACATAAGAACTCCCTCCTCGTAACAATGTTCCAGAAGAGTGATCCCCTTATCAGACCATGGTCTAAAGTTACTATTCTGGAAAACATAGGGATCAATCTATTGTTCCATAAAGGGGTTTTAGGGGAAAGGAATCCCTCTCGTCCGAACAGCTCATGCAGTTTGCACCATGCCAGGACAGAATGTATGATTAAAGGGTTGTCTGTGATGGTTTTTACAGATTTTCTGTCCCATTTGTAAAACAATTCTGCCCCAGTGTCATCATTTACCTCAAGCTTTTCAATGTTCAACCATGAAGGAGAGAGACCATTGTCAAACCTCTGAGCCAGAAACCTAGACTGTGCAGCCCAGTAGTACATTCTAAAATTGGGGAGGTTTAAGCCCCCTTGACTGTAATCAAGGGTCAGTTTATCCAGGCCAACCCTAGGGGTTTTGCCGTGCCAGATAAACTGTCTGGTCAGCTTGTCGAGAGAGGAAAAAAATGCTGCGGGAACAGGGATAGGGAGAGATTGAAACAGATATAGAAATCTGGGCAGGACATTCATTTTAATTACGTTGATTCTACCCAGTAGAGTGAGAGGTAAGTCCATCCATTTACAAAGGTCAACCTCCACCTTTTGCAACAAACTGACCAGATTGAGTTTATAGAGGTTGTTCAGATTACCATCCACCATTATGCCCAAATATGTGAAGCCTATAGGCGACCATCTAAAAGGAAACTTGTGCTTGATGATATGATGGTCAAAGACAGACAACGGTAAGATTTCGCTTTTATCAAAATTGACCTTATATCCAGAGAAAAACTATAACACTGTAGTAGAATCTGCAAGTGAGAGAGGGAGTGTTCTGGGTTTGTTAGAAATAAGATAAGGTCATCCACAAAGAGTGATAATTTATGGGTATGGGGGCCCACCTCAAAGCCATGTATGTCAAGGCACGTTCTAATAGCCTCAGCCAACGGTTCGATGGCGAGGGCAAAGAAGTGGGGGCTAATTGGGCAACCTTGTCTGTTCTCCCTATAAAGAGGGAAAGAGGAGGAAGTAATCCCATTGGTAGCAATCCTAGCTTTAGGAGATTTGTAGAGTGATTTTCAAATTTACAAACACGGTACCTAAACCAAACTTTTCCAAGACGCGAAAGAGGTATGACCATTCAACCCTATCAAAGGCCTTTTCAGCGTCGAGGGAGACTGCGACACCAGGTATTTTGTTTTTGTTAGCAAGGTGAATTATATCAAAGAACCTTCTGAGATTATTGGAGGACAATCTATTAATTATGAAGCCAGTCTGATCTGGGTTGACCAACAGGGGAAGACATGACTCCAGTCTCTTAGATAGCATCTTGGTGACCAGTTTACAATCTGTGTTAAGGAGAGAGATTGGTCTATAGGAGGCGCACTTTAGCGGGTTTTTCCCTTTCTTGTGGATTACAGTAATCACTGCTTGAGAGAAGGACTCTGGAAAGCAGTTGTCTTCTCTGGCTTTTTTAAGTACCTCCATAAGGTAGGGGACCAACAGCTCCCTAAATTCTTTATAGAACTCTGGAGGGAAGCCATCCTCCCCAGGAGATTTATTAGAAGGTAAGGATTTAATGGCCTCCAACAATTCAGGAACTGAGAAGTGTTCACTCAGGCGCTCGCTGTCTTCCCCTGACAGGCATGGGAGGTTGAGAGAGGAGAGAAAGGAGTCGATCTCTGATAGATCGTCGCTTGATTGGGAAGTGTAGAGGTCTTCATAGTATTTCTTAAAAGTATTATTAATTTCAGTAGGGTTGAAAGATATCTCATTAGTAAGAGTTTCTATGGCATTAATTGTCCTCTTACTTTCCTCTGCTTTCAGTTGCCATGCCAATACTTTGTGAGCTTTCTCTCCAAGCTCGTAATAACGCTGTTTTGATTTAGTGATGGCCCTCTCAGCTTGATATGTGTTCAGAATATTATATTTAAGTTTTTTATTTACCAAAAGCCTGGGGTTTCGGAGCTGATGTTCTGTGGGCGTGTTCAATTTCCAGCGGCTTGGTGAAGTGGATTATGCCTAGGACCTCCGGGATCCATTGAGTGAAGAAACGGACCGGGTCACGGCCCTCGCTGTCCTCTTTCAATCCCACCACACGGATATTACTAGGTCTACTCTGGTTCTCCATCTGATCTACCTTGTTTTTGAGGTAGGCATTGTCCTTTTGCAGTTGTATCAAGACCTGGTCATGTCTAGCGATGGTATCTTCAACTGTGCTAATGCGCAACTCTGCCTCAGTCGTTCTCAAAAGGAGATCATTCATGGAGGATTTCAGGTCGTCAATGGAAGAATGGAGTTCAGATGATTTCTTATCAATTTTCATAGAAAGACCTCTGTTACCATCCTGAATTTCCCGGAGGAGAGTAGCCAGCATGTCGGCAGGCTCGCAAGAGGCTGAGTTATGAGGGCTAATGCTAATCTTGCTAGCTGTAGCGTTATTGTTATCTTGGGAATCAACAACGTTTTGGTCGTCCTTCTTGCCTCTCGGTCGGAGGTCCATGGCTCTTTGGGAAGGTAAGTACTTGACAATTTATCAGCCGATGTTAGAATATTGTTTCAACGTTGTTATTTAGGTAAAAGTAGAATAACTTTGAAGAACTCGGTTTGTCAACATCTGCTCAGCTCCGCGGCATCACATGCTCGTCAATGAACTTTTAGCTGTTTTAAAATCACCAATGGTAACACCATGGTAACATCCCTGAGCAGTTTCATTCCTGTCCTGCAGCTCAGTTCAGAAGGATGACTGTATCTTTGATGTGTTTGGATGTTTTAATACATCATCCACAGCATAATTATTAACTTGACCATGCTTAAAGAGATATCCAATCTCTGATGTGTTATTGTTACCCATCTACCAATCACTGTCGTTCTTTATGAGGCTTTTGAAAAGCTCCCTAGTCTTTGTAGTTGAATATGTGCTTGAAATGTAATACTTGACTGAGGGACCTTACAGGTGTTGTATGTATGGGGACAGAGGAAGGGTCATTCAAAAATCATGTCAACCCCTATCCATGTAACTTATTATGTGATTTGTTAACTTCATTGGGATAGGGAGCACTATTTTCACGTTTGGATGAAAAGCGTGCCCAAAGTAAACTGCCTGCTACTCAGGCCCAGAAGCTAGGATATGCATATAATTGGTAGATTTGGATAGAAAACACTCTAAAGTTTCTAAAACTGTTACAATCATGTCTGTGAGTATAACATAACTTATTTGGCAGGCGAAACCCAGAGGACAAACCATCCAGGAATTTTTGTTGTTGTTGAGTTCACTGTGTTTTAATTTGGTTTCTATGGGAATCTAGATTTCTGAGGCATCTGGTTGCAGTTCATATGGCTTCCACTCGATGTCAACAGTCTATATAAATTGGTTGATGTTTTTCTTTTGAGTAATAAAGAAGTAACCCTTTCCTTTCTGAGTGTCGAGCCAAGTGGACTGTTTTGTTTGGGGCGCGCGACCTGAAGCTATTGAACACAGTATATTCCGTCTTAAATTTGATTGATTATTTACATTTTAAAATACCTAAAGTTGGATTAGGAAAGTTGTTTGAAATGTTTGGACCAAGTTTACTGATAATTTATTCGATCATTTGTAGTCATGTTGGGCAAGTTGGAACCTGTGTTTTTCTGAATCAAACGCGCCAAATAAATTGACATTTTGGGGATATAATGACAGAATTTATCGAACAAAAGGACCATTTCTGATGTTTATGGAACATTTATGAGTGCCAACAGAAGAAGATCTTCAAAGGTAAGGCATGAATTATATTGTTATTTCTGAGTTTTGTGTCGCGCCTGGCGGGTTGAAATATGATTGTCATGTGTTTGTATGATGGGGTGTTGTCCTCAGATAATCGCATGGTTTGCTTTCGCTCTAAAGCCTTTTTGAAATCTGACAGGTGGCTGGATTAACAAAAAGTTTAGCTTTATTTTGGTGTATTGCACTTGTGATTTTATGAAGGTTAAATATTTCTAATTTAATTTGAATTTGGTGCTCTGCCATTTCACCGGATGTTGTCAAATCGATCCCGCTAACGGGATTTGATCCCTTTCAGACACATTTTACTGAACTAATTTATGCAACAACTATTTTAGTTATGCTTTTTTTATAATTATTTATTTGTATTCGACTTTGACATTACATAGTATTTTGTGTAGATTGCTGACAAAAAAAATGGCATTTACATCAATGTTAATCCCACTTTAACACAGTAAAATGTGAAGAAATCCAAGGGGTCTAAATACTTTTTCAAGGCACTGTATATATATTTTTAGGCAGGGACATCACTAGAGATTCATGGATAGGGGGGCTACGCCTCTTTTAGGGGGGTCTGGGCATACTCCCCAAGGATTTCTTTTTAGACACTGATCAAATATGACTTACTTAAATTCTATCCAAATAAAGAAATTAAAGTCCACTCTGTCCCCATCCAACACCAACAAAAGGCAAAAATGGCAGTACTATGTAATGGCTGTACCATGTAGCCAAAATACTTTTGGGGATTTTATTTTGTGTGAGTGAGTGAGAGAGAGGAGGAGACCTGCAGGTCATATTATAACATTAGAAAAACATCTTTATTTAAGTTTCACCCTTTTGTTAATTGTTGCTCAAAATTTACCCAATAATTCAGACACATGTACCTCTTATTTTTAAAGGTTGCAAATCGGTCAATGACATTCTGACCCATTATCTTACGCAACCAGGAGTGCAGCCGGCGCATTGCACTAAAGGACCTTTCACAGGAACAGCTGCTCACAGGAATTGTGAGGGCAACCTGAATGATTTCCTTCAGAGAAGGAAACATATCACCATACAAGAGGTTATGCACAGCAAGCATATCTTTGGGAGGACGTCCAGCCTCTCTTTTCCAGGCAAGAAAGTTTCTGGCCAGCAACATCTCTTCTGTTTTAACATCAATACCGTGGTGCTTGGCAAACTCAGTTAAGCATGATGTACCTAGGATGTTTTTTGAGTTGGGGCTGCATGTCTGTATGCCTTTGAGCAGACCTGCATCTACAGTTGAGAATCACTGGTCAAGCTCACACACCATCATGTCTAAGCAGGGGAGCAACAACTCTGTTTTCATTGTTTGGGAACATGTCAATTCTGTGCCTAAACCCAAGGAGGTCTCCACCACAAAATCTCCCATTTCCCTTTGTTTGCGCTTTCTTGCTGCATCTGCCTCTGGAATATTATGAATTTCACTGAGTGTTCTGTGCCAAATGCATCTGTGCGTTTGATGATCAGTGCGTTTGACGATCAGTGTTTCACATACAGCTTGTTTGCAGAAATAAGCTTCTGCCAGGTCTACAGTCTCTTTCTGGAGGAACTTAGGAAGTCCCTCAGTTATTGAAAGAGGAGACTGAAACATCAGTAGCAAATACACGGTGGAGAACTGATGAAGCTTTGCTCTCAGACCAACAGACATGGGGGATCCAATGGAAGATAGACAATCAAAAATAGCAGTTAAAGTGTCCAGGACTGCATTTATGGACCGCAGCTTGCATACCCAGCGAGTGTTTGAGAGCTGTACAAGTTCAGCTGATGCTATTCCAAGTTTGGACTGAGGTTCTTTGAACTTGTGGGGGTTAACTAGGTACTAATACACATTCTCCAAGAAACTGAAAAACTCAGCAGCCTCCGGAATAGCCCTGCAAGAATGACACAACACCGAATTAAGCTCATGAGCATAGCAATGTACATAAATTGCCTCCAGATACAGGACTCTGAAATGTGCTTGCACACCTCCTTTGGACCCACTCATGACTAGACGTCGACCGATTACGTCGACCGATCAACGCCGATACTGATACCGATTTATTGGGGGACCAAAAAAAGCCGATGCTGATTAATCGGCCGATTTTTGTTTATTTATTTGTAATAATGACAATTACAACAATATTGAATGAACACTTATTTTAACTTAATATAATACATCAATAAAATCAATTTAGCCTCAAATAAATAATGAAACATGTTCAATTTGGTTTAAATAATGTAAAAACAAAGTGTTGGAGAAGAAAGTGAAAGTGCAATATGTGCCATGTAAGAAAGCTAACATTTAAGTTCCTTGCTCAGAACATGAGAACATATGAAAGCTGGTGGTTCCTTTTAACATGAGTCTTCAATATTCCCAGGTAAGAAGTTTTAGGTTGTAGTTATTATAGGAATTATAGGACTATTTCTCTCTATACCATTTGTATTTCATATACCTTTGACTATTGGATGTTCTTATAGGCACTTTAGTATTGCCAGTGTAACAGTATAGCTTCCGCTCGAACCAGGAACACATCGATAACAGCCATCCTCGAAGCAGCGTTACCCATTGAGAGCAAGGGGAATAACTACTCCAAGTCTCAAAGCGAGTGACGTTTGAAACGCTTTTAGCGCGCACCCCGTTAACTAGCTAGCCATTTCACATCGGTTACACCAGCCTAATCTCGGGAGTTGATGTGCTTGAAGTCATAAACAGCGCAATGCTTGAAGCACAACGAAGAGCTGCTGGCAAAACGCACGAAAGTGCTGTTTGAATGAATGAATGCTTACGAGCCTGCTTGTGCCTACCATCGCTCAGTCAGACTGCTCGATCAAATCATACTTAATAATAACATAATAACACACAGAAATACGAGCCTTAGGTCATTAATATGGCCGAATCCGGAAACTATCATCTCGAAAACAAGATGTTTATTCTTTCAATGAAATACGGAACCGTTCTGTATTTTATCTAACGGGTGGCATCCATAAGTCTAAATATTCCTGTTACATTGCACAACCTTCAATGTTATGTCATAATTACATAAAATTCTGGCAAATTAGGCGGCCCAAACTGTTGCATATACCCTGACTCTGCGTGCAATGAACACAAGAGAAGTGACACAGTGTCTCCTGACCCCTCCTGTCTCAGCCTCCAGTATTTATGCTGCAGTAGTTTATGTGTCGGGGGGCTAGGGTCAGTTTGTTATATCTGGAGTACTTCTCCTGTCCTATTCGGTGTCCTGTGTGAATCTAAGTGTGCGTTCTCTAATTCTCTCCTTCTCTCTCGGAGGAGGACCTGAGCCCTAGGACCATGCCCCAGGATTACCTGACATGATGACTCCTTGCTGTCCCCAGTCCACCTGGCCGTGCTGCTGCTCCAGTTTCAACTGTTCTGCCTTCTTATTATTCGAACATGCTGATCATTTATGAACATTTGAACATCTTGGCCATGTTCTGTTATAATCTCCACCCGGCACAGCCAGAAGAGGACTGGCCACCCCACATAGCCTGGTTCCTCTCTAGGTTTCTTCCTAGGTTTTGGCCTTTCTAGGGAGTTTTTCCTAGCCACCGTGCTTCTACACCTGCATTGCTTGCTGTTTGGGGTTTTAGGCTGGGTTTCTGTACAGCACTTTGAGATATCAGCTGATGTACGAAGGGCTATATAAATAAATTTGATTTGATTTGACACAATTTCACCTGGTTAATATTGCCTGCTAACCTGGATTTCTTTTAGCTAAATATGCAGATTTAAAAATATATACTTCTGTGTACTGATTTTAAGAAAGGCATTGATGTTTATGGTTAGGTACACATTGGAGCAAGGACAGTCCTTTTTCGCGAATACGCACCGCATCGATTATATGCAACGCAGGACACTCTAGACAAACTAGTAATATCATCAACCATGTGTAGTTAACTAGTGATTATGATTGATTGTTTTTTACAAGATAAGTTTAATGCTAGCTACCAACTTACCTTGGCTTGCTGCATTCGCGTAACAGGCAGGCTCCTCGTGGAGTGCAATGAGAGGCAGGTGGTTAGAGCGTTGGACTAGTTAACTGTAACGTTGCAAGATTGAATCCTAGAGCTGACAAGGTAAAAATCTGTCGTTCTGCCCCTGAACAAAGCAGTTAACCCACTGTTCCTAGGCCGCCATTGAAAATAAGAATGTGTTCTTAACTGACTTGCCTAGTTAAATAAAGATTAAATAAAAGGTGTAAAAAAAAAAATTAAAAAAAGAAAAACGGCCAAATCGGTGTCCAAAAATACCGATTTCCGATTGTTATGAAAACTTAAAATCAGCCCTAGTTAATTAGCCATTCCGATTAATCGGTCAACCTCTACTCATGACAACTGTACAACTCTACTCCTCTCATATGGAGCTGCCGTTGCAACTCATTAGCTATCATTTGGACATCAAATGACTTGATTTCTGCTAGTGCTAGTAAAGGCTCATAAACTGCCCCTCTGTCAAATACCTAACACACAGAGCCAACTGTTCAGACTGCCCATCCCTGGCCTCATCTGCCATAATGGCATACATTCTAGACTTTGTAATCTCTTGAGCACAGCATTCGATCATGTCATTCTGAGATTCTGGACAGAGATACATTGCATTTGATGGAGTATTGTACCTTTGCAGGAAAGGGTCAAACTCCTTCAAAAGCTCAATTTATTCAAGAAATGTCCCTCTATTTGTGCTTTCACTATATTCATCATTGGCACGGAAAGAGAGTCCCTGTCTTCCTAACATTGAGGTGACCACAACAATTCTCCTCAGATACTCCCTTCTCTCTGCAATATCACTAGCATGGGCAGATGTTAAAATCTGAGCAATTTTCCCATGATTGCTAGTTGCCTGGTAGCTTTGACATGCCACAACACTGTCTCTGTGTGTTTGTGCCATCTCATGTTTACCGAAGATAAACTGCGCCTTTTCTCCAATTTTTGCATTCATTACTGACAAAATAATCAAATTTGATGTTTTTTGCCAAAAACACTACATGGAAAGCAGAAATCTGTGTTTTTGTGGACAGAGTACTCTACCTAATTGTATTTCTCAAACCAGCAGTGCTGAAATGTCCTTTTCTGCGTACCAAAACTTTCATGTGGGTAGCTATTCAGCCCAGTATCTTTGTCACCTAAATCGCTCTCATTTCTGGAAGGAGTTACTGCAGCAGCTTGATCACTTTCTTTCTCTGGATCTGTTTGTTGTCCCTCCCTGTCTGAATCTGGTTGTTGTCCCTCCCTGTCTGGATCTGGTTGTTGTCCCTCCCTGTCTGAATCTGGTTGTTGTCCCTCCCTGTCTGGATCTGGTTGTTGTCCCTCCCTGTCTGGATCTGGTTGTTGTCCCTCCCTGTCTGGATCTGGTTGTTGTCCCTCCCTGTCTGGATCTGGTTGTTGTCCCTCCCTCTCTGGATCTGGTTGTTGTCCCTCCCTCTCTGGATCTGTTTGTTGTCCCTCCCTCTCTGGATCTGTTTGTTGTCCCTCTCTCTCTCTCTGGATCTGGTTGTTGTCCCTCTCTCTCTCTCTGGATCTGGTTGTTGTCCCTCTCTCTCTCTCTGGATCTGGTTGTTGTCCCTCCCTCTCTGGATCTGGTTGTTGTCCCTCCCTCTCTGGATCTGTTTGTTGTCCCTCCCTCTCTGGATCTGTTTGTTGTCCCTCCCTCTCTGGATCTGTTTGTTGTCCCTCCCTCTCTGGATCTGTTTGTTGTCCCTCCCTCTCTGGATCTGTTTCTTGTTCCTCTTTCTCTGGGCATGCTTGCTCTCTCTCACTTATACAGCTCGCATGTTGATCCCTGCCTTGCATAGAAGCCTCTCTTTCTGCATGACCCTTTAAAATATCATGAACATCATTCAGTTATGCCTAACAAAAGTAAGACATATGCTGTCATATGCTGTATAAATGTAACTGAAAGCTTAAACATCTACTCGCTTATTTTATCACTAACCTTCATCAGACATGCTTCCTCAGCCCCGTCAGCCTCCAGATTATTTTCCTCATTCGTGTCTGCTGTGTTTTGACATGCATTGTTATTAAACTCATATTTACTATAACTCCAGGCTCAATATGTGATTAATCAGTTGAAGTTGTCATTTGTTTGAACTGGTAAAATCTTCCTTTCTCCCTGAATTGGCCTTCGGCATAGCTGCTGGCCCTGCCTCTCTTGAAGAATTTCCGTATATCCATGTAACTTTAGTCCTTAGCTAGCCTATAGTTTAGAAATTAAGGATAATACAATGACATTGTGATCAACACAATGTCACATTTTCTACACATGACCAACTGAATTGAGTATGATTGAGTATTGAGTATGACAATATATGTACATGATGTTACTTAATCTGTCTCATTTATAGCATGGCACAGATAGCAAAACTACATTAAATACAACGTTAATTAGATATCATATTAGATACCACATAATTTATGTCGAATTTAAAAGACACCGTTAACGTTACTGTCTGTTACACTGTAATCTACAGACAGCCTAACATAAAAACGTATTGGTTAACAAAGCCTTTATTATGACCAAAGTCTATAGTGGTCTAGCGACGTCCCTGTTTTGTATCTACCCACTGTTTACATGAATCGTGCAAAGTTGCCTGTTTTAGTCATGTCTTTGGTCACGTTTGAGTGGGTCAAACAAAAACACTCCAATGATGGTTGATAATAGAGCCTCACACAATGGAGGAGATGGCTGCAGGATGAGATTGGTGAAGAGCAACTGCAGAAACTTGCAGTCAAAACGTGTTATCCCTGTAACGCAACAAGGCGGTGACCGACTTGACAAAAGTGATCTGCTCGAACGCGTCCATTCTGTATTATGACAAGTGACCTTTTCTTGAAAAACCGGAGCGTTTGAAAATTGCGGGTGGGGCAACACGGATGTCAAGAGACTATACTATACTGACTTCGCCTTTCCGCTCTGGTTTCCGAGATTATTACAAATATCGACGAATTTATTTACAACCATAATAGGCTTTGAAATAGTCTTCACTAACAACTCTTTGGATGAAAACCGGAACGTAAGCCTACAGTTAAATTCGTTTCGAATGTATGGATTCTGTCGTGACTTTGGTTGTTTACACTGTCAAGACATATCGTTTCTTTCTGAGCTGCTGTAAAATATAATACAATGTTAACGTGTACCCTAACATTATGATGTAAAATAGGTTTCTCATCGGAAAAATCTACAAAATTTGACAATTTCCTATGGTTGAAGACAAATTTATATCGGAGAAAAAAAGGATTTATCTCAGGAATTAAAGATTATACAGTATTACGTAATCAACCTTTTGGCATAACTTGTCTAAACTTTAAAGTAGGCCAATCAGGCCTGTTTTCATTATTCTCATGTCAAAACATGATTTGATTTATTTTACCTGATTTTTCTATATTTCAGGTAAAATTAATGCATGTGTGAAGCACCTAGTGAAGATGTGTCTTCCTGGTATCTTCATTGTTACCCTGTTGACGCTCTCAATTCCTGCTGTCCATGGTGGGAAAGTCCTGGTGTTTCCTCAAGACGGCAGTCACTGGATCAACATGAAGGTCATTATTGAAGCGCTGCATTCAAGAGGTCACAGTGTGTCAGTAGTGCGGCCATCAGACAGCTGGTACATCAAGGAAACCTCTCCTCACTACAGTTCAATCCCAATTGATATTCCAGGTGGAGCTGATGAGCAATTCTTTAGCTCATTTGTGTCAAGACAAATACAGATACAGAGAGAGGGAAAGTCTGCTTGGACTCGTTTTAGTTTGGACATGGAGTTGAAGGACAGATTTTCTGAAATGCACCGCAAAGTGTGTGAGATGGTAATCCAAATGTTAGAGAATGAACCGTTGATGCAGTCTATTAGAGAAACCAAGTATGACTTGGTTCTGACAGACCCAGCCAATGGGGGAGGTGTTGTGCTGGCACACTATTTAAATGTGCCCCTTGTTTTCAATGTTAGATGGACTATACATGGTGAGGCTCATTTTGCTATTGCTCCCTCTCCACTATCGTATGTTCCATTTCCTGTTGCAGAGTTAACAGACAATATGAGTTTTTTTCAGAGGGTCCGTAACTTCTTAGTTTATGTCATCAGGCAGCATCTGTACAAACAGACAGTGGGGCCTCATTATTCCGCTTTGGTTAGTCGTTACTTTAGTCCTGAGGTCGACTACTTCTCATTGTTTCAAGCTGCTGATTTATGGCTCATGAGAGTTGACTTTGTGTTTGAGTTCCCTCGTCCCACCATGCCTAATGTTATCTATATGGGAGGGTTCCAATGTAAACCTGCCAAGCCTCTTCCCCAAGAACTGGAGGAGTTTGCTCAGAGTTCTGGAGAGCATGGAATCATTATCATGTCTTTGGGGACTTTAATTGGACAACTTCCACATGATATAACTGATGAGATAGCTGCTGCTTTTGCCCACCTGCCTCAGAAGATAATCTGGAGGTACAAAGGAGACAGACCAGCTACTCTGGGCAACAACACCTTACTAGTTGACTGGATGCCTCAGAATGATCTTTTAGGACACCCTAAGACAAGGCTGTTTGTAGCTCATGGAGGAACAAATGGGATTTTCGAGGCTATCTACCACAGTGTTCCAATAGTAGGCCTTCCTCTGGTGTTCGACCAACATGACAATCTTTCTAGAATGAAAGTGAAGGGTGTAGCAAAGGTTGTGGATTTAGCAACTCTAGACAGAAACATTTTCACCCGAGCCTTACAGGAAGTTCTGAATGAGCCGTCCTACAGGATGAACATGCAGAGACTTTCCAGGCTACACCGGGACGTGCCAATGGGACCCCTGGACACTGCCCTCTTCTGGATTGAGTTTGTCATGAGACACAAAGGTGCTGCTCACCTGCGTACAGAGTCCTACAGAATGCCCTGGTACTCCTACCACTCTGTAGATGTAATGGTGTTTTTACTGGCTGTTGTGTTATTTACTCTGCTGGCTTTCATTGGCATTATCAGATGTTTCTGTTGCAGGGCATGTTTGAAAATAAAAATGAAAGAGGAATGATTGTGGATTTCATCTGTACAGAGAGTGGTACATACAGTATATGTACAAGGTGTGGTACATACAATATCTGTACAGAGTGTGGTACATAATTGTTTTCTCACTAATTTGACTTTTTGTTCACTTGACAAATACAGTTGAAATTGGAAGTTTACATACACCTTAGTCAAGTACATTTAAACTCAGTTTTTCACAATTCCTGAAATTTAATCCTAGTAAAAAATTCCCTGTCTTAGGTCAGTTTGGATCACTACTTTATTACAAGAATTTGAAATGACAGAATAATAGTAGAGAGAATTGTTCATTTCAGCTTTTACTTCTTTACATCCCATTCCCAGTCGGTCAGAAGTTTACATGTATTTGGTAGCATTGCCTTTAAATTGTGTAACTTGGGTCAAACGTTTCAGGTAGCCTTCCACAGGCCCATTCCTCCTGACAGAGCTGGTGTAACTGAGTCAGGTTTGTAGGCCTCCTTGCTCGCACATGTTTTTTGAGTTCCGCCCACAAATTTTCTATAGGATTGAGGTCAGGGCTTTGTGATGGCCACTCCAATACCTTGACTTCGTCCTTAAGCCATTTTGCCACAACTTTGGAAGTATGCTTGGGGTCATTGTCCATTTGGAAGACCCATTTGCGACCAAGATTTAACTTCCTGACTGATGTCTTGAGATTTTGCTTCAATTTATCCACATAATTTTGCTTCCTCATGATGCCATCTATGTTGTGAAGTGCACCAGTCCCTCCTGCAGCAAAGCCACCCCACAACATGATGCTGCCACCCCCGTCAGTTGGGATGGTTTTCTTCGGCTTGCAAGCATCCCCCTTTTCCCTCAAAACATAACGATGGTCATTATGAACAAACAGTTCTATTTTTGTATGATCTTTGTCCCCATGTGCAGTTGCAAACCGTAGTCTGGCTTTTTTTATGGCAGTTTTGGAGCAGTGGCTTCTTCCTTGCTGAGCGGCCTTTCAGGTTATGTCGATATAGGACTCGCTTTACTGTGGATATAGGTACTTTTGTACCCGTTTCCTCCAGCATCTTCACAAGGTCCTTTGCTGTTGTTCTGGGATTGATTTGCACTTTTTGCACCAAAGCACGTTCATCTCTAGGAGACAGAATGCGTCTCCTTCCTGAGAGGTATGACGGCTGCGTGGTCCCATGGTGTTTATACTTGCGTACTATTGTTTGTATAGATGAACATGGTACCTTCAGGCGTTTGGAAATTGCTCCCAAAGATGAACCAGTCTTGTGGAGGTCTACCATTTTTATTCTGAGGTCTTGACTGATTTCTTTTGATTTTCCTATGATGTCAAGCAAAGAGGCACTGAGTTTGAAGGTAGGCCTTGAAAACATCCACAGGTACACCCCCAAATGATGTCAATTAGCCTATCAGAAGCTTCTAAAGCCATGACATCATTTTCTGGAATTTTCCAAGCTGTTTAAATGCACAGTCAACTTAGTGTATGTAAACGTCTGACCCACTGGAATTGTGATACAGTGAATTATAAGTGAAATAATCTGTCTGTAAACAATTGTTGGAAAAATGACTTGTCATGCACAAAGTAGATATCTTAACCAACTTGCCAAAACTATAGTTTGATAAGACATTTGTGGAGTGGTTGAAAAACGTGTTTTAATGACTCCAACCTAAATGTATGTAAACTTCTGCCTTCAACTGTATATGTGGCATTTATGTAGATATACGCTATTGTTGACAGATGTTTTATCTATTTGCTTTTTGAAGATTTTGATAGATAAACAACTGCACATTAACTGTTCAGCCCATTTAAGGAAAGTCCAAATGTGCATTTTAAAATGTATGCTGTTATAGTTGTGTGTAGCTGCTTTCTTTGTGTGTAATCGTTAAACTGATGTAGATGTTTATTCTCCAGAAGACCGGTAAGGAGCTCTAACCTTTAATAAAGTTATGCATCTTAGATGTTTGGCAAAAACACTTTGTCCCTCATTGGTTTCTCTATTGTGGAGGTCATTTCAAAAGAACAAACAACTTTCAATCTGTCATTATCCAGACTAACGACAACATCATTCTTCAGTCATTCAAGAAGCGTTGATAATTCCGAGGTAATATGATCCTGTGAGATCTGAGGAGGAATGTGAAGGGCTTTTCATACTGATGCTTATAAAATTACAGCATTGAACTACAATACAAAAGCCAACCAAGGTGGTCTGCATAGAGCAGAAAGAAGTATTTGCTATTGTCTGACTTTTCTCTAAAGGACTCTGCTTGGAAGCCTCACTTAGTTTTTGCTTCACTTAGAAATAAACAGAGTATATTTCCCCCCCTTTGCCCTCAGAACATCCTCAATTCTTTGGGGCATGGAATCTACAAGGTGTTGAAAGCATTTGACAGGGATGCTGGCCCATGTTGACACCAATGCTTCCCGCAGTTGTGTCAAGTTGGCTGGATGTCCTTAGAGTGGTGGACCATTCTTGATACATGGGAAACTGTTGGTTGTGAAAAACTCAGATGCGTTGCAGTTTTTGACACAAACCGGTGTGCCTGGCACCTACTACCATACCTGTATGGTAACAGATGTTCAAAATGTTTTGTGCACTCAGTGTATTATAGGACCTTAGGATAATTGTTTAGTTGATGCATGCCAGCAAAGGCACTAAACAACACTAAACAATACATTATATCCGGACTGTTTTACCCTGTGTTTTGGGTTGGTCAGTGTTTTCCGCCCTGTGTTTGGGCATGACCGTTTGTGCCAGAATAAAGTGCCTATTTTTCTCAAACTCTCTGCACCTTACTCCTACCTTTCACTCCTATTCATCCGTGACAACAACATACACTTAGTATTACTTTCTTAGCTGGCATATTACATAATTTATGCAACAGCATACAATACATTTTTGGAATCACCTTGTTGTTCTGTGGTCACTTGAAAAGGACGGTGGTGCGGCAGTCCTTCTTTTGGCCAAATTTTGTCATCCAACTTTGTCATCAAAGTCTGGCATTCTCTGGATTTATGGTGCTTTCAATATAACTGGGAACTCTGGAAAAAAAGGTTGAATCATGATGTCAGTGATATTCAGGTCGGAGCTCTAGAAAGTGGCCAGAGTTCCCGACTTGGAATTCCGAGTTGGATGAGCATTCAAAACCAATTTTCCCAGTCTGAGCTATTTTTTCCCCCCAGAGTTCCCAGTTGTCTTGAACTCACTAAAGTCTGAGATCTACCAGTTCAGAGTTTCCAGTTGTTTTGAACGTGGCAGAAATCATGCTGGATTGACAGTATGGCCAATGTATTCAACCTTTTCTGGCCCATGGTGTTGCATGTGAATGCTTTCTTTTAAAGCTTGGAAAAGAGACTCTTAAACTCAGACTTGGACCACACACCCACTCCACTGAATAGTAGGCTAATGATTGCTTTGCAATGCTTTCAGTTACCCACTGATTCCTTCCAAATCACTCATTGTTGAATTTGCGTTGTCCAACTTGTTGTGTAAAGTTTATGTCCAATGACCGATGAGTACAGATACATTTCATCTATAATTTTTCTTCATATGACAATGATTGAAAAGGATTTGCCAGTAGATAGATGACTGCTTGTCTAGCTTGCTAGCTAAGATTTTGAAGGTATGATGTTGACATGATGAGTCCAATCAAAGCTACGGTAGATATAACGTCATTTGATATAATTTTATCTGTGGCCAATGACCTTGAACCTTCTTGGATGGGCACTTCTAATGTAAATCTATGGCAGCACCTAAGGCGCTTGAATTTTCGATCTGTCCCCAGTAGATTTTGCAGTGATTTAGTGTCCCCATGCTTGACAGAACACTGAGCCAATCATGGCACAACTAGAGAACATTATCAACCCCTTCGCTCAGTATTTTCCGTTGGCTGCCCCACTACCACAGAAAGCACTGAGCTAGGCTGAAACACTTGCATTTTGGAACTGCCTTACTCAAGAAAGCAAAAAAGAGACCATGTTTGTATGTGACTTTATTAACTCTATTATTATTATTTTTTTTTTACATTGTTTGCAAACTGATATGTGACACGTATTAATGGCAAAATAGCATCCAAAACAGCCAACAACAACAAATAGCCCTTACACAGCCTGGAGGTGTGTTGGGTCATTGCCCTGTCGAAAAACAAATGATAGTCCCACTAAGCGCAAACCAGATGGGATGGCGTATCGCTACAGAATGCTATGGTAGCCATGCTGGTCAAGTGTGCCTTGAATTATAAATAAATCAGAGACAGTGTCACCAGCAAAGCACCCCCACACCATAACACCTCCTCCATGCTTCACGGTGGAAAACACACATGCGGAGATCATCCGTGCTCCTACTCTGCGTCTCACAAAGACACGGCGGTTGGACCCAATGATCTCAAATTTGGACTCATCAGACCAAGGACAGATTTCCACCAGTTTAATGTCCATTGCTTGTGTTTCTTGGCCCAAGCAAGTCTCTTCTTCTTATTGGTCTTCTTCTTATTGTGTCCTTTAGTCGTGATTTCTTTTCAGCAATTCGACCATGAAGGCCTGATTCACACAGTCTCCTCTGAACAGTTGATGTTGAGATGTGTCTGTTACTTGAACTCTGTAAAGCATTTATTTGGGCTGCAATTTCTGATGCTGGTAACTCTAATGAACTTATCCTCTGCAGCAGAGGTAACTCTGGTTCTTCCTTTCCTGTGGCGGTCTTCATGAGAGCCAGTTTTATCATAGCGCTTGATGGTTTTTGAAACTGCACTTGAAGAAACCTTCAAAGTTCTTAACATTTTCCAGCTTGACTGACCTTCATGTCTTAAAGTAATGATGGACTGTCCTTTCTCTTTGCTTATTGGAGCTGTTCTTGTCATAATATGGACATGGTCTTTTACCAAATAGGGCCATCTTCTGTATACCACCTCTACCTTGTCACAACACAACTGTTTGGCTCTAATGTATTTAGGAAAGAAATTCCACAAATTAACTTTTAACAAGGCACACCTGTTAATTGAAATGCATTCCAGGTGACTATCTCATGAAGCTGGTTGAGAGAATGCCACGATTGTGTGAAGCTGTCATCAAGGCAAAGGGTGGCTACATTGAAGAATCTCAAATATAAAATATATTTTGATTTGTTTAACCCTTATTTGGTTACTACATGATTCCAAATGTGTTATTTCATAGTTTTGAGGTCTTCACTATTATTCTACATAATAAATAAATAAAAAACCCTGGAATGAGTAGATGTGTCCAAACTTTTGACTGGTGCTGTATTTATTTTTTGTTAGCTAAACAGGTGGAGCTCAGAACAGGTGGGGGCTCTGCCCCACCTGCCCTGAATGACAGGTCGCCACTGAGTAATGCATAATTAAAATAATTAAAATCCTCCTCAGACATAGCATAACTTAGCTGACTAAGTTTCATTCAAGTTTACCATGTAATTGATATCCCAGCCTTTACCCTCTTTTGTATTTGTCATACACGAGTGTGTGCAGTTTACTGCCCAGCCAAAGTAACTTGACCAGGCACATTTTTCTAGTGGATTTTGTGCTACTCCATTATCTTTACAAGATGAAGTATGCAATAAAGAAATTAGGTTTTAGTGTGTACAAGTGTGAAAGTCCAACCCATGAATATGTTAAAAACATGGACTGCCATAAAATGACTACAGTATGCTCTCATTTTCCCTGTCAGAGTAAACAGTACATAAGAGCATGGTATACACTTAGGGAAATATCAACTTGACAGATTGTATAAAAGCAATGAAGGGTAACATAGTCAGAAGTTTACATATACAGTGCCTTGCAAAAGTATTCGGCCCCCTTGAACTTTGCGACCTTTTGCCACATTTCAGGCTTCAAACATAAAGATATAAAACTGTATTTTTTTGTGAAGAATCAACAACAAGTGGGACACAATCATGAAGTGGAACGACATTTATTGGATATTTCAAACTTTTTTAACAAATCAAAAACTGAAAAATTGGGCGTGCAAAATTATTCAGCCCCCTTAAGTTAATACTTTGTAGCGCCACCTTTTGCTGCGATTACAGCTGTAAGTCGCTTGGGGTATGTCTCTATCAGTTTTGCACATTGAGAGACTGAAATTTTTTCCCATTCCTCCTTGCAAAACAGCTCGAGCTCAGTGAGGTTGGATGGAAAGCATGTGTGAACAGCAGTTTTCAGTTCTTTCCACAGATTCTCGATTGGATTCAGGTCTGGACTTTGACTTGGCCATTCTAACACCTGGATATGTTTATTTTTTAACCATTCCATTGTAGATTTTGCTTTATGTTTTGGATCATTGTCTTGTTGGAAGACAAATCTCCGTCCCAGTCTCAGGTCTTTTGCAGACTCCATCAGGTTTTCTTCCAGAATGCTCCTGTATTTGGCTCCATCCATCTTCCCATCAATTTTAACCATCTTCCCTGTCCCTGCTGAAGAAAAGCAGGCCCAAACCATGATGCTGCCACCACCATGTTTTGACAGTGGGGATGATGTGTTCAGGGTGATGAGCTGTGTTGGTTTTACACCAAACATAACATTTTGCATTGTTGCCAAAAAGTTACATTTTGGTTTCATCTGACCAGAGCACCTTCTTCCACATGTTTGGTGTGTCTCCCAGGTGGCTTGTGGCAAACTTTAAACAACACTTTTTATGGATATCTTTAAGAAATGGCTTTCTTCTTGCCACTCTTCCATAAAGGCCAGATTTGTGCAATATACGACTGATTGTTGTCCTATGGACAGAGTCTCCCACCTCAGCTGTAGATCTCTGCAGTTCATCCAGAGTGATCATGGGCCTCTTGGCTGCATCTCTGATCAGTCTTCTCCTTGTATGAGCTGAAAGTTTAGAGGGACGGCCAGGTCTTGGTAGATTTGCAGTGGTCTGATACTCCTTCCATTTCAATATTATCACTTGCACAGTGCTCCTTGGGATGTTTAAAGCCTGGGAAATCTTTTTGTATCCAAACCCGGCTTTAAACTTCTTCACAACAGTATCTCGGACCTGCCTGGTGTGTTCCTTATTCTTCATGATGCTCTCTGCGCTTTTAACGGACCTCTGAGACTATCACAGTGCAGGTGCAATTATACGGAGACTTGATTACACACAGGTGGATTGTATTTATCATCATTAGTCATTTAGGTCAACATTGGATCATTCAGAGATCCTCACTGAACTTCTGGAGAGAGTTTGCTGCACTGAAAGTAAAGGGGCTGAATAATTTTGCACGCCCAATTTTTCAGTTTTTGATTTGTTAAAAAAGTTTGAAATATCCAATAAATGTTGTTCCACTTCATGATTGTGTCCCACTTGTTGTTGATTCTTCACAAAAAAAATACAGTTTTATATCTTTATGTTTGAAGCCTGAAATGTGGCAAAAGGTCGCAAAGTTCAAGGGGGCCGAATACTTTCGCAAGGCACTATCTTAGCCAAATACATTTAAACTCAGTTTTTCACAATTCCTGACATTTAATCCTAGTAAAAATTCCCTGTCTTAGGTGAGTTAGGATCACTATTTTATTTTAAGAATGTGAAATTTCATATAATAGAATAATAGAATAGAATGATTTCTTTCAGCTTTTATTTCTTTCATCACATTCCCAGTGGGTCAGAAGTTTACATACACTCAATTAGTATTTGGTAAATTTGCCTTTAAATTTGCCTTTGTGTAACTTGGGTCAAACATTTTGGGGAGCCTTCCACAAGCTTCCCAAAATAAGTTGGGTGAACTTTGGCCTGTTTCTCCTGACAGAGCTGGTGTAACTGAGTCTGGTTTGTAAGGCCTCCTCCTTGCGCGCACACACTTTTTCAGTTCTGCCCACACATTTATATAGGATTGAGGTCAGGGATTTGTGATGGCCACTCCAATACCTTGACTTTGTTTTCCTTAAACCATTTTGCAACAACTTTGGAAGTATGCTTGGGGTCATTGTCCATTTGGAAGACCCATTTGCGACCAAGCTTTATCTTCCTGACTGATGTCTTGAGATGTTTCAATATATCCACATACTTTTGCTCCCTCATGATGCCATCTATTTTGTGAAGTGCACCAGTCCCTCCTGTGTAACCGATGTGAAATGGCTAGCTAGTTAGCGGTGGTGCGCGCTAATAGCGTTTCGATCGGTGACGTCACTCGCTCTGAGACCTTGAAGTAGTTGTTCCCCTTGCTCTGCAAGGGCCGCAGCTTTGGTCCCTGGTTCGAGCCCAGGTAGGGGCGAGGAGAGGAACGGAAGCAATACTTTTACACCTGCAGCAAAGCACACCCACAACATGATGCTGCCACTCCCGTGCATCACGGTTGGGATGGTGTTCTTCAGCTTAGAAACCTCCCCCTTTCTCCTCCAAACATAACAATGGTCATTATGGCCAAACAGTTCTATTTTTGTTTCATCAGACCAGAGGACATTTCTCCAAAAAGTACAATATTTGTCCCCATGTGTAGTTGCAAACCGTAGTCTGGCTTTTTTATGGCAGTTTTGGAGCAGTAGCTTCTTTCTTGCTGAGCGGCCTTTCAGGTTATGTCGATATAGGACTCTTTTTACTGTGGATATAGATACTTTTGTACCCATTTCCTACAGCATGTTCACAAGGTCCTTTGCTGTTGTTCTGGGATTGATTTGCACCAAAGTAAGTTCATCTCTAGGAGACAGAATGCGTCTCCATCCTGAGCAGTATGACGGCCGCGTGGTCCCATGGTGTTTATACTTGCGTACTATTGATTATACAGATGAACGTGGTACCTTCAGGCGTTTGGAAATTGCTCCCAAGGATGAACCAGACTTGTGGAGGTCTACAATTTTTTCTGAGGTCTTGGCTGATTTCTTTTGATTTTCCCATAATGTCAAGCAAAGAGTCACTGAGTTTGAAGGTAGGCCTTGAAATACATCCACAGGTACTCCTCCAATTGACTCAAATTATGTCAATTAGCCTATCAGAAGCTTCTAAAGCCATGACATCATTTTCTGGAATTCTCCAAGCTGTTTACAGGCACAGTCAACTTAGTGTATGCCAACTTCTGACCCACTGGAATTGTGATACAGTGAATTATAAGTGAAATAATCTGTCTGTAAACAATTGTTGGAAAAATTAATTGTGTCATGCACAAAGTAGATGTCCTAACCGACTTGCCAAAACTATAGTTTGTTAACAAGACATTTGTGGAGTGGTTCGAGTTTTAATGACTCCAACCTAAGTGTATGTAAGCTTCCAACTTCAACTGTATGTACTGTATAAACCATCTGAGCCTTTACATTTGGATGTATGCCAAACCACTTTAGGGTTGTGAATGAACTAAATTGATTATTATTAGTGTATTCATTGATTGATCAAAATCTGTACCTTGGATTTCCCTTCATGAGGATGTGACATTGTATAGTGAAGGTGTCATGTGGTGTAGTAAATGATATACACTCATAAATCCGGCTGTGGGCTATAAATCTAAGTTATACGGTTTCATCCTTGGTGTAGGAAGGTGAAGGCTTTATTCAGACTTCTGTGTTTCTCTTTTGCCGATTGACATTGACTGTTCTACTGAGTGGACATTTGTGGAGACGATAACTATTCTGGATGTGGATTTATACATCTTTGCGACCAGGAAGTTGAAACACTGATTATCAAGGTAAATCTACAGTATTGATAAACTAGAAAGAGCAACAAGCTAATTACCTTGGTAAATGTATTCACCTTTTAGGCTACTGTACTACTACTGTGGTCAAATTATTAAAACTGCCTTGAAATAGTTCCATCTACTGTATAACTTACTGTACACACCAGTACCTACATATAGTGCCTTCACTTTTTCCACATTTTGTTGTGTTACAGCCTGAATTATTTAAATAGATTGTTTTTGTCACTGGCCTACACACAATACCCCATAATGTCAAAGTGGAATTATGTTTTTACATTTTTTCCAAATTAATTACAAATTAAAACCTGAAATGCCTTGAGTCAATACATATTCAACCCCTTTGTTATGGCAAGCCTAAATAAGTTCAGAAAATGTGGTTAACAAGTTACATAAGTTGCATGGACTCACTCTGTGTGCAATAATAGTGTTTAACAGGACTTTTTTATGACTAATCTTTGTACCTCACACATACAATTATCTGTAAGGTCTCTCAGTCGAGCAGTAAATTTCAAACACAGATTCAACGACAAAGACCAGGGAGGTTTTCCAATACCTCGTAAAGAAAGACACCTATTGGTTGATGGGTACAACTAAAAAAATCTGACATTGAATA